>NC_071105.1:7583750-8300000 GCF_024256425.1 Clarias gariepinus
AACTTATTAAAAATGTCTTAATGCATCTTATGTTTTCAACATAATGTGTATTGTTCAACTTATTTATCATTGTATCAAATGCTTTTGGGAACCTGGGCCCAAAAGAATGACCCCATCAGCCATTAATTAATAATTAATGAAATGTCCTCACACACACCCCTACATGGGTGGGTGGATAGACCCCAAAGTTTCTCCAAATATTAAACCCAAAGTTTTTCCCTCATCTAAATTTACACTTACAAAAAGTCAAGCAAATAAAGCATAGCATTAATTAATACTGTGTTCTTTAAGTGTCCCAAATTAACCATAATAATACTTGCATTTGAGGAAACTATAAGCATTTGCACCAGGTCTTATTGGTTATGTATTTTAAAGAGATTCCCAGTTTCCTAGGGATGTTCCTCTTATGCTATTGTAACCAGCACAATGAGATGCAGCCAAATTAAAATGCAAAATCAAGAACTTTATGAGCAAATAATTTAAATCTCTTTTTCATTACTGCATCAACCTCAGGCTAAATGGCTTGTTCTATTGGAGTAAAACAAAAACAAAAAAAAACAAGACTTTGTCATGTTACACACATTTTGAATTCAGTGAACTGTAATACTATCTTTTTTCATCATTATTGTGTGGAATGAACAGCAATGGTTAATTGATTAAATTCAGTGTCATAAATATACATCATTTTTATACCAATAGCCATAAAAAGAAAATTATAATGCATATCAGATTATAATAATTTATTGCTTGGTCAATTCCTATAAGATACAGCCTTCTAAAAATATAAGTAGCTGCATACAGTAGATCAATGGAGTAGATAAAATACTTGCTTTAAATTCTAATTAACTGCATATTTATTACTATTTTTCTTACATTTATTTTTATGTATAAATAAAAAGATGTAACATATTAAGCCCATTAGATTCTCAAGGGCCTTTTATTTTCCCAAAATACATTATTAACGATTGCTAAGATCGATTGCATTACATGAACACTTCAGTTTAGCAAGACGTGTGCTTTGCTTTTGTCTGGGCTCTCGTGTTTGTTTGTGTTTGTTTGTTTCTTTCTTTCTTTCTTTGTGTAAATGTATTAATTCAAGAGCTTACGAATTATTTGTTCCCCTTTCTAAACACAGCAGCCACATTGGAGCGCATTTCTGATTAAATATTTATTAAATTGCATGACTGCCATGCCATTCCGTGTATATCTTTAGGTATATATTTATTATCATTTTTTAATCATAACTTTCAGTCAAATTATTGTGCAAATAATCATGCACAAATCCTTCTTCCCACACAATGATGATAAAGATAGTATTACGGTACTTATATCCTTTTAATTAAGTCCATTAGGGCTTATCTTTGTGGCAAAGCTTCATTATTATAATTGTTTATTTATTTATTTATTTTTTTTTTTTACATTGGATACTGGAACAGACGGTCAGAGTCAAATGCAGCCCACACACTTGTGTTTTTTTTTACTCTCTAAATATCTTTCAATTAAATACCTTCAAGAACTCGCCAGCTTCTTTAAGGCCATTTAGAAGGAACGAAAGGGAAAATAAAAGTTCAGTGTCGTTTATCTGGTACGGGCAAGAATCTCCTGTGCAGAATCGAGCTAACCTGTGTGGGTAGCTGCTGATGGCTGGTGAGCATGGGCCAGGAGTGATCTCTGAGTGAAAGAAAGTCGAGAGAAAGAGAACATCATGCCTTTTTTTTTTCTTGTATATTGTTGGCACTGTTGCATAAAAATTGTTTATGTCCAGGGGCTACTGGTATAAATGTGCTAGAAGGGTTAAGCCATCCAGATATAACCTTTTAGGGCAAATCTTTTACAGATATAACAACAATAATTAAAGGTTTTATTTTTGGCATTTATATCTGATTTTTTGCTATTATTGAATGTTTCAATGAAAAACCTTTTTTTTTTTAATCCTAGACCAACAGAATGGTATGAAGAAGCAAGGCTGAGAGTGATTTTCTAGATTCATGCAGCCTACCACTCAGTACTTTCAGTTATAGACAGTTACTTTGAGCTATGGTTATAACTTGACTATACTATTTAATTGTAGAAATTAAATGTTTAATTGTCCCATGCCATTGTCCCATTACAAACATTAAAGTGGAATGGATTTCTTGACCGAATTATGTCCAGCTCTGCTATGATAGGTGGGAATTTCGCCTTTTTTATGGTGTTAGCATTGCATTCCCGGATGACCCATTATGTCACATACTGTACCAAAACCATTGACAAACAACTTAGCTACGACAAACTGGTAGCATGTTGAGCGGTGACAATGTGGACAACTTTACAACTCTGTACATTTCATGTGTGCTGTATTGACAACAATTTCAGGAGATTTAGCTGACACACCCTTCAGTAGCAATTAAGAAGGTGTATGTGATTTGTGATTGGTGATATACAGTCATAGGTGTAATGAATGTGAATAGTTTTGGAGGAGAAAGTATAAAGAATAGGCACTCATTATTCAACCAAAGTGCAAATTACACAGAAGAACAGATGACAGAACTATAAACCTGAAGTACTTACATTAAATGATAAGCAATATGTAGCTGAATTTATAATTTATCATTTATTCATAAAGATAAAATTCACACTAGAGCTTTTCTTCCAATATTATAACCGGCCGTCATTGTTTATGGCTTTTTTGGTTTGAACTTTCTAGGGTATGATTATAATGTATCACAATAACTTAACATATTGACACATATACAGTATGTACTCACAGTAATATAAATTGTTTTATGTAAATATGGATTGTTTTAAAAATACAGTGAAACTAATAGAAAAGTGTCACATATTATAAGGACAAATGTGAGTTTGGTGCTCTGTAGTTTAAGTGGTTGACATATCCCATAAAATTATCTATTATGCCACAGAGACGGGTAAAACCGCAATTATGTTTACGCTCACCCAAATAAAGCTTTTTAATTATTTACAATGCAACAGGCTTATTCTTGTGGACAAGGTGAAGAATGTTTTGTAAACAGAATCACGAGCAGTTGTATGCTCTGACCTATTTCAATATTTATACAAAAGGGACGGCCAAAATATTTTACCTGGATTATTGATATACACATATTAATGACATATTAATGTAGTTATTTGTGCATGTTCAAGGTGCTATTATAAATATAAAATATCTCTCTCTCTCTCAAAATTACTTTCATTCACTGCCATTAATGTAAAATGACTGTTTTAAAGTCACTGAACAAAACTAGTCATTAAAGTCAAAATGGCATGCTGTTAAATACAAATTGCTTTTTGGTCATTTGGGCAGCTACTTTTATTAAATATTTCCTTTCTACTAATGGGCTATTTTGTCCATTGATTGATTCATTTGAATGAACGGTACAGGTAGGCTGTCAGTGAGGATTGTATTGAAACAAAATATTCTAAATTCACTACACATACATGGGATTTGCATATGTGGGCAATACTAAGGACCCCTTTACTGATTCGACAGGATTTAGGAGTGTAAGTTACAGCCAGGTGCTGCTAAGCATCAGACCTTGATTAATTGATCATCAGCAGGCATGCAGACCTCTATATATGCGGAGAGGTTTCGGCAGTTTGCTGGTCTGGAGCATTCAGGTGTGTATTTCCACAATGCCAAAAGAAAAGGACATAAACAATGGTCTTCCCAAGAGTTCACTTTTTCACCACATTCACCCTAAGATCAGGCCATGCAATGCTCAGAGAAATACAACAAAAAAAACATTTGTGATTTTTTTTTTTTTTAAAGGTTGCCAGGAGCAAGCTTCTTCTGTCTAAAAGGAGTATGTAAGAATAACTGTGATTCACAAAACTGCATCAGAACAAATCACATGATTTCTAGAACAGTGTCCTATGGACAGATGAGAACAAAGTGAAACTGTTTGGCCTTAATGCCCAATGGTGAGAAGCAAACAGTATTTCAGCAGAATCACCTCATGCCTACTGTAAAGCACGGCAGTATAGAGGTAATGATTAAGACTTGTTTTGCTGCCACAAGACCTGGTACCTTGTACAGTAGTCACTAAGCCAACAATGAACTCCTCTGTATGCCTGAGTATTCTAGAGGCACATGTGAGGCCATCTGTCCGACAGCTAAAGCTTGGTCGAAATTGGATCATGCAACAGGAAAATGATCCGAAGGACACCAATAAATCTACATCAGAATGTCTGAAAACTATAAGAATCAAGGTTTTGGAATAGCCTAGTGTAAAGAACTCAACCCAACTGACCTTAGAAGAGCTATGCACAAGCCAATGCCAAAAAACACAATAAACTAAGGCAATGTTTTAAATAAGAATCAGCCCACATTACTCCACAATGATGCGAGAGACTGATAAAGTCGTAAGGGAACGAATTTTATCAAGTTATTGCTGATAAAAATAGATCTACAATCTATTGAATCATGGGTGAACTTACTACTGCATGAATTGGTTTTTTTTGTTTTTTTGTTTTTCAGCTTCATTTTAAAAACCCACTATAATTAGATAGTTTTTATTATAGTTTCATACAAAAACCTATATAATAAAAAAAAGTCATACTAATTTTTGAACATGACTGTAGACATCTTCAGCAAATGCACTACAACTTTTATATTCCAAGGATTATGCCACTTCTAAACCAGAGATAAAATCAGAATCAAAGGAGAAAAAGAACTCGATCCATGCTCAGTGCTTCAAAGTTCTCTTTTCAGATGAAAGTAAATTATGTATTTCATTTGGAAATCATGTTCCCAGAGTCTGGAGGAAGAAAGACACGAGTCCATTGTAAAGTTTTGACAGTTTCAGATGATTTGTCGTGCCATCTGCTGGTGTTGGTTCACTGTGTTTTATCAAGTCCAAAGTCAATGCAGCCCACTATTAGGAGATTTTAGAGCACTTCATGTTTCTATCTGCTGACAAGCTTTATGGAGATGCCAACTTGCTTTTTCAGCAGGATTTAGCACCTGACCACTGTGCCAAAACTACCACTAACCGGTATGTTGGTTATGATATATATGCTCATCAACCACTTCATTAGGTGCACCTGTTCACTTGCTTCTTCAGTCAATCACATGTCAACAACTTATGCATTTAGGCATGTACACATGGTCAAGACAATCTGCTGAAATTGCAAGCATCAAAATAGAGAAGAAAGGTGATTTAAGTTGCTTTGTATGTGGCATGAATGATGGTGCCAGATGCACAATTGCTTTTGAATTGAACCATCATGTTTACAGAGACTGGTCTGAAAAAGAAAAAAATATCTAGTGAGTGGCAGTTCTTTGTGTGAAAATGCCTGGTTGAGGTCAGAGGAGAATCACCAGACTGGTCTAAGCTGATAGAAAGGCAACAGTAACTCAAATAACATCTTGTTACAACCAAGATATGCCAAAGAGCATCTCTGAAAGCACAACATATCAAACCTTGAAGCACAGGCTACGGCAGCAGAAGACCACACCGGATGACACTCCTGTCAGCTAAGAATAGGAAACTGAGGCTACAATTCACATGGGCAGAATTAGCTACTAGGATGAATTGCTTTAGGTTCAATGTGTGTTTGTAACGTTTAGTTTTGTTGCTTTAAGGGCCATGGTTTCCACAACTACTTAATGTCTTTAGTTTCATTGCTGTTATAATGGTATCCTTTTTTTTTTCATATAAAAATACCACTAGCCGTATACAAATAGTGAGACATTAAAACTAAGCATTAGTCAACAATTTTAGGCACAATATAATAAATTATCTTCCCATAACAGGCTTATCAGCTATTTCTTAATACTTTATCAAATCCAATTGTGGCTTTATCTAATTACAGGATGCAAATTTATTTTATTTGCTTATGCACATACTAGATGCTTAAGTTATTGTTACACAGTTGTCGACAGGCACCAATGCATCCACAAGATGTTATGTAAACTTTAGGCGAGCTACCCCTGGTTTAGGGGTCATGCAAAGACCTTTAGAGGGACAGATGCTTAAAGTTTTATCAAACCGTACATGGCCATAATTTATAGCATAACCTGATAAATTACAGTGACCCACATTCAAACATAATGTATCTCTTTTACTCTCTGTTTTTATGTCTTATTTTGCTAAATGAATTTCTTTGACACCAAATCAAAAATAGACTCACCCCAAGTAACACAAGAAACCATTAAATAATGAATAGGTTGAAATAAAGTGTTTATTATTGCTACTGTCTCTAATGAAACGAGATTTTCCATGTGAACAAGTGGTACAGTACATGTGTTATTCTAAGCTGTTGTGCTCTTTCTACCCATCTGTTCAGCGGCCTCACACAGATCCACTTTATTTTTAATCGCCTCCATTTACTCTCTCTAATCATGATATTAATTATTTCTTTTATGACTATCATGATTAACTACAAACAAACTATAGTACACAAAAAAATCATAAATATACAAACGGTTAAACTTGTTGCTAACTTGTTGTTAAACGGCATGCACTATTAATTACACAAGTAATTTTGAACCATGACGAAAGAGAATTACTGAGAAAAACCAAACAAGGCAAAGCCACTCATACTTTCCCAAGCTGCACAACTGTGACACTAGCTGGAAACTTGCATGTTTGTAAAAACACTTCATTTTGTAAAGTGTGCAAAGTGTGCACATACTGTAATACCGCTGCACTACCACTTACAGGGAGCTAAAGTTCCTGCTTATTATTTTTGAGAGAAGTTATATGAGAAATGTTCCTTCTTTAAGTATCAGTCTGCAGTCATCCTGGCAACTTTAACTCTGATATCCTGTGCATAACCAGGGCATTTTAAAGAATAAAGGTCAGCAGGTGATATGAAATGACTGGGAGCAGGTATGTCACTTTATTTAGAGCTATTTTCTATTTTTTTTGGCAAATATTCTTCTGGACAAAGGCCACAGGTAAATACATAAATAAATAACTGAATAAATAAATGCCTTGACAAAAGTTTTGGACATCAAGGGCCAAAATGGCAGGTGTTTGAGCACCTTCTGCATGTTGATGTTAAGGAGCATTTGGCTTGCTAAAGTCGTCATTTAGATTTTGTCTGTCTAACTTTTACAAAAAAAATTTAAGACAAACCCTGGAAAAATTGGGTACTAGTTTTATAACATGCCAACAGAGTCAACAGCACAAGGCTACATGCAGTCACAGGAAGCACCGACCTTCATTAGTCAACTGTGCAACTGGTGCTATTACCACATCTGCTTTTTTATTATGGACAGAAATTTAGAACAAAGAATGAACTTGAAACCCTATGTGTAACTGGGCAAATCTGGCACAGAATTGTTTGACATGATTCGGTGATGCTGCAACGAATTGTTTGAGACACACAACATTAGAGATCGGGAAGTCCTTCAATGAGTTCAACCCCAAAAACTGTAGAACCATTTGGTGACTACTGCATCATGATCATCAGAGAACAGTCCGCAGTATTGCCCCCACTGTTGATGTGTCTTACAGAACAGTCCAGGACATATTCCAAAAGTGGCAGGAACACTGGGACCACTGTGATAAACACAGATAAATAAAGTACTGCCCTTAAACAGAGTTTACACATTAATTAACAAAGAAATAAATAAAAATAAAGCCCCTTATCCAACTTGTTCTTAGAAGATGACTTCTAAACAAAAGAGAAAATGGTTTAGTCCAGTCGTGCATGAGAATGAACAAAGCACGTGAACAGGAGTCGTGCACAGGATCCGCATTTCCTTATACAACAAAAAATGTAATGTATACTTTTTGAATATTTTTTATAATACACCAATGGCTGTATTCCGCAGCAAAAAAATATGTAACTTTATGTAACTTCTCTCCACCTGCCAACTTCTTCAGCATCATCCACTGCATGCAAAGCTAGCCAAAGTAGGAATGATTTCCCTTGCTGCTGCTGAAGTGACAGATTCATTTAAAACACATACACAACTATTGATTTCACTACTGAAAGCCACCATTAGTTGTCCCATTTAAAAAAAAATGACCACTGGCACAAAAATGGGCTTAGCTCCATGTTTTTGTTCGATTACCTATGCAGAGAAAACATTTGAAAATGAACAACTCTCTGTTCTGTTATGCAACATGGGAGGGGGGGGCCTTTAAAATAAGGCGGTGAGTGTAGGAGTGGCGATCTACAGTACTTTGTACGATCTACAGTACTCTGTTGCACTGATTTTGCAATATTAACTTTCCATGTTCAATATGTAGAGGCATCTAATAGGTTTAACCAACAGGTCAAAGTCAATGAGGCAAAATAAAATGTGCACTGTACCCTGATTGATGTGCTTGCTGTGCTACAATTTGCACAATTTGTGTTTCACCCATAAGTAATAAGGAATGAGAGATGTCACACAATGTTGTAAAGTAGAAAGTGCCATATTTTACTTTGCATTGAAGTGAAGAGGTAATAACACCCCCAAAACGGAAACTGTAAATAAAGTACAGTGTAAATATGTAAAAAGAAGGTCTTAAATACATTACTGAATTAACATTTAGGTTGATTTCTGTCCACCACTGTGTATGTACAGTTTATATTCTTATGTATGTATATATACTGTACAGTAAGACGGGCATTCAAGTCATCCCGGCGAGTGATATTTACCGAAGATTTCAAGTACAGTACAGTGAGGAGACTCTTTTGAACATTCCCTCCTTTGAACATCCTGCAATTGGAACACCTGATCCAAGCTATTTCCAAATTTTGGGCTACTAAAGGAGTTCCTGGGATGCCAGTGTAGAGAAATAAAGGGAGTTTTTATGCTCATAAATATGCTGTGTTATTCTGCATAATGAAAAGTTGTGGTTTGACTTTAATGCCCCTGATATACAGTATATCGTATATACAGTAGGAAATATTTGCTGTTGTAATAGACTGTAACTTGCACTGTACTGTGGAAGGTGAAGCTGGAACAAGTCAAACTGTGTAAAATGTTTTCAGCATGGTGCATTGCTAAAAGGAAAGGGTCACCATTTCAGAAGGGTCGAATTATCGGCCTGAATCAAGCAAAGAAAACAACAAAGGAGATTTGAAATGGCTTGAACTGGGATAAGAAACCTTCAACACGTTATCAAAGCCTGGAAGGACGGTGTTAAACTGGTAACTTTGTGGAAGAAATGTTGTGAAATGTTGAAATGAAAAATCATGATCACAAAGATTTTGTGGGGTTGCATGGTAGAAAAACAGTAGAAAAAAAAGAAAGTAAGAGTATTTCCATACACACACACACACACACACACACACACACACACAATGCCATTAGAACTCATGGGATTGAGCTAAACAGCTGGTGTGGCCATGAGAAAACCACTTGTAGTTAGACTGATAAAAAGGCTTTAATTTGCTAGGGAGAATAAAGATTTGACTTTGAATCAATGGAAAAAATGTTATGTGGTCTGTTGAGTCCAGATTGAGCCTATCCTAGAGTGATGGGCGTGTCAGGGTTTGAAGGTAGGCGTATGAAGCGATGCACCCATCATGCATAGTGTCCACTGTACAAGCCTCTGGAGGCAGTGTTATGATCCGGGGTTGCTTTAGTTGCTCAGGTCTAGAATGACCATGTTCTGATTGAAAGGTCCTGAATGACCAGATTATAACATCAGTGGGTTCTCAGAGTGATCAGTGTTTCTTCACTAATGGTACAGGCCTATTTCAGGACTCAGTTGTGAAAAGCGGTTCCGGGAGCACGGGGAATCATTTTCACGCATGAACTAATCACTACATTGTGTGCTGTAATTAAAGCTAAAGGTGATTGAATCAAATCTTTTTTAGAGTTTTTTTAGCCAAGCAGCGTATAATATTTCATAAAATGTAATCTACAGATATTAGGCTACTAGTGGGTATTCAAAAATCTCCTAAGCACTTGAAGAGTTTTGCTGTGTTGGGGAAATCAATACACTTTAATTTCTGAAAGCAAGTTTGTTCCTGGCCTGAGGAAACATCCAACAACAAACCCCTAATTTTAATTTGGGCATCCTATCATTTAATCAAGATAGAAATCACACAAATAAGAGGCACAGAGAGTGCGGTCCGTCACTTGTAATTAGAATGATTAATGTCAAATGGCTGTGTTCACTTCCTACACACTTCCTAAATATCATTTAAAATATATATTTTTTATTTAAAACTTCATACACATTAAACAGATATGTATTACATGTTGCACGTATACACTTTCCCTAAAATAGGATCATAATATATATCAGAATTTCTCCAGAAAAGTACCAAGGTAGAAAATGTACCTATCATTATAAATAAATAAATAAATAAATAAGAATATTAGAGGGCATAGTGGAGTAGTGGTTAGCACTAAAGCCTTGTGTGTCCTGCAAAGGATTGACACCCTGTCCAGGGTCCTGTAAAATAGACTGCAAGCTTCCCTATACAGGATGAGGAGTATAGAAAAGGAATAAAAATAATAGTAATATTAATAATAATAATGCAGTTTTTCTCAAATAGAACAGCAGTGCCTGGAAGGATGGTGTTGACCTCTTGAGAGAAACACCTAAATTGCGATTTGCCAAAATTGCAGAAAGACAAGAAACAGGGGCAAGATCGAGAAGAACAAGTGGCTGTTTGAAGCCCCTCTTCCTACGGCTCTCCAGAGAGTTGAAGGGTGCTGCATTCTGGGATGCTTACTGAGTTGCTGTTTAGTTCCACTGCACATGCTTTATCATTATGCGTGGAAGAGCACAAATGTCAGCACTGAAGAATTAGATGTCATGCTGTAAAAAGGCCAGCTTTTAAATGTGCCGTAATCACAGATGCAGTATTGTGGTCCATATTGGAGTATCTTATTTCTGTCAGCTTGTTCTGCATCTGCTTATTTATTCATTACATTGTGCTATAAAATTTAAAGGCAATCAAAACAAATGCAGCTTTTGGAGCGTGTCTTGACTGATGTGTATTATTACCAAACTATAGTCAAGTGTTAATGAAATCAAGTGTTAATAGTTCAATTTAATAAAACTTTGGCAGGACTACGGTATTTATGAATTACATCAAAATGTTGAGAAGTTATAAGGAGTTATGTACCAGATTGGTTTTGACAGTGTAACATTCAGTAAACTGAATGTTTTTACTGGAATTAGTTCATAATTTTACTGCTGAGATAACAGCAATGAAGTAGTATGAATGAATTCTACCATGATGGAGTCATTTTTAAGACAAAACTTAGATTTCTCGTCTGTGATTCTCTCTCTGATTACTAAACAGTGTATTTGGCTGTTGATGAAAGAAGTACTTAGTGTAAACAAGGCGTAAGATACCCAACCTTACAAAATGGAATTTCTTTGTATTAATAAGTTAAACAGAGAGCTCTGCCGTACCAAAGACATACAGACATGTACTGTACATGGACTTCAAAATAAAAAATATCAATAATTACATTTAAGCTAATCAGATTATTTTTAGCTTTAACCTTTAAACTATTTCTACAAACACTTTTCCCATTAATCATGCATACTTTAAAATATGTTTTGTATTCTTACTGAATACAGTCTAACTTCAACTAACACTGGGTGATCCTTTTAATTAATTTGTTTAACTTGAATTCATGTTTAGAAATGACTCTTTAAATGTTTTAATTAAGATTTAGTGTTGGAGATATAATGGCTAAATTTGACCAGCCTGGTGATCAATCTGCACATTTCACCAGTAAGAGCAAAGTGTGAAGGTTTAATTATCAGAGTAATAGCACAGTTTTGCCTAAAATATTGCAATGCACACAACATTATGGGTGAAATATCAGGATTCAAAAGAGGACAAATTGTTGGTGCGCGCCACTGTGATGTATCAAGAGCCATGGTATCCTCGGTAATGTCAGCATAACACCAAGAAGGACGAAAACCACATCCAACACTAGTAACTGTGGAAGCAAGAGGAAGCTGTCTGAAAGGGATGTCAGGGTTCTAACCCGGATTGCATCCAAAAAAAAAAACATAAAACCACAGCTGCCTAACTCACTGCATAATTAAATGTGCACCTCAACTCTCCTGTTTCCACTGAAACTGTTCGTCGGGAGCTCCACAAGGTCAATGTATATGGCCAGGCTGCTATAGCCAAACCTTTTTGTCACTTATGCCAATGCCAAACGTCGGTTTCATTGGTACCAGCAGCGAAAATCTTGGGCTGTGGACAATGTGAAACATGTATTATCTTCTGATGAGTCCATCTCCACTGTCTTTCCCATATCCGGGAGAGTTATGCCCCAAAGAAGCACCCAGTATATACCATCCAGACTGTTACTGCACATGTTTAGAGTGAAGCATGGGGCTGGATCAGTGTTGGTTTGGGCTGCGATTTCATGCCATTCCCTAGGTCCAATACTTGTGCTAGATGGGTGCGTCACTGCCATGGACTCCCGAACCATTCTGGGAGACCATGTGCACCCAATGCTTCAAACATTCTATCCTGAAGGCGGTGCCGTGTATCAGGATGATAATGCGCCAATACACACAGCAAGACTGGTGACAGAGTGGTTTGATGAACATGAAACTGAAGTTGAACATCTCCCATGGCCTGCACATTCATCAGATCTAATTATTATTGAGCCATTTTGGGGTGTTTTGGAGGAAGGAATCGGGAAACATTTTTCTCTATTAGCATCACATAGTGACCTGGCCACTATTCTGCAAACGGCTTAAAATCCCTCTGGCCACTGTGCAGGACTTGAATCTGTCATTCCTAAGACAAATTGACAAATGTTCAATATCTGAATAATCTGTCATATCTGAGGTAGTCAGCTAATTAGGTCTCTTAGTAAGCTAGCTGGCTCCGGTAGTTGTGTTCTTAATTTCTGTTGTTGCATGTACAGTATGTAGCAACTTGTTCCTGGAGAAACGTTGTTTCGTTTCTGTGTACTGAACTGTATATGGTTGGAATGACAATAAAAGCCTACTTGACTGGAAATTGATGTTGTATTGGCTGCAAAATAATATATGTGTATATTACAAATTTGTCAGTATGTTGATTGATCTAAAGCTAATATTTGTAAATACAATATAACTCATTTAATAGTAAGAAGTTTAACTTTGTTTAATTTTGAAAGTTGTGTGCAGCCGTGTTGATTTAAAGTCATTTTATAAACTGGTGAGGAGCTCATGCATTTCATGTACCCCATAAACTTTATCATAAAAGAACGATTCACCAAGCTGTAAAAAAAAGTAACAATGCAAATAATGTTTAAATGTATCCTTTAAATATCACTTGTTTAAAAGAACCATTGTTTGGATTACTTGCTGTTACTATTCTTGCACAGCTTGGTGCATCAAAATACTTAGAAAGAACGGTTTGTGTTTTTATGTACTTTTGTTAATAAGGAAGATTTTGGTACACTTCTAAATTGTACATCTACACACACACACACACACACACACACACACACAATAATAATAATAATAAGAAGAAGAAATAATAATAATAATAATAATAATAATAATAATAATAATAATAATATTGTGATAAAAGGCAACAATCCTGCATTTTAGTTGTTGTTAGTTTTATTGTTCATATTTATTGCCAATTTTTTTAAGGTTTAATGTAAATGCAATCTGTTCTGCATTATAATGTTTTTTTTCTCTAGTTGATGTACAGTATGCATTAACCTGCACACTATATACAAAAAAACAAGGATAAAAAAAGCAAAAAAAAAAAACAAAAACAAAGATATGCAACATGCAAATTCTTAATGGTGATCTGGAAGGCTTCAGTCCCCAGATTAACAACGTGAATATTTATTTTGCCCTAATCATTGCTACTGAGCATTTTATGTGGTTATTATCTAAAAATTTTAATTGGGGTCTAAAAAGTATTACGATTTACAGCATAATGATATTACAACAAATAGGAATAAGAATACTCCCTTGTAACTGTGGCAAAAGAAATAAAAAGCAAGAATTTGTCAGCATAGCCTGTAGACCTGTCTTCAGTGAAGCAAAGAACCAAGATCAATACTGAAGCCAAGAAGATTCGAATACTTAAAAAACAAGCCACTGCATCGCCAGTTCTACCAGAGCCTCATCAGACTGTTCAGTGATAGAAGTGCACGTGTGGCATGGCTGAGCAGCTCTGGGTTGAAGGGAGTGACTGAAAGCCTGATTAGAGCAGCACAGGGCCAGACACTTAATACCAGGTACCACCAGCAAAACCACTTCAAAGAACAATTTGACAGCAAATGCAGAATATGGAATTAGTCTGAGGAGATAATAAGTCATATTCTTACTTTTGCTGACCACGGTTATTGATTAATCTCCAGAGAGCTTGTTAAACACTAGGTTAAGAAATGGTATGAACATCATAGTGGTCAATATTAAGGACACCACCATTCTGTGGAACATTGCAGAAAAATACCATGACAGCAAAAAATCTATACTACTATTACTACAACTACTACTACTAATAATAATGATAATAATAATAATAATTAGTTTTCCTGTGTATACTCTCAACAGTTACACTTTTAAGGTGTCAGGTTATACAATATGCTAACATATACAGTATATTTACAGCTGGGGAACGTTACCTTTTAAAGGAACTAATTACATAAAATTACTGTCTTTAAAAAAAATCAGTTACATTACAGCGTTAATTTCTGATAAAAGTCACTAGTTAGTGCACTTTTCCATTGCAGAAAATGAAAACTTCTTTGTGATTCCTCATGCATGGTGTTTTAGTCAAGACCTTTATAATTATTCTACCATCATCACTCAGTGAAGTTTGGCCCTAATCTGTAACTACTAATACCCCTATCTCCGCCGTAAGTACAGTAGGTTTGATGCTGTGATTAGGTTTTCATCAAACGGCATAGATGGGATAGGGTATAACAGCAGGAATAATGGGTTGGGGGGGGGGGGATTAGGATTTGGAATTGGGAATGACTGCTGTCTGGCTCACGGATTACATAAATGGTCTAAATAACGGATTACATTTTTGAAAAAGTAACTAAACTATGTTTTTGCTTTTTCTCATATACCACATTTAATGCAAGAATTATGAAAGCTGTGCCCACACCTGGTCACATGCCAGACACTGTTGTCATTATGCAATAATAAGGTCTTTGTTCAAACATCTGCTCCAGTCGTGGCTTTAGAAAAAAAGACTGACAGCAGCGAAAAAATATGGACATAATGCCAGGAGCGAAATAATTCGGAAAATAGATACAGAATGGATGATGGTGTTGTGCTGATTTATAGCATCAATATTTGAAGCTTTGGATTATAACTTTTTATGGACAGGCTCATTTTTCATAGTTTAATGCAAACTGTCATATTAGCAGACAAAATTTGAATATGATGTAATCCCAAGAGCACTACAGGTACACTCTGAGAGGATGTCTCTACTTCATATTTTTGTTGTTAGTCAGGCATCAATTTTTCCCTGAGGAAGAAGCAGACACTCGCTATCTCATAGAAAGCATTTGAAGTGCATCCTTATTCTTTTCATTTTTAGACAATTAGCAGGCATGTCTTTCGTCACTCTATAATTTTAAGATCTCTTTGTGGTTTTTAAGTGATTTTCAATCCCTGAAGAACACAGGAGGACCTTTGTCTAATTGCCCATGTCTGTGCATGTGTGTGTTTGTGTTTAAGTGCAGGTGTTAAGTCTGTCCTTTCTGCATAAGAAATGGGAGATCATGTTGACATCCAGTGTTGAATGGTGGAGCCAGTGAATCATCTCTCATGGCTTTATGGGAGTTGTTGCTATCTCTCAGCTTTCATTGCTGGCTGGCTTCATGTGCCAGTTTAACTGAGGAAGGCCCTGCTGGACCCCTGGACTGGCTCCTCTCCGACAAGGGCCCCTTCCATCACTCCCAGGAGTACACAGACTTTGTGGAGAGAAACCGACAGGGCTTTTCTACCCGCTACAAGATATACAGGTAAGCAAAGCACACATCAAGGTAACTAAATGTTTTTAAAATAGCCCACAATGGCAACCAGAAATGAATCAGTGCATCCTAAACTGCATAAGTCATTCTGTATCACAGCAATTGGCCAACATGTTAATTTATTAATTTATCACATATATACAAAGTTTTCAGAAAACACAGCTTGCTAGAAATGTGTTCCTTCTGTGGTCATTTAATTTCTGTCCTGATTTGAGGTTTTTATCACTGAAGAAATGTGCAAAAGAAGATATTATCATGTCCACCTGTTAAACTAATCCGAGCCAAATAGGGCTTATGTTTCTTCTGTACTTGAATTTTAACCAAAAGTAAATTTTTAACATAAACTCGCAAAAGAGGAAAAGAGAAGAAAGAGAGTAAAAGGAGCCAAGGTCTACACCTACAACATTATTACATATATTCATTTTGGCATTGGAAATGCTGCATGTTTAACAGCTGTTCTCACATATAATTGCCAAGACCCCTGAGAGGTGATGTTTATCTAAGCCAGATGTGATCAAGACATGATCCAATTGAACTTTTTTTTTTTCCTATTTATATCAATGTTTATTCCTCAGGCTTAATTTGAGAGTGTAATGTGCTTGGCACTGTGAATTAACTTTCAGGTTGAACTCGTTTTGCCTTGAGTGTAAGTGGGGTGTGTAACAGGCCTACTTCATTGACACTTTAAAAGTGTCAGGCCAGAATAGCTGCTATTTAAATGTGGAAGGAAATGCTAAGGCATTTAGTATTTGCTTTGTGGGGATTAATGGGTATACTAACAATGCTCCTCCATTAAATCAGACATGTCGAGTCTGGAAAATATGCTAAAAGCAAATAATGTGACATTTATTAAGTGATGCTGTATATAATGTGACATTTATCATACATTCATCTGTGCTTGCATATACTATATTGATAATTCCATTTGCAAATTCAGAGACTGCAGTACAATGACTTGACTTGCACAGCATGTAAACAAATCTATCTATCTATCTATCTATCTATCTATCTATCTATCTATCTATCTATCTATCTATCTAGAGTTTTTTGTCTTGTTCTTTTTTCTTTTTTTAACTTCATATGGCTGGTCAGTCAGCTATGAAGGTCATGGAACAAGGAAAATATGAATATAAGTCACTACGTGATGCACTTAATTTTTTGCTTCCAATTTGTCATACTTTGAAAAAATGGAACCAACTACACCATACATATTATTACAAAACAAATAATAACTGTAGAAGTGAGGATTTAAAAACATTTCTCGTTGAGACCAGTTATAAATTCAGGTTATGTAGCTTCCAGAGACTAAATGTACATATACTGCTGACAGTTTTGGCATTTGTATCAGTTTTTCTTTTCTTGTGGCACTGTGGAAGCCCACTTGGAGTCTGAATATGAATTGTGTTTTGATCTATGACCAGTGGCTGCCCTTATTTGACATTCTAGATTAAGGTTTTTGCTGTCCCTCCTTATCCCACCCCAAATTGTATGCATTTAAAAAAATAAAATTACATACAAAGGTGGTGCTGTAGCATAGTGGTTCAAGAGAGTTCATAGAGGCAAGGCTTTGATTCCTGCCTTGGGTCTGTTTATGTGGAGTTTGCATGTTCTCCCCATAAAGAATACCTAAGAAGAGAAACAATAAAGGAATAGACAAAGATCAACCAAAAAAGTCAGAGTGAGTAATAAGGTAAAAAAATAAACATGTACAACAAGGAATGTCTGCAAAATTAAGAGGCTTTTTAAATTCTCTGTATACACAACTTTTACAACCCCAGCATTTAGAAAATCATAGGTAAAGGTGAAAAAAAAAAAAGTTAACCTAGCAAGAGAAATTGTGGACGTCCCTCACTGCAGAATAATCCTCTTGGCTACAGGCGTGGAAAGCATTCAAGACAATTGGAAAGGACCGTACAACAGTGAAGCAGCCAAGAAGGGTAAACTTAATATATCTCTGATTTTTTGCCTATTTAGCATTATTATTCCTTCCTGAGTTCTGAAAAGATGTTAGGGAGTAGAAAACGTATAAAAAAAATCAACAATTTCAGTGTAAAGATTAAAGTTTACAACAGCTAGACAAAAAAAATCAAAGTGCCTACTTTTTAACTTACTCATACACACACACACACACACACACACACACACACATACAGTATGAACTATAAAATAACACATATGGAATTGGGTAATTATATAACAACAACAACAACAATAGTTAGTTGTTATTTTAAGACACGGAGGTCAGTCTTTCTGGAGTAGTTCTTGCAAAAACAGTATTGTTAAGTGCATTTGCAAAATCCAGCAAACACCATGATGAAACTGGCCCTCATGAAGACCATCCCAGGAGGACAAGACCATTTAGATGGTTCTAATCTAAGGTGCTGTTTGTTAATTGGTGGTTTTTAATCCTGGTAACTCTAAATGAACTTCTGCTCTGCAGCAGAGGTCAGTTTTGGTCTTGCTTTCCTGAGAATCTTCATGATCATGGTCTTTATAATCAGTAGTGTTATACACAGATTTTAGTTCTCTTGGTAACATTGTCACACTTTGCTCCTTTATATTTCATTGCAAAACCCAAAAGGGTACTTTAGTTTTTTGTTGTTGTTGTTGTTTTCCGCAGAATACGCACATCATGGACAGACCCCGGCCACTTCACCATGCAGCTTATAATGATGAAGTCAGCATCACGCACAAGCTGGATGTTGTTGATGTGCCTTCCATGTTGATTGATATTCTTTGACACCCTCTCATAATGTGCTTGTACAGTATATGCAGATTTGTGTATAGTATAATCTCAGTATCACTGGCCATGTTTCCCAAAAGTAAAAAAAATATATAATAATAATAATAATAATAGTTTTAAGCAGTCTGGACATTCTTTGAAAATAACAAGTTGACTCTCATAAACAAGTTGATTGATGAGGCTGGATAATTTTATGGATGTAGCTTTTATAATATCACTCAAAGTTGAATTGTCTACCCCCAGAGAGCATGGCAATGAGGCACCATTCTTCCACAGACAGAGAGTGACTCCTTCAGTCTCAGAGTTAAGGTTTTGGCCTGAGAGTGTCTTCAGTAAACTTTATATCTGCATTCCAAAAGTCAAACTGTACACACAGTTCTTTGGTGGTGTGCTGCTCCACTGGTTTTGAATACTCAACATATACTCTTTGACAGTATCCTCTTTTAACAAACTGCTGGGGGCAATGGAAAATACCTGTCATCTTAGTTTCTCTCTGTAAGTCTTTTGAAAAAAGACTGAATAGGATGGCTGTGTAATTGGTTTATGTTCAATTAAATCAATCATGCCAAAGGGCTATAAACTTTACGTTTCTTAAAAAAGGTTGAACCATTGACACAAAATGACCTTATTACACTGTGCAAAACTCACACACAGCTGGAGGGTATTAAGTGCCATTATCCCTCAATAGTGGGACATTTAGATTCTACTAAGGGTGGCGAAGTGAGTAAAAAAAGATGAAATCTCCCAAAACATTAATGCAATGGGGTCTGGCCAGTAGCAGACCACAAGGCAAAGAAAATTGGATAAAAGAATCTAAAAACCAGGGCAACAAAGGACCATGCTGAAGCAGAAAAGAAACATCAAACAACCAACAAGCCCTTCAAGGATGGTAATTACACAGATGTGGTATGTGACATTATTGGGGTAAAAACCTATAATATATGCGCAAATTTCAACATGTTGCAGGAGATTGTGAGTCAACAAATGTACTGTACAGTTTATCTTACATAATTAAAATATTGTGGAAAAGTGAATTTAAAAAGCTAATTCAAAAAAAGTAAAATTCTCATATATTCTAGATTCAGTATACATCAAGTAAAATAGCGCGAGCCTTTTGTCGTCTAATCAAAATTCCTGTATTTTAGAATATTAGAATATTTTCTAAAAAAAAGTATTAACAATACAGAAATGCCCAACTTCTGAAAAATATGTTTATGCACTCAAATCTCTGGGCTCCTTTAGCATAAATAATTCAAATTAAAATAATCTGTGTAACATTGCATGGAGGCAATCAACCTGTGGCATAGCAGAAGAGTGATTGAAAGTCTGGTTACTTTGATAGCAATCTTTAGCTCATCGATATTGTTGAGTTAGGTGTTTCTCACATTCCTCTTGACAATACCCCATAGATTTACTACGAAGTTCAGGTCAGGTCAGTTGGCTGGCCAATCAAACACAGTAACATCAGGCTCAGCAAAGCAGTAAGTGGTGACTCAGGCAGGCAGAGGGTCTGGGTTGCTGATTGGAGATTCGGGAATTTAAAGCCTTGCCATCACTGGGTTGCAACAGTTGGGCCCTGCTCCTAGCCCAATGCACATCCAAGTGTCACAAGGGGACCGGAACCCACCAATGCAAATGGATGATCAAGATCGTGTTGTCCGTAAAGCTGTCCATTTGCCCCTCACTTGTTGAGTATGGCCCGAAATAATGTCTTGGTGGAAAATTAAATCAACATCTTGATTTACCTCATCAGCAGAAGTGTGGAAGCATGACATGCTCTAAAAAAGCATCAAGTGCAGCTCAAATCATTACAGACTGTGAAAACTTTAAGCAACTTGGATTCTGTGCCTTTCCACTCTTCTGCTAGGCTCTGGAAATTTGAGAGAACTTTAAACCACTGAGCAACGTTTCAGAACTTGGTAAGATGGTTCTGATGCTGTCTTTGGTTAGGAGTGGTTTGATATTATGAATGAAACAGTTGTAGCCAATTACCTGAAGAGGTCCATGTGTGATGGTTCTTGAATGACTGACTTCAACCTCTCTCCACTTTTTCTGAAACTTTCACACATTGTCAATCAAAGCCCATTCAAGGCATTGATTGACATTCTTCTTAGGGCTGCCGTCCCCCCTGTTGTTTTTACATCTTTTTAAATCACAGGCAAATTAACACGAATATGCTTGAAAATAGCTCTTTGGAAAGTTTGTGGATTATCCTCCTCGTGGAAAATGTTAATGATTGTCTTTTGGACAACAACCAAGTCATCAGTCTTCGACATGTGTGTACTGACAGAGAGATACAAAGAATGTATTTTGTACTAATAATTTACTACTTAAATTTAAAATTGAAAAATATTTTAATATTTTGAGATACAGGGGTTTAGATTTTTCATGAGCTATAAGCAGTAATCATTTCCATTCAAATAAAATAAAGCCTTAAAATATTTCTTCTTAATGAATTTGGAATATATAGGTTTCACTTTTTTCATTAAATTATATAAAAAAAAATGTTGCAATTAGTTTTATCAATGAAAAGTAGAAAACTAGGCCAGTTTATTTTACAATGCAGGGAAAACATTAGGTTTGGGTCAAGAGGAACAAGTCACATTTTTAGACCACTATATATATAACGAGAGTGTGACCAGCCAGTTGTATCACTTTGTCCTGTCATGTAATCAAACTACCAAAATAGTGACTTAGATTAGTAACGGCTGTGAATGAATTAAATGCTTTTAGTGGATGTTTGGAAAATCTTGATGCATTTAAATCATGTCACTGCCATTGCAGTCACTTAAGCATAAATAAATAAATAAATAAATAAATAAATAAATAAATAAAAGTACAGGTATGTGTTGCTCAACATCCACGATTCATTCTGTGAAATGGGATGTTATGCAAATCATCACAACAAATTTGGTTTAACTGAATATGGGGTTTCCTCTTTTTTTTATATAAGCTATAAAAAATAGCACTTGGTAAGATGCAATGCTTACATGTCATGCTCCCTTGTGACTATGAAACGGGGTCTTTAGGTTTGGCCTCCTTTCTGGATTTGCTGACTGCTCCTAATCCTCCTGAGGATGGTTGAAAGGGCAGCATGGCGAATGGGTTTGAGGTTTCCACCTCTGTTGAAGAAAGAGGTTTACACTTTTTTTTTCCTTGATGGCTTCTTTCTGTCTAAAATGTGTACAGTATCTTAAGCCTCATTTACACTGCAGGTCTTGATGCCCAATTCTGATTTGTTGCCTATATCAGATTTTTTTGACTGTCTGTTTACACGTTCTTTCAACCATGACTTATATCCAATTCAAGTGTCTACACTTGCCATACCACCTGAAACATTGCGCATACTTAAAGGGAGGTTCTTGCACTACACACTTGCCAAGATAGACAAAGACGAAATATGCTTGACGCTAGCTCTGCGATATATGCAAAGTTCGCGAAACGTCACCATTGTTTTGGAACGGAGGAGGAGGAAAAAACGCCATAATTGCAGCCTGTGCATATGCTTCATTCACCAAATACTGATTTCTTAATGTTATTTAGCCTAAATAAACATTAACACAAGGCGGGGGGCTTTTCCTTTTCCATGTTACCTGCAATGTAACACGCGCTTCCACCAGAGAATAACATTACGTCATTAAACCGTGAAGAAGTCGCAGTTTTAATGACGTACTGTACAGAACGCAATGCCTCCGAAAAAACGATCTGTCTGTTTACACGACAATCACATTAGCACATATCTGATTTATATTCACATATGAAGGAGGCCTGAAACCGATCTCGAAATATCGAAATGCATGCATTTTTTTCCTGTTTACATGGACATAGAACATATTCAATATATGTCTCACATGAGCAAAAAATCGGAATTGGGTCACATTTAACTGACAGTGTTGGTCCTCCTATGCTAAGTAATTTGCTTGGGCAAAGGCTTTTCGGTTTCTCAAATATAAAGCCCTGAACAGTCCTCATTGCACTGGATATCATTTTCTTCTTATGTTTTGGTGTGTGAGCTTTTGAAAAGATCAGTCTCTCTTAGGATGTTGGTAGGTTTAAAATAAACAGGTATGTAATGTTTTTTTTAAGATCCTCTTGAGTTTTCAGGATACCCCCACCATGTAAGGAGTGATAGTGTGTTTCAAGCCTTAAGAGATGTTGTTGTTGGTCTTTCGGCTGCTTCCGGCAAGGGGTCGCCACAGCGGAATACCCATTCCGCACTACAACTTGGCACAGATATTATGCCGGATGCCCTTCCTGACGCAACCCTCCCATTTTATCCAAGCTTGGGAACCGCACTGCATCCAGTGGCTGGGGTTTGGGCACTGGCTGGGAATCGAACCCGGGCCTTCTGCATGGCAGGCGAAACACCTACCACTGAGCCACCAGTGCCCTAAGAGATGTTGTCAGATGCCCCCCCCTTTTCTTTTTATTTTGGGTTTTGTTTTACTTTTGCTGCAGTGAATGTTGGAAAATCAATCAGCAGGTACTAGTCTGTGTGTGGGTTTTTTTGTAGAATTCTATTTCCAGATTACCACTGGACACTATGACAACTGTGCAGTCAAGGAACGCCAGCCTGTTGTACTTGGAATCTTTCCTGGTGAGCTTGATGTTAGTATCAGATGCTTTTATGTGGCCTTGTGGTGAAGGACTGCTCCCCCTAGACCTTTATTTTAACTCAGGTGTTGTCCACATACAAGAACCAATAAGTCGGTGCAGCCCTGAGGTCGCAAGGGAGTACAAGATGTGTGACCATCACATCCAAACGACTCCTCATCATTCTCACTTTGTTGACCATCAGTGAACCAATTTAGGTCAGAAGAAAAATGGCCCATTGAGGCCAATTTGGGATCCCTCACCAACCGTTCTTAGGCTGAGGTAATTCCTCAGACGAGTAATTAAATTAACAAAAAGAAGGCCAGGAGACATGACTCAACTTCCAGACAATTTCACCTACATATATGACCTTCTTTAAAATAGTGTCTTTTTTTATGAAGCTTTAACTTTAAGTTTAAGTTGTCTAACAACTAATAATAATAATAATAATAATAATAATAATAATAATGCCTACTTAGTGGGTGATTAGTGAATTATAATAATTATTATTATAAATCACATGAACTCTCCTGGAAATAGAACCAAAAATAAGCAGGCAAAGGAAGCATTCATCTGTTTTTGTCTATTTGTTTAATTTTAAATATAATAACTTTTAATAACTTTTAAAAGTTTATTACAAATGTATCACAGATCCCTGGGTAGCTTACTCATGTTTATGAGTTTGTCCTGTCTGACAAAATGAGTCATTTTAACACTTTTTTCTTATTTATAATGTCTTTTGCCAGAATGTTTTTCACATCTATTTATCTTTCATATTTGCACCTTGGAGTAACATGCAGATTCCACTAAGTGGAGATGGACTTGTTGACTTCTTTATGGTGAAAAATTGTTAGAGCATGTGCACTTAAATTATTTAAATTTAAAAAAGCAATACGCCATAAATCTTGTCCCTCTTCACAGCACGGATATTCAATCTTCCTCCGGTCACGGTGACTATGGTTGACATCTATGGATTTGTGGCCTGTACTTTATAGCTCCTTTGATTGGCTCACCATTAAAAGATTTCCTGTGTTTATTTTTGCCTTTGGCAGCCGTTCGACATCAGGATTTCATTGCATACTTTGTGAGATTAATAGTCTTATCATGCATCCAAGTGATTAGTGGGTTCTTAATACTTATTATACTGCATTATCGGGATTCTCTTGAGAGGCAACTGTTAGCAGCAAGGTTGGGTTAGACACGGGGGAGATTACATTCACACTCTGATTGAACGGCAGTACTATATCAGCATGTGGGAACTCTCATAAGCATGAGCTTTTTATCCTTCCAAAATCCGAATTCAGGAGTGATTTTCAATATCCATACTAGTCAGTCAGGATATCTACTGTATGCCTAAGAAAATAGAACATATATACAGTAAAATACGCAGAGTAAAAACAGTCTTATGAATTCCCTTTGCACTTAGATATTGTATTATACTAGAATTTCCATATGAGAAGCCTTATGTGCTGACATCTGATTTCTCAGGGTTTTTTTTTACAATATTTCTGCCAGAGGTTTAATAAAGGATATGTCACTCTTTCTAAAAACAGCTGCACAACAGGTCTATAAAAATTGAAATGGACAAGATAATTTTCTGAACCAGCCATTCTTTGGAGTGTAGCATTGCTGTGGCCGAAAACCTGAAATGAAGCAGTAAACTGACAGGTTAATTTTACAACTCTGATAGGTTCATCTGGTTGGGGCATATGGACCTGATGCAATTTGGGAGAAGGGAAGGGAGACATGAAAGCAAAGTTTTGGCTTGAAAATAATTAATATACAGAAAGCTTACTTTTTTTTATTTTTTTATTTTCCAGATATTACAAACTAGAAGTTCCAAATGAGAATGGTAGTTGACAAATACATTTTGCCCAATGTACTGCTAAGTAAGCTGGTTGGTTAATAGTTAGGATACACCAGTCAAAAGTTTGAATTAATTTTTTTACATTCTAAAAAAATGTTTAACTTTTTTTTTTTAAGCTAATGAAATAACATATGGAATTGGGTAATTAAATGACAACAATAGTCATTTGTTATTTTAAGACATAAAGATCAGCTGTTCGGGAATAGTTCTTGCAGGAACAGTTTTATTTACATTTAGGCATTTGGCAGATGCTCTTATCCAGAGCGACTTACATTTTTATCTCATTACACATCTGAGCAGTTGAGGGTTAAGGGCCTTGCTCAAGGATCCAACAGTGGCAACTTGGTGGTTGTGGGGTTTGAACCTGGGATCTTCCGAACCGTAGTCCAAAATATACCCCTGCTGCAGAGGAGAAGTTCATTTAAAATTACCAGCCTCAGAAATCACCAATAACAGCGCCTCAGAATAGAGGCGCTGTTATTGGACAGAAGACAAGAAGAGAAGAGAAGAATAGAAGACAAGACAGTCTGCTGATGTTCAAACAGAGCAGCAGAATAGGGACAAAAGGTGATTCAAGTGACTTTGAACATGGCATGATTGTTGGTGCCAGGTGGACTGCTCTGACAATTTCCAAAACGACCATCTCTTGGGTTTACAGAAAATAGTCTAAAAGAGAAAATATCCCGTAAGTGGCAGTTCTCTGAGTGAAAATGCCTTGTTAGTGCCAGAGGTCAGAGGAGAATGGGCACAGCAGTTTAGGGTGACAGAAAGACAACAATAACTAAACAATAACATCTTGTTACAACTAAGGTGTGCTGAGGAGCATCTGTGATCACACAACATGTCAGACCTTAAGGCAGATGAGCAATCGCTGCAGGCAACCACACCGGGTGCCAGCTAAGAACAGGAATCTAGGTAGGGTGATTTCTACTGTTACATTCAGGTGGAAGGGTCAGAATTTACCATAATCAATATGAAAGCATGGATTTATCCTGCTGTATATCAACACTTCAGGCTGGTGGTCATGGTGTATTGGTGTGGGGGATATTTTCTTGGCACATCTTGGGCCCCTTAGAACCAACTGAGTAGTGTTTAAATTCCATCTCTATTAATGCAGACTATGTCACCTTTATGATTAAAGGATAACCATGTCACTAAGCAAAACTGATTTTTTTAACATGACGATGAGTTCATCATACTTTAAATGGCTTTCACAATCACTAGATCTCAATCCAGTAGAGCATCGTTGGGATGTGGTGTAATGGGAGATCCGATACTCCCAAAGCTTAAGATGCTTTCATGTCAATATGGGTCCAAAATCTCTAGCACATTGTTGAAAAGAATTAAAGCTGTTTTGAAGGAAAACGGGTTTCCAACCGAGTATAGCAATGTGTACATAATGAATTGGCCACTGGGTGTATGTGTTATATAAACCAATATTACTCATATTTTTACATGCTACGATATTGTGTTCTGCAGTAAATTTATTTTTAAAATCGAAGCCTCATAAAATGTGTAATATGTAAGGTCAGACAAAAAAAAAAAGAAAAAAAAAATCCACAATCCAGAGGGCAAGTTGAATTCCCTGGAGGGTTTATTGTATAAGATTGATGGGATGGGTGGAAGGGTATGTGCAGGAAATTACCAGCTTGCTTCTATGAGAGCTTTTGAGGCAAAGAGTTCAGCAGAGTTCAGAGGTTCCCTGCTGGCTAGAGTTTCCCTTGGCGACTTTAAAAAGTCATAGACAGCACATTAAAAGGGTTATTTTAAGAATGCTAACTCCAACTCCAACTACCCCATTACAAGCAGTTGAAGTAATTAGTCAAGCTGTGGATGGTTTCAGTCCCAATCTACCTTGGGGGAATTTTCATTTGCTATGGTGTTGGACTTTGAGCCAATCCTTTTTACCTGGGGCTATCATGCACATTTGGCTTTTCTTTATTACAATTAAATTATATATTAATAAAATGAGATAATTTTTGCTCATATATTATTCATTCATTCATTTATCTTTTATACCTCTTGTCCTGTCTAAAGGGATGCAGGGGGCCTGAAGCCCATCCCAGGAGACTTAGGGCACAAGGTGGGGTACTGGACACGGTGCCAATATATACGCACATGCACAAACATACACTACGGGCAATTTTGGAAGGCCAAATTAACCTTATCCACATCTCTTTGGACTGTGGGAGAAAATCTGAGTACCCAGAGGAATACAGTGCTAACCACTACACCATCGTGCTGCCATATACTGTATATATATATATATATATATATATATATATATATATATATATATATATATATATATATATACCCTCAATGTTTGAGACCAATAGACCAAATTGCCAGTCTAGCATTGCTCCTAATATAAGAATCACTTATTTAGTGTCACCTAATAGTAATCTTGTACAGTATGTTGCCTATGTGACAAACTTCACCAAACAGCCATAACATAACACCACATAACATTATCACATTATCAATGATGATCAGTAATATAAATATAAACTGATGAATAGATCATGGGCATCCATTACACATGCCGGTCTGGTCTGATCTCTCAAAAAAGCCAAAAGAAAGTCAATGATGACCTTTATAAAAAGCCAGAAAACCCATGAGATGTGCTGGACAAACAAGTCTGATCTACAGTATAGACACCCCACCCCCGCCCCCAACCCTGCACTGGGCTCCACTTGCAATATCCTTTAGCCAGACACCAAAGCACACATCTACAGGTTCTGCCATGCCCAGGTGGCACAAGGGGAACCAACACAATATTAGGCATCCATTTTTTGTATTGTAACATCATGACTGATTGGTGTTAACCTTTAGCACCATCAGTTGTACCTAGGCTAATGAAGTAAAAAGTCCTTGTGAAGGACCTCAGCCATACCAACAATGGACTGTTCTCTCTGTTGAGGTCAGGAAAGCGATTCCGCTCCCTGAAGGCCAACACAGAGAGACTGAGGAGGAGCATCTTCCCGATAAGTTCTCTCAATCACACCATCACACAGTACTGACACACATATGGTCTTTACACACATACACTGGACATTCTGGACATTCGTTTACACTAGTGGCCACTGCACAACTACACCTGGTGGTCACAGGTCACTTTACATAAATCACTTTTTAAGCATTTTTTTGCACGGCACTAGTCACTTTAAATATGTGAATTGCACAAACAGTGGACATTACATTACCATTACAACTACCATTCCATACAAAAATTACATAAATATACCTGCACGTTCAGCTGCTCCTATTGTTTTATATTTCATTATACATTCTTCAAATATTTTCTATATTGTGTATTTTTGCTGTACAGTTATTTATTTATTTTATTTTATTTATTTAATTTTTTTAACTTTAGTTTTTATATTTTATTTTCTTATTTTCTAGTTTTATGTACCCTATATTTTAATTCTCATATTAGTCTTTATTTTAGGTCATGAGCAGTTGCCTAAGCATTTCACTGCATATCGTACTGTGTATGACTGTGTATGTGACACATAAAATTTGAATTTGAATTTGAAGTACAAGCTAATGTGCAAACCTTTATAGCTTGATGTAAGTGCTCTGTTACAGCTCGTGTTGTGGTAACATTCTTGCATCATTAATCAGCTTAATTTAGCTAATGAAGTGTAATCTTGACCATTTAAACTTCACTAAATAACTTGTTTGCATATATATATATATATATATATATATATATATATATATATATATATATATATATATATATATATATATATTTTTTTTTTTATTATTATTATTTTTTTTTTTTTGATGGAGATGTTCAACCTTGTATTTCCTTCCCCTTCATTATTCAGCTTGCATCTTCCCCCAACCCACTCTTTCTGTTTTTCTACATGTTACTTGACAATAAATGCTACTGCCATTTCCATTTTGAATTCCTCACATACTTGGGGAATAGATAATAGGAGAGCTACACCCTTCAAAGCAATTAATACAAAGGTCACCAGGTAGATGCTGACCGACAGTTAAATTGTAATAGACTTTTTATTTATTTATTTATTTATTTTTTACATTTTAGCTTCCCTGGTCTAGTGCGAAAATATGTTCTAGGAAGATCAACATGATGCCTGAGATGGCACAGCATCTTTCTCCAGCACAGCGTTTTTCTCCAGCATTTTAGTGCACCACTGCCAAAGAAACGTTGCCATAGACACTGATGTACCGATGGATGTAAAAAGTGGGAAATTGCTTTTCAATTTCAGATTGCTTCTAAAAGGTCAAGTCTTTGAAAGGCTGGGATGTTTATTGACAGTTACACTCATACATTTTTTTCTCCTCCCCTCTGTTGAATAAGTTCAATTACAACTTTAGGTCCATAGGTCTAGGTGTACATACTGTAGGTAAGCCCGTGCAGTGCTTGTTGTGGCTATAGTGTGCACTTACAGTAAGGTGACTACAGTATTAAGGTTTTAGATCATCATGAAACAGCACAAACAGCACCAAGTATGTATGTGTAGCCTAACACAAAAACACAAACAGAAATGTTTTCACTTTACATTACATTTATGTATATTCCATTTGGCAGATAACCATATTCAGTGCTTTCTTATTATACATCTGAGCTTATAGTTGAGGGCATTGCTCAAGGGTGTTTAAACCCATACCATTCTAAGCAAAAACCTACTCATCCATTCTTGATGGGATGCCAGTCTGTTGCAGAGTATCAGTAAAACATTTGTACAAGGAGAAAATAACATCAAACCCTGGAAAAGCCACCTGGACATAGGGAGACCATAGGAAACACTGCACAGATATCATGGAGAAAAACAAACGAGTTTAAGACAAAGCTTTAAATTACTTTGTAAATGTAAAAATCTTGTATTATTCTATATTATTATACATATTTTTTACTCCTAATTATTATTTACTCAGATTCATTTATATAGTAATACATTAATGAAATTTATTTAAATATCGAATATTTGCCGAAATAGCCAAAAATAAAAACTAACACATAGCCTACAAATACTGCTGAAAAACTATGCACCTGGCAACAGTGCCTCTATTGCTTCAAGCAAAATGCTAATTTCTGCCTCTTTCTGGGTGTTGGAGGAAATTATCTGCCAAGCTAGCTGCTGTTAATTGGCTAAACTTTAGTAAATTGACCAGAACCACTTAATTGCACTAAATAACCACTTTTTTGTATGCGTCTCCCTCCCCTAAATGCATATGTATAAGAAAAAAAAAAAAAGCACACATTGGGCGTTGATATATTCTCAGTATTTAAATTAAGCATTACAGCTTGTATGGCCAAATTTATAAATAACAATCTACTTTTATCAAAGACAAAAATAATTTTAATTTTACCTGAAAAAGAAAAAAAAGTGTATAGAATAAAAAATTGTATGCATTTTTATTTTTTTATGTGGTAGAATGCTCGTGTAAGGTAAGAACTACAGTAGTACCAGAACGGATGACTTTCTTGTCTTAAAATAACAAATGAATGTTGTTGTTATTACTAATGCCATATGTGTTATTTCATAGTTTTTAAAAATAAAAGTTTTATTTCTTAATTTATTTATTTTATTTTAATTTTTCAGATCAGTCTGTTAACATTTTGGGCCACAAAAAATATCTGAAACCGAACTGTGAACTGTGGGAGGAAACATGGAAACATGCAAACTCCATGTACTGTACACAGACCAGAGGTGGGACTCGAACCCAGTACCTGAAGGTGCAAGGCAGACAGTGCTAACTAAGTCCCAAAGACATGCAGATTAAAAGAATTGCTGTTCCCTAATCGCCTGTAGTGTGAATGAGTGTGTAAGTGTGTAAGTGTGTGAGTGCGATGGATTACCACCCTGTCCAGGGTATATCAAGGATATAAATTTCCAGGGAAAGACTACAGATTTTCTGTGACCCTGCTGCACGTGCTCATAGTACCAGTACTTCTGTCTGGTCAGAATTAAACTGCAGAAAGTTAATAAGCATTTAGTGTCTAACGTCCTTCAAACTTTCCTCAACATTTCTCATCAGGCTTTGCTGAGACATATAACTGTGTGTCATCAGGACAACACTACTACTATCATGCTTACGAAATCTATTGAACAAAGGAAGCTAAATAAAAGCTAAGAATTGTTTGAAAAGAAAAAAATAAAAGAAAAAGAAGTCATGAATCTATAAACCATAAACACGGCATAGCTGTTCTTTGCTTTTAACAAGGGTTCAAACATAGGGGATTTGGATAATGAGCAAATTAGGTTTCCCACTCAAAGCTTCATGAAGTGCTTCAGAGAGTAGCCAATACCCTGCTGGGGTTCAAATGGCAAAACCTAATAAGGGCTCCAGATGAAACAAGGCAAGCTTATCAGGCTCACAAGTAACTGAGGAATAAAATGACAGAGCGGATTTTCTCCCTCTGCTGCATGGAACCTTTGAACTGCTGAGGGTGAGTGCACTTACAGCTCCCGTAGTAGATCTGCTAGACAAGCCATAGATGGCTTATCATTTTGTCACATGAAATTGAGATAAATCATCAAATTCTGCAAAGCCGGCAGGCCATATTAGGCTGTTATAGCACCTTATGCCAGGTATATTGACTCTTTCACAACAGTTAAAATTTTATTTTATTATATACCTGAAAATTACATTTGACTTACTTCCAAATAAGCAGCTTGTATCGTACTGTAGTACACTTTATTCTTAATATAATTTCACGTTCAATCCTGTTTTGCAGCCTTATGAATTGCAAATCGGCAGGTGAAATTAAGTTCATTTTTTGGAAAGAATCAATCAAGCATCTGGTCAGGAGGTCTTTGTCATTACTTTTGATTTAAAGTGATGTATCTCCTTTCAAACGGCCTTACTAACCTCATCCATCACCCTCGCACGAGGTTGCCCGCTGTTTCTCACATGACTAAAGGCAAGATAGAACATGTCGTCATTTATACAGTTCTGTGGATAAGTGAATTCATAATACTGTGATATTATCAGTAAAGACCTGTGCAGGTACACGTGTTGTTGTTTTTTTTCTTTCTTTCTTTTTACTTTCTTGCTTTTATTTATGCTTGATTGCTTGGAAAGGAACATGATGAAGAGATATGACCGAGAGAAATAATGAGTAAAGTACAAAGTAAGGGGATGACAGAAGAGCTTTCTTATTTAATTGTCTGAGCCTAAATGCAAATCCTATCTTTAGGCGAACAATATGATAAAGCCTTTATTAAGACAAAGCTGTCTCAGAGTTATTTATGACCCTGACACAAGGTTAGCAAAGCATTTTTTTTTTTTGTCTCAGGTAGTTAGTTTAAACAATTAATTACATGCATTTAATTATAAATCTAGATAATTGATTTCGATTCATATAATCAGTATATAATCAGTATATTGCTGAAGGAATTTCAGCTCAGTTTTACTAAAACATTGCTGAAAGCAGGAAATTCTTGCATAGAACATTTAAAAATTGAAGAGTGTGGTATCCTGAAATAGTGCAATTAATTTATTTTCAACTATGCATCGATCAGCCATAACATTGTAACGACTGACAGCTACAGTAAATAAAATTTATCATCTTGGTACAATAGCTCTGTCGAGGGGTGGTATATACTGTATTGGCCCAGGAGGTGAACAGTCAGTTCTTAAAATCAATGAAAAATGTGTAAGTATAAGGACATGACCAATTTGTGGTGGCAAGAAAACTGGGGCAGAGCATCTCCAAACAACAGGACTTGTTGGGTGGTTCCTGTATACATTGGTTATTACCTACTGTACCAAATGCAGTCTTTAGATAGGAATCTGGTTTTACTGGGGATGGAGATGCTGGTTTTGATTACTAAGGTGTGGAGTGGTGTTTTTAAGCAAGAATCATGCAAAAGTCATGTCGATGACCGGGTACAGGAGTGTTGCTTACCTGGGTAAGAGATGCATCTAGGATGCCCTCTGGAAAAAGTCAAGCAGGTAGAGGAAGTGTAATGGCAGAAAATATTTTTGGCACTGGGAAACCTTGGTTCCTGACATTGTGTTGTAAATTATTGCCCTGGATTAAGCATATTCCTTGTGCCCTGCACACTCTGGTGTGGGGTGAGATGTTGGAAGCAGATGCAGATAGATATGTTTAATGTCACAGTTTAACAGGCTTCAGTTTGCTAGGGATCATAAAGTTTGGAGCAATTGAAAAAGGTTATGTTATCTGTTGAGTGCAGATTAAGCCTATTCCTAATAAGAGGGCTACTCTACAAGCCTCTGGAGGCAGTGTTATGATCTGGGGTTGCTTCTGTTTTCCAGGTCCAGGCTCATCATTGTTATTTGGCACTTAAAAGAAGTCAGCTGTCCACCTGAATGTACTGAGTCAGCTGACTACCTGATTGTACTGAATGACCAGGGTATCCCTTCTATTTTCTTTCCCCTTAGTTTGTGGCATTAGCATATTTCAAGGCTCAAAGCTATTAGAAAACATTAGTACATTACAGCATTACAGTCACTTCTTGTCCTGCATCATATTCACATAATGCATGATAAAGATGGCTATAATGAGCAATGCATTTTAACAATTATCTATATAAATAAAAGAAAGGTTTGGTCTGGTCAAATCTCAATCTTTCAAAAATGTCAAAAATTTTACCTGGGGCACCCGAAACCAGACGGGGTCTTATGCTAGTAAGATAGTAAGATATATATATATATGAATGCATTATAACATTATATGAATGTAATTATAGTTCATTATAAATTATAAATGTGACATTCATAGAAATTACGACCAACATTTATTGTAGCTGAAAGTATATAAAGCTGAGCCAAACTGAGCTACTGCATGCCATTTTATTTCCCCAAACCTTTCTAGGATTTTTTTGTTGTTGTTATTTTTATTTGTAAGCCTATGAATACAGGTGATGTCAGAGCTGGTTATGCTTGTGTAAACCTTCCTGTCAGGCCTGATTTCTGTTCTGATGTGTTTATTACAAATAGAATCCGCCAGCTCCAGGTTCTCAGTTCACTCCCTTGCCAAGTAAAAGCTTTCAAGTTTTATTCTTCAAATAAACATTTTTAAAACTGAAAACTAATGGACTAGCCTGGGTTATGTCCTCTTTCCTCTCCGCTGTAGAAGTGTGTGTGTGTGTAAATTAAATTCATGATGAGCTTGTTTAAATGTGTCATTGATTATTTTTCCAGGGAGTTCGGGCGCTGGAAAGTGAACAACCTGGCTGTGGAGCGGAGGGATTTCCTGGACTCCCCCTTACCTCTCACGCCTGAGTTTGTCCGCAACATCCGACTGCTCGGACGAAGACCCTCCGCAAAGCTTATTACCGACAACCTTATTAAAAAATATGGGACGCATTTCCTCCTGTCGGCAACATTAGGAGGTAGAGCTATTTCACATCCTGCTGCATGTCGAAAGATACATAGAAGTATACATGACTAAAAAAAGTGCATGTTAGGCAACAAGACATGAGTACAGTCTGTTCAATGTGGAAGTTACTGTAACAAGAAAGGAAAAGTCGGCTTGGAACAGAGAGTCCTAGATCAAGCAGACAAGCATATTGCTGCTTTGTACTGTTTTAAAGCAAGAAAAGTGACTGTTGATTCCTTGTGCCCTGTATTTACTCTGGTGTGGAGTGAGATGTGGGAAGCAGGTGCAGCTAGATAGCTTTAATGTAACAGTGACATGATTATTTTAGTAACAAAGCCCGAGATCATGTCTGAAATTGGATTCCTCTGTGAAAACCACACTTGTCGATTACTCTCTCTGCACTCAGACTACCAAAGGTTGTGCTTAGAAGTAGCTCCATGTAATGCAAAACTCTTGGTGGCAGGTGACCTCCATTGCCTGGGTAAACAAGCAATATTGTGAACTGTGAGAAAGTGGAAATAGAGTGCCAAGCCTCTGACTTATGCAACAAATGTTTTTAAACTTCAAAGTGAAATTCTAGACATATGGTTATGGAGCTTGTGCTTTTTATGAGGTAAAAGGCATAGTGATTGGTTTGAGTCTGCATGAGCGACTGTTGAATAAACTGAAGTCATTGAATAAATTACAACTTATAGTGACAAACAAGTATAGGAACATAAAGTGCACATTACAAAAGCAAATTTGATCTAACAAAAATTAGAAGTCAATTAGAAGTTTGTCTATACAGTATATACAGTATGTGCTTACAGCATATCAGCATAACTTATATACTCATATATCTGTCTATATGCCATAAAGCGGTGAGTAATATTGCCTTAATATTATATCAGGATACATGAGACATTTAAAAGATTATATAATGTATATGGTTCTAATAAAACCACACTTAAAAAAAAAAACTTTTACCCTTATCATTTAGAGCTCGCAAGTTTAAATCCCAAAAAATGTCACAGACATCTGTGGATAAGAGTCCAAGAGGTGGGAGGGATGACACACTATCTCTCCCATAGTGACAGTAATTCCCGCCAATTATGGGCATCTGTGAGCTGATGCATGCAAATGGGGGACAGCGCTTTCCTCGAACTGTGTTTTGCTAGCCTTTGACACAGCATGAGAAGCAGTTTAAAAAGATGCAGTAAGCTTGCTCGATGTGTCTCGGAGGAAGCATATGATTGCCAGTTAGGTAGCTGTTGTTCGATAGGGGAGGCATAACTGGTAGGAGGGAATTGGCCAAGACTAAATGTGGGAATAACTTGAGGGGAAAGAAATTAATTAATAATGAAATCTACGCAATCTATATAAGATGATCTACATATAAGCTTAATGGTGAATGATTAGAATGGATTTTTGCTGGAGAATACAGTATACATAATCAATGATGTAAAAGGCAGTTTATTTTAGAAAAGTTTCCAGGACAGAGGTTTTTTTGACCTTCATAGATTATGCATAACTATAAACTTATGAGTATGTGTATAATGATTTACAATTTGTAAATAAGATATATTTAAAAAAAATAAAAACATTAACCTTAAAACCACCTAGGCAGTGATTTTTTTTATTATTATTGTTTTTATTTGTGCTGCGTTGGCTTTTATGTGGGATTGGACCAGGTGGGCTGGCCTGTGGTCCCAATGGGCATCGGCTATGAGCCTTGAGTGCCCATGATCCTTTTACCAGTTTGCGGGTTATAGTTAGTGAAACATTTTCTTTAGTTCACTTGTCGGTGGTTGTTAGAGATAATTGGTATATATTGCTATTATATTGTTGCACTTCGAAATATAGAATAGAATACAAGAGAAGAGGCCTTAATCGTCTAACCATGTAAAAATTCAAACAGACATCATAAATGACACGTTAAATAAAGCCTTTATATTTATTAATGGCAAAAATAATAATGTCTAATAATTCTAGATCCTGCTACATAAACTACCTTGTACTGTACAACAAATCAAACTTCTTTCTTACACACTGACCAATAAATTGCTAGCTATGGTTCTTCAGCCTTGAGATTTTTTTTTCATCAAGGCTTATGCAAATATCTCGCCTAACACCATAGCCTTTGAGCTTTCTAATTACCTTTCTAACACTCTGTAGCTCACCCTATTAGAAATGTACACTGAATGGTATGTACATCTAGCAGTTTCTAATAGATGATCTTTAATGTACATTGGTGAAAAGAAAATTGCATCACATCTAAATAATGGAAGTCTAATCAAAGCTCATAACCTTATTTCAGCAGAGGCCAAACAGAGTCATGTAATTAACATACCAGAGTTTGGATTTATGTATTTTGTTTGTATATATGAAAGATGTATATCTGCTTCTAAAATATTGGAATGTCAAAGTGATTATTGATTTTTGCTTGACAAATGCTCTTGAAATTAAACAACAAATACAAGATGATAGATTTCAACTTTCATTTCCTCATATTTACTGTAGATCTAGATGTGTTTAAAAACTGGCATATTTGGTGGCTAACCAGTCGGATATTGTGTGAGCAAAAGTATTGGGACATTCATACTCAAAGTTAGATAAAATGAGCAAGAATTCATATGTTGTCAAGCCAGGTATCCCACGGCATTTACAAATAGTTGCATTTATCTTTTGTGGTCCTCTTCCAGAGCTGAATTGTAACATATTTATTATTTTCTCTATATTTTCTGCCTTTAACCTCAGTTGGCTCAATTTGGTTAATGTCTGCTAATTGACTTGGCCAGTCTAAAATCTTCTACTTTTTCCGGCTGAATTACTTGGTTATTGGCAGTGTGTTTTGGGTCATTGTCTTGTTGCTTGATAAATTTTCTGGCTGGATTTATCTGTGAATTACCATACAAAATTTTCTGTATACTTCTGAATTCTTTCTACTGCAACAATCACAAGTTACTTTTATTAATATGGATTAGTGAGCCTATTACGGAAGTGTCATACAAGCCTTAGCCAGGACACTACCTCTACCGTGCTTAACCCATAAGCTTGTGATTTGGATCTTAAGCAAATTCTTTCTTTCTTCACATTTTGGCTTTCTATCACTTTGATTGAGGTTAATCCTGGTATAGCACATTTGTGCCTCATATCCTTGTATTGCTTCTGGCCTCCCGATTCTTTCTGCATCTTGTTGCATAACCTTTGTATGTCTGCTCTTAAAATGAATTCTAAAATGTTCAAGTGTGGCACATTTACTCATGCCCTTTCATTGTCTATGTCCAATACTTCATACACAGTTATATACATTAAGTCCCCAACATACGAACATTTGAATTACGAACTTTCAAAGATACGAACATGCATTTATGCATGTTCATGGAAGTTAGGTCACATGTCCGGCGTACATTGTCACATGTGTGCAGTGTGCATCATAGCATGTCCGGAAGCAAGTGTAAAAACAGTGACGATGAAGGTGGTACTGCTAAGAAGTGCCAATCAATATCACTTTTTATATGAATCGTTTAACAATTAGCATGATTCTAAAGAACAAGGACAAGATCATGGAACATATTAGTTTTATACTGTACAGCCAATTTTCTTAGTATCCTAGACAATGTTTGTTGGACTTATGAACAAGTTGGAGTTAGGAACGAGCTTTCGGAACTGCTTTCATTTGTATGTTGGGGACTTAAGGTATAGGAAGACTCCGTCCAGGGCGAAAAATATCCAGAATTTTTATTTTAGAATATTTTTTAATTTGGACAGGATTTTTGGCTTGACATTGGAGCATTGCCTCAGCTTGCCTTTCTTCCATAGACAGTTTAATGTTAATTTAAACAACAGTTTATTTTAAACAATCAATGCAGTATTCACCAAAATAACAAAAAAACAAACAAACACTTGGTAACAAAGAAACACCTGTCAGTCACGTGTTCTAATATTTATGATTTAATTAAAGAAATAGGGGGAAGTTTTACTGCAACAGGCCGAAAGATGCAATTTAAAAATAGTTTTTTCTATATATAAGCCTCAGCTCTCGTCTGTTCCAACTGCTTAGTACGGTTTGATCATCTGTCTTCATCTGTACTCGTTTCTTGTGTGTTCATACCTCAACCTTTTTTTATTGTTAAAATAATCTAGAGGTCACTGTGTGACTTAACAAACAAAAGACTTTTCTCTGAAACTGGTCAGGTACAGGGACTGGATTGAAAATGTGAACCAGAAACTTGCAAAAAAGCCTTTGGAAACATTCCTCGAGTCTACAGTAAAATACGAGAAAAGCTTTAAAAAAATATGAAAAAATTAAGGGAGGAGAGACTCCAGTACTGTACAGTATGTCTCACCTATAAATTACATGAATATGCTTTAAATAAGCTTAAAGGATATGGTAAAATATTAATAATTAACATTTTTTAACATAAAAATATGTAATCCCAAGAGTATGATAATCATTGATTTTTTTTTTTTTTTTAGGTGAAGAGGCTTTAACCATATTCGTAGATAAAAGGAAGCTTAGCAAGAAAGCAGAAGTGAGCGACTACACAAGCAACAGTACAGCGGTGACTCTGGAGGCACTTCACCAGCTGGCTGCTTCCTACTTCATAGACAGAGAGAGTACACTACGCAAACTGCACCACCTCCAGATTGCCTCCACTGCCATCAAGGTGGGTCATTAGTTATGTCTTGGGGTGAAATTGGATCATGTTACTCCCAAGTAATCATGCCAAACCAACACTCATAGTATTATAACACATTGATTAAGACTTGACGTAACATTGTTGTTGTTGTTTTATCCAATGGGGTGTCACTGGGATCTCATGATGTGATCACTATATTATCTTATGTCAGGATGTTATAGTAATATTTTGTATTGTTTAGCTCTGTTTCTGCACATTATATGCATTGGTTGGCATCAAGTAAGCTCAAGAAATACTCTCAAACCAATAGTTTTGCTTACAAACTAACTGCACTCACGTACTCATATTTTATATCTTTCTTCTCCACAACCATAACATGATGCACAAGCCGAAGTCAAAGGCTACTTTGCCGAGTCTATAACCCAAAGTTGGCAGGTTTTTTTTAATCTCCAGTTAAAAACACAACATCTCTGGTTAGTTACGAGATACGTTTTCTCCACCAGTGTTGAGGGTAACATGTTACAAAGTACTCTTTTGATGTAATGATTAATTTAACACATTACGTCCGCTATTTAAATTCTCAGTTATTTAATTATAATTTCAGAATTGTAATTCGTTATTCAGACAATTTATGTAATCCGGGAGCCAGACAGCAGTCATTCCATTAATGTATATGTGTGTGTGTGTGTGAGAGAAAGTCATCCTACAAGCCCCGCCCCCGATAACCCACCCCCTCTCTTATTCCTGCCTATGGTGGCCCATAATCTGTTAACTACTAATACCCCTATCTCACCTATGGGCTTTGACTCGCGGTGAGAAGCGGTGTTAGGCACTGTGAGTCGCCACGAGTGACCGCTGACGCTCCGAAGTTCTGCAAGGTCCGTGAGCTTGGGAACATAATCACAGCGCCAAACCTGCGGTGAATTATAATGACCCATACTTACGGCCACAGCGCGAAACCGCGTAGGTGAGATAGGGGTATTAATAGTTAACAGATTATGGGCCAAACTTCACTGAGTGATGATGGTAGAATAATTATAAAGGTCTTGACTAAAACAAAATGCATGAGGAATAAAAAAAGGAGTTTTTATTTTCTGCAATGGAAAAGTACTCGAACTAGTTACTTTTCTCAGAAAGTAACACTGTAATGTAACTGATTACATTTAAATGAATAATGAAGTAATTTTGTACTTTAAAAGGTAACGTTCCCCAACACACCCCAGCACATATATTTTATTCTTATTTAGATCACTATTTAGATCTAATGCAAAAGGTGGGATTTATTTACATAAATAGATAAATACACCTAAAGGCCTTTTCTTATCAGACCATGAGAAATGTTACCATAGAACAGACCAGAAACAAGGGCAGATGGCACATGGATGGCAATTGTTTTGATGTTACATTTAATTTATTACTAATGCAATTAATATCTGTAATGGGTAGGAAAACATAAAAAAAAAAAAACACACATCCTCATATACACTTCCAAAGGACTACAGTTTTCAATTTTCTTTTATTTAATATACTTTCTATTGTATATACGCCAAAGGTACCATTATTGCACTTTCAAGTCTATTCACCCAAAAAGTGAAAAAGGAAAAAACATAATTAAAAAAAATTCCATTAACATTGCAAGGCAGAAGCATCGCAAATGTTTTGACAGCTGGTCTCCCATTAAAAATTGTTATGAATAGGCATATATCTGTTTTGCTATGGCACAAATACCTATATAACAGCTTGATCTAAGCGTTTATTATGGTAAATACAAATAAATATACTCATTAATCATTTAATGGAGCATTTATGCGAGCAACATGGCATTCATGAAAATTTAGGTAGTTTAGAAAATTATGTGCAAAAGTTTGTGTATATTTACAGTATTCATAATAAAGGCACAATATAAGTGCTTACAAAAAAGATAAAAAGAAATGTTGTTGAGAAAAATAAAAGCAACTGCCTAAATGATTAAGGCCTTTTTAGGCCTGATTTAAAAGAGACTATGGAGAACATAGGTAATAAGGGATAACATTCCACTCGCGAAGAGCTATCGACCATGCTACTGAACAGACCTTTGTCCTTGGAAGATGAAGGAGCCAGCTTTTGTAGGCTTACTACTTGCATTTGGAGTTTGGTGGAGACACAAGATAGGGATGCATTGCTCGTCAGATGTAGAAGTTTTTAGTCAATCCTGTGGGAAACATGGAGCAAGCGAAGAGATTGCAGGACAGGTGTGATGTGGTAAAATTTTCTTGCTCCTGGCAGGATTCGAGCAGCACTGTTTTGAAGTTTCAAGAGCCTCTGGCAATAGATGTCAATGAAAAGTGCATTACAGTGGTCTGGCTTAGAGACTGCAAGACTGATGCTGTGGTGAGGCTTTGCCATGTTCATGAGGTGAAGAAAAGAGGTTTACTGAGGTGTTTGATGTAGTTATCAAATGTGAGGTGAGAGTCAAACGGATATGTTAAGACAGGAGAATATGATTTATAGGCGGTGAATTAAAAAAAAGCTTTTATTCTATTTAGCTGCAGGAAATTGTGTTTTATACAAGTCTGTATTGCCTTAAGGCAGGAGGCTATGGTTACAGTTGCTTTGGAAGGACAGGGAGCAGTTTTAATATATGTTATATACTGAACAAAAATATAAACGCAACACTTTTGTTTTTGCTCCCATTTTTAATGAGAGGAACTCAAAGATCTAAAACATTTTTTACATAAACAAAATAACCATATCTCTCAAATATTGTTCACAAATCTGTCAAAATCCATTACGATGAAGAACTGGAGTCAAGTCGAGACCCCAATGAGGACGACGAGCATGCAGATGAGCTTACCTGAGACGGTTTCTGACAGTTTGTGCAGAAATTCTTTGGTTATGCAATCCGATTGTTTCAGCAGCTGTACGAGTGGCTGGTCTCAGACGATCATGGAGGTGAACATGCTGAATGTGGAGGTCCTGGGCTGGTGTGGTTACACGTCATCTGCGGTTGTGAGGCTGGTTGGATGTACTGCCAAATCCTCTGAAACACCTTTGGAGACGGCTTATGGTAGAGAAATGAACATTCAATTCACGAGCAACAGCTCTGGTGGACATTCCTGCTGTCAGCATGCCAATTGCACGCTCCCTCAAAACTTGCGACATCTGTGGCATTGTGCTGTGTGATTCAACTGAACCTTTCAAAGTGGCCTTTTACAGGTGGCCAGTCTAAGGCACATCTGTGCAATAATCATGCTGTCTAATCAGCATCTTGATATGGCACACCTGTGAGGTGGGATGGATTATCTCGGCAAAGGAGAAGTGCTTACTATCACAGATTTTGACAGATTTGTGAACAATATTTGAAAGATATGGTTATTTTGTGTATGTAGAAAATGTTTCAGATCTTTGAGTTCATCTCATAAAAAATGGGAGCAAAAACTAAAGTGTTGCGTTTATATTTTTGTTCAGTATATTTGGGTGTCATCTGCATAGCAGTAAAAAGAGGCTTCATACCGGCTTATGACTCCAAGGGGAAACATGTCATTGGTGAAAAGAACAGGGCTGAGAAGGCATACTTGAGGGACACCACATAATCTATATATTCTGACGTAGAAACCGATTGCTACTGTCAAGTATAAAATGCTTATTTAAACGGTTTTAATTGTACACATTAATTTTGCAAAAGAATTCTTAGTATCTTAGTACCTCAAAAAAAATTAAATGATGACAAGTAAGACTACCCGTTCAATCAGGACAAAAGACATATAAAAGGCACCCTATGAAAGGAGGAAGAATTAGTCAGTATCTATGGTAACCAGTGCCCTGTAATTACTGATATATTTAGCACACTTTTTCAGTCAGTCTCTGTGAGCTTTGGCTTTTAGCAGGTCTTAATGCAAATCAACTGTAGTGTGACTGTTCTTGGTCATTTTTGATTGTCAATTATTACCATACATACAAAAGTAAAGAAAATCAGTTTCAACAAACATTTTATTAAATTTACTAAAAGACAAACTATTGTTGTACTCCCTCTGAGAGTATATTTCTTCTCTGTTAATATTTAATAAACTAAAGCTTGGAAAATTACCCAAGCAAAGCATACCAAATTCCCCAAAGAGCTACTTTCACTTCTGCCGAACAGTCGTAGGAGTGGAATGATGCTCCTATTCTGGGCTACCCCTTCATTATAGCTCCTTGGTTCATTACATTTAGTACAAGAACTTTGCCTTGACAACCTACAATTGTTGCACTTAGACGTTGTCATTGCAGTTGGGAGAGAAGATCTCACTTGGTTAAGGTGGTTTTTTTTTTTTTTTGTCTGTTGCTTGTTTACAGTTGCTCTTGATCTTATTAAAGCATGTGTTAGTGCACAAAACACCAAGATGTAACTTGAGTGATGGGAGCAATGAGTATGACAGTGTAGGGCAATTCCATCAGTAGAGGAGAATGAATCAGTGGCCTTTAACACATGTGTCATTTCTACTAAGCTTTGACCCATGCCTGAATTTCACAAGACAGACAGAAGCAAATGTTCTGCTATGTGAATTCTAAATTAAATGGTACTCGAGTGAGGAATATGGCTCTGAGCTCTACCCCATTGGGTGATGTGAAAGAGAAATTTAGCAACTCATTTTGCAGCAAATCTTTTTAATGCAATGGTGGGTATAAAAACAGCCTTTACAAAGTCATGACACATCGCTCTAGCATTGATTCTCCACAGCTTGCTTTCTAACATAGAACAACTAAAGTCAGTTCATTAATGACTGGCACCATGTTGCTTATAAGATAACCATTTCCCAAATCTAGTACGCCACCATGCAGGACTGTCTATTAAAGCATCAGTGTTTATTAGAAGATTTTCTTTCAATTCTATCTATTTGAAAATATACAAATAAAATTGGATATCTATTTACCTGTTTATTAACTTTTACCAACTGTGGAATATAGTCAGGTGTTTTTAAATGTTTTTTTTTTTATTATCTTTATATTAAGCTTTGAAAACAAGCAAAAAAAATCTGTTAGCACATCCACATTCGTGGATGCTCTATAGATAAGACATCTTCAGCTTTAAATTTGTAATGGTCCGTCCATGTAAAATTCCTTGTTTACAAAGTACAACATGACTGAGTAGTGACAACAGCTACCTCAGTCATGTTGTCACTTAACCATTGGAGATATGCCAGGTAAAGTAGAGAATATTACTCAAGTAAAAGTAAAAGTCCTTGATTTACATGTTTACTTCACTAAAAGAGTATGTCGCTTTAAATGTACATGGGTATAGACTACCCTTGTATTAGATCAATGAGTTTGTTAATTCATAGTAAAAGTCTCTCTCTTTCTCTTTCTCTCTCTCTCTCCAAATTAGGAACACCCTGTTTTCATAGTCGTCTGCAACTATCTCTGTTTCTCATTTAAAACACATGCTACATGATTTGACAGAGGGAAGGAAAACCGTAGCTGTGAAATAGTAAGCAGGGAATTTAAAGCAGAAATCTAGTGAGGTAGAAGGTACAGATATTAATTGTCGGATGTAGTGGAGTAAAAGTAAAACGTATATACTCATAAAACTTAGAAAGTTCAGATACATGCAGTGGTGTCCTAGTCACTCTACGCACCAGGACAAACCCCGGTGGGCCAATGCATCAGTTTGCCTACTGGCTATCAAAAAAACATCAGAACAAACCAAAAAATGTCCTAACAAATAAAAAAATCCATAAAGTTTTTACCAGCCCTGCCCGTCTCTACAGGCCCCTCTGTGCATGGTTGTCATTTGGTCTGCGCAAGGGAGTCTGTTAAGTTTTGAGACTGGTCTCACTTGCCAAATGTCAAAAAGTTACGGAGGGACTGAATAAAAACAAAGAAAAAAGGAAGTAGGCATTTAAGGGCACAGGCTTCTTAATGTAAAAAATAAATAAATAAATAAAAACAAATAATGAACCTTTTGTTTGGCCATTAACTTTCTGAAGTGGCCAGCGATGTTTTCCAGGAGAACGCTGATGTTGCAAGATTAATGATCAATTAGAAGCTAGGCTAGTCTGGTGTGTAAGTCCATTGCTAAATTTCATTTCCATATGCTCCATATGCTCCTGGAAACATGAAATATCTACTTATTTACAATACAGATAATAAAGAGTTGGCTAAATAAGTGGTGCTGGCAGAGACCATGTGTTTATGTTAGCAAAGCCAGGGAGTACTACTGTAGCACTATCATTCTTATATCCTGGTCCTCACTGATGTTGGCACCATAACACGAGAAGCCTTTGAAGCCAGTGGTCTGGGGTAGTGGTGATTGGAGTTTTAGGTGTTACATGAAATCAGCTGGCCAGACTCCTGAGGGGACAAATATGAATCTTTGTGTGTCACAGGAATATGCTCAGCCCATATCAGTCTCTAGATCTTTCTCTCTTTGCCAGTGTGCCACCAGAATGAAAAATACCTTTTTTTTTTCAATCTAACTCAGAAACAGAAAACCTTCACCACACAGTGGGAGACGTTTCTGTTTTAAATGATTGTGTGCCTGTCCATCCATCTGTGCTTCTGGTTGTGATTCTTCTGATTATGTTTTATGATTTACAGTACTGTACCAGTCTTAAGTCACTCCTCATTTTTCCATATTAGAACAAATTCAATTTCATATATTACGTTAAGGATATGCTTTACTGATACAGGCTGCAAAGTGCCTAAAGATACAATTAAAAATGTGGTTGTTTATGTAACAACCTCAGCAGCAACCTTTTTTCTCCTCTCATCTGTTCCAACCACTCAGCATTCTCGTTAGTATCCCTAGTATACTAATGTGTGATCATTTGTCATGAGGCATTCTGACTGGTTCATGCCTTAAGTTACATTATTATAATAATTTTTTTTTTTTTTTTAATGCTTGAATAATTCTTAGGCAGCATGGTGGAATAGTGGTCAGCACTGTCACCTTGCACCTCCAGGTTCTGGGTTCGATTCCTGCCTTGAGTTTGCATGTTCTCATCGTGCTTGGAGGGTTTCCTCCAGGTACTCCGGTTTTCTACCACAGTCCAAAGACATAAAGATTTGGGTGATTGGCATTTCCAACTACTTGTCTGTAGTGGGTAAATGATTGTGTATGTGTGTGTACGTATAGGTGTGTCCCCCATCCACCCCAACCCCCCCCCCCCAATGCGATTTTGTAGACAGGATATGGACAGATTGATAATGATGATTCCTAGGTAACTGTGTGGCCTAATAAACAACAACAACAACAACAACAAAAAAAAAACATTCATCTAAAACTAATCAGGTACTGGAACTGGACTGAAAATGAGAGGCAAAAACGTACCAAAAAAAATCATTTAGGAATCCTGGAGATCTATTCCTTAAGACTGCATTAAAAATAAAAGAATGTTTGGGTCTTTGGAAGCAAAATATGAATGAGGGAGGGCATGCTTATGACTTTTGCACACTACTGTATTTAGAAACAACATTGCGAGCAGAAGATGAACTGATTATATTTTGGAATTGATCCAAATAAGGTGAATGTCGCAGCAAGGTCAAATGTCTGCAACAGTTTTTCCTTAATAATACGAGGAAGTCTACTTGGTGGCAGAGGCATGTCTGGATGTCACAACTATGTACAATCACTTGTTTACTTCGCATTCACTAATTAAGACTTTGTCTTGATACTATTTATAATTTATTCACTTCATCTGCTAGCTTAATTTGACCAAACTGCCCTGTTCAAGTCTTGTTAATCTATTATCTCATGACCCATGAATGGGCTCTCGTTAGAGCCACTAATGGTCTTCTGTTCTCTTTTGATTCCATAGCTTTTAATAGAAAACTGTTGATACATTGGTGTTGTTCTATTCTGGTTACTTTTATACTAATTCTGTATTTTAAAGATGTATTACTGAGCAAGTGTTTGGTTCCTAATGGCACAGAGTAAATGAATGCAATACTAAAGGCAGGTTCACATGGAGGGTAAACCAGGTGGGTAGTCCAAAATTTCCACTGGCTAGTTCTGGTGAGCTTGATGTGGACACTGTGGACATAATGTTCTGCTCAGCATGGTTGCAAAGAGTGGTTACTGGCGTCAGTGTACACTTCAAATGGACATTTAAATGCGTCAGGGCATTATTTCCTGACCTTTCTATTTAACAAGGCACTTTAACTAATAGAATTGGCCATTCATTCATTTATTCATTCATTCATTTATTCATTTAAACACAATCCAGGTGTACTTAAAAAATTCAAGACCAGTAATTTTACATCCAAAGTCACATTTTTTTTTATTTCTTTTTTAAATCCATTCTGATGTAAAGGTGCTGAAGCTCTGGACATGTATCTGCATAGTTTTATGCACTGCACTAATGTCACATGGGTGGCTCACCAGATAAGTGTATGAAAGGAACAAGCACGCTGTACATTTTGCAGTAAAAGTGATAGATAATTTAAATAGCATTTAAACTTTATAACATACTTTGCAATATTTTTTTCCATAACAACAACAACAATAATAATAATAATAATAATAATAATAATAATAATAATGTTTATTAATAATAATAATAATAATAATAATAATAATAATACTTTGCCAGCAACAGGAAACATAAATGCATACATGCAAGTATTTATAAGTAGTTTTGGCAGAATTACAGCAGATTTAATTGGTTTAATGCACACTTTTGGAAGCTCATCAAGTCTGAAGCAACTGCATTATGTGAGGTGCAGGCTGTTAATACCACATGTTATGGGAAAACAACAGACACATGCTCAGGTGGTGCATAATCTGCTATTAGACTTTTTTTATGAACGAAGTTTGAATAGCAGCTGTTAAAAGGGTTTTGTTGCTGTTGGTTAACGTTGCTCTTTTCTGTAACATTTCATAGTGTAATAGTAAATGCATAAACTCATCTTATTATATTTTGTCTTTCTTTTCTTTCAGAAAGACTTTTTATTAATTATTTTTGTTTTGTGTGCATTTATGCATGGAACGTGATCATTACCAGGTTCTTAGTAGCCCATAGTTTTACATGAGCACACACACACACACTCATACATACAAAATGGAAAAGCTGAAAGAAAACTAGTCCTTGTTTGTCTGGTGCATCCCATGGGTGTCAATCCAATTGGAATCAGGACAGGTTGAAGGCCGGGTCGGCAGTCCTGGGCTCCTTGCCTGTGTTCAATGGGTTGTGTTTCGCTGGGGGTTTTGGTGCCTTTCTAGCCATCGTTGACTTTTTTGGAATTTGTATATCAGTATATTTGGTGATGTATTTTTTTATATTATATATATATATATATATATAAATAATATAAATAAATACATTGCCACATATACTGATACTACAGTACTTTAAGAAAAATAAAAATCAGTTACATGTTGTTATTTATACTTACCTAAAATGCTAAAATGACAATAAGACATCGTTCTGTAAGCACCAGCATCTAGTAAGGTTCAGTGTCATATTCAGGAGAAATGAATCTGTAGCCAAGACCACGGTGTCGATGTCAAGCTTGGAAATCATTAATTTCAGCTTGAGGCCAAGGTTTTATTCATCCAGGGTGACTCCATGTGTGCATTGCACCAGTTCTTAGATAATATTTTATAGAAGAAGGTATTACTTTTTTATAAATTTGAACATGACTATTATTTGTACAAGCTCTCAGTTAAGCCCAAGACCGCATGTAGTAAGAGCAATGCCCAGGACAGGAACGAGTATCTGCACAAATGCCAGTAAGTCACTGACACATGCAGGTCAGTACAGAGAATATTTTAAGACCACATTGGCGTCTAAGACCTACGTCCATCCCTAATGAGTAATTCAGCGGAGAAATAGTGCAGAACAATTCAGCCAGTGTTAATGACTATGGGCCTTAACATTAGTAATTATGGAATGCTTGATATGCCTCGTTTCAAATCCATCACTCCTCCTCCTCTTGATTCACTTAATTTTAACTGTAAGACAATCCGTTCAGCTGATGATGCACTTAACTTGAGTCACTACATCCTCAATCATCTGGACACTCCAGGCTGCAATGCTAAAGTCATAATTAGACAGCCTTTAATACAGGTGTGCCGTAATGGCTCCACAGAAAATTGGTACAACAAGGTATAGACTCCACCATCTGCCAGTGAATCGTTAACTTCCTAACAAACAATACGCAGTTTGTACAGGCAGAAACCTACTAGTTAGAACCTTCATCTATTATCAAGTGGGCTCAACAAGACTATGTACTCTTGCCTCTTCTCTACACCTTGTACCTCAACCCTTCCATTATTCTTATAATATTTGACAACCCTGTTTTGAACCAGAGGTACAAAACGCAACATCTGTCAGCCAGCGCTTTCTCTATCTCTCAGCACTACGGAGCCATCATCAAGAGCATCTGAACCTCATCAATACTGTAACTATGTTGTTCAGCTCAGCCTCCTCCTGCTTTAAGTCAAGACTGCAGTGAATTGTGCACCGCAGAAAGCCTGACTCTTTAGTAGGAGTTGTCAGTTTAGGAGCTGCATGACAGGGTAAACAAGTAAGACGAGAATTTTACCATAGAACCTGGGCATCATCAGAAGAAGTACACATGATGTATCTGAACATTCTTATTAACAAAATATCTATAACAAATAAGCAGAACTGACAATCCCTTTAAAAGGTAGTGTCAAATATAGACATTAAGTTTGTATTAAATATATTGTTTTTTTTATACTGTATACATGATGATTCAGTGATTCTAAAAGAAAAAAAACCCCTCTAGATTCAAACCACCAGAATGTCATGCAGTTGTGTTGCAGTGTTAGCTCAGGTGCTATGGCATGAGTGTAAATCAAGCGCCCCACTATAGATGTAACTCTCTAAGTGCTAAGTTGTATATGTATAAATATGAATATGGTATAATTTCACAAAATGAAGAGGTTGTTGATAGGATTAGTTGATGCATTTTATTTTACCTCCTTCACTTCAACATATTGTTGTTAAATTTTGTGCAAATTCTAAATGCTGTTTTTATTATTATTATTATTATTATTATTATTATTTGTATTATTTGTATTATTATTATTATTACATGATCTGTATTTTGTTGTACAGGTAACTGAGACAAGGACAGGCCCTTTGGGATGCAGTAACTATGACAACCTTGATTCTGTCAGTTCAGTTTTGGTTCAGAGTCCGGAAAACAAAGTCCACTTACAAGGTACTGTTCTTTGTTACGTGTTAAAAATGTCATTGATTCACCCATCCACTTCTGAATGCTGTATGCTGATGCTTACTTACATATTACACATTTATCAAAGGGAAATAAATAGCTTGGATGCCTTCTGGACAATCCTTTGTGCCCTTTTAAATGCTGGAGGCCAATGGCGAAACTGAAGTTTGTATTCCTGCAATGTAGCCGTCACGACGTGCTGACAATGTTCCTGCTGTGAAGAATTCCACTGTTTGTCTCCATTCCTCATAAAAGTGCTCCAAGGGATATTTTAGTAGCCTTGTTTAGTACTCAACCCACAGGTGAAGGCCATCTAGCCTCTCTCCAGCAGCTGAAAGCAGGACTATTTAAGAGTTGTTACTATAATGAATAAGCCCATACAGCTATGTTGTGAATACTAAAGGTCTACCAAGTTCTGTAAACGCTGGCAAAAACAGTACTTCTGTACTTTACAGCTGTTCTTAGACCATTTTCCTTCATTTTGCATAGTTTGAACTGGGTGATACAGTGGTGTAGTGGTTATCACTTTGTCCTCGTGCCTCTGTGGCTGGGGGTTCAAATCCTGCTTCAGGTCTGTGTGTATAGAGTTTACATCTTCTCCCCATGCATGGTGGGTTTCATCCGGGTATTCCAGTTTCCTCCCACTCACTGGGTGAGTGTGTGTGCATGTGTGAGCTGCCATGCATTGGCACCTCATCCAGTGCACCCTGTACCCTGCCAAGTGCCCTGCATCCCCTGGGATAGGCTCCAGGCCTCCTGTTACCCTGTATAGGAGAATGAGGGTATAGAGTGGTTTAAACATCGAGCACAATGCTTTCAAGACGCTGCATGCAAAAGCTGCTGCCTGTGGAGGTTTCTATGACATTTAAATTAGCCTGCTCATAGTAAAAAAAGTCTTTTCCTCATAAAGCCCTTAAAAGTTACCTTGTACCTCGTAAAAAAAAAATAAAGAGATGAACTAAATCTAAAGAAAATGACAACTGAAAGGAAAATCACTATTTTTGGCCATGGTGCAGACACTGTAAAAAAAAAAATTAAATGCGATGTGCCTTTGTACAGATATTCTATTCCATATATTGTGCATAATTAAATTCTTATATGATGCCTGCCCCCCAAACCCCTTGTAAACATCCCCTTCTGTAACAAGAACAAAAAACAATTAAGGATGTATAAGGAGAAGTGTTTAACATATTCCAGGGCTCAAATTGTAATTTTCTTATTGTGCAATCACAAAAAAAAAAAAAAAAAAATGAGGTAATCAGTTACATCAAATTTTTTGGGTAATGATTTTTTAAATATTAAGTAAGTTTTAAGTATTTTATGAGTGTGTTGTACTCAATCATATTAATCATTCTTTGCATTAATGAGTAGCCTAACATACTATTTAATAGTAATTTTTTTTTTTTGTTGTTGTTGTTTGAAATCAAAGAAATTGTTGTTGGTCTTTGGCCTGCTCTCAGCAATGGGTCACCACATTGGACCATCCAGTCCACACACAAGCTTTACACCAGCTGCCCTTTATGAAGCAGCCCTCCCATTTTATCTGGGCTTGGGACAAGCACTTCATCCAGTGGCTGAGAATCGAACCTGGGCATTTCATGTGGCAGGCGAAACACCTACCACTGAGCCACCAGGGCCCTGTTACAAATCAAATAAATAATTTTCTTTATTTTTCTTCAGTTAAATCTTAAAGTACAAAATCTATAAATAATAATAATAATACTAAAACTAATAGGAATTAGGATTTATATTATTGATAGATGTGAACCTGACAAATTCAAAAACTAAACAGTTTATGCTAGTAAAGTAGTCGGTTCAAATTAAAGATTGACATTTGCCAATTACAAGAAATCTTGCTTTCTAACCTCCTAAACAATAGCAAAAAGTGGAGCTAACGTTTTCTCCCGTGTGCGTCTAAACACATTCGATTCATTACTCTAAAGAGCACCAAACTGTTGACAATCAGATGACATAAATCAAAAACATCAACTTTAGGGTCCCCAGATTTGTAATGATTATACTTACAGCATCATGCAAAGACAGACCAATCCACAATCTTGATCAAAACAATTCAACATGGACAGTTTACATGTGCATTGATGATGTCAGACACAAAATCGCTAGGCTTAAAGATTTTAAGTTGGTGGAATTTTAAGGAGACACTTACTGTACTGCGGCTTAAAATATCAAAGTTGTTCAGCTAACTTGAAAAGTGTAATTTGTACAAACTCATAAATACCAAAATGTTTTAAATACTCATTAAGGTCTATTAATTTTATCTAATTGTAATTATTTAAGTTAACAGTACTTAATATGTTTAATTACTTTGAAAATTAGGGTTTACAGTGTAAAATATTGTGCAACCTTTTTTGGCCATAGCAAATGCATAAAACTAATGTTGGCATAATACAAAATTTTAGTTTCAATACCAGTATCATCTTTCATTTCGATACTATTTAGTACTTACTCTCTGAGAAAGTGGCATTAAACTTCTATGGCTCCAAAAATTAGTTCATTTTTAATGGCCTCCGAGTTGCGAGGTGGTAAAGTGCTCTATCATCTGGAGATCCCTGGTACGATTCTAGGGTGATTCTGTAACCTCTTGCAGCATGAAGTCTAGAAAGAGCTGATTGGCCCGAGCTCTTTCAGAGGGGAGAGATGAGAGGTATTTTGTGCTTCCGCATTAATCACAGCTCTACAGCCAATCAGGGGCGCCTGTAAGCTTGTGCACGCGGATGGTGCTGTCCTCCAAGTGTGTTACGCCGCGTGAGCGAGCACTTTGAAAAGATTCAGAAAATAGGAATTAAACACTTTTTTACAGCATCTTGCTGTACAGTAGTTGCTAAGACTTTGTGGTTTTATGAGGCACAATAGGGTTATATAAGTAATACTCATACTGTGATTATTTTTAAGACTGTAGTATTAATCATAAATCCTTAAAAAAAAAACTCATTGAGATCGGTTAAGAAATTTAAACCTAGTGCTTTTTATTCAGGACAAATGCAGCTCCACTGTTTACTCATGTTTGCCCACAGACCATTCTTGTGGTGTCTTTGTGTTACCTTAGAAAATTTGCTTTCATCGTGGGCTACCTTTGAGCCTAGTGAACGCGGATGTAATGTTCGAGTTTTGTATGTGTGTGCTTTTTTACCCGCAAATTTTTGATGCTAATATAACTACATTATGGAAAAGTGCCAGTAATTTTAACAGGAGAAAATGTAATAATATATTCAATTGTACTCAGGTTCATATATTCAATTGTCCACTCCAAAGTAAGAAAATACACATTTTGTCCTTTTTGAGTGTTTATTTCTTAAGAGAAGAGAGAATCTCAAATGTGTAGTGAATATCCCAATATCAACCCATTTTACCACACTTTAAAACAGAGCCTTGCTGCAGCTTGCCATTTTCACTCAATTTATTACCGAAATATCTCCATATTTCACTTTGGGTCACCTCATTACTGTGGCCATCTTTTCATGTCTATTCTTTGAATAAAACGAAAAAAGTACTCGACCTTCTCTACTGTTGTTCATGACTCGCTTAAAACAAAGTAGTTTTTTTTCCTGCTCATCACGGCTGTTCAGTGTTTCCAGATGTACAACAAAGGTCATATTTGTACAACAAGTTGGGTTTCTGTACAATGTACATTTGATAATGGTTAAAAATCCTAAAATGTAGGATAATTGCATTTTATAGTGTAACAGCGTAAGTCTAATTTGGAACATTTAAAGCATTTTGTAAGCCCTTATACAAAGCAGTTTGAATTTTTATCTCACTGCACATACGAGCAGTTGAGGGTTAAGGGTCTTGCTCAAGGCCCAACAGAGGCATTTTGGTGGGGGAGTTTGAACCTGGGACTTTCCGATCAATAATTAAATGCCTCAACCACTGAGCTACCCTTACCCTTACCAGTCTGGTTATTCAACTGCTGTCATCTCCTAGCTATCTAGAGGTGCATAGCGTAACCTACGTAGGCGTAGTAATTGTTGCTCACAAATAATCGTTTGAATAGTTGCAGTCCTTTGTCCTATCTGGCAACACTGCTGCTCTTAGTGTTGTGCTTAAAGAGACAGATCCCTTCTAGTCCAACCATGCAGACATGAAATGAAAACAGAGTGAAAAAAACAATTCTTTAAAAATGCAGCTATAGTACATTTTAAACATTCTAATTCATCTGTAATTTTTTAGTTCTGGTACACCATACAAAACTGCATAATATAGTGTATAACTTAGAGGTCTGATGTTAACAGGATGTTTGTTTGTTTTGTTAATGAAAGGTTTACAGGTTATTCTGCCAGACTACCTCAGACATACCTTTGTCCAGGCAGCACTTGGCTACATTGCCTGCAATGGAGAAGGTGACTTTGTGTGCCGGGACAGTGATTGCTGGTGCAAGTGTGACCCAAAGTATCCAGAATGTAATTGCCCCTACATGGATATTCAAGCCATGCAAGAGAGCCTTCTTCGAATCTCTGAATCCTGGGAATTCCTTTACAGAGAATTCAAGGAATCAGGTATGTACTGCATGCGTATGGATTTAATCGAACACAGTAGAAAAATGGATAAGAATTCACAAACCCTATAGTCTTTGTGAATTTTATAGTGCAGATATTTTACAGAATGTATAACTCAGGGAAATTGTGGGAAGGCCCAGACAGAAATAGTTTTAATACCTATGTTGTAAATGTGTTCTTCTCTGGGTGATAGCAAAGACAGTCAGTGTTTTGCACATCAGTTAACATGAAATGCTGGGAGTGTTTCCGTAGAAAATGTGTTGGCAGCGTACTTCACCAAACTGTACCTGTCTTGGAGAAAGAAAGAAAAAAATTTCTCCTTAACTCCACCAGATGAGTTCAAGGCATTCCTGACGAGGCTGCCTCAGAACTTCTACCTCAACACCTCTGCTATTCACCACTTATGGCTGCTGGATGGCATGTTTCAACGGCGCTATGAAATGCTAGAAAGCAGCATGAAAGGTCTGTTCAAGAGGGCCCAGCGTGTTGTGTATAAGCTCTTCAGTCTGAGCAAGAGGTGTCAAAAGCAGCCCCTTATCAACTTACCACGTGAATGGTGAGCACAAATGCTTTGTTATCTTCTCATTGAGACGTTGTGGATTTGCCTAAAAGCTAATTTAGGAATGGGACTTTTTCCCCCATATTCATGAACCAAATGGCAAGCAGATTCTGTTTTAGTGCAAAGACTCAATTTGTTAGAAAAAAAAAATTAATAAACAATAAGATTAAGTATACAGTAAAGTAAACTTTCAGGAAATGTACTGCAACCTAGGTTTAAAAAAATAGCTTTTTAGAGAAAAAAAAAAGAGAAAGCAGAAAAAAATAACTACCGTAGGATTTGTGCCTGCTTTATACACATCTAAAACATATGGTTTGAAAAAATTATTTTGTTCAGCTAGAGCTAGCATTTTTAAGTTTAAGACTTTAAAGAAGCACAATATTGAGTAGGCAACCAAACAAAGCAAAAAAGAAATACTGTAGCAGAAGAGAATTAAATTAATGGTTAAAAATGCATAAAAGAATTTTAAAAGTCAGCGTAACAACAATACTTTTTATTTGCCATGTGCTAATTAACATCCGTGGCTGTATCAAATCTATTCTGATGTCAACCTTTCCTACCACCTGACACTATGTGCCATTAAAAAAACGGACACAGCCAAAAAAGAAAGTTAATCTCTTACATCTCTTAATATACCCATTAATATCTCATTAGACCATTTTTAGCTCTGATTATGGTACACATTCTCCATACCATTGTTTCAACAACCTTATACAACATTATAACATTTATTTTTATCCAGATTTGCATTATTTTTTGCCTGAGATCTTGTATCAATGATGAGATAGAGGAAGCAGTCGAAAGACTTTCAGTGGGGTTGAGGTCAGGACTCTGTGGTGGCCAATTCATGTGTGAAAATGATTCCTCATGCTCCCAGAACCAATTTTTCACAATTTAAGACTGATGAAACTTGTCATTGTCTTCGGAATGCCTGTGCCATCAGGGAAGAAAAACTACATAGATTGGACAACCGGGTCATTCAGTACAGTTAGTCAGCTTACTTCATTTTATTGCCAAATATCATTCTGAGCCTAGACCTGATCAACTGAAGCAACCCCAGATACCCGTAACACTGTCCAGTGTGCAGAGGCTTTTACAGTGGGCATTATGCACCGCTTCATGCGCTCTCCTTCTTATGATCTTATTGCCATTGCACATCAATCTGGACTACTATCAGATTACATGACCTTTTTCCAAAGCTTTCTACTTCCAGTCTTTACACTTTAGATATTTATACCTTTTTGCTAACAAGTGGTTTTACTATGATCACAGCCATATTTGGTCCAAATTCTGTGATTTTATGTCACATTTTGAGTCTAAAAATGCTATTTTTTATTACTATTATTATTTCTGCTGTTAAACACTTTATGACTTGAAACTTCATAAAGAGGTACCTTTAAACAAAAAATTTAAACAATGCAGCAGCAAAATGTTCTTTCAATTTTTGAAACAGCTATAAAAGTAACAGCAATTAAACCTCAATTAAAACCACACATTCAGATGTGAAATCTTAAAAAAGAACAAAACAGTAACCCACTAATTTTATCAAACAATCAACAAGAATAAAAATGATTTAAATATAATGAGCTCACTAGTGCTGTTTACTTGAAAACAAAATCCATCCTTCTTTCCTTCTGCGCAAAGAGGGCAATGACCTGATCATACCTCGGCTTGAATAAATCCAGCAGCATGTCCTTTTATTTCAGAAAGTGTTGATCTTTGGGGAATCTCGCCCACAACAGTCTCTAAAGTTTAATAAATTCAGAAAAAGATTCATAGGATTTTCTCATTCAGCCATCAACACACACAAAGTCAAAAACATAGCTCACTAACTATAAAACTCCTACATGCTGTTTGTAGTATTGTGGTAACTCAGTCTAGGTGGTAAAGAAATTGCCTTTCGATGCGAAATAAACTGGGCATTTTTGGTGCAGGTTTAATGACCTTTCAGTCTAGCAAATAAATACTCCCACTAACAATAAACCAATATCTGATTAGAGATTTAGTTAGTAATTCATGGCTTCATTTAGTTATATGGCAAAAGAAATAAAGTAGGAAATAAAATTTGGAATTTTGGAAAAAACACATTTCAACTCACTTTCCTGGCCTAAATACACTTCATTTCTTCATATTATGCTTCCAAAGAGCCAGGCTTTTTGTATTTTTAATGTAGTCTTGAGGAATAGTTCTCCAGGATTCCTACTGTAAAGTACTTTTCTGGTTCTCATTTGTGGCAAGTTTTAGCCTTTTATTTTTTAATCTATTTCCTGTACCTGACCAGTTTCAGAGAATTTCTTTTTAGTTTGGGTTTTAAGCCACACAGTGACTTATAAATTATTCAAGCATGAAATATTAAATTTAAGGCATGAACCAGTGAGAAACGGGTACAGATGATGACAGATGATCAGGCTGGTGATTAGTATACTGGTGGTGCTAAATGTTGAGTGGTTGGAACTGATCAGAGGGGAAATGAGATTGCTGCTAAGGTTGTTACATGAACAATGAATTTTCGAATTGTACCTGTAATCACTTTGCAGTCTGTCACAGTTTAATATTTGTTCCCATTTTTTTAATTTTATATATGTTATTAAAAATTATGAGTGGCTAAAGAATTTTGCACTATACTGTACTTTCTTTTTAAGGGCACTTATGGTCATATTTTTTTTTTCCAATGACATTACCTCTATTCTAATAGTTTTTATTTTGTTTTATGGATTTTCCAGACTGGGCCTCTGCATCACCACTAACATCTACAGTGCCAACTTTTGCTGTAATAACAAAAAAGACCAATCAAGTACTTGATTATCAGGCTAATGACACACAATTGAAGTCTCTAACAACCGTTTATAAATCCACAGTTATAGTTCCATTCAGGCCATGCTCTGTTTTGCATAGATAAAAGGGTGAGTCAAAAAGTATCCACATTCCAGTTATATTAAAACTTCTGTCTCATCAGCGCTTTCCTTTCAAGGCTACTGTCTCCCCAGTCACTGCTGTGCAGGTGCAAATGTGTTAGATCAGTTCATCTGTAACTGCGGCTCGAGCGTGCAGTGAATTTTGCTTTTTGTGGTCTGAGGGTGTACCCGTTGCCCCTGTTTATCGAAGACTTTGTGGGCAGTATGGAGAAAGTATTTGGATATCAGCAAACAAAATTTGCATGGTAAAAGTTTCTTAAAGAGGATCATTATTGGTGACAAGACATGGATTCATCGCTACGAGCCGTTGTTGTAATGATTTATCCGACCGTATCAGATTTTCCTAACGTAGTGCAAAATGATAGTTGCATATATGATCAGCTTTTCATACTTTATCAGAAAATTAATGGGTAATTTTGAATTTAACTACATAAAAAGAAATTATTATCCTACATCATGTCTGGGTAGCACAGTTTATCGAGTGCATCGTAGCACAGTTGGGTGAAGTGCGAAAAAAATTATACTGTTGTACTGGAGGATAGTGGAGGTATCTATCTGAGTCTGGTTATTTGTTAGATGTTTGCTAAAGAGCTGCACAGTAATATGAAAAAAGTTGAATGACTAAGTAAAATGGAATTTTGGAAATGTAAATTTTAAGGTTCTGTAGTTCTGAATTGTGAAAGGACTGTTTTAATAGAGTTAACATTTTATGAGATACTGGATGGTGCTTTTTTTTTTACATTTTTAACTTTTTAACTTATCTTTCTAACACTTTGACATGCTAATTTGATGTTATCCATCAATCCAGTAGTTGCTTTAGTGCTCTTGGACCACCACTTGGAGTGGTAGCATGGATTTATGGGAAGAGCACTAAAGCAGCGAATGTACATGATGTAGGTAAAAACATTATTAGAAAAAAAATTCCACAATCAACCGTGCTCGTTACAGCGGTTGCTTATTGAAGGGCTGAAGCCAAAACTTCTAATTAAACGCAGAAGACTAATATGTGAGGGGGTCCGCACACTTCTGCCCACACTGTCAACACTCTGCAAACACGTTGTTTTGAGGTTTTAGAGAATCCTCTGTTTCTAGTGATTTTGCTCGATCGGACTTTCACCTGTTTGGTCCCATGAAAGCAGCTATACAAAAATGAAGATTCATTCATTTGTGGCTCGCAATGTAAAACATTTTTTAATGAGGGAATATGAAAGCTTGTTGACAGATGGACGAAATGTATGGAAAATCAAGGAAATGTTGAAAATGACATATTTGTCTTTTCTTAAAGTTAATTAAAATTTATTTTACAGCCAGAGTGTGCATCATTTTTGATTCACCCTCATATAACAATTTGATTAAAAAGCGCAAAGGTCAAAACACTTATGTTCAGGGAAAAAAAATATTTTTACATTCTAATATAATTACTCATATTCAATAATTACAATGCCTCCGATTACTTTAAAACAAAACAAGGACTGAAAAATAAATGGACCAGCAAATGATGCTTAGAGGAAAGTAAACATCTAAAACACTAATTTAAGAAATTATTGCAAAGCCTTAAGTCATTAGATCTAATCATGGAGGGATAAATACATTTACTCATCTTTTAATTACATCTTGAAGGCAGAATTAACTACAAACTATTACTTAGATTCTTTAAAAAATTTGAATACTGCACAGAGTATACTACTCTCCACCAAAATGATGATAGCAACAATAAAAACAGCAGATTTTTTTAATATACTCATTGTTGCGGTTGCATTTTATAATTTGTGATGATTTCTTGACTGGTGTTTAGTGTTTAAGTCAAGTCTGACTTTTCCTGTAGCCAATTTTCTGGTGATGTCCTTGAAGTCCAGTCTTTGGAGAGTCTATTGAGCAGTCCCTGGCTCGTTGTGGAGCGCATATAGATTGTAAAGTTTTTTTTTTCACAGAAAGTGTGCTTACCTCAAGTCACCGTCACCATTAATGTGAGTGGGTAAGCGTTTCAACGACATCATCTTCTTAGATGACATGCTGAAAGTGTTCTAATGATAGCAATTGTTTTCTTTGCTTGATGCCGGGCAATATTTTGACCATCCTGAAAAACACTGAAATATTCTCTACCATTACCGGATATGTCTTCTGACATGGTTGTATAAGAAATGAGGATCTATTCATTAAAAGAATTCTGGCCAGCTGAAACATATCAATTACTGCAGTAATCATGCAATCAAATGCTCTTAAGTAATTGCTTATTTAAATTCAAATGCTGACTTTTTTTGGCCAGCAGTTTACATTGTCATGCTAATAAATTGATGTCACAAAATGATAGTGATTTGGACATATTTTTTTACTGTTGCCAATAAAATTAAAGCATACATTCTACTGTACTGTACTGTATGTGAAACAATCAAGAGGAGGAAATATAGCTTCTGTCTTCTGAGTAGATAAAACTCACCATGAAGAGTTAATTGCTACTGTAGCAGCACATGTAAACAACCAATGCCACAGCCAATAATAATAATAATAATAATAATATAAGCATTTAATTTATGTAGATGCCCTCCCAGTCACTCAAGGTCACCTTAAAATTTCAAACAAGCAATAAATAAATAACAGCAAGTAGTAAATAAAACAATATTAGATAAAACAACTGTCAGAGTTATCACCTAAAAGCATATAAAGACATATAAAGATTTGAGTGCAACCTTACATTGTGCGGGATAAGTGTGTTTGTGTAAATGGGCCTTAAGATTGATTTCAATATGGTTGAAGAGTCTATTTTACAGATGCTTTCTGTAAGAGAATTACAAATGCTAACAGTGAAGAAAAAAAATATCACAGAAGTGCTTTTTTTTTAAGTAGAACAAAATCTGCTTTTCTTCATTGCCACTTCCATTTGTCATTCCCAAGACTACTTAATTGAAATCAATCAATTTAGTAAGGTAATTCACATAATTAAAATAAGCTAGTGAAAAGTTTACAAAGAAGTTGTAATGTTGACCTCAACCCAACACACTTCCAGGCACCATATTGAATAGTGCTAAAGGCCTAGTGCATCAATAGCCATAAATAAAGGTTTAGCTGATATCAAGACTGTTCAGGGTTGCTTTTCTTTTTTTAAGATTGCTTGAAAAAATATTTAAGTATTTAAAAGTAAAGTTGACATCATGTCAACGTCTACGTATGTAATAAGATGTAAAGTATTATTTTTTAACTGCATTAGGATTGTTTAAAAGCAATCAGTCTCATCTATGAATGATTGGATCTTTAGTGCCAAGCCAATCCTAAACCACAATCAACCTGTCCTAAACACATAAGCAGAACTTAAACACAGTATGTGTTTAGTGCAGTTAAGCACCATGGCATACAGATTCTGTAGTACTGGTGTAGATGCACATTCAGGTGTTCTTTTTACAATGCTGATGTGGTTTTGGGGTGGAAATTCTTTAGAATACAAATAATGTCACACACGGAGTGAGAATATTTATTGGTAATAGTATATTTAAAGAAGATTAAACAATATATTGAACCGGAAAGCTAGTAAACCTCACTCGCTTATTGTCTATACTGCTTTATCCTGTATACCTGGTGATGGGATATCCTGGAGCCTATGCCGGGAGAATTTGGGCATAAGACAGGGTACCAACCCATCACAGGGCACATAATATTCACCTGATCATTAACACACAACAGGCAATCTGGGAATGCCAATTAGTGTAATCTCCATAAATTGGGACTGTGGGAGGAAACCAGAGTACAGTAAGAAACCCACCAAGCACAGAAAGAAAATGCAAAAGAGGTCCAAGGTGACAGTGCTAATCATGGGAAAATGCAGATGAAAATAAAAATACTTCCTCTTATTACTAGCTTGACAGACGAATCACCATGCTGCCAAGCTAGTAATAAGAGAAAGTATTTTTATTTTCATCTGCATTTTTCCATCTTGCATATGTGTTCAGAAATCTAAAATATGATAAATAATAAATAAATAAATTGGGGAAAAAACAAGCTAACTAATGGCAATCTATTGGTGTCCTTTTCACTAATGTCCACAGTTTACAAATGTGTTAATTATTTCTGAAATTTAATGCCTTTCTCATGCCAGTAGTTGTTGTTGTAATTCCAGCAGCCTGCCAGTGCAATCCTTTTAATACTGACACTTTTAACCATGGCCCCACTTACAGTAAAAGTAGCACTATCCAATGTAATGTTAAAGTAAGTTTTTTTTTTTTATCCATTAGAATAAGAGGGGGTATGTTTATATGTTGTAAGATCATATGTTCATGGTAGGTCAATAGAAACAAGAAAAATACTGCTTTCTGTCATCCAGATTAGTGGTCATGAACTACGATGTGGTATAGGAAACACTTTTCTCTCAGTCGTACCTTTATTAGTACAGGGAGTTCCCTGCACAATTTGAACTGAAATTATTGCTGCTTCACCCAAGTGGCCCATATTTCAAATTGAAATCTCAATGGACTAGGTAGAGAAATGCTGTATGTTTGCCTTGGAATTATGAGGAGCAGATGAATGCTTTCATCTCAGGAATGAGTAGTAGATGCCTTTTTTCATGCCAATTCTAAATATTTCAGACAATTCACAGTCCTGAATGCGGAACCCAAATGTCAGTGATACAAAGATGTATGTGTACAGGCCAAGGAATTAGCCATTTTATTTTTTACTAAAGTACAAACATGATTTTGGCTCACAATAAGGTGCTAATGCTAGAATCCTAATTAACTGCAAATTATGTACTCTGTTGCATGCCTAATTCTCTTTCCAAGATGATTCTGCAAATATTAAACATTGTTCCATAACTGTCTCAGGCAATAAGCCACACATATAGTCTAGAGCTTCACATTTAACCAATTATTGAATCCTCACTTTGTCTATTTCCAATGTAGGCCACGGTCATACTGGCTGAACTACTTTCAGTCATTACTCTACTGCTCGGAGAACAACCAGCTGGGCTTTTTCTCAGAGGAGCTGCACACCTGCATTTGCACGTATGACCAATACTCATGCCAGGCACCCACTCCATGTTCTGTAGGTGAGGGTTTAGCTTGTGCATCCTGCGCCAGTGACAACTATACTCGCTGTGGTAGCTGCAACCCTGGCTACATGTTAAGTCAAGGATCATGTCGGCCTATGGTGGCTGATTCCACTGACAACTATCTGGGCTTTGAGACTGACTTGCAGGATCTGGAGCTGCGGTACCTCTTGCAAAGGGCGGACCGCCGCCTGGAAGTTCATGCTATCTTTATTAGCAATGATATGCGCCTCAACAGCTGGTTTGATCCTTCATGGAGGAAGAGAATGCTACTCACACTAAAGAGCAACAAATACAAATCAAACTTGGTGCACATGCTTCTGGGGATCTCCCTCCAGATTTGCCTTACTAAGAACAGCACCCTGGAACCTTCCCTAACACTTTTCATCAACCCCTTTGGTGGAAGCCACTCAGAGAGTTGGTTGATACCTATAAATGAAAACAAATTTCCAAATTGGCAGTCTACTAAGCTAGACCTTCCTCTTGAGTGTTTTAACTGGACCCTGACTCTGGGTAACAAGTGGAAGACCTTCTTCGAGACAATTCACATTTATCTGAGGAGCCACATTAAAACATCAGGTTCTACTGCCAACGAAAGTGTTTACTTGGAACCTTTAGAAATGACAGACCCTTCCAGAAACTTGGGGTACATGAAAATCAACAGCATACAAGTTTTTGGTTACAGTATGCATTTCAACCCAGAGGCAATCCGGGACTTGATTCTCCAGCTGGACTATCCATACACACAGGGCTCACAAGATTCTGCCCTGATGCAGCTTCTAGAGATCCGAGATCGCGTTAACCGACTGTCTCCACCAGGCCAGCAGCCTCTGGACCTATTCTCCTGCTTACTGCGCCATCGGCTCAAACTCACAGTCAATGAGGTGGTGCGCATTCACTCTTCTCTCCAGGCCTTCAGTGCTCGACTCCCAAACCCTCTTGATTATGAGACAACCAAACTTTGTAGCTAACAACTAAAAGGTCAGACATCTAAAATATGTTTACACACAGAGAGGAGACTGTGCATGAATAAAAGAATTGACTTAATTATTGAATAAAATACTGTATATCTTTCCACATTCACTTCGACACAAGTGTAAATCAGTTTTCTTGTATGGAGCAGCACTTAAAACATTTGGTGGGACCTTTACTATATATGACTGCAAATTTTTCTATTTTTTTTTTTTCCTCCAGTGACAGTGCACTTTCCTTAAACTGAATACAGTGATGTCAGTATGTTTTGGAGATCAATTGATATAAAAATGTCATGTAAATGTTAATAATTTACTAGTATTCTTTTTTTGGTTAAGCTGTTCAGCAATTTAAATACTGGAAAATTATGTCCACTGTTTTTATATGACAATGATGATGTAAACAAGATTAAACTTGACATAAGTGCTTGATTAAATAGTAATATAACATATTCATTAACAGAGTTACATTATGGCTTGTTATAATCAGTTGTCTCCTGAATAAATCATTATTATTTTATTTATTTATTTATTTTATTTTCACAAATGAAATTACATGTTTAATTAACATTGCAGATCATGTGTTTTGTGACAAATTAACAGTGCTGCTCACTGCCATGGTAAAGCTGTGTTAGACTTTCAGATGTGTTATCATTTTATAAACACAGGTAGGTGTTGTAGATTGTAATTAATTGCTAATATTGTTATAATTATTATTGCATTTACATTTCCAGTATTGTACCTAAATTGTCTTAATTTCCCCCCTTTTCCCCCATCTTTCTCATTTGTTTATTTCATCAAGTTGCCTTATTTTACATCTGCTTTACTACTTATATTCTCTCTCACTCTTTTACTTCTCTCTTTCTTTATTTATGTGACAATTGGACATTATGATGATGAATATGATTATTATTATTACTATTATTATTACTTTTTGTTCCTTGTGTTTATGGTGTGTGACTGTTGTAGTTTGTGGGCACCTGACCACTACACCATGTTTGCCAAGGTTGGAGATGAAGAACTTGAGTGTCACTGTGAGTGTGACATCTTTAAGATGAACTCGGATGCTTACTATGCCACAGGCTTTCTCAACCAATATCACTCTCTTGTGGCAGTAAAAAAAAAAAAATCACTCCTGCACACTCCCAAATCTGGTGAAAAGTGGGGGTTATTATAAGACTGAAAGGGGGACTTGAGTACATATGGGTTTTATGGTGAGGTTTCCATAAACTGGAACTTAGGGTCAGCTGTATAGTGCAAGTGTCAAAAAGACTATATGAAGGAGACTTTCATAGAATGTTAAACTGACATGGTAACATAGTGCCTTTTAAACAAGCACTAGAATGTCTCATAACTCCTCCAGTCAGTTGTGATTCTTAATATTATTTGATTGTTATTTCATTTATTCATTTATTTATTTATTTATTTTAAATATAATGTCATGCTTAATTTTATTTTAGGTGCTTTAATTATTTGATTTGCATTTGATGTAGGGAATAGGTCAGGATATACCCTTTAATTTTGTCATTATTCTCTAGGTCTACTGATGTTTTATTCAGTCTGAAAGTGTCGGTACTGGATAATGATATAGTATGTTTAATGTAAAGGTCAAACAACTGTGCAATGAAAGAGCGATAAAAATGATAGAATGTGTGACAAGTGCAGAGAAACAGAGAATACAGATTATAGACTATATAACGTTTGTACATGATCTAATTACTGTAGCTGTAGTTTCTTCTTCATTTCATGCTGACCAGGGCTGCCAGTGTGTAACATTTTACATAGGGAACATCGCTCACTGGCACAATGACATTGTGAAAACAAACGAGCAAGAATAAGCAAGGGCATAATTAGTGCTTAAATGCATCTACTAATAAACAGCATGCTACCTAGAGAGAAATTAGTAGGAAATTAGTGCTTGTCAGTAATGTTAAAATGAGTTAACACGTTGTTTTCATAATGGCAAATAGGAAAGTACAAAATGGCTATTACAAAAGTAATCAGTCTTTTTCCCAGCCTGGCAATAACAGAAAATAAGCATGAGGACTGTGTAAAGTTTAGGGTCCCACATTACGCCAATGGTTACTGGCTTTGCGAAGGCAGTGTATTGTGTAAGTATGGTATAACGTGATGGTCTGGAAAAATCTTGTCAGATATTGCTTGGATAAATTCTGGAAAATAGTCAATCATTTACTAAAATTTAGGTAATGTCTAAAATCCCACACACACAAACACCAATCAAGCGTAACACCACATAACATTAACAGAGCAACGTTGATTATCAATTATATACCAGTAAACCGGTGACAAGATCATGAGCACACAAATCCAGTCCGATTCCACAAAAAAAAAAAGCCAATACAGCGGAATCACAGAAATCTATTGGTGATCAAAGTCAATGCTGGCCATGATAGAAAACATTAGGATGCCTGGCACCAAAGCTAGCCACGCAGTAGGCACAGCAGACAAAGATTCCAGGGCTATCAACCAGCTTTCTCCTTAGATCACAATCTGATTGAACACAGATAAATAAGTCCTTTTTTGGAACAATCGAAATTTTGTTTCGCACAACCATTTTTAAAGAATATAAAAAACATTTACAGATCAGTTTACAAAACAGTAAGGGTATACTGCATATTAGCCTCCTCCTCTACCAGTTTAAGTTTGGTACTACCACTTTGGTAGATGATTGCATCGCCTTATCATAGTAGCCTAAATGTCCTGAAGATACTTCAAAGGCAGTAACAGATGGTAACTGTCCTTTTTTAAGAAATTAATAATCTCCAAATTCATCAAAAGCATGTAATTTGCAACAGGCACCATTTTGCAAAGCTGGTAGCTCCACTTCACTGATGTGTCAAAAATATGTGGTGTTTTTTTATTTATTTATTTTTTTATGCACCTGTTTTTTCATTAAATGCAATTGTTCAATGTCATTTTACCATGAAAAGGCAAAGTGTCCATAGGATTATATATTGATTCAAAAGATAAATATATAAGGGTGAGTCAAAAATGATCTGCACTCCAGGTACATTTAAATATCTGTTGGCCATAGTTATCAGCATGTTCTGTTTAAGGCGACTGTTTCCCCAGTCACTACTGGCCATGTTTGAATGTGTCACATAAGTTCATTTGGAAATATATTTTACACTTGTGAATTGCAGAAAAGAACAGTAGCGTGCAGTGACTAGTTTTTTTTGTGGTCTGAGGGTGTACCTGGTGCCGAAACAACTCACGGAAGAGCATAAACAGAAACGTTTGGTTATCTGCAAACAAGATTTGCTGATACAGTACTCTAAGGAAGATGAAAGGATATTAATGTTAATTATTACTGGTGATGAGACATGGATTCATCACTACGAGCCTGAGAGTAAACTGCAGAGTATGGAATGGAAATGTCCTTGAATTCCAACCAAGAAAAAGTTCAAAAGTCAACCATCATCTGAAGAAAATGATGCGTACAGTTTCCTTGCCTTTTTAAGAGCCAGCATTGCAATATTATAAGGAAAAAGTTCAATCAGCAGTGCTTGATACAGTAAGATTCTTATTGAAGAGGTGAAGCCTAAACTTTGAAATGAATGCAGAGGACTGCTATCCAAGGGTGTTTATTCTTCTGCCCAACCCTAAGTGCAAACACTTTGTTTTAAGATGTTAAAGCATCCTGTATATAGTCCCGATCATGCTTCATTGGACATGTTTGGTCTCCTGAAAGCAGCACTTCAAGGACAAAGAATCACTTGTTATGAAAAAAAGCCTAAAACATTTTAATAATAATGGATTATGAAAGCTTGTAGTTTAAAAAAACAAGATTATGTAAAAAAAAATTATTTGATTTTTCTAAAGGTTAATTAAAAGTAATTCTACAGCCAGAATGCAGATAATTATTGACTCACCCCTGTATTTAACCATTGGTATGTGGTAGAAGCCCAAACTACTCATCATTATCCCCTAGTGAAGCATGAAGGTGGGGGCATCACATTTTGTGGGATGCTTTCCATAAGTATGGACTTGGAATCTGGTAGAATTAACGGAACAAACAACATGAACAGTTTGACAGAAAAATTAGATAACTCAATTTTTAAAGTTTTTATTTATTTATTTATTTTTTTTTTAGTGGAGCAAGAAGTATTGCAAACAAAAAATATTTTGTACATGTTTCCTTTGGGTCACAAAGGTGTTAAAAGTTTCAGTGTGATCAATGTGAATTTTGTGTGTTTCTTCAAAAAGCCATAACTCCACCTCCCACAGTTTTAGCACAATGGATAAATCAGCCTGCAGTTGTGTTTGTGGTTCTTTAAGTATGCAATTTAGTATCAAGAATACACTGGTTGAAATTTAATAAAAAATATAGCAAACTCCTGCTTTGACTGTGATTTTTTAATAAGTCAAACAGAAAGTAGTGCCAGTAAAATAGGTCAAGGGAAAACAAGTTTTTAATAACTTAGTTCTAATTTCAAAAACTGCTTAAGATCATGAGACTCATAAAGAATACACGATCTTTAGTTTACAGCATTCTCAGCCTCCTCCTCTACATGCTTTATTTCCTCTTTGGTAGTAGAGTAGGTGGTATTATAAGATAGTATTATTTTTGCACATAATGAAGTCCATAATGCATGTCCATCCTAAGTATTATAATATTAATATATATATAATATATTAATGGACAAAACAACAGTGAATGCAGCAGCTTTGCACACACAGCATGGCATCATCTTCCTACACACCGTATGCATCTAATATCTTTTGTACTCAATTGCTTATGCAATCCTACATAGTTTTATGTATATAAATGTTGTTCAAACAACATTCAAATCTCATATCTTATTTCACAGAATGTATCGTGAACATAGACGTCAAGCGCCTACCTGTTATTTATCACTGCTGAAGTGACTCCAATGGTTTTTATTGACCTAAACATTCTCCAAAATTGCTTTGAACACATTCAAGCCATTTCTGGCAGGCTGCTTTGTTGCACCAGTAGTGTATCTTTGTTTTTCTTATCATGTGATAAGAAGTGATGCATTTTATTCCAGTTTCCGGCTTATAAAAAAAGGTTTATATCACAGTTTTCGAACCAAACATTTTGTTATAGTCAACCTTGTGTATGAGACAATGATAATGTTCCAAAATGAGTAAAATGGCAAAAGAAAAAAGGCATTTGTTGTGTTCTGCCATCAAACTGTTCATATATCTGTCTCATGTTTTTTGTTAAATTAACTTCTGCATCAAATACACACAAATGAATTATTAGCCTATAAATTAAATTAAAAAGCACTTTTTCACTTGTTAATTTCAGCTTATGATTTTCACAATATGTATATCAGAAAGTCAGTTAAAGACTGTAACACACATGAATTACTCATTGTGCCTTTCTTATACGGAAATCATAAATTGCAACATTTTGTAATATTGCTTTTTTTTTCTCGAAGCTGCCACATATAGGTATTATCTATTTCGTATATGATTTGTCATTGATAACTTGGTCAAGGACCAAGTTTATTTGAATGAATAGATGGTTAAATATGGAAAACGCTTTCTACAGAACTTTTGGCAGACTTTATATTGGTATTGTTGTGATTATAGTCTAGAATAATTGTGCTATACAAAACAAGAGCAACCTGTTCCATTACATAGGCAAACGGAGTCGTCCACAAAAGCCTAAATCTATAACAACATTGTGTATTTCTTTAAATGATTTTTTGAAACACTCTATGACAGTGAACAAAGGGTAGTCAATAATACCAGAAACATCTCCAGTGATCCAGTACAAGTACTTACAGATTATGCAGCAGGAACAAAGGCCATGTGAACAGGCAAGGAGGCAAAAGGTAACTGTCTACTGCCAATAAATCTGTGTTCAGCTTTATTACCTGAAAAAAAAAATGTTCTGCAGGAAGATCAATGCAGTCACACAAACTGATGGTATTTTGATGCTGACTTCAGACCTGCATCAAAATCAATTTATTAACTGGTTTGTGTTTTCCACTTGGTAGGCTTTCTACAGGTCCAAATCAATGCTCTCTGTTATGGTCCATTAAAGTCTACAATTATAATGCATCAATGCATTCAGTAGCTGAATGTTTCTGAGTCTGGTGGCACATAATATAGACAAAAAAGGAAAGGATAAGAAAAGATATTTGTGTTCCTATTATTATTATTATTATTATTGTTATTATTGTTATTATTGTTATTATTGTTATTATTATTATCATTATTATTATTTCAAATGAATTACATTATATAAACTGCTATTATGCAAGGCAAGAAATTACCTGCAACTTTTACTGTTTGGGACTGAACAAACAAACAAACTAAATTTAAAATATACTGAAAATAGGAGAAAAACACTGGGTTTGCAAAAGCAGCTCAGGTCTTTGATGAATTGTACCAATAGCAGTAATGAAGAGAATAAGAAACAAGGCTATTTGTAACCTTCACAAATGGACATGGTTAGACACTGAGAGGAAATCACTGCAGGCTTACACACAGACAGTGACTCATGTGGAAGCTGCAGAAAGCTGTTTATGTATATTCAGGTCAATATCTTCAGTTAATGTTCATTTACCAGTGATCCCAACCCCTTCTGCCTTATTGATCTATTTGGAACGTCCTGGTGCTGCTTCTTTTTGGAGTTCTTGTCACATGGAAGCCCCTGGCTGCTGCTAAGGATGGTCCTGTGTGGTCTGCTTAGGGATGCGTGTGGCGATTGAAGACGGTTCCACTTGATGACCATGAAGATGGCCTTGGACTCAAATGCAAACAGTTCTTTTTTTTTGTGATACATTATGACTGCAGTCAGTCAATAACTTTAGAACTGAAATTGCCACAAACAATATTGTACCTGAGTCTGATTTGTATTAACTTAAACACATTTCCTGTTATTGGTCAATTAAATAACAGGAAAGGTGTTTAAGTAAACAAATAACACTTTCATTGTTGGAAACTTAACCTTATAGCACACAGATGTAGCTGGGATAGATTCATGGTTGAGGATTGATTACCTTTTGAGTCTTGTTCCTCTCAAGGTTTCTTCCTATTGTCATCACAATTTTTCTTTGAATGAGTTCAGCAGAGGGACAACCCATGTTAGATGCTTTGGAGATAAGTCAGAGAGGCCAGATTGAGGTGGTTTGGATTTGTTCAGAGGTGAGATGGTAAATATATCGGTAGAAGGATGCTGATGTTTGAACTGTCAGGCGGGAGGTCTAGAGGAAGATTTATGGATGCAGTGAGAGAGGACATGAAGTTAGTTGTTGTGAGAGAAGAGGATGCAGAGGATAGGGTTAGATGGAGGCAGATGATTCGCTGTGGCGACCCCTGAAAGGGAACAGCCGAAAGACAAAGAAGAAGTCATCACAGTTTTTCTTTGCCAATGCCACACTTGGCTTGCTCAACAGTGGCAAACTTTTTCCTTAGATTTTTTTATACAGTATAATTAAAAAAATTCTGTTAAGCTGCTTTGCAACAAGTTATTTTTTTAAAAGCTTTACAATAAGCAAATAAAAATTAATTGAATTTAACATCAGACACCAGAGTATAAAATAAGCAAAATATAAACTCACATTTACACACAGACATAGACACACTCACACTCATTCACACATGCCGGGCAATTTAAGAACACCAATTAAACTAACCTACATGTCTTTGAACTGTGAGTGAAAACCAAAGTACACAGAGAAATCCACCATGCACGGGGAGAACATGCAAACTCCATTAGAACATGAAAACTCCTCAACACAGAGACGGGAATCAAGCCTGGATGGAAATCGAACCTGAAATATTATTGATATTACTTATTTATTAATTATTTACTAAAATACATTTGAAATTTTTTTCAATTGTACTAAATGAGTGCAAAATTAATGCATGAGTTACTGTTTTTTATTGTTTGTTTTAAGCTTACACAATTTAACTTGGGTGGAAATTCCATTCATATATTGATGCATGATAAATTTTTTTTCTTATGCAGCTATGGAAAAAAGAAATATGGTGAGCAGAAAAGTCTCTCACAGCTTTCTTTACTGTTAGTCAAAAACAACAATCTAAGACAAGTGGGCTCTAACTGAATTGTTAAAAGAAAAAAAAGTATGATGCAGAAATATTTCTAATGAAGTGGAATTAAAGTGCATAAGCAGTTAAAGTGCATAAGCAGTTTAGATATAATTAAGCATATACAGTACAGTCTCTGATGGACGTTTAATAAAGTATCAAGTTAAACATACACTGGCTGAATTTAGCTGTTTCTATTTTTCTTATTTTGGGTTCGTGTTGCCAACCGATTGAATGCTGACTAACAAATGACTGTGTGAGCAAAGTGCCACTCTATAAGCAGTTACATACCCATTAATATTTCCCATCCTTCTAAAGTTATTAGCATAAAATAGTGTAGTGCAAGCACATCTAATAAATAAAGTGATGAAAAATTGAGGGCAAACAGAACAACATGACTTCCACTCTAAACTGCCTAATTTGTTCTCTCTCTTCAAGAGGCTTTGGCTACTTTGTTAATCTCAATGGCTTTGGACTTTATTTTAACAAGGGCCAATGACATTCTATTTTTTTATCTGATGCTCTGGTGACTTTACAAAAGCTATTTTACCTGGAACAAACGTATATAACCCACGTCATTAGATTTTACAGAGCATCCCTTCAGACCTTATTGGCTCACAAAACATTCTAACTGGTTCTGGAACCAGTTGAGGTGGATATATCCCATGTGTCTCTTTAACAGTTTAACATATGGCAAATAATAAAATTCGAATGATGCCCGTCCCTTTCTTTGGCACATTTTAAAGCATTCGTTCACATCATTGACTTTAACCTTCCATACAGATGCTCCAATGCACCCCAGGACTTGGGTCAATAAACACTTGAAACTTCACGCTTCACTACCAAGTCAAGTTATTCTTGAGGAAAAAAGGGGCATAAAAAAAGAACAAAACAGTACCCACATTTTTGCACTGGGTTTGCTTTTGTTAGCAATAGAATTATTTTAGAATACCAAGGCAACAAAGAAAAATGTTGTATTTATGAATAAATTGTGATGGTGTTTTGCCACATATATTAATTTATCACAACCCAAAAAAAAAAAACATTTTTTTCAATTACACACAAATATAAGCTGAAAGTTACTCTAGCTTGATTTTTGTACAATCTGGTTCAACCCTAAATTAATTCACATCACTGAATATTTTCACTGTGGTAGTGGTGGCTCAGAGGGCTAAAGCACTGAGTTACTGATCAGAAGATCGATGGGTCGAGTCCCAGCTTCACCAGGTTGCTGTTGTTGGGCTCTTGAGCAGGAGCGTTAGGTGTGCTGACCCCAGCTGATATGTAAAGAAAGAATTTACAGTAACTGTGCATTAATGTATACAGTGTGTGACAAATGATGGCTTGACTTACCTTTGATTGCCACACTTCTTTCACTACAGATGACACATTTAGAATGCAATACTGTGATCTTGCTGACCAATAACTTTGCTAGTCTATTTATTGAACACTGGAGATGCAGTGGAACAAACATAAAACTGTCTGAGAGCTCTACCTCATTATTTTTACAAGCCTCAACATGCAATGCAGAACACTATGCAGAAAATAGTTTTAATATCCCCTTATCTGTTGTGACAGAAGAAACTCCTTTGTTCTAACCAGATCTTAAATTTGTACAACATCCTACTTATTATTATCAACTGTCAATTTTGTAGCTTTACAGGTATAAATGTACAAAATGTCTACAAGATCTAATCAAAGAAAAGAACTTTGATGCACAGTTATCTGACAATACTTTGATGGGCTTTATATCCCGATATAATATATGATTATATTCCTGACATCCACATTTGCATTAGGAATGCAACTATAAAATTGAATCCTGGTAAGAAGCACACAAATGGTTTGCACCATTAACCAAATTTAAAACACCCTTGGCGTTATACATTTTTCCCAAACTTGACATTCAGCCACCAATTGCTTAGGTTTGCAACAATACAAACAAACACCATTCTTTCCAGAACAAATATTTTGTGTACCTTTAGCTGTCCAGTGAAATTTCCCAAGGGTGTTAAAGTATCAAGCTATTTAAACTCTTATCACCACTCAGCGACTGCTCAGGTTGCTAGTAACTAAAAAGCAATTTTGTACGTAAACACAAATTTGTCAGCCAACATGGCTGCTACAGCTTAAGAGATAAATCTGTTCATTTAAACACACAAAATCTTTAGGTGCATCATTTTCTAGAATTCTCTAACCTCCTAAATGCCAGATGAGATTTTTACCAAACATTCAAAACATTACTGATTAGCTTCAATTATCAACTCAATTGCAGCTAAGGATTGTAGGTAAACATTTATAATATAATAATCTAAACTTGGGCAGCTTAATGGTGCAGAAAGTCCCATATGATATTGGGGTTAGGATTCCTGGTTTTTACCCAGATGGCCCAGGCGTGACTCCCAGTATGGAAGCAAGCGATTCTACAAGGGCAGTGGTAACTCAGTGTGTAAGGCGTTGAATTACTGATTGTAAGGTCGGCGGTCCAGCCCCAGCTCCAACAGGTTGCCACTGTTGCCAAGGTTGAGCTCTTGAGCATGGCCCTTAACCCTGTCTGCTCCAGGGGTGCCACAAGAGCTGTGCTCTGACTCTTAAAAAAGCTGGGATGTGTGTGGAATAAAAAAAATCACTGCGGCATAATATATACATGTTACAAATAAATGCTTAACTTACCTTTGCTCACCACTGAGGCTTTTGCATCCGAGGTTCAAGCCAGAGCTCTGTATGGAGTTTTTTTCCCCATGCCTATTAGAGATTATTTGAGGTCTCTGCTTTTGTCCCATCTTTCAACCAGGTCAATTATTCCTACCTACTAGGTATGTGAGTATAAAGAAAAGTTGATGAACTGGTTTTCTATTTAGGGTGGTGATTAGCATTGTTCCCAGTCAAATTGTAATATGCTCCAGTTCTGCTACAACCCTGCCCATCAGTGGTATAAATTGGTAGGTCCTAAGCATGATCACGCATTTGTGATTTAATGCTGTAAAATATGCAGTATCTTTAAACTTGCATGCATGCTGCCCATTTGTAAGGTTTCTGATTAAAACTCTCCATTACAGTGTTTAACAACTCCAGTTTGCTTATATGTAGAGAGCAATGCTGCAACTGTACATTTTTTTTTTTACAGTGACTATAAATTTTTAAATCTGATTGTTCAGAAGGCATGCAATGCTATGTAATACTGTAACAGCAGCTCTGGTAAATGTCTCAACTGTTATTTAAATAACAGGTTTATATTGATTAACTTGTTTGTTAGTTTAATAAAATCTCATTTTTAGTTAATGAGTTTAACCATAAACATACAGATTTTAACTAGATTTTACTTTTATATACAGTAATTTATTTTAGTAGAAATATTAGCATTAAATGTATTAATAAATTAGTATTTTTTTTATTGTAGTAAATTTAGTAAATGTATTGGGATATAATGAAATGTATTGTCTATAAATCTGAATTAAAGGAGTCTCTAGACAATGTTTTGTAACTGTCAGTCATATTTTTTAATACTAAAAGGTTCAGAAGGAGGTTTCTTTGTAATATAACAATATCATATAACAAGTAATATATCACACTAATATAACAAATACAAGTTTTTTATTTTAAATTTTTATTCCTCATAAAGAATGAAATAAAGGCTGGTAAGTGAATAACATTTTAGCAAATGACAACATCTTACAGTATGTACCTTCTTGAATGGATGTTTCATAACACTATCTATAAACGCATAATACTATACTATAAATGTATTGAATCACTTACAAATGTGCTATTTCCTAATCGAGCAATAGTCTGAGCCTTTATTTTTGTCACAAATAAAGCTATTACTGACTGACATAACTTGGCATTTGCATTAGTAGCAGAAAAAAGCGAATTAAAAATAAATTCTTTCAGAAGGTGCGTTGTTGTTACAGGTAAAAAACATCTGTTTCATCAATCATCTGTTTTGTCTACTGCATAATAAAACAGATTTAAGAAGACACCTGCTATATTGGATTATGTTAAAAGCTAAATCTGTTTGAATTGTTTTAAAAACAAATGTTCCAAGAATGCATAAGTAAAAGTGCTTAAATCATGCATTAATTAAGTATGAAAGTTGAAAGTGAAAAAGAAAGTATTTTGTAATAAACCAATAATGTTGGCCTAAGAGAAATTCAGCACACCACCTGATTCGTGATGAGTTAAACCAGGCCCTACAAACACAGATCCAGCTCAATCAGTCCCAGCTTTCACAGAACCATTTTATGCTGCAGTGCAAATTACCAACGAATTGCTTTGGGATCTTCTGTCAGGCCTCTAAATGCAACTCTTATTAAACAATCCTCAGGTACAGCATGTACCTATCAGAGGATATAACTTACCTCAGGAGTCAGTTATGATACATCAAGATTCATGGCACATTTTACAAATGTCCTTCATCAGTGCTGCCAATCAGTTTTAGACCAATATGTGGAGCAATAAGAAGTTTTAAAAGTAATATCTCAGTATCCATTGCTGTATAGGCAGGAAAAAAAAGACTGTTACAGAAAAGATATAAGATCAGTGCTTTTAATTTATTGTGTTCTATAATAAGGAACATGTTCACACATTAACATTTGTACATTTACATCTATAGCATTTGGCATAGGGAAAAAGAAGCTTTGTAGGTTCCATCAAAAACAAATCCTTAAAAAAAGGTTTTAAGATCACTCACTCACTCATTGTATATACTGCTTTATCCTGTATACAGGGTAGACCTAGGGCACAAGCTGGGGTACACCAGGGTGTCAATTGTCAGTGTGCCAATCCATCACAGGGCACATATACTCGCACTCTCATTTACACAGTATGAGCACTAATGCTAAATTAGCCCAATCTGCAGAAAAAATGCACATTTCATAATAGTACAGCAGCATTTCTTATGAGTAAATAGGGCAAAGTTTAAGAGCAGTATAAAGGTAAAACCATGTAAACCAACTACATAAGCAATTCTAATTTATTATCATTATTATTATTAGTAGTAGTAGTAGTAGTGTTGTTGTGCAACCATTTTCAGTAAACATCTTACCCTTGTCATGGTCAGAGCCTGTCCTGAGGGTCTCACACACACACACACACACACACACACACACACACACACACACACACACACACACACACACACTCCCCGGTGTGTTATTAACAACTAGGAGCAATTTAGTGTAGCCAGTGCACCTACTGGCATTTTCTGAGATGTGGAAGGGCACCAGAGAACATTGAGAAAACCATGGCATACTAAGAACAATTCTGGCCTCGTGTAGCTTGGTAGTATACTGTATCCAAATTGCAAAAATATTGTGCTTGTAATTTACTTAATTCTATTTAATTACTTTAACATTAACATCCTTTTTTTTCGCTTAATTTACATATTTTACTCGAGTAGAACTTCTGTTTTTGTATAAAAATTTGATGCATGAATAGTTTTATTCTGTGCAGATATCTGGGATATTATTCTTGTTTATTTCCGTCTATTCATTTATTCGTTTATTCATTCATTCATTTTCAGTAACCTGGTCAGGGTTGTGGTGTATCTCAGGGGCTCTGCTGCTGAAAGGTTGCTCAGTGGTTATGGCATTAAACTTCTGATCTGAAAGCTGTTAATTCAAATCTCAGGAGCCCCTTGAGCAAGGCCGTCATCTGCCTAATTGTATAAATTAGATAATTGCCAGTTGCTCTGGTAATTTGCTGTCTTATAAAAATAAATAAACTAGGGTAAGTACTCTTCGTTGACAGGAAAATGTTTTTTAGAAATAGTTGAAAGAATAAAGTTAAAAATAATCTGATCAACTTTAATATTATCAGTGCTGTCTCTACAGTACATCAGTACTGTCCTTCTGTATGGCAGAACTTTCTGCCTGACTTATTAATTCAAAGAAATAAAACTTTGTAAAGTTGAACTTACGCTGTGTTTTTGCTAAGTTGTACAGGATTTGTTTACTTTGTTCACCACTACTCACATCTAGGAGCCTGTTAGAGTGACCAGTTCACCTAATGCCATGTTTATTTGATTTTATTCTAAAATAGTCAATTATTCTAAAAGTTTAGTTAAAATGTCATTTGTCAGAAAGTCACCCAAGTCCACAAGGAAATTCAACTCACTCAACTTTCAGTGGTGCTTAGTGCTCTTTATTGATGTTTGCAGATTTCTCGGCCCTTTGCTTGTTTCTTGTACTACAAAATTTTAAAGCCAGTCTGCATTTGTCTGCCTACTTTCTTAATTACAACTTTGAACTGTATCTGCATCTCCTACAGTTTTCTGTTTGTGACAAATCTTCTTAGACTTTATTTCAAGCCAGCGATTTAGCCACTCAGACAGCCAAAAGAAGTTCATTCCACCACTTCAGAAAGAGAAGCGTTTGCATGCTATTCTTGTATCTTGAGGGATAGCGGGTGAAGTCGAGCCATGCATGAGCTCTAACGGGAATACGGTAATACAGAGAGTGGGGTTAAAAATGTCTTCTAGTAGGTGGGGGCTAGTCCATTTTTGGCTTTGTACAAAAGCATGAGTGTATTACATCTGATGTGGGCAGCTACAGGAAGGCAGTGGAGAAACACAGCCATGGCATAATGTGGGAGTATTTGGCACATATACTATGAGTCATAAGGATAGATTAGACATATTTAAGGAAACCTTTTAATAATAGACTGCCTTTATTCAACAAAGGTCAAGGTAAGTGCAACTGCAAATAATTGTTTTAATTTGTTCAATTAAACATTTATGGAGAGTTGTTATCACTTAAGTTCGAAGGCATTAATTTATTAGTTTCATTTTTATAAATAAATATTTATAAGTAATGTCTGTTTTTTAACATTTGTTTCTGCATTTAATTTATGAAATTAAAATGACTTGCTACTACAGTCAAAAACAGGTATTTGTGTAAATAAAAGAGATTTGTGATGCACTTAATTTTGTTTCATTACTTTAAAAGATACAAATAAAATTCTTATCATCATTTAACATTTATTTGTTGCTCAAGAACCTGCATTAATCTGATTTGACCAACAATTACATGTTTAGCTAATAGATTAAAGTCCTACACTGTAATATAGTAAGTAGGTGGTGGCATAGTGTACATAAGGTTAATAGTCCGATGGCACTGGGAAGAAATGAAGAGGAAGACGCTGTTATTGAATGGTTTGGGGTAAAGCCCTTGAGAGTTTGTTCTACCATCCTAGTTCAGGTAGCCGAAGTATGGGAGACATAAATTGCAGGACAGTTTAGCTTTAAATACTAAACATTACATTCTCATTATGGGCTGAGCCCTGCTAAAGGTATGATTCTAAAATCACTCCTAATCCACACAAACAGTGCCATCCCAACTAACAAACAAACAATCCTGAGAAATAAAAAACATAATAATTTATTACCTTTTATTAAAAGCATAAAAATATAATCTGCTGTGGTTGGAAGAAGCTTTTCAGGGCCTTTTTAGTCAAATATCTTATTGATTGAGAAAAGAGTGGAAATTAATGATCCATGTGTCCCAGTTTGCAGAATCAATTTCGATTAATATCAGATTTAAAGTGCACCTGTTTTGCAACAGATTGAAGCATGTCCTGCTGTTCGCATTAGATCTTGCAGTACATGTGTACTTCTTAGGCATCAAGTTTATTATGTAAATGCTTGAATGAATGACAATTAATGCCCCTATACAATGCCTCTACAAAGGTGGGAAAAATGTCACTTTAAAAAAATGCGTCCTGAAAGAAAGTCTCACAATATTAAAGGTTAAACATTATTCATTGTTAAATTATCCACCATACACCAAGTCCCTGTGACTAAGAAAGAGCACATTAATAGCCACATCATTTTAAATTATTACTGGCAGTGCTTCCCAAACTATCTCACTTCAGCGAATTAATGGCACCTGACTTGATGAATCAAAAATTGAATAGATCTTTGGTTAAATTGCTACAGTTAGAAATATGTAATCTCAGGCAACTTAACTTCAAAGTATGTCAAAAGATACGTAGGTAGAGTAAGTAATATTTACACTTTTGTGACAGAGTTGCTTGAGAGTTGTTTGCTCTACATCCTACTGAGATTTTTTTAAAACACCTGTTATGCAGGTCATACCCTCAAGGTTGGCGGGTTTTTCCATCATACAGCTCTAAAGGCAGGTTATTCAATTGCATGTACACCATCCACATTAGGCACACATCTTAAGTAACAAAAAAATAAATAAAAAATTAAAGAAGCCCAGGCTTATACCACTACTGGTATAAAACATGGTGTTGGAAGCAGCATTATAATATGGTAGTACTTTTCTATTGGGGCTAATTTTTAAAATAAATAGATAAATAAATAATTAATTAATTACTATAGGCATAATTTACATAAAGGCTTAACTTACACACCACTTTATTACATTGAATGGTAAGCCAGCCATTTCTGATATAGTCCACATATGATAAATGACAACTTCATATGTATTACTAAAAACATGTTCATTTTACAAGTCAAGTTGGAAGTTCACAAACTATCTGAGTGCTTTATTTTCTTTATACTCACTCTTACCTCAAATTATGACAAAGACTGTGACAGCAATAGAAAACTAACTTACTCCCCCATGTGAGTGAAAGGTGTACTGCAGATATAAATCACGTCAATAGCGACCCAAAAAAAATCTCCTGCAATACACCTTTAGGTCGTGATCAAGCGTTTGGATACCAATGCCTTAGAATGTTTACCCAAAGCCAAAACTTGAACCCCATAGAACATCTTTGTAGAGGCTTGACATTGGCAGTGCACAGAAGCTCCTTATGCAATCTGATTGAGCTTAGGTGGATATGTCACAAAGAATGGGAAATGCTATGCAAATTCAAAGCTTGTAGAGACTTATGGTGATTTAAGACACATTATTGAATAAATGTTCTGGTTATCATTTTTGATTTGCAGTAAATTTGTCTTTGTGGGATATTTTGTACAGACTGATATAGCCCAAAAAAAAAAAAAAAAAAATATATATAACAGTACCAAGTGCGAAAACTGATTCTGAAACAGCTGTACTTGAGTGTTCTTCTAAAGAACTTTTGTTTTTTCTTTTTCTCCAGTTTTCTAAACATTACAAATTAGCTATATTTCACTATCACTGTGGCCTTCCATTTCTGGGTCCTGGCTTTGCACACATTCTTTGTAGACAATGGAAATGTGATACTAAAGCAGAGAGCCCAATGAATCAATTTGCCCCTGTAAACAATGTGTAGGCATTTATCACCCTAGCCCGATATTAGATGCTCTTGTGAGTGTGTATCTAGGTACATAATACATTCACTCTCTCTTGTGGGCCCCCCAATTGCTATGGTGAATTAGAATAGGTGACAAGGACCAAATGCCCATGGGGCTTTAGCATTGTGACATTTCAATATGTAATAAGATATACTGAGTGTGTAGCTCATATATTTGAGCAACACCCCAAGCAAAATGTGTAGCATATAAATTACGCCGAACCAAATGCTTACTAAAGGAGTAGATTTTACTTTTACGCTGTGAGTCCGGATGAATAAATGACACATGGAGCTGACAAATATTTATTTATTTAATAAAGTGTTTGTTTGTTTATTTATTTACATGTTTGTTTAACAGTAAAAACTTACAATAAATATTAAATTCTAACTGTTTGACTGTTATTTTTGTATTAATAATAATGTTTGTATCACTGTAGTATACAGTAAACCATACTGTGTGGATGGTAAAACAATAATGTATAATAATATGATAAATGTAAATTAAGCGGGAATACAACATTAAAATAAAGAGAATAAGGAAAAACGCTTAAAGTTTAATATTTTAGTTAATCATTTATAAAGTTTTAGTAACCTAATAATAGACTATATATTTATATCTTAATCATTTAGCCCACTGTGATGTGACATTTTTAAACCTGAATACCTACACCAATCAGAAATAACATAGATTATCTATTTACTGTAGCACCTGTCAAGAGGTGGGATGTATTTGGCAACATGTAAACAGATAGTTCTCAAAGCTGATATATTGGATGCAGAAATAATAGTCTAGCAGTAAGCTTGTTAGTTAATGCCTAACAATGATCTGGCTACAGGGTTATATATTTTTTTTTTTTGATGTGCATGGTGAGTAACAATAACCCATCTGGTCTGATCCCATGAAGAAGGGGAATTAACAGAAATGCTGAAAAGTGTTGGCTATGGTAAAAAGGCATCAGAACACACAGTGCATCATAGCTTGCTGTGTAGCAACAAGCTGGTCAGAGTGTGGAGAACTGAACCAAGGATCAGTGGAAGAAGGTGGCCTGGTATAATAAATCACAATACTTTTAACATTATGTGGATAGCATGGTGCATGTGCTTACCAGGGGAAGAGAAAAAAAGCAAGCTGGTGAAGGCACTGTGATCCCCTGGACAATGTTTTGAGAGAAAACCTCCTGTTGGTGCACCTGCCTTGAAATTATTACAGAGCAAGAACAACCATTCATGCCAATTTTATTGCCCACTAACAGTGGCCTCTTTAACGGTATAATGTTTAACTGTAAAAATTTATGCACTTTCTGCCACAATGCTAAATTTGTTAAGTTGACTCCAAATTTCCCAAAACTCAATCCAATAAAATATCTATATTCGATTCAATTTAGTTTTAAGTCTTATTTATAAAGCACTTTTAATAATGGTCATTGTTGCAAAGCAGCTTTACGGAATCAAAAAGAAAAATAATAAAATAAGTTTGAAATGTGTGAGAAAATATGTATCAGTCAAAATAATCAGATTGTCCCTAATGAGCAAGTAGACTGCAACAGTGGCAAGGAAAAACTCCCTGAGAGGAAACCCTAAGAGGAACCAGACTCAACAGGGATTGCATCCTCCTTTGGGTAATATTGCATAGCAGTAATTGATTTGGCAGCATTCTGTGTTTTAGAAGGCAGGAAGTTTAGTTTAACAGGAGAGGTGTTGAAGTTAATACAGGTACAAAACTGTTCATAGAAACTATTGAGCTACTGCAGTCACAAACAATCAGAGAACAGCTGTCAACTAATTTATTCCATTATGTAGTAACAATATATTCCTACTGTATATTGGCAATATGATGAAGTAATGCCATCCTAGTAATATTATCTACAGTACATGAGCTTCAAATTAAGACTATTCTATCATCACACCGAGGTCTTTTACTGTTGTGCATGATAAAACAGAAAGGCCTTTCAAAGTTACTGTGTGATCAAAAGCTTACTTCTAGCTGCATGTGGTCCTAGTACAAGAACTTTTTTCTTGTCTGGATTAAGCAGAATAATGTTAATTAGCATTCAGTGTCTTATGTCCTTCACACATTCCTTAAATTTATTAAGCTGTTTTTGTTCTGGCTTTGCTGAGACATGCTAACGAATTATATTCGTAATTGAACACCAAAGTTCACCTCAGTACACATACAATGGTAATTATTTAAATCTACAAGCTGATAACGACTAGTCAAATAAGACCTGAGACATGAGAGGGATGTTCTTTTAACTCCTACAACATTTTCTTATCTATAAATACAGTTCTATGGTGTCAAAAAGCTGCAAAACACAAGCAACTCGAATCAACACAACCCTGATCAATGCCCTACTACTGGCCTCTGAACACTTTAACCAGCACTGTCTCTGTGATAAGATAAGGCCTAAATCCTGACTAATACATTATATTAATGTCATCCCTATGTAGATCTAAACATAGCTGCTGTGCTACAAGATTTTCTAGGATCTAGGAGATAAAGTGTAGATTTGATATTGGCCAATTGTTGGACAGCTGACAGACGTCAAGGGTTTAATTAGATATTTAATAACTGCTCATTTAAAAGATTGAGGAATGTAACCATGGCAGAGTGAGGAATTTACTATTTTTAAAGGCTTTCAGTTATTTTTGGAATTATTTGTTTGAGAAAACATGTGGGCACAGGATCGCGTACACAAGTTGATGTGTACCATATAGTGCGCTGGACAAAAAAAGGATGTCCTACATGCCTTGACAGGTCAGTGCTGTTATGGTAGAACAAGAAGGACTTTTGAAAGTTGTTTTAATGTTATGGGTGATCATTTCAGTTGTTATATTAGCAGGATACTGGGCAGCAGAGCATTGTTTTCTTTCATTAAAAGTGAAGTGATTTAATGTTAAAAATCCCTTCATTATAGCCATCACTTACGGACCAATAAGTCATCAATCTCTGAAGCTGCAATGTGTGGCATAATCCCTAGTGTGCCACATGCCATCATCAGGCATACTTTGAAATGTCCTGCTTTTCCAATGCGGCATCTGGGAGAGCACATTGGAACATTCTGTCCAAGACACTTTCTTATGAATAAAAAAGCAGTTTTTCTGTTTGATGTGCTTGGTGGACACAGTCACCTGAATACAGTGGATATGTTGTTGTCGTTGTGTTTTTATGTGAAAACATATTGGCAAATGTACCGCTATGTGGTTTAATGTATTTATTTTTGTTAATACAAATTTCTTACCAAATTTCTTATGCATTAACATCAGTTATTGATGTAATTGCTACTCTACCGTGGAATTATACAGTAATTAGGTACAACAACAAGCACTTAGTAATTCTTGCCCCCAATTAGTATGTATTTTTATAAATAGGTATTTGTTTTTATAATCCTTAGGATGAGAAACCTTTTTTCTTATTGTATTCCTCAAATTCCAAATCCTTACTTTCTGCATTCGCCTTTTGTATGCCCATTTATTTTTTCCTGGATACTACTGTACACAAAAAAAGCTTTAAAAGATTGCAATAAAGCAAGCGAACAATTTCATGCATCAGAAAAACAAACTTCAAATAGTACTGGTTTAAAAAAATAATAAATCGCATGTTGACAGCAAGAAGCTTTGACTGTTTTACCCGTCTCTGTTGTTACCCTGTTGTATAATTTTTTTCCTCCTAATATATTCTCCTAATAAATGATTTTTGTCAGGTATATGTACAACCTGGTGTGTTTTATAGATAAAAGTCTGTAATAAACATTTTATGTATAGGTTTTAAACAGTTTAAGTTGCAATATTTCGATAGACATTTTAAAAGAAGCCAGTTTTATAATGCAAGCCACCTTCTGTGACACCAGATGGTGAAATATTACATACTGTACATTACTGTATCCTATACAGTCAAAAGTTGAAGTTTGTTAACATGAATCTGCATATAAAAATATAAATAGTGTAACTTATCAAAAGTGAAGTATTTACTGTTCAATGAAGATGCCTTGAAGTGTAAAATGTTCTCAACAATCCAAGGACATCCACAGTCACCTTTAATGTGTCTCTGTGGTAAACTTATAGTGAGCTTTAGAATTTCCATGTCAGGTCATTGTCACCAACAGCAAGTGATTCTTAAGTTATGAAATCATCTGTAGACGTGGGGCATTGAGATGAAGAGAAGGATTTCAGGTGAGAAAAAAAGAGTTAGTATGACTACTAATTTTAAAGTAGCATGTGGAGAGAGAAAGAAAGGGATGAGAAAGTATACTATTATGTGTGCTCTTGGCCAGGAGTAGTTCTAAATAGTGGTGTTTAAATAACATTGGGTTTATTTAAAAAAAAAAAAAAAAAAACAGGAAGAGAAAAAACCTTTGCATTTCTGAAGGTTTGGACTTTCATGATTTAGAAAAACCATACGTGGTGGCAAAAAGGAAATGTTCTTCTGTCATACTGTATAATCTTTAAAGCTGAACTGCAGGTTTGTTAAAATATTTTTGGAGAATGATGAAGCAATGAAGAATGTTGTTTGCACTCTGTTTCTACCATTGCAGTTACCCCAACCGCCATGGACAAAAAGGCCAGGTATGTGTTGCATAACATTTGCATTACGTTCTGTAAAATAGAACGCTATGTAATTTGAATGTTCTGCAAACACAATATTATGAACTTTACAATGTTATTGAAGTGTAAACTTCTATTTCATTTGTTCTGATTAATTCCGTTTCATTATGATTTAGTGTAATCTTGGATTGTAAGAAACTTGGTCTGTAAGCATTTTGCAAGATGAGCAAAAATGTAAAATTAATTTTAACTTAAAAAGTAAAAAGAAAAGTGTAGGTTATTTGTTTTATTTTTACTTTATATCATTGATTTTATTAGTGTGTGCATGCTCAAGTGACATTAAATAGGTTCCTTGTTAAGGAAGTTTCCTGACAAAGCAGTGTTTCCGTTAGTGTGTGTGTGTGTGTGTGTGTGAGAGAGAGAGAGAGAGAGAGAGAGAGAGAGAGAGAGAGAGAGAGAAAGTCATCGCACACAGTAGCCCGCACCTTTCCTTTCAAATAAGAGGGGGGGGGGGGGATCTTTCTACACAGTGGCCTTCTCCCTCCTATAGTCTTACTTAAGCTTCGCACACAAATATATACACACACACACACACACACGTGCAGCCACAGAAATTAACAGTGATCTGTCTGGATTCTTTTCAAAAGGTACAGTGCAGGTTAATTTGTTTTAATTTCACTTTATATTTTGCATTTTTTTTTTTTTTATATGAATATTTTTTGGTTGCGGAACGCATCATCTGAGTTTCCAATATTTCTTATGGGGAAATTTTCTTTGATATACGTGTGTTTTAATATACAAGTACACTTTAGCTTCGTTTTTTCTCGTGCTTTTGCTATAATAAACACTGGCCTTACTGAGTTTGGGACATATGATGGACATTACTGTAATATTTGTAAGTAAATTAAACAGAGAAATAATGTTGCAAAACCAAGAGAGGTACATTGAAATAAATATGCTCCTGAAGGATTTCTGTACTTAACCTTATGGGACCACATAGATTTCACTGAATCCTGTAAAGTGAACTTTTGGTAGTTTTTCTTTTAGTTTTTAATGTTTTTCATGATTTTCATCTACCTTTTTACTGAAAGTTTTTGTGTGCTACAAAACTGAACATCATGTTCCAAGTTGCGGCCATTAAATCAAAATCAAAGCACACGTTTGCCATATTTTATATTATAACTCAAGCATTGTATTATTTATATTATTTTGCACTCTTAAAGAACCACAAACACAACTGTAGGCTGATTTATTTATTGTGACAAAGCTGTGGGAGGTGCAGTTATAGAATTTTGCACACAAAATTCACAGTCAAATAACCAAACCAGTTTTAACAAAATATGACAAAAAAAATGAATAAATCAATAAAAATAAATCATGCACACAATATTTCAATCATTTTGTAATATGTTTTGCTTGATTAAAAAAAATCTTTAAATTAATAATTAAGTTTGACAGAGTTCTTGTGTTGTAATGTAAAGAGAAGTGTCAACTATTCTTGCGTGTACGTATATAATTAATCTGTCCCTGTTTCAGTCCATTCATTAACCTGTCCCATGTATCATTCCAAGTACAGACCGGCATGCTGATTAGGATTTTACACAATGCTTCCATGGTGCAGATCATGCTTAAATGATAACAGGAGATATATCAGAAAAAAAAAAAAAAATTTACTTAGAAACATTTGACTAATCAGCTAGAACAATTTAACATCAGTGTGCTATGATATAACTTATGTCATAAGTCATTAAGTTGTAAAAACCTTAAGGGGTTCTCATATACACTCTACTGAAAGTGATCAGAAAAGAAATCTCATCTGCTTTATAATTGCATGATTGATGCATACGTTTGCGTATTCACAGGCAGCTAAAGCTATTTGACAGGTCACCTTTTTATAAAAGTGGTTATATCAAAAGCTGTTTTGCAGCACATGAACATGACATTTTGGCATGTTGGGACCAAAATAAATAAATAAATAAATTTAATTAAAAGAAGTGAACAAAATGGTCAAAAGCTTGTGTCCTAATGTTTCTTTAACACTAGAAGTGCTGAGTACCCGTCATTTGACTGCAGTGGGGGAAAAAAAAAAGTAATACTTCACACTCGATCAAATTCCAGAACCCTTATTTCATGACTTTTCCTAGATCTGTAAGCTTAATCAACCTGCATGCTTACATTTACACACCAGTAGAAGCCAGTATAAAGCTATTTTGCTCTTATTTAAGTGAAATTGCTGACAGCTGCTGTCATGCCGTTTCCTGCCTTTTCCAACCCGTGCGTGTACAGATGTGGCCAAAAGTTTTGAGAAGACACAAATATTAGTTTTTACAAAGTTTGCTGCTAAATGTAAGGGTTAACCCCTAGAGGGCGCCAAGGCGCCCAAAGTCTGGGATTCGTTGTGTTGATTTTTGTTTGTAGTTTGTTTTGTTGGACTTCGATTCCCAGGCTGCACCTCGGTCAGGTGACGCAAGCATTCACCTGAACCGAGGAAACTAATTATGTTGATTATAAACTTCAGTCAGGCGTCTAGCTTTTGTTGCAGTAATTATAATTTATGTCGGTTGTGTTTCGGTTAAGGAGTAAAGTATTAAAGTTACTAGTGCTCAAAGAAAGAAGCTTTCGAATATTTTTTGTGTTCTACTTTAATAAAAGCCTTCATTGAACCGCCAGCTCGCCTCCAGCAGTTATGCCACAAAAATGCACACGCCGATTCACCGTTCGTGACAGTTAGCTAGACCGTAAAAATGGCATAGCGGAGGTCTCTCCCCCAGATGTTTTTTGGGGGGGAGCTATTACCATCTCACCCGAGCTGGCGGAATGGATAAAGGACAGCGAGGAGCAAGGAGAGAGAGAGCTGTTGCAGAGCTGGGAGGGCTGCCGGCTTGCCGAAACGGCGGACTGGCTGAAAAACAGCGAGGAGCAGCGAGAGATAGGAAAGAAGGAGGACGGGACCTGGGAACTGTACAAGTTCAGGGCAGAGGTGAATGGGGAGCGCATCCGGGGCCTGCAGGAGCAGGTGAAACAGCTCCAACACCTGCTCGTCCGACGCCACGAGAGCCAAGCAACAGGCTCTGAGCTTCCTCCTTCTCAGCCTCTGCTCGACATAGAGGACGGCGTGCTTCTGCTACCTCCGCCTCTCTTCCTCGTTGAGGACGCGTTTCCTCCACCTCCGCCGCCTCTGCCCGACGTAGAGGATGAGCAGTGGCGGCGGAGCTGGAGCGACTGCTGAACGGCGATGACGACGCGTTTCCTCCACCTCCTCCACCGCATCGTGAAAGTGGGGAGACAAGGAGCAGCCTGGAGAGCATCGTCCTCCCTCCTTCGTGGATGTCACTCCAGCTCAGCCGCCGCCCAGCTCGGTGGACGTCGCTCCAGCTCCGCCGCCGCCCAGCTCGGCGGACGTCGCTCCAGCTCGGTACCGCTGGGGTGAGAGTCCGGGGCCTCCGGTGTTTTTAAGGGGCGCGTACTGGAAGGGTTAACCCCTAGAGGGCTCCAAGGCGCCCAAAGTCTGGGATTCGTTGTGTTGATTTTTGTTTGTAGTTTGTTTTGTTGGACTTCGTTTCCCAGGCTGCACTTCGGTCAGGTGACGCAAGCATAATTATGTTGATTATAAAGAGCCTGACTGAACTTCAGTCAGGCGTCTAGCTTTTGTTGCAGTAATTATAATTTACAGTGGTGTGAAAAACTATTTGCCCCCTTCCTGATTTCTTATTATTTTGCATGTTTGTCACACTTAAATGTTTCTGCTCATCAAAAACTGTTAACTATTAGTCAAAGATAACATAATTGAACACAAAATGCAGTTTTTAAATGAAGGTTTACGTTATTAAGGGAGAAAAAAACTCCAAATCAACATGGCCCTGTGTGAAAAAGTGATCCCCCCTTGTTAAAAATAACTTAACTGTGGTTTATCACACCTGAGTTTAATTTCTGTAGTCACCCCCAGGCCTGATTACAGCCACACCTGTTTCAATCAAGAAATCACTTAAATAGGAGCTACCTGACACAGAGAAGTAGACCAAAAGCACCTCAAAAGCTAGACATCATGCCAAGATCCTAAGAAATTCAGGAACAAATGAGAACAAAAGTATTTTGTTCTCATTCAGATCTATCAGTCTGGTAAAGGTTATAAAGCCATTTCTAAAGCTTTGGGACTCCAGCGAACCACAGTGAAAGCCATTATCCACAAATGGCAAAAACATGGAACAGTGGTGACCCTTCCCAGGAGTGGCCGGCCGACCAAAATTACCCCAAGAGCGCAGAGACAACTCATCCGAGAGGCCACAAAAGACCCCAGGACAACATCTAAAGAACTGCAGGCCTCACTTGCCTTAATTAAGGTCAGTGTTCACGACTCCACCATAAGAAAGAGACTGGGCAAAAACGGCCTGCGTGGCAGATTTCCAAGGCGCAAACCACTTTTAAGCAAAAAGAACATTAAGGCTCGTCTCAATTTTGCTAAAAAAACATCTCAATGATTGCCAAGACTTTTGGGAAAATACCTTGTGGACCGACGAGACAAAAGTTGAACTTTTTGGAAGGTCCGTGTCCCGTTACATCTGGCGTAAAAGTAACACAGCATTTCAGAAAAAGAACATCATACCAACAGTAAAATATGGTGGTGGTAGTGTGATGGTCTGGGGTTGTTTTGCTGCTTCAGGACCTGGAAGGCTTGCTGTGATAGATGAAATCATGAATTCTACTGTCTACCAAAAAATCCTGAAGGAGAATGTCCGGCCATCTGTTCGTCAACTCAAGCTGAAGCGATCTTGGGTGCTGCAGCAGGACAATGACCCAAAACACACCAGCAAATCCACCTCTGAATGGCTGAAGAAAAACAAATTGAAGAATTTGGAGTGGCATAGTCAATGTCCAGACCTGAATCCTATTGAGTTGTTGTGGCATGACCTTAAAAAGGCGGTTCATGCTAGAAAGCCCTCAAATAAAGCTGAATTACAACAATTCTGCAAAGATGAGTGGGCCAAAATTCCTCCAGAGCGCTGTAAAAGACTAGTTGCAAGTTATTGCAAACGCTTGATTGCAGTTATTGCTGCTAAGTGTGTCCCAACCAGTTATTAGGTTCAGGGGGCAATTACTTTTTCACACACGGCCATGTAGGTTTGGATTTTTTTTCTCCCTAAATAATAAAAACTATCATTTAAAAACTGCATTTTGTGTTTACTTGTGTTATCTTTGACTAATAGTTAAAGGGGTCATACAGCACTACATGCACTATTTTAAGCTGTTTGGACTAAACTGTGTGTTAGGAGAGTGCGTACACAACCACTCTACGATGATAAAGAGCCGCCCAGTGGTTTTCTTTTCGTTTATTACAGTAACATCCCCCTTCTGAAATCAGGCCAATCGCAAAAGCCTTGCCTTGTGACGCCACACCACAAGAGGGCGTTCCTACACAAGTTGATTGACACTGGTGTTTTAGCAAAGACCCGCCTCGAGTGAGAAGACGCTGTCGGCCATTGTTTTTTTGCCGCTGGAGCGAAATGACGCCTAAGCGAGTGTTGTGTACAGTTGTTGGGTGTAATAGCGAACACAGCAGTCGTCATTCACTACCTAGGGTTAGTGACCTAGGGTACCTACCTAGGGTTAGGTATCTGAGCCACTGAGGACGCAGTGGCTGAATTTAGTTTTTGAAGCTGACGTCCCCGCTGATCTACCTAAATGCGTTCATGTTTTGCACTAATCATTTTTCACCAGACTGCTTTATAAACGCGGGTCAATATAAAGCAGGTTTTACTAGGAAGCTGCTCCTAAAAATCGGATCTGTACTAACGCTTCGTGTTCCTGCTTTATCTTCACCAGGCTTAGTGAGTAATTTATTTTACTATGACTCTTTGCAGATCGCCTTTTCTAATAATCACGATAAATGCGGAGTGTAAGTTAACTTACACTCTCATAGAACATGGTTATGGCTTCTTCTCTATGTACATCCATCTCTATATAATCCCTAATCGCCCGTTTATAATAAACAATGCATTAAGGTGATTGTCTAGTTGCAAACTGTGTACGTAGTCGGAAAACTATATTATGCTTACCTTTGTTACGTTAGATGGTTTATAACGATGTCTGTCGAAGATTAAGAAGTCATGTAAACACATCAGTAAACACATCGCGTCCGTATCTCTCTCAGTAAGTTTCTCCGCTTTTGTTGTTGTTGCTCGCGGCAGCGCAACAGCCCGTTAATTCATGCACATGCAGTGATGAGAAAGACAAACGGGTCCATGCATGTCCATTCTTTTAATTTCTGCGTTGTCAGGCGATATTACAAACTTCCGCGTAGGTTCCGTACTTAAATCAAACCAAAAACGACTAAAGAAAACAGGCTCGGGCTCTATAATCCATAGTTTTCCAGTTTGGACTGCATTACCCACAAAGGTAACCCAGAACGGGGGGGCGGGCTCAGCAGAGGTCATGAGCATTTAAATTAGCATGTACTGAAACAGGTTGCTGAGAACAGAGCTAGTTTTTACCAGGTAAAAGTAGTGTTTTTTTTACACAATCCTTTTGAATTTTTAATTAACGTATAATACAAACTTTTCATTAGGACCCTAAAGATCATTTTAAAATTTAATGAAAAATATAATGTGTAGGACCTTTAAATGTGTTTGATGATCAGAAACATTTTGTGTGACAAACATGCAAAAGAATAAGAAATCAGGAAGGGCGCAAATAGTTTTTCACACCACTGTATGTCAGTTGTGTTTCGGTTAAGGAGTAAAGTATTAAAGTTACTACTGCTCAAAGAAAGAAGCTTTCGTATATGTTTTGTTTTCTACTTTAATAAAGGCCTTCATTGAACCGCCAGCTCGCCTCCAGCAGTTATGCCACAAAAACGCACACGCCGATTCACCGTTCGTGACACTAAACTGCTTTTAAATTTTTGTTTCAGTTGTTTCTGTGATGTACTGAAATATAATTACAAGCACTTCATACGTTTCAAAGGCTTTTATCGACAATTAATGACATTTATGCAAAGAGTCAGTATTTGCAGTGTTGCCCGTTCTTTTTCAGAACCTCTGCAATTTGACTGGGCATGCTCTCAATCAACTTCTGGGCCAAATCCTGACTGAGAGCAAACAATTCTTTCATAATTACTTCTTGGAGTTTGTCAGAATTAGTGGGGTTTTGTATGCCTCTAGAGGATTGACCACAAGTTCTCAGTGGGATTAAGATCTGGGGAGTTTCCAGGCCATGGACCCAAAATTTCAACATTTTGGTCCCTGAGCTACTTAGTTATTACTTTTGCCTTATGGCACGGTGCTCCATCGTGCTGGAAAATGCATTGTTTTTTTTTTTACCAAACTGTTGTTGGATTGTTGAAAGAAGTTGCTGTTGAAGGGTGTTTTGTTACCATTCTTTATTCATGGCTGTGTGTTTGGGCAAAATCGTGAGTGAGCCCACTCCCTTGGATGAGAAGCAACCCCACACATGAATGGTCTCAGGATGCTTTACTGTTGGCATGACACAGGACTGATAGTGGCACTCACCTTTTCTTCTCTGGACAAGCCTTTTTCCAGATGCCCCAAACAATAGGAAAGAGGCTCCTTTGAGGAATATGACTTTGCCCCAGTCCTCAGCAGTCCATTCACCATACTTTCTGCAGAAGATCAATCTGTCCATGATGTGTTTTTTTTTGTAGAGAATTGGCTTCTTTGCTGCCCTTCTTGACACCGGGCCATCTTCCAAAAGTCTTCGCCTCACTGTGCGTGAAGATGCGCTTACACCTGCCTGCTGACATTCCTGAGCAAGCTCTGCACTGGTGGCACTCTGATCCCGCAGCTGAATCCTCTTTAGGAGACGATCCTGGTGCTTGCTGGACTTTCTTGGACACCCTGAAGCCTTCTTAACAAGAATTGAACCTCTTTCCCTGAAGTTCTTGATGATCCTATAAATTGATGATTTAGGTGCAAGCTTAGTAGCTACAATATCCTTGCCTGTGAAGCCATCTTTTGCAACGCAATAATGGCTGCACGTGTTTCTTTGTAGGTCACAATGGTTAACAATGGAAGAACAATGATTTTAAGCAGCACCATATTACATACTGTATATGTAACTATCTCAGGTTTCATTCCAAATATGCAATTTTTGCTTTTTTTTGCTCGTCGCGTCAGGTAAGAAGCTGGTTAATTATAATTGTTTTTTTTTTACTTCACAGCAGTGATTTCGTTAGTATGCGCTCATGCGAGTGTGATTGCCAATGTTCCTTGCTAATTTTTAAACGGTTTGAAAAATGGTCTTTCCGTTAATGCACGCACACACACAAACACACAGCGCGTGTGTGTGTTTTCACCCAGCAGGGTAGACGATTACCTACAATTCTGCACCGCAAGAGAGAGAAAAACCGTTGGCTCAGTTGTGATGACATGACGCTCGGTGTCAAAACAAGAAGCGCATGTGTTATACATGATAGTTATACTCGGTTCTCGTAAACTAAGACAATGCTCGTTTTTCAGGTGAAAATTTATTTAAAAAATCTTTGCTCCTCTTGCGGACCACTTGTAAACCGGGTTACTCGTAATCCAAGGTTCCACTGTATATATAATATCGAATTGTCGATCTTTCACGGAAGCATATACTGTATGCTTCCTTGAAATATCGACAATTCGCCATTCATTCCCGCGTTGATAATTAGTGATATTTTATAAGGAGATTTAGGGATTTAGCTCTACTTAATTTTATAACGTTTTGAGAAAATTCATTAGTTTATTCATTCTATTCTATTCTATATTTTATTTGAAGCTTCTAATCTAAACTTCTTGGATGTTTTTTTTTTTTTAGTGTGACAGATCTTTAGATGAAGCAGGAGCAGCGATTTTAGTTCTGAACTCGCTTCTGTGAAATTATTGCTAAAATAATGTAATAACCCCTCCTGAGGATATAAAGCTTTATTATTGCGTTTGAATAAATCAGATCTACCACAGCAGATAATAAACTATGCTATGTTATAACCGAAGCAAACACCACGATTATGCCTCGTTTAATTCAGTGTTGCTGGGCAACGAACCACGTGCCTAATCGGCGGGAATGATTTGGTAACAGTTTGGTCTGTGCAGTTAGTGCCCTTGTAGAGAATAAATAAATGAATAACACTTTCCAACCCCCTCTTAAGAGAGTGCCATAGTCCATTGTTAGTTTTAATGATTTGGCTGAAACTAATTATCACTAAGTACCCTAACACCATTGATCATGAGTTTCAGCTTAAACTAAATTTATACATGTAACAGAAAATGTCGATGCAGATTCCAAATGTATAAATAGGCATGCTATAATACTTTTCAAATAAAATCGCTATTACTTGACCCTAAAGTTTAGTTTAGCACACAAAAAACTGAATATTCCTTTCTGGTAAATCAACTGCTAAAATTAGAGTAGAAATGTAGAATTTAAATTAAATTAAATATTTTAGATTTGAATTTAAGCAAAATAAACGTTAACAGAGTAAGCCTTTAGATTTTATCATGTGTAATTAAGAAAGCTACATGTGTAGGGTTTTGTGTCTTCTTATATTTTGTGTTGTGCACTGACTACTAAACCTAAACCTGGCATGAGGATGAATAAACCAAGATGCGTGTTTCTTAGCCCCATTCCCCGTTTTTATTATTTTTTTAAATAAAAATACCAAAGAATATTATTGTGTAAAGAGTGATTAAAACAATATTTCATGTCTAAATTGATTAGGAGGCAAACGCAGATGCAGGATTTTGTATTTGTGGTTTTTATAAGCCACTTAAAGTTAATCAAACAACAAAATAAAACAAGAATTACTGAGGTGTGGTCTGCAGGCGGGCTAGGTCAGAAAACAAAAAAGAATAAACAAACAAAAGAGATGACTACTCCTTCGGGAGTGCATTTTGGAGAGCTGAGTCTCACTCAGCCTTGACCTTGAATGTGATGATGGTTCTTTGTAGGCCATGCGACGTGCCTGTCCCTGCAGACGCCATTCAGTCCTGAAGTATACGCAAAACAGAGGATTAGTAACACATCACGAAAACACATTGGTGCACGGCAGTGAACAGACAAAGGGGTACTGGGTCGAATGAAATAAATAGTGAGACACACGGTGTAGACAAAGGTGAACTTGATTTAGAGCTGGACGAAATTAATGGAGAACAATTACACACATAGACACACTAGAGGGGGGAGACAAAGCGGCGTGCGCATTCTCCCATACTTTTAAAATAGTCTTTTAAACCACTGATCCACCATGGGGATATCGGTGGGAGTGGCATCCCAGGGACAGAGTGGTGGCTGGTGTCCAAGTACACATTGAAACGGCGTTAATGTTGAGGAGTGCTGTAGTGGGTTTTGCGCATATTCCGCCCAGATTAAATAGTCTGCCTATTCATGTTGCTGACTACTACAGTATGCGCGGAGGTACCTCCCGAGGTCTTGGACCATCCGCTCTGCCTGCCCATTAGACTTACAGTTATTGGGGACCACTGTTAGCCAACTAAACGTTAGGCTAACAGTGGTCCCCAATTTTTGGAAGAACGCTTTCCAGACCTTAGCGATGAATCGTGGACCACGATCAGAAACAATGTCCTCCGGGATACCGTAGTAGTGAAACATCGTATTGAATAGGGTTTCTGCCATCTGAAGGGCGGTTGGGAGAGAGCTAAATGGAATGAAACGACATCCCTTAGAAAAGCGATCTACTACCACCAAGACTGTTGTGTACCCTTTCGACACTGGCAGATCCGTCACAAAGCCCACCACGTTGTGTGACCACGGTCTGTTAGGTGTGGGTAAGGGCATTCATTTCCCAATGGGCAAACATTGAGGTGTTCTGGTTGTTGCACAGATTGCACAAGACGAAACTACTGTTTTCATGGTTTCCCGCATGTTTGGCCGCCAGAACTTTGGCTTCAGGAGTTTAAATGTCCGTAATACACCGGGGTGTCCAGATGATAGATTACAGTGTGCCTCTATCGTCACTCGTTCTCGTAGTGTCTCTGGAACATAAGTTCTATTCAGAGGACAGCCATGCGGCACAGGTTGGGACCGTGTCGCGTGGGCTATTTCCGAATCTCACGTGGGCCATACCACCGGAGCCACAACGAGTGACGAGGGCAAGATGGGTTCTGGATCTGAATTCAGATCTGGCGTTGGAAACAGCATCCGCTTTCCTATTTTTCAGATCCGGGACGGTACGTAATAATAAAGTGGAAGTGCGTGAAAAACAGTGCCCATCGAGCTTGACTAGGGTTTAGTCTTTTAGCTTGTTGGAGGTACTCCGGATTTTGATGATCAGTTAGTACCATGAATGGATGTTTAGCTCCCTTCAACCAATGCCTCCACTCCTCTAACGCTGCTTTTCCTTTTTTTTTCCTTACAACAAACTAGTGAGCGGTGCTGCCACTGTGCTAAAGCCCCGAATGAAGCGCTAGTAGAAATTGGCGAACCCAAGGAAACTCTGTACCGCTCTAACTGACTTGGGTTCCAGCAATTGTTGCACTGCCGTAACCTTGGTCGCCTCCATCTTGACCCCCTGTGGCCCTATACGATAACCCAGAAATGCAATCTCCTTCTTGTGAAACTCACATTTCTCTGCCTTCGCATAGAGTCCATGTTTGCGCAGCCGACGAAGGACGGCGGATACATGATGGACGTGCTCGGCATATGACTGTGAGTATACTAGGATATCATCCATGTAAACTATAACGAAACAGTTCAACATATGCCAGAACACGCCATTCATGAACCCTTGAAACACAGCAGGTGCGTTTACCAATCCATAAGCCATCACGTTGTATTGGCAATGGCCTGATGTCGTGCTTAACGCAGTCTTCTACTCGTTGCCCTTGCGAACACGAACAAGATTATAAGCGCTACGAATATTTAGTTTAGTAAAGATAGATGCGCCTTGGAGGTGGTCAATAGAGGCCGGTACCAGGGGCAGTGGGTGCTTACATTTTACTGTAATTGTATTAAGACCGCGGTAATCAATACATGGCCTTTAGCCCCCACCTTTTCTCTCAATAGAAAAAAAACCTGCAGATGCAGGAGACGTGGATCTCCTGACGAGTCCCTGCCGGAGAGCCTCACTCACGTATTCCTCCATTGCCTGGGTTTCCGCCACGGACAATGGGTAAACGCGCGAGCAAGGCGGTGTTTTCCCCGGCAGGAGCTCAATCGCGCAGTCCCACGGATGATAAGGGGGAAACATGTCTTTAAAATTATTGTAGTCAGATGGCACACTGGTCAATACTTGGGCGCTTGGACTTTCAATACTGGTTGTTTGGACCGTCAAAGGTGCCCAGGATGTGATGCATGAGTTAGCCTAATCAAAATTAGGATTGTGTGAGATGAGCCATGGTAATCCCAGCACGACGGACTGATCCAGCCGAGGATTCACAAAGATTTTAGTTCCTCTGTGTGACCGCGGAAAGTTAAACGTAGGGGCGCAGATCGTAGTTTAAGAGGCAATTGTTTAAATTTTTTTGCCATCTAGAGCTTTAATTGCAATAGGGTACAGAAGCTTTGACATTGGAGTTGCAGCGAGGAAAGGATAGTAGATGAAATGAAGTTTCCAGCCGATCCCGAATCTATGAGGGGAAAAACAGACACAGTGCGATTATTATATGATAGACAGCCCCGATGATGGACTACATCTTCTGACAGCAAGGGGAGATTGACAGCCTCGCAAGAGCGGTGAACGATCTAGCGCACAGTGTGCGTGACCTCTCTACAAGTCAATCTTCCCCTTCCTCTCCTCAGCGGCGCTCCGCAACTTCACAACCACGCCCCACCCCTCCAGTGGAAACCCGGAGGGGTGCAAATGGTTCCTCCTGGCGTTGGCCGCGGAGGTGCTGATCCAATTTGATTGCGAGGTCGATGTAATCGTCCAGGGAGAACCTAGTATCTCGGCATGCTAGCTCTAATTGTACCTCAGGTTAGAGTTTATCCCAGAATCTGGCTAGCAGGCTTTTATTATTAAGATTTAGAATTTTACTGCATAATCCGCGACAGATTGGTGTCCTTGTTTCAGCCTCAGCAGCTGTTGTTTCCCCGACTTACCCTGGTCCGGATGATCAAACATCGCACGAAAGGCCTGGATGAATCGGTCGTACCTGGGCGTGATGATTGACTTGTAGAGAGGTCACGCACACTGTGCGCTAGATCGTTCACCGCTCTTGTAAGGCTGTCAATCTCCCCTTGCTGTCGGCAGATGTAGTCCATCATCGGGGCTTCGTCGTCAGGGAGGGGCGTCCCTGCTGCGTTCTGCAAGGTCTGTTCATCTGTCCTGTCTAAATTGATTACGACGCGAACGCAGATGCAGTGTTTAGTATTTGTGGTTTTTATAGGCCACTTAAAGTTCATCGAACAACAAAATAAAACAAGAATTACTGAGGTGGGGTCTGCAGGCGGGCTAGGTCAGAAAACAGAAAAACAGGCCCATCCCTGCAAACGCCATTTAGTCCTGAAGTATATGCAAAACAGAGGATTAGTAACACATCACGAAAACACATTGGTGCACGGCAGTGAACAGACAAAGTGGTATAGGGTCGACTGGAATAAATAGTGAGACACATGGGGTAGACACAGGTGAACTTGATTTAGTGCTGGACGAAATTAATGGAGAACATTTAAACACATAGGCACACTAGGGGGAGACAAAGCAACGTCTCAGTAATCCGATGAGCCAGATCGTATTCCCCAGGACTGAGGTGGTTCAAGTGTGACACAATGCAGTTTATGCTATCATAAGGAAAATCTAAATTTCTTCCATTACAGGGATTAAAAACGGTAACAATGTCAACTTTAGAATCTAGAATCCAGAAGATTGAATTTACACAAATTTAAATAGAGGCCTGTATCACTGCAAGTCTTCAGAAGATCCTCAGATCCAAAGGGTGTTAAAGTGGGGAGGGGTGCATTTCAGTTTATCTGAATGTATAGGTGAGAACAGCTGATTCACACCTGGGGAGGGTGAATTACAGTATTTGCATTTGAATGTTGTCAGACATTCTAAAGCACACACAGTAACACTAAAAGAACAACAACCCAGGATAAATAGGAATAAGAGGCCCCGATTATACTGCATAAATATTATTTAGTACAACAAAATTTATCCGCGCTCTGGAAAACTTTATGCGTGTCTGTTTACTAAATTAGTGCCACTTTAAATGTTATTAAACTGTACAATACTCCTTCTCCTCCTTGTTGTTGTGTTTTATAACCCATATTTGTCCTTATCAGGCAATGTGTTTTTAGTTTTCATGCACTTTTAGTAAAACTACAAAAAAAAAAAAAAAACACGGTCAGTTCAAAACATTATAAATGACTAATTCTGTAACTTTTTTTTGGTCTTGTTTAACCAATACAAAGTTAATAGTATTCCAAAAATATTAAAATTGCATAAATAAATTATGAACAGCTTGTGGTACTATATTCTTTTAAATAATTGTAATTGGATTTTGATTATGGGTTTAATACGGTTAAGGCTAGAAAGAATACAGCTCTAGCTATTGAGCATGCGCACATCAATCTAGCGTTATTTTTCTCTCACTATACAACAATAAAACTTTTTGTATTACAGAAAGGATTAGGTTTAGATGTGAAAAACGATGGAATAGATATAACAATTCATTAGAATGTTTAGAAAGGAATATTTGTAATGTTGATATTTTACAGGAAAAGAATGGAATTATAATATAGAAAATTATGTTGGCTGCATTACTTAAACACATTAGAAATAACAATAGTGTTTAATATTAGCCTTTGTGTGAAATGGGCAACTTGTGTAACCAATTATAAAGACCTTTTGGCACGCCCCCAACCTTTCGACACGCCCCTACTTTTCGACACTCCCATTACTCTGATCTGATGGGCCCGCAAGGACAGCAGTGACGCTCCTTGCGGCATTTTCCTCCTTGGCGGCAAGTCACCATAATCTGGCATTGAGCCTGCGGCTGTCCTCGGCGCAGCGATCAAAGACATACTCGCTTCTTTAAAGTCCCTGGGGCGTGTTCCATTTGCCCAGCTTGCATGCCGCTCTACCGCGTTGTTGTGCGCACCCCACACTCACACCGCGTAGTAAAATCCACAGCAACCCAACAGACCCAGAGCTACATTCCCCGCTGTATTTTATATAATTTCTATCTGTTATCACCCAGATGAGGATGGATTCCCTGATTAAGTCTGGTTCCTCTCAAGGTTTCTTCCTATTGCTATCTCAAGGAGTTTTTCCTTGCCAATGTTGCCGTCACCCTTGGCTTGCTCATCGGAGACATTTAATTCTTCATTTATCTCATTATTTCACACATACACACTTCCAAAAATGTTCTTTTTTTATTTCTTTTATTTTTGTGAAGCTGCTTTAAGACAATGGGCATTGTTAAAAGTGCTATATAAATAAAATTTAATTGAAATTAAATTGGATATTTTATAGCGCGGGGTGGAAGCCTGGGGTCATTAGCAAGGATAGCTCAACAGCTGTGCCTAATTCCGTAGTCCTTCGCATAGCTGAAGGAGAGGCTGCCTAACTAGTGAGTTTTGGAGTAAGCGAGGAGCGATACTGATTTAGGCGCACACCCAGGCGCACGCCGTGACAGGCTGAAAAACTGTTGTCCTCGAAAATGTAAAATTAAATGTTGACGATGTAATTCGTATGAAAAGTGGATTTTTGGCGCATCCACTGCTGTTATCACCACAGTCGAAACCGCACAGTATACTAAGCTGTTTATAAAGCAGACACTGTTTTTTTTTTATTTTGTAATCTTTTTCGTGTTTACATTGTACAAGGTATATAATTTTTTTCTTACCTATTACTGTAAATAAACTACATATGCAGTTGTTGATTTACCAGAAAGATTGTTATTGTTCTTTTCTGTACGAAGAAACGTTTTTGTTTTTTGTCAAGTTATAACAATTTTATTATAAAAGCTTTGTTGACAAAATCGACTTTCATACATTATTAAAAATAGCATGCATATTTATATATTTGCAATCTGCATCTACATTTTCTGTTACATGTATAGAATTAGTTTTAGCTGATGGTAGGGTAAGGGTGATAATCAGTTTCAGTCAAATCATTAAAACTAACAGTGGACTTTGGCACTCTTTTGAGAATGGGTTAGGAGGTTTTAATCGTGTCAAAAAGTAGGTGACACTGGCTAGTGACGCTTCTAGTGTTAATAACCATTCACATTACTCATTAGTTTATTTATACAGTAGGTAGTCAACCAGAATGCCTATTACCCCCATGCTCACAGCTGCCCCAAAACGACAGTTGCCAAAATAAATCAGTCACATTTTAAAGTCATTTGTGAAATGACCACCAGGTGCTGCAAAGTGAGATTTTCAGTTGCCTCAGTTAAGGCATAACAATATGTTGTATCAAAGAAATACTACAGTGTGGTCATTTCCCCCTCTGAGGACTTTATACAACAAACATGAAAAATCAGAACCAGAGCTATCGACATTTACTGCACAGTAATAAGTTGAAAAACTGCAACAAAAAAAAACATTGGTGAAATTGTTTAGACAGACGATCAAGTTCACTAGCTGACAATACAGGCTAAATCAGGCTAAATTAGGCTAATGTCAACAAAAGCCCTATTCGGATGGGACAAGTTTTACAGGGGGTCATTAGAGAAATTTCTGTTTCACAGACGTACTTCGTGATTTTAATCCCATCGGAATCTGCCATGTCTGTTTACTCTCACACGACCTCTGTAAAAATTCCAGAGCAAATTACCTACTGTTTTTCAGCAAATTCGGCAGTCCTCTAAGAAATCTAATCCTATTCGAATGCGAATGTCTGTGATTGCCGATTTTTTTTTTTCCAAAACGCGTTTTTTTTGTGTTTTGGTCAACGTGAACTACCGTACTATCTCTACCGCGTTGGTATTCAAGTTTGCGCACCAATAATGTCTTGTAAAACACAGACACTCCTACCTCCGTAATAAACACTGAGATGTTAGTGCCGTCCAAATGCATACATGAAATGACAGGCGCCGTCTGAAAAATCTCGTCGCTTGGAAAACTCGTCCCGTCCGAATAGGGCTATAGATTGCTTTTTTTCTTCATTCTAGCCCCTGTTATCACTCCCCTCAAACAGCACAGCAATGAGCATTTACTTGCATCCTTACAGTCGTTTACATAAATCAATAATCAATAGCTCATTATACGAACATGCATACATACTTGGTACTTGTTTTACATGGAAATTTACAGGCTTGTCAATAAACAATTTACCCTTACCTAAGACTAGTTTTACAGGGGGTTGTTAGAGAAATTTCTGTTTTACAGACATACTTTGTGATTTTAATCCCGTCCGAATCTGCCATGTCTGTCTTTCTCTCACATGACCTTTGTAAAAATAACAGAGCAAATTACCTACTGTTTTTCAGCAAACTCGGCAGTCCTCTGAGAAATCTAATTCTGTCCGAATGCGAATGTCTGCGATTGCCGAAAATGTTTTCTTGCCGAAAAACGCGTTTTCTTTTGTGTTTTGGTCAACGTGAACTACCGTATCTCTAGCGTGCTGGTAATAGATGTAGAATCCAGGCATCCTGGACATGTGGTCTCGTGCAATGCCCATATGTAAAACACAGAAACTCCTACCTCCGTAATAAACATGTTTTTTTTATTCCTGCCTAAATGCATACATGAAATGACAGACGTTCTCTGAAAAAAATTCCAACCCAAACGTCGTTTGGAAAACTAGTATTGTCCGAATAGGGCTAAAGAGCCATATAAGAACAGTGGCAGCTGGCACACCTAAAAATAAATGCAGGGGTATTTTTGTATAGTCCAAATAAAAATGCTTTTCTAAACATGGGCTATTATTGTTTACTTACAATATTTGTATTTCATATTTTTAATTTAAATGACGTTTGGGTTCCAGGATGTTGAGCCGGCATCATAATCCTCCTCTTTAATTTCCTACGTAGTCTAATCAGCGCTCAACTGCACACAAAGGTAATAATGTCATCTCATTATCTCCACAGCAGTGGAAGCACCTATATTCATGTTTCATATAAATTAGATAATCTAAAATTTGTTTTGTTCATTAGTTTATGTAAAAGGGTCATGTTGCTATAAGTATTCAGAGGACGCAAACGCAGGTATTTTAGTGTCAACACTGAGTCAGTCTTTATTTTAATCCTTTTTTTCCTTTAGGGGACTCGTTGTACAGCAAACTTTAACCATATAACATAAACAATAAAGTAAACAAAACCAAACAAAACTTGCTCCCGGTCTCCCTCCTCAGGCTGGATCTGTAGGCAGACTCATACACACACGCAGGCACAGTAGATTAGTTCAGAAAGCATAACAGAAGTCACAAGCAGTATAATACGGATGTGGCTGGCGTCTCAGCCTGCTCTCGCTTAGTTCTGCCTGTCCCTTGACAGGCCTTACCCCAACCCTGCCGACTCCAGTTAGTCCTGAGGAGGAGACATGTGGACACAGCTCGACTTAGGAGACATAAAACAAACAGGTGACACCAACAGTGAACGGACAAGCCTGTATGGGTTCGACTGGCTTAAATAGAGACACACAGGGGAAAGACACAGGTGCACATTATTAGTGATGGGGAGACCTACCACCTTTCCACCCTAGGGGGGACAAAGCGGCTCAGTATTCCGGAGACCCAGATCTTATTTCCCCGGACCGTGGTGGTACAGATGTGACAGTACCCCCTCCTTCAGGACCGACCTCCCTAGGGAGGCGAGGGCGCCCCCGATGCGTTGTTGGAGGGAGTCGGGACTTGCGGCCGGGATGGGCCGGCTGTCGAGCGGGGCGGCCCGGAGGTCGGGGTGCTGGGCGATCCGGCCTCTCCTGATGGAAGGTGGTGATGAGTTCTGGGGTTAGGATGTCTTTGGCCGGGACCCAACTCCTTTCCTCCGGACTGTAGCCCTCCCATTCCACTGGATACTGGAGGGACCCTCCTCTCCTCCGTGAATCGAGTAATTTTGTTACCTTGAACGCCGGGGTGCCCTCTATCTGCACGGCCCCAGGGAGCGAAAGGTCAGTTGTGCCTTCGTCGAGGGGTCCCCGGGTCACTGGCCTGAGAAGGGAGACATGAAATACAGGGTTAATACGCATATGTGCTGGGAGTTTAAGTTTAAAGGAAACCGGGTTGATTTGGGCTATTATGGGGAAAGGACCGATGTACTTAAGTGAGAGCTTACGACAGCGGAGGTTGAGGTGAAGGTCCCGCGTCGAGAGCCATACCCAATCGCCTACCTGGAGCGGAGGACTTTTATTTCCTTCGTCTATCGGCAAACCTTTTAAAACGGGATACTGCTCGGGAGATGTGCGCGTGCGCATCCTCCCATACTCTCTTCACTGTTCGAAACCACTGATCCACCACATTTGACTCGGGGTGATAGCCCGACGTTAGGCCCAGGTGGTCCCTAACTTCTGGAAGAACGCTTTCCAGACTTTTGCGATAAATTGGGGACCACGATCGGAAACAATATCTTCGGGCATGCTGTAGTAGCGGAACACGAATTCAAAGAGGGCTTCAGCTACTTGGAGAGCTGACGGGAGAGAGCCAAACGGGATGAAATGACATCCCTTCGAAAACTGATCTATTACGACCAGAACCGTGGTGTACCCTTTAGACACCGGCAGATCCGTGACGAAGTCCACAGCGATGTGAGACCACGGTCTGTTGGGTGTCGGTAGGGGCATTAGTTTCCCAACCGGGAGGCTGCGAGAAACTTTTGTGACAGCACAAACGGCACAAGATAAAACAACTGTTCTTACCGTTTCCCTCATCCCACCCTCAAGTTTAAAAGTGCGCGTCACGCCGAGATGTCCGGACACCATGTTGGTATGCACCTGACTCGTTAAGCGGTTACGCAGTGCCTCGGGGACATAAGTTCGACCGCAGGGACACTCTAGAGGCACATAATTATTGCGCCCCCACTGCGCGATTTCTGTGTCGAGATCCCATGTCACCAGGGCAACTACGAGTGGCGCTGGCAGGATGGGTTCAGGCATTTCTGCAGGTGCAGGTGCAGAATAATATCTAGACAGCGCATCAGCTTTCTTATTTTTTGAACCAGGCCGATAGGTGATGTGAAAGTGAAACCGAGTAAAGAACAGCGCCCGCCGGGCTTGCCTAGTGTTTAATCTTTTAGCCTGTTGGATATATTTTAAGTTTCGGTGATCGGTTAACTCGATGAATGGATGTTTGGCTCCCTCTAGCCAGTGTCTCCACTCCTCTAACGCCGCTTTAACTGCAAGCAATTCCCGGTTACCGATATCATAATTCCTTTCGTCAGGTGTCAGTTTTCGAGAAAAGAATGCGCAAGGATGAAGTTTCTCAGGTTGCCCCTGGTGTTGTGACAGCACCGCCCCGATCCCCACCTCTGATGCATCTACTTCTACGATAAACGGCTCCTCGGGGTCGGGAAGCCGTAAGATTGGTGCTGTAGTGAAAGCCCTTTTTAGTTTTTGGAAAGCGCTCTCCGCGTCGGCCGAGAACGCTTTCAGTTTCTTAGGCTTACCTTTAAGTAGCAAGGTGAGGGGCGCTGCCACCGAACTAAAGTTCCGAATAAACCGCCGATAAAAATTAGCAAACCCAAGGAAACTTTGTAGCGCCTTTACTGACCTGGGTTCCGGCCATTGTGTTACAGCCTCCACCGTGGCTTTCTCTATCTCGACCCCCAGTGGCCCTATGCAAAAGCCGAGGAATGCAATCTCCCGCTTGTGGAATTCGCATTTCTCCGCCTTCACATAAAGCCTGTGTGCGCGCAGGCGACGAAGGACGGCGGTTACATGCTTAACATGCTGGGAATATGACCGCGAGTATATCAGAATGTCGTCTAGATATACTATGACACAGCGGTTAAACATGTCCCAAAACATTTCATTCATGAACTCCTGAAACACCGCAGGTGCGTTTACCACCCCATATGACATTACATTATATTGATAATGACCCGATGAGGTGCTAAACGTCGTCTTCCATTTATCCCCTTTACGCACACGAACAAGATTATAAGCGCTGCGGAGATCGAGCTTTGTGAAGATAGAGGCACCTCGGAGTTGGTCGATAGCAGCCGGTACCAACGGCAGGGGGTGCTTATACTTTATTGTGACCGCATTAAGCCCTCGATAATCAATGCAGGGTCGTAAGCCTCCGCCTTTTTTTCTATAAAAAAGAAACTTGCCGAAGCTGGAGACGTGGACCTGCTGATGAGACCTTGTCGGAGAGCCTCCTCCACGTATTCCTCCATTGCCCTGGTTTCTTCCCGGGACAATGGGTAAATACGCGCATAAGGCGGTGTTTTCCCCGGCACAAGCTCAATGGCACAATCCCACGGACGATGGGGGGGAAGTCTCGCTGCTGCCCTAACACTAAATATGTCTTTAAAATTTGCGTACTCTGCTGGCACACCAACGGACACTTTATCACTCGGGCTCTCAATTGTGGTGGCTTGGACCGCCAATGTCAGCGGTTTACACGTCTTGGCGCATCTTGGAGACCATGATTGGATGCGAGATTTTGCCCAATCAAAATAGGATTGTGAAAGCTGAGCCAGGGAAGACCCAGCACGATGGAATGATCACCCTGAGGGAGAACAAAGAATTTTATCTCTTTAGCATGACCGGGGAAGGTTAAACGGAGGGGCGCAGAAATTACTTCAAGTGGCGACTGGTTTAGAAGGTGGCCATCCAGAGCTTTCACCGCTATCAGGGATGGAAGCTTCAACACAGGAGCTCGCAGCGCAGAAAGGATAGCGGACGAGACGAAGTTGCCAGCCGACCCGGAATCTATTAAGGGGAAGACAGACACAGTGTTATTTCCAAATGACAGGTGAGCAGGTAAACAAAAAGGTGTGTGTGTGCGTGGGGGTGTGCGGTGAGTTACTTTGAGTAACGGGCATGAGCTGATTTTATGCCTGTCGCCTCCACAGTACAAGCATAGGCCAGCAGTCAATCTTCTCGCTCTCTCGGCGGTAGACAGGTGTGATGCGCCTATATCCATAGGCTCGGTGACGGGGGACCCTTCGCGCTCCGGAAGCAGTGGCTGAGGGAGACGACTGTGGCGGCGCGGCTCCGCGCGTTTCTCTGGCCGGAGCGGAGGGCAGCGCTGCTGATTGCGCAAGTGCTGGTCGAGTTTAATCGCTAAGGTGATGCACTCTTCTAGTGATAGTTCTGCGTCTCTGCACGCGAGTTCTCGTTGAATCTCCGTGCTCAGTCCATCTCGGAACCGAGCCAGCAAACTCTTCTCGCACCATCGTTTTCGGCTGCTAGGACTTGGAACCGCACCACATACTCGGCCACAGGTGTGTTTCCCTGTCTCAACCTCAGCAGCTGCTGTTTTCCAGATTTCCCCAGGTCCGGATGATCAAAGACGGCGCGAAGGGCCTCGATGAATCGTCGATACCTGGTGGTCATAGCGCCCCCGGCGCTCCAGACAGCCGTCGCCCAGTCCAGGGCTCTCCCGGTGAGGTGCTGAGTAACAAAACTCACTTTCTGAGGGTCAGTCATGTTAGGGAAATCAGCAAGATACAGTTCGCACGCGAGCAGAAATCAGCGACACCCTTCAGGTTCGCCTCCATACCTTTCCGGAGGGGAGGGTATGCTGGTGTCATCTTCACAGCGGCGAGTTGGCCCGAGTTGCATGCCAAGTTGTGAACGGCCCGCGCCAAGCTGCCTATTTCCTGCTGCTGGTCGCGCAGGTAACTGTGGAAGCGAGCATTTTCGTCTGGCAGGGGGACTCCTGCTGCGTCCATGAAGGTCCGTTCATCTGTCATGTTGCTATAAGTATTCAGAGGACGCAAACGCAGGTATTTTAGTGTCAACACTGAGTCAGTCTTTATTTAAATCCTTTTTCCCTTCAGGGGACTTGTTGTACAGCAAACTTTAACCATATAACATAAACAATAAAGTGAACAAAAACCAAACAAAACTTGCTCCCGGTCTCCCTCCTCAGGCTGGATCTGTAGGCGGACTCATACACACACGCAGGCACAGTAGATTAGTTCAGAAAGCATAACAGAAGTCACAAGCAGTATAATACGGATGTGGCTGGCGTCTCAGCCTGCTCTCGCATAGTTCTGCCTGTCCTTTGACAGGCCTTACCCCAACTATGCCGACTCCAGTTAGTCCTGAGGAGGAGACATGTGGACACAGCTCGACTTAGGAGCCATAAAACAAACAGGTGACACCAACAGTGAACGGACAAGCCTGTACGGGTTCGACTGGCTTAAATAGAGACACACAGGGGAGAGACACAGGTGCACATCATTAGTGATGGGGAGACCTACCACCTTACCACACTAGGGGGGAACAAAGCTGCGGCTCAGTATTCCGGAGACCCAGATCTTATTTCCCCGGACCGTGGTGGTACAGATGTGACCAAAAGCAGACATTTCACCTTCTTCTAGTATATATTTTTTTCATGTCTGTGAGGCAAGTACACAGTATAGAATTTGGGAGACATGATGGACATTACTGTAATATTTGAAGTAAATTAAACAGAGAAATAATGTTGCAAAACCAAGACAGGTGCATTTGTATTTTGCTTAAAGATACATAAAATAAATATGCTCCTGCGGGATTTCTGTACTTAACCTTATGGCACAAACTCAGTGTAGAGTTTCGGTTCATTTTTTGATGCGTACAAGTTCACTGAAACCAATAAAGAATAGCACATTCTATTTGCTTTAATTATTTTACAAAATCAGAACGTTTTGTCATCATTGTGAGTACACTTAAATTAAAGTAGAGAATTCAATTCAATTTAATTTGTATAGCGCTTTTAACAATTGGCATTGTCCCAAAGCAGCTTTACACAATTAAAAGAATTATTTAAGTTTGTATGGAATTTGAATGTGTATGAATCAAAATGGTCAAATAGTCCTTGATGAGCAAGCCGAGAGCAACAGTGGCAAGGAAAAACTCCCTGAGATGGTAGAAGGAAGAAACCTTGAGAGGAACCAGACTTAACAAGGAGCCCATCCTCATCTGGGTGAAACAGAGAGTAGGAATTGATCTGCATTTATACTGTGTGTTAGTTGGCAGGCAGTTCAGCATAACAGTTGATGTTAATTGATGTTAATATGGAGTCCAGTTAGTTATTTAAAACTCAAGTAGACTTGTATATACAGTCGAACTGTCAAGTCCTCAGAGAAACAGCTGCCAACACCAGTCGAGGCCAGAACCGTCTTCTAGGTAGAGAGAACCATCCCCAGACACGATACGCATCCCAAAGAGACACACGGGGCATCCATGCGACGAGATCTCCAACCAGAAGCGAGGCACCAGGATGGGTCAGACCGGTCCGGAGGGCAGAGTGAGTCTGGATCACTGGCAGCTCAGGAATGACAAGTGTAGCTCGACAGAGAGAGAGAAAGAGAGAGAGGGTGGGGAGAGAGGCAAGAGAAAGGAACGGAAGAGAGAGCAGAAGAGGAGAGATAACAGTTAGGTATGGTCAATGTCACATAATGTATAATGTGAATGTATATTTACTGTAGAGTGCAAGCAGAGACTCCGGCAGGACTAACTATAACAGCATAAGTAAAAAAAAGAGCCAGAAGGAAACACAGACATGAGGGCTCCCTGAGATGAAAGCAACCAATTACCTCACCGTCAACAAACCTGAGTGATTAATAAGAGTGGGGAAGACAGCATTTAAACATACCAGATCACCGTAATACTCTACGTTCATGAGTCCCCTAGATCTGCTCCTTTACCCAAGGCAAATGCTTGATTAAATAAATAGGTTTTTAGCCTGGACTTATACACTGAGACTGTGTCTGAGTCTCGAACATTATTTTGAAGACTATTCCATAACTTTGGGGCTTTGTAAAAAAAAAGCTTTGCTCCCAGCTGTAGTTTTCATAATACTGATAAGCAGCCTGCAGCTTGCATCCTTTGATCGAAGTAGGCGTGGTGAAATGTAAGACACTAGCAGTTCACTCAGATACTGCGGCGCGAGACCATTTAATGCTTTATATGTCAAAAGAGGTATTTTAAAATCAATGCGAAATTTCACAGGGAGCCAATGAAGTGAAGATAAGATAGGCGTGACATGCTCGTATCTTCTAGTTCTAGTGAGGACTCTCGCTGCTGCATTCTGGACTAGCTGAAGCTTGTTTATGAACCTAGTTGAACAACCAGACAGTAAAGTATTACAATAGTCCAACCTAGAGGTGATAAAAGCATGAACTACTTTTTCTGCATTGTTTGGCGACAATATATTTCTTATCTTGGCGAAAAAGGTTATGTAGATTATATAGTTTTGTTATATAGTTTTTGCATCTGACAATACAGTAAATGTACCACCTACTTTTTCCAGACCAGAGTCTGTTTTGTGGCTGCTCCAGAGTTACACATGATAAAACATCAAAAGGCTCACTGTGTTAACGTTTACTTTGCTTAAATTCGATGCAAATAATAAATGCCTACATGTAATTTTAATTCTAAATTTGTGATCTAATTTTAGTACTGTGATTATGAATTCATTTAATTACATGTTTTACTCAAAGTATATACTTTATATATACTGTCTTATCACATTCAGAACTCCATGATTGAACAACTATAAAATATTCAGCCAGTTCATACCTCTGAACTATAAGTTTTTTTTTATTAAAATAAATGTTTTCCATCAAGGTTATGCTAAACAAATTAATTGCTGGATTTGATGAGGCCTGAATTTTAAGTGGCCAAGCTGTAGACAGAGAATTTTAATGGTGCAGGCTTCCTGTGGAGAGAACGTGTCTGGCTGCATTTTCGAACTCATTAGCACCATGCCATGATACAGCCTAATGCCCTCTCTCTGTAGAGGGTTTGTGATGGGGAAAGACAGCAAAGAAGAATATATCTGATGTGCTTGTTTGCAATTTCCATTATTTCTTATTAGTATTTCCTCAAAACTACAAACCACCTAGACACTAAATAGCTTATCTGTACTAAGTTGCACTATTTTAATATGCTTTTAAATAAATAACAGCAAGTACTGTAGGGATGAAACCTCACAGTTTCTGGCTTAGCAGTTTGGTGATGAGTCAGGATTCTCTGTGTGCTAGGGTTCTTTAGGTTCTTAGTCTTTTTCTCACCTGCAAAAAAACAACCTAGTAGATGGATTGGCTGCACTAAACTGCCTTTACGTGTGCGTGTGTGTGTGTGTGTGTGTGTGTGTGTGTGTTTGTGTGTCAATCAGTTCATAAGCTAACTTTATTTTCAGCTTAATTCACCAATTATTTAATTAGTTATTAAGGGTATTATACTTCATATTCTTAAAAGCTGATAGTTAAATGTCATGATCAGCTTTGATAGTATTAAAAATATGCCTGTAGTATAAAATTACCCAAAGAGTCTTAGTAATGTGTAAGGATGAGCCATGAGAGTGTCAGTGGTATTGGTCTGATCCAGCAGAGGACACTCTTTACTGGAATTTAGATCAGTTCATTAGTGTCAAGGTTAAGTTTCAGATGTTGGGTGTTCTTTTAGAAACACATGTCAGAATGATCATCTGGTTTGTATGAGCAACTCTGAAGGTTGAATGAGAAAAAAAAGAGGACTCAAGCTGTGTCATGTGCCTAAAAGTAAAAAGAAAAGCAATAAGATCTAATTAGAGCCCAGGGCTTTAATTTAATGGAAGGAAAGTGAGGTCCAAGTACTGACCCAGGAGGGAACAGAGGGACACCTGACCATCATACTCATTTGAGAAGTTGGTCTGCTATGTCCTTTGCTCTTCTGGAAATAATTTAAACTAAATTTCGGCTTTAGAATTTCAGATGATTTAGCCAGATTAGCATGAAATCATAATAATACGTAGGTAGGTGTGTGTGGCAAAAACCTTTTTTGGCACTAATGTTAGGTGACCATTAAGTTAGTACAACTAAGTTAATACTTTCCTTTACTTCATTCATGGAGCTTACTTTGTGGACAGAAGCATTATCATACTGAAACAGCTTTGTTGCTAATTATGAATACAGTGGCACAATATTGTTATTCTTTAAATATTATTATTGTTGTTATTATTATTATTATTATTATTATTATTATTTGTGATTTAACCAATGTTGGAACAAAATACGTCTTTAAATTGAGAATGTATTAAACCCCTTATGAAACATAATTTGTGCATAGTGTTCTGTGTTTTAGCTAGATGAGTGTGTTTTATCAATGTTTTCAAGCTCATTTGTATTGTTAGTGTTCACATGACAAAAATTTGCTATTTGTTCGTTCATTCATTCATCCGTTAATGTGTATTGGGGGGGATGAGATGGGGGCTCTTGGGGATCCCTATCTTGGTGCAGGATCCATCTGTGGCCAGGTCTTAACCTTCTGGCAAAGGCAAGAACAGATTTGGCCTAAACCCTCCTGGTAATGATGGAAGAAATAATGATGCAATCAATCTTCACAAGAGCCTCTGGACCATCAACTACAAACCAGCACCAAAGTATGCAGTTCTCATTTTTTAGCAAAAATATTGCTATGCTGGACTTAATTGTAAATGCCAGGTTATATTTTTAGCAGTCCAAATAATTATTACTATATTTTGATAGGTCAAAAAATTTATTCCAACATTTTTGCATTATGTCTTGTCCTTCCGTATTTTCTCTAGTTAAAACATGAATATGAACAGAATAAATGAGATTCTTTCTGTAGATCAGGGTTGTCACCCGCCAGTCCTGGAGAGCCAGTGTCCAGCACAGTTTGGTGACACTTCTGCTTAAAAAACTGATTCAATGAATCCGTAAATTACCTGGTTCACTTTGTCAATCAGCTGGTAAGTTACAAACTGTTCTACCAGAAGCACTATATACTATTCATCATCATGTTTTATTCAGAGAAAATCCCAACACTGAGCATAATGCAAAAATCTTGGATGGGATGGTAGTGCATTGCTTGACAGCATGCACACACAGTATATGGCCAATATATGTTGACATCTAACATTAAGATTTTGTTTCTCTGTGGAAGTGGAGTGGCCTGGACTGCATCAGATCTACTTGTCTTGTCTTACATTTGTGCCTGACATCACTAACACATATTTGTTGTGGTTTTCAGTTGTCTACATACTTTGGGCTATGTAGTGTACACTTGTACACCCATCCATAACAAATGCTTTTTTTTTTCTTTTTATTATTGCCTTGATTTTGGAGGTAAAGAAAAAAAAAGAAGAAAAAGCATTAAAGGAAAATCCTACACAGGTTTTATATATCCTTCTTTTTTGCATGTAGTTTATATTTCTTTACTGACATACAAATATTTTTTCTGTAACTTTTAATTTTGTGGTGAAATACTGACATTTGAAAATAAGAAATATTATTCATATCACCACTGTGTATAGGAATTATAAAAAGGTGAGCTGGTACTCTAACATGTGCTGTGCATGGCAGCAATAACACATATGAAGTGCCTTTAATTAGTAATGATATGCTACATTAACTAAAACCAGAAAGCAGTAAGCACCAGGCAACCAGGATGACACATTGACACACTCTGACTTTCATCCTCAAAGAGACCCAATTATGTAACCCATTGAGATTAATGAGGTCATGACTACATGCAGAGTGTTTGAGGTACTACTGGGTGATGTAAACCTTTTTGTAAGAGATGCAGACCACAGTATTTGTGCAGCACATTTAGCGACAGCACTTTTCATCTTGAGATATTTCATTGACCTCTACTAAGATTACCTTGACATGTGGTGTGTAGGTCTCAGGAGGCTAATTAATCCTTGCTGACCTGATTCTCTCCCGGATTGATCAAAAATGAAGCATCAGGCTCTTCACAAAGCATCCACAGCCAATTTGCACATGTCTGAAAAACACTTACATATTTTATATAGCAAAAAAATGACATGGTAACATCCAATACTTTATTACTATTTAAACTAATATATAAGCCAACAATAGTCCAGTGGAATATTTATTGCCATGTCTGAGCTGAGGTATTTTATTGGGTAAATTTTGATATTTATAAAGGATTGACATTTTATGACCTTAGCACAAAACTGTTTTATCTTGTTACATTACATCCCTGTATTTTGGGTTTGTGTGTATGTGAGTGTCTCTCTTACTGCCCTGGGATTTCTCAAAAGATAACAAAATCATGAGAAGGGATTGGCATATGGGGAATAACTTCATCTCTTAGAAAAATATTAAAGGACAGTTATCAGGTGTTGGTATTTTTTTTATTATTTTTTACTGAGGCCATCACATCAGTCCTGTTAAAAGCCAACACCAACCTTCTTATGTATCGCAACTTAATGCTGGCTTTGTACTTTGTTGATTCTCAGCTTTATGCTTGCTTTTGAAATCTGTATAATAATGCTATGCTGTTTTTTTTTATATTTGTCATATTTTTCGTATTTGGAATTTGCTTGTGCTCTTTGTAATCTTAGGATTTATGCAAGCTTTGTGATTTGTGTATTTGAAGCTTTATGCTTGCGGTGCATACAGTATGTAAACATTCTCTTTATTATTTTCACAGATAACTAAAAAGTATTAAGGCAAAAGTATTATTACAACATATGCCATGTATTGTTACTTCTCTCTTTACGCAAAGCAGGTGATTTCATTATTTAAATATATGCTATCTGGTATGATCTTTAGGAAGCAAGCATGGATTGAGCAAATGACACCAGAGTACGACAAATGTCTTTTTGCTTCTATGCCTAGCTGGATTCAGCAGGTTTAAAAAAAATAAAAGACTGATTCGTAAATATTGATTGTAGTAATGCGATTTAATTGCATGAAACAACAAATTATTTTTTATTAGGATTTAGTTAAAAATGATGCAGACAGGTGTTCTTTGAGGACTTTTGACTCCACTCTCTCAATAGTTCAGGACTGGAAATTTCTATAGTCTACCTGACTCTTCAATAATAAACTGCACACCTTATTAACTTAAAAGACATTCATCTGTTATATTAAACTTCCAGCTGCCTATGACTGCAAAACAACTCCTGTTATCCGTTTCACCCAAATTAGAATGGGTGAAATGGCTAATTTATAGTGGGAGTTTTCCTTGCCACCATTGCCCTCGGCTTGCTCATTAGGGACAATCTGATTATTTTGATTTATACACAATTCCCCACATTTTATAAACATCCCATCATTTTATTTTGATTCTCTAAAGCTGCTTTGTGACAATGATTATTGTTAAAAGCGCTATACAAATAATTTTTTATTAAATTGGACTTTCGTCTCAATACTTTGTACAACTCAGTACCATACTGAGTGCCACTATGTTGTAAATATTAGATAATTGTGCCCTTTATACCTGCATTTAAGCTTGAGAGCTTTCCCATTCTTTGAAAACTCTATGATTTAAATAAGAAAGGAAGGTAGTTGTTACAGCTTCATTAATTGATTAATTCATTCATTCTCCTTCACCCTGACCCTTTCCTTGCAGCAAGCTCTTTTTTTCTATTTTCAATACATTTCATCACAATAACCAATCTTGTGTCTGTGGTCTTTGATTTATTATATGACCCTTTTATCCCCTGACAACAGGCCTAATCTTACCTTTTTAGACCTAAAAGGATCATGACAGCATGGAAGAAAAAACATTTAAAGAGCTACTGTATGGACAAAAAATGTTGCTTTTGTCATTTCAGTCATCAAAATATTAAATTTACATTATTAAATTTCCAAATGCAGATGCAATAAAGAGAAAATCCTGTTTGATTTTATATGGTTCTTAAATATCAATTAACCATCAATCCTTATTTTTCTTTCTCTATACTCAAATTATATAAATTGCTGTTAACAGATGAGTAAATTCCTGCAGTTAAAACTTTATTTTCTTGTCTCCTTCTTTTTTGTTATCTTTTCTTTTTCAGTTTTGGATTTATGTCAGGTTTCTCACATTAGTGAGCATGTATTGTAATTCATTGTAACATTTTAGTAGGCTTCCCAACTGAGTATAGGAAATACATGACTTCACTGACCTAAAGAGCATACTGCAGGTATGCTAGCTATATTTATTTTCAAATTGTTTATTTTTAAATTGTTCAGAACAATCATTTAGTATTGGAATCCCAAATTATTTTTTTATAATAATACATAAGTCTGCTAGTATTTATTATAGTATATTATATTTTTTACATAAATAATTTACATTTTACATTATTCATAAATTATTAAATATTATCACACACACACACACATATAAATTTTTTTTCTTACATATTAAATATGACGGGATAGTAGATATTATGATGGCCCTGCACCAGCAGCATCATAGGATCGAGTCCTGCCTTTGAGCCTGTGTGTGTGTGTGTGTGTGTGTGTGTGTGTGTGTGTGTGTGTGTGTGTGTGTGTGTGTGTGTGGGAAGTTTGCATTTCCTCCTCGAGTACTCTGGTTACCTCCCACAGTCCAAAAACATGCAATGTAGGATAATTGGCATTTCCAAATTTCCTGCAGTGTAAGTAAATGTGTGTGCATGCTTCAGACCTTCTGCGACCATGTGCAGGATATGCGGCAGAGAAAACTCGGTACTGGAGTACCAAGAGGAAACCATCCAAGCACAGGGAGAACATGCAAACATGCAGTTTGACTATAGCCTGCAGCTCCTTAATTAACACACACACACTTATAGGGCTTCCATATAAGAAGTTATTTTTTTCTTCCTTTTTTTTTAGATGAATTTGTAATTGATCAGTTTAAGATTCCAGATTTAAGACTGAAAGCTAAGGGCTACCCAGTTGGGGGTCTTACCCAATGGTCCAGTAGTGCATGCAGGGATATAAACAAACACATTTCCATTTTCATGCATAATACAATAGCTGCTAAGCTACAGCTCCTGACAATGTAGAACATCTGCTTTTACAATCATTTTACAATGTCACTTTTTTCACTAAAAGTCTTTTCAATTCTTGGTGCTACCTCTGCATTTTCTATTCTAGCCTCTGCATTTATTACCAAGATGTAAATAGAAAATGTTTTTGATATTTTTTAAGCCTCCAATGGAAATGAGGTTATTCCCATAGTGATATATTTACTATAGGTTTCTTAAAGTATGCTCCATTTCAGGGCAGGTGAGAACCACCTTGGGCAAAATGCATTTTTATCACAGTAAGATTTCTGCACTATTCAATAGGGAACAGAAGCCTTTTTGTCATTTCACACAAACTAGAAAATAAGCTCGGGGAAATCAAGTAGATACTTTCCATGAGGGTAATTTTCTAAAAAGAATCTACTGCCAACTATTCTGGGATGGAAGCTTTTTTAAGTTACATATAATTAAGGTTGCCGTAGTGGTGTAGTTAAACAAAAGCAAGGGCATTGACAAGGACAGATCTCTGTTGCTGTGTTAAATTAAAAATAAAAATCTGTTAGGGGTTCTAACCTGACATTTAATTAATTTCAGGACCCCTATTTGGAATATACGGTATATAAAAACACATCAAGTTGTATGCTGCTCCTTAGTTGACAAATAGGTCTTAGTCACCAGTCCCTGGCTATTTGAATTAACAAATGATCGAATGAAGTATTGTTTCTTTGACTGTTTCTTTGACTTTTCTTTTTTATAGGACAATAGTATAATTAAATAAAACAAGCTATTGCCTAGTTTAAACAGACTAAAGTAAACAACTGCATTTAATAAGGCTGTACCTTCATACAAAGATATAACTCAACATAGTCTTCATAATAAGCAATGCAACTGTGCCATCATTGAACCCAAACCTCATTCTCTTTGATATTCATCAGGAAACATTTTGATTATGAACTGTGGTGCTTGGTCCAAAAAAATATATGGTAAATAAAATATATTTGATTCATGCTATAATCTTTATTTTATTTACTGTTACCATGTTTTTAAACTTGTGATTTTTTGGTGTTCCAGGATGTTTATTCTAAAAATGTATACCACCGTGTCATGCTCCACAGTTGCTTTAAAAGTCTTTCTGGTTTTCGCTAATTAAATCTATAATTTAAATTTAATTTAAACATGTGTCTTGTGTCTTCTTGTATTGCATCTCATCTGTTTACTGTTTCAGCTACCATGTGTTTTCCCATTTTCCCCTTGTCCCTGTATTGTCATAGTTCTTTGTTTAATTTGTCTGCCTAAAAAGGATTTTATTTGAAACTTATGCAGAGCCTGCAAACATCCATTCCTAACAATGCCATGCAGTGTTCTGGCCAATTAATGTACGAAAATGGTCAAAATAGGCAAGAACTGTTAGCACACAACATTAAATTCCTTGATTTGGCTGATTTTTTAAAATAAAAGCCTAAGTAAGTCATTAAATCAGTAACATATTCAAGTGGTAAGAAGTTCAACGTGCTTTGTTTGTCTTTTCGACTGGAACAAATAATATGATTTACCTGCCCCCAGATGTGACAAAGTTTATGCATTGTTTTAGAATAAATTTAGTTAAACTTTGTTAAATTCAGTCATATGATTAAGTACTAATTTTAAAAAAGCTTCTGGGCTGTACAGTTTGATAGGACATGTTTTAATCTTTTCGACTGACTTGTTGTGGAGCATTTTAACTTGACAATCAGACAAAAGGTCATTGGGTGCACTTTTGCCTAATGGGATGGGGTTGGAACAATGCCTAATCTAGTCACCTTTAAAAGCAATTATTTCTAAGCATAGGTCACTGCAAGAAAAAAAGGCCACATTTAGTTTTCTGTGCATTTTATAATTCCTTGAATGATAATCAAAACTGGCATACTGCAGACGGGGATGTCATGTTCCAGTCTTGCGAATTAGCACAGACATACTTCATTGTGTCCTCATTACAGAGAAAGTTTAAAAGAATGACAGGAGAGGGAATTGTCCAAGATCTGATATTTGACCTTTAAATCAAATATTAAGAGACAATAAAAAGAAAGAAAGAAAATCCCTTTTGAAAAATCGACTTGGGCTAGATGTGGTTAGCTGCCAACTACAAACAGCTAGCCTAACACTTCTTAGGAACTAATGAAAGCTTGATTAACCCTTAGTAATTAGTCACCCAACTGCTAACTGCCCATGACTAACCTATCCCTTTTCAAGAGCAGAGGATGTTTAGGTTTTTGTTTTTTACCTATAAGCTGCTACCTGGTAGAACTGTGGGGAACTGAGCACTGGGACAGAGGAGGGGCTCTTGATATACACTACCATTCAAAAGTTTTGGGTCACTTGCAAATTTCTTTGTTTTTGTTTAGTGATTTATTTTCTACATTTTACAACAATGCTGTCACGTTCGCTAGGGGGCGTGATGGATCCAAGTGTAGGCAGGGTGAGTAAATAAAGTGGCGCTGATGAATGCTTGTGAACAATGAAGCAGGCAAGGTGGTAATTTTTAATCCGTGGTGAAAATACACTCTACACTGCAGTGAAGGCGAAGGGACTTAGCTGGAATGCGGAAGCACAGAGTGCCGGCTTGAATGTACTGAGGCGAGAGGCGTTGTACGTGACGCAAGCATGTCGTGAATGCGGAAGCGTGCAGAGCCGGCGTGAGTAAAAAACGCCTGCTGAGATTTATACCGGCGTGTGCAGCGTGAGTCTTGTGTTGTGGCAGGGGCGGCGCGCTAAGCCAGCGCGTGAAGGGAGAGCTCCACGATGAATGCCGGCTCCATCGTGGATGTATCCTGAGGGGTGGAGAATTGCCGGGAGAGGGCATCAGGCTTGATATTCTTGGAACCAGGGCGATATGATAGTGTAAATTAAAAACAGAAGAAAAATAGGGACCATCATGCCTGGCGTGAGTTAAGTCTCTTTGCTGTCTTCAAGTACTCGCAAGGTTCTTATGGTCGGTCTATACGAGGAAGGGATGGTTCGCACCTTCTAGCCAGTGTCTCCATTCTTCCAGAGCCAACTTGACCGCCAAAAGTTCACGGTCCCCGATGCCGTAGTTGCACTCAGGGGGTGTGAGTCGGCGAGAGAAGAAGGAGCATGGGTAAATTTTATCGTCTTTAGTGGACCTCTGAGACAGGACATGGAGCTTGTGCTCCTTTACCGAGCGTCAGAAAATCAAGATGTCGTCCAGGTAACCAAAGACGAAAACATTAAGAATCCCTGAGGACAACATTTATGAGAGCCTGGAATACCGCAGACGCAGTGGTTAAGCTGAACGGGACTACTAGATACTCGTAATAGCCGGTGGGTGTTTAAAGGCGGTCTTCCATTCGTCACTCCCCCGTATCCTGACAAGGTGGTAGGCGTTCCTTAAATCTAACTTGTGGTGTGGATGGAGGGAGGAGAGCTTGGCAAGGCGCGAGGATTAATCGTGGTCGTGAAGCAGGCAGGAGTCAAAGCCGAAGAGACGTGAGGAAGTCCGTGATCCAAACTCGTAGTCGTAAACAGGTAAGAAGTCGGCAACATAAAGTATCAAAGGTTAAAAAACAAGAGGCGAAATCTTGGTCAGGGGGAAACAAAACGTTGTCGAGATCAATTGAAAAGTAATCGCTGGAATATTGTCAGACTGTAGTCTAAATAGGTATGAGCTGATTACTGATAGCATCCAGGTGTGCAGAGAGGAGGGGCGGTGCTATGCGAGAGTGGTTGGGGAACATGGAGCAGGAGTGTTCAGATGATCATGACGGGGCTGTGGCTTGGCGTGTCGTGACAAATACTGGAGATTTCAAAACTATAAAATAACATAGGTTATTACATTAGGTAATTAGATAACAACACTAAAAAAAACAGTTATTATTTTAAGACAAAGAGGTCAGCCTTTCTGTAATAGTTCTTGCAAGAACAGTATTGTCAAGTGTATTTGCAAAATCTGTCAAGCACCTTAATGAAACTGGATCTTATGAAGAAGAAGAATGTTCAATTATTTGTCACATGTACTTTACAGCACAGTGAAATGTCTTCTTCGCATATCCCAATTAGGAAACTGGGGTCAGAGCACAGGGTCAGGCAGCTTACAGCGCCCCTGGAGCATATAGGGTTAAGGGCCTTGCTCAAGGGCTCAACAGTGGCAACTTGGCGATGCTGGGGCTCGAACCCCCGACCTTCCGATCAGTAACCCAGTAACCCACAGCCTTAACCAACTGAGCCACCACTGCCCCTACTGAGCCGCCACTGCCCCTGAAGTCCATCCCAGGAGGGCGAGACCAAAACCTAACTTTGCCGCAGACGAGAAGTTTATTTAAAGTATCAGCCTGAAAAATTACCAATTAACAGCACCTCAGTTTAGAGGCGTTATGAAGTCTTTACAGAGCATAAGTAGCAGACACGTCTCACCAATAATTGTTAAAAGTAGAATAATGCATTTTTTGGATGCCTTCAGCATTCCTTTACAATCTAGAAAGAAATAAAAATTAGGAACCATCATGGAGTTAGAAAGTGACCCCAAACTTTTGAACGGGAGTGTATATTAGAATTAACCCCCGCAAAGCTGCAGGCCCTGACAACATACCAGGAAGGGTACTTAAGGACTGTGCTCACCAGCTGTCAGAAGTGTTAACTGACATATTTAACACCTCTTTGTCAACTGCGACTGTTCCTACCTGCCTGAAGACTGCCACCATTGTTCCAGTCCCAAAGTGTTCAACAGTGACTTGTCTGAATGATTACCGCCCCATAGCTCTAACCCCGGTAGTCATGAAGTGCTTTGAGAGGCTGGTCATGACTCACATCAAAGCCTCCATCTATGCCACTGTAGACCCCCATCAGTATGCATACAAGACAAATCGCTCTGCAGATGACACCATCTCATCAGTGATCCACACAGCCCTTACACACCTGGAGAATAAGAATTCCTATGTCCGCCTGCTTTTCCTGGACTTTTCCTCTGCCTTCAACACCATCTCTCCACAGACATTAATCCTAAAGCTTTCCTCTCTTGGCTTAAGCCCTTAAGTAGGGAACTGGGTCCTAGACATCCTAACCAACAGATCTCAAACAGTCAGGATCCATGACACCATCTCCTCCACCATCACCATCAGCACAGGCTCGCCTCAAGGTTGTGTGCTGAGCCCCCTCCTGTTCACTCTGTTGACGTATGACTGCATAGCGAGACACTTCAGCTGTCATATAGTCAAATTCGCAGATGACACAGCAGTAGTGGGAAGCATCACTGACAACGATGAATCCTATTACAGAAAGGAGGTAGAACAACTGGTACAGTGGTGTAGGGGAAATAACCTCTGCATCAATGTAAAAAAGACCAAAGAGATGGTGGTGGACTTCAGAAAGGACAAGCAATCTCCTCTCCCCCTACACATTGATGGAGCAGCTGTGGAAGTGGTCTCCAGCTTTAAGTATCTAGGCGTCCATCTAGCTAAGGACTTAAACTGGAGCGTCAACACCTCGGGCCTGATTAAAAAGGCCCACCAGCGCCTCTACTTCCTCAGGAAGCTAAAACGAGCTGGGCTTGGAAGCCTGGTTCTGAAGAGTTTCTATTGAGGAGCGGTTGAAAGCATCATCAGCTCCTACATCACTGTGTGGCATGGCAATAGCACCGTAGCTGAGAGGAAAGCCCTGCAGAGAGTAGTTAAGGCTGCACAGAGGACAGTGGGGAGCAGGCTCCCCTCTATCACCGAACTGTACACTGCAAGATGCAGAGGAAGAGCCCTCCGCATTATTAAGGACTCCACCCACCCTGCACATGCTCTATTTCAACCTCTTCCCTCGGGCAGAAGGCTGAGGAGCCTTCAGTGCAAGACCACCAGGCTCAAAAACAGCTTTTACCCTGAAGCAATTAGACTGCTGAACTCTAGCCGTGCTCTGTAGGTCCTCTCCCATTAAAGACAATCAAACTTTTAGTGTAATATATAACTCTATGGTGCAATACATATATATAACCCTATAAGTCGAATATACAATGTGTGGAATACGGCCTCTGAAAATGTGCAATACACTATGTATAGTTTATGTCTAATTTCCTGCATAATATATCTCTGACTGCTCTTATTTATATCCATGTATATACATATTTACACCCTCATATTTATACTACTATGCTATCTCTGTGGCTTAAACGGGACCTGGGTCCTAATTTCGTACCAGAACATGGAAGTGTGCTGGTATGACAATAAAGCTCCTTGAATCCTTGAATCCTTAAATATGCAGTCATAATAGAGGAAAAGTGTTGGTTATGAAATATACAGTATGAACACATGCCCTGTAAGGTGAACTTGCTACCAAAGTTTTATTTTGGCCTGATACATATTGCAGAATGTATGCTGATATGCAATAATAATAAAAAAATAATAATAATTTTCAAATAAATAAATAAAATAGTCTCAGCATTTTTATACTTCAACCTAATTTAATGGATGAGCAGAATAATTTACATTGTATTATCAAAACAGCATTTTCCCCACTTTTTCATCCATGCATGAAAGAGATAATAAAAGCCTACAATTTATGATAAGAATATGATGGCAAAAACATTTCAGGCCACTTGAAAGTGCAAAACAAGATTAATGCTGTAGAATAAATAACATATTTCAGCATCAGCACAGTATTAGTCCATGAACGGTTACATGTGCAACACCGCATGAAAACATGAGAACTAAGCTTTTTTTTTCTTTCTTTTTTCTTTTTTTTAAGTTTTGTTTCTTTTTTTTTTTTTACAGTGCACCATTGGGGCATTTCTATTTTATGGAGCGAAATACAGGCTTGTATATATGCAAATTCATTAATTATGGACCCGCAATGCAATTTACTAATCCTGCCTTTAGGTAGGTTGGAGTCCAGTTTTAGATTTTTAGGCAAGTGTCTGTTTTAAATCTTATGCTTGCAGCTACAGGAGGTCAGTGGAGGGAATACGGCAATGTGGTCATGTTTGGGGAGATTAAAAACAAATTATGCGGGTGCATTCTGGATCAGTTGCAAGTGTCAAATGTCATGCAGAAGAAGGCCTGCTATAAGTGAGTTGTAGTAGTCCAGGCTTGAGATGACTAAAATCTGAACAAGCACCTGAGTAGCTGCTGTAGAGAGAAATAGCCAGATCCTTGTAATATAACTAGGTCAGGTCAGCAAGAAAAGTAATCAATCACAGGTTTTTTTATGAACTGTTCTTGTTCAAAAAGCACATGTTTTCACTTACATGCTCATTAGCTGTCTGTGCACAGGAAATTATCATGCTGTACTTAGTTCTAGCCTGAGCTGATTTGCTTTAAAAAACAATAAGCAGTAGCTTGTGTAAAGATGCCTTAGGCCATGAACTGCATTACAGAAACAATACGATTGTATAATGAAGATTAAATTCATTTGATTAGCTATGATGGAGTCCCCATTAGTCCAACATACACCTGGGCTTTATCAAAGATCCACTTTAAAAGTCAATATGCATTGAATAGCGTTTTCAAGGCAATGCAAAAATGCACTGGCGCAATCCCCTAGTAATTACAGATGGTGACAGTTTACAAATGCCAAGTCTGAATATTTTAGGTAGACCATCAGGGGGTCAAGCTTCACAAAACAAGTATGTTAAATTACAGCTCAATCAGTTTGATGAATCGCACAACAATTGGAAGCAGCTCAGTGTAACACAGAGTTTGTACATCTCCAGAAGGCCAGTGTTAAATGCTGTAATGCATTTATACTGAATTCCAGAAAGCAAACACTTTCACTTTCACTAAAAATAAATGAGCAGCCACATAAACCATGTATTGCAATAGGTAACCTAAAACAGTGACCATTTTTCATAGAACAACAAAATAAAATACTAATTAAATAAGAAATCTTCAATTAAGGGGAAATTAATATCATTATATTATTATATTATTATTACAATAACAAATAATACATTTACTGTACATTAATAAATGTGTTAGTTCTACAGGTGTATTTCTGTGCTTCTTGAATAAGCTCTAGATTCCTTAGCAGAATAAAGTAGTTACCTTAATGGCAGAAAGGTTGACAGACCAAGTTATTATTATTATTATTATTATTATTATTATTGTTGTTGTTGTTGTTGTTGTTATTATTATAAAACAAGGGGTCCATTCTTCGTACGTCGCTAACTCAGTTAGCTGGATTTGATTGTTGTGGATTTGTCCTGATCTTGGATTGTTTCGTTCTTCCTGCTCGGGTGCAGGTTTATTTCATGTAAACAGAATTTAGCCTGCGCTCCAGCCTGCGCTCCTCTTCGTACGTCGCTAACTCAGTTAGCTGGATTTGATTGTTGTGGATTTGTCCTGATCTTGGATTGTTTCGTTCTTCCTGCTCGGGAGCAGGTTTTTTTCATATAAACAGGATTTAGCCTGCGCTCCTGCCGGGTTATGATTGGTACGACTGACTCACGTGGAAAAAGATAAGTAGTCCCTGTCATGGACTCTCCCCCCCACACACACATAATCGCTATCAAATATTATATATGAACATAAATTCATAGGTTTATTATCAAATATGATATTACTATTATAATAAACCCTGGGCACGAGACAGCCGTCAAGACCATTAATACAAATTCTTGTATAATGTTTATTTTGTAACACATTTATTTTTCAGGGGTTTGTCATAAAAATATGCAAATAAATATTTATATATATTAAAAATAAATATTTTATAATGATAAATTGGACGAAACTAATTTAATTATAAAATAAACAATATAAAAGTATACATAATATTTCTATTTTTTCATATACGACATATTTATTTTCATATTGCTTATTTTATTTTATTGTCTCATGTAATTTGTAATTTGTAAACCATTAACCTATGAATTTATGTTCTAATATAATATTTGATAGCAATTATGTAGGGGGGGGGGCAATCCATGGCAGGGGGGCATTTCAGCGCATAACACGTGTTACAAAAAAAAGTCGAGCCGCTCTTTTTTCATTTCGTCAACCAATCAAAGGGCAAGGACTACACGAAGCAAGAATGCAGCATGCTGAATATCCAAGTAATATTCTAAAACCTCATTTGTTTTACCATAAAGATATTAATTATTTAGAATATTATAAATATTAGCAATACCCTGCCATCAGCTTTTATAAAAGACCTGCTATTTTTAGATATATTTATTTAGACACATTTCTTATGTTTTGACATTTTTTTCCATTAATTTAAAGTTTAATTTTAATCAGAATTCATCAAATTACAATAATTCTCTTCTACTAATGGCACCAGAATTAAAACTTCATGATGCCCTTTCTATAGTCTTCTTTACTTAGGAAAATAGGTAAAAATGTCCAATGGAAAAAGTAATTTAAGTACAAAATAAAGAATCCTTGAATAGATGCAGCAATCATATAGACAGGCATGATATTGCCCACCAGCGCCCCCCCTAAATGGATCTAAAATCCATTCCAGATACACAATATTACCATTTCCCTCAAACATTGTTCACAAAACAGTCTAAATGTGTGATAGTGAGCACTTCTGCTTTGCTGAGATAATTCATCCCACCTCACAGGTGTGCCACATCAAGATGCTGATCTGACATCATGAGTAGTGCACAGGTGTACCTTATACTGCCCACAATAAAAGGCCACCCTGGAATGTGCAGTTTTGTCTCACAGCAAAATGCCACAAGCATTGAGGGAGCGTGCAATTGGCATGCTGACAGCAGGAATGTCAACCAGATCTGTTGCTTGTGCATTGAATGTTCATTTCTCCACCATAAGCCATCTCCAAAGGCGTTTCAGAGAATATGGCAGTACATCCAACCGGCCTCACAACCGCAGACCACGTGTAACCACACCAGCCCAGGACCTCCACATCCAGCAGGTTCACCTCCAAGATCGTCTGAGACTATTTGGACAAGAACACAGTTCTCTTAATTTTTCTGCCTTTGTACTCAGTGGATTTTAGGTTTTTGTTTTTCATGAAATGAGCCAACATAATTGTCCCCACTCTTCTTAAAACCTCTTAGAAAGTGAAACTAAAGCATGTTTTTTAGTATCAAGACCAGTTCTGCTTAAAGCTCTAAAGGGACAGGGTACCTGATCACAACACAACTGGCAGTATATCAACCCTCACAATCTGCAGTCACCGGGCCAACTATAAATGAATTGCAAAATATCACTCTGGTGAGTATTACTCCCTGGGTGCTTAAGTCACATATAGATCTCTCCCTGTGTGCTACAACAGACTTGTATCTGACCTGAGGACCCTCGAAACAAGAGTCAGTTAAATTCGCCGAAAAGGGGCGGTTACCAAACCTTGGTGCTTGGTTCACCACCTTCAGTCTTGGCTAACCCTGGGTGACGTGTACACTTGTTGAGCTTTTGACCTCACCAAAGACTTTGAACCTGCACAAACTGCACCCTTCTACATTCATGCATCACTCAATCTTCCTCCACTTTTTGTAAATAAAAAAAAACTTGTTTCCCTTATCTGGGTCTCCTTATGTTTTTGTTCTGACTTGTGCTTGTGAAGTGCTTTAAACTGGTGAAGCAAGTGGGGGCAACAGGTGATGACAGCTGAGCATACATGGCTGCAGAAGGATCGAGCAGCTGAAGTTACACTACCAAATCCCCACAGGAAAGCCCAGCGCTTCCTGTACAAATAAGGAAAGCACAGCAATAAGGTTAGTCTCTCTGACCTAACCTCTGAAGAAGTGGAGGAATATAAGCAACTTAAGACTGAGATTGGGGGACAAGACTGAAATAGTGCCCAGACAAGTAAGAGAGGCACCCCTGATCCAAAGCACTCCACGGTACATCTCTCTGCAACGCTGAGCTAATAGAGTTAGAGGCTAAAAAAAAAAAAGAAATCAAAGACTTTAAAATTTTATTCCATTACCTTAAGCTTTGATTACAGCAGACAATGTGGTCAGGCACAGTACTAATGATCAGCAGCACCTAGCTGCAACTTACCCTCTTAAACCCTGTAAAAGCAGTAGGGGTAGTTATTTTTGTCTGCATGTTTTTTTTTTTTTGGCACAATGGAAAAAGTTCTGTTTTTGTTTGTCCAAGATTTTGTTTGTTTGCCTAATACTGAGACCCACAATGATTTTTATCAGGTGATTTTTATGTTTTTACATAAATAAAAATACATAGCTATAAAAATGGGGGCTACTAACATTTGAACCTGGCGCTGTATATTATACAGAGTCAGACAAAAAAATGTATACAGACTTCAGGAGAAGAAAAAAGTATGATTTACAGTATATTATAACAGGAAGTACCCATGGTGCATATCGTGGTAGAAGACCACCGGGGTAAACATAAACTCAAAGTTGGCATAATCCCTGAGCTCTACAGCCAACTAGAGGTTAGGCTATTAATCCCTCTAATTTTATTTCTCTGTCTCAGCAGGTGAAAAAGGACGACACAGTAACTTAAACACTGGTGGAACAGGTGTTAAAACAAGGGTGAAACAAGGGTGAAAACAAAGCGGCGCTGCAGCCCCGGCCAGCCTCATAGTTCTTTGTTAAAAATAATCTGTTGCATTTTCATACAAAACGACTAGAATATAAGTGCGATCTCTTGGTGGTTCCTCCGGCAAAAGTTGACACTGTGATTCATACAAAAACAGCCTTTTTCCATCTTAGAAATATTGCCAAACTTAGGAGTATCCTAGCCGTATCTGATGCAGAAAAGCTAGTTCATGCATTCATGACCTCCAGACTGGACTATTGTAATGCATTACTTGTCACACACACCCGTTCCGCGACCGGCACTAGGACCCGGAAGTAGTACGGTCGCGAAACAGGAAGCAGAAAAGGAGCCAAGATGGCGCCTCACACTCGCTCAGTCATTGAGTTTCGCCCATGTTGGTCCAGATTGTCCGTCAGCCAAATCGTGAGTACTCATTTTCTTGGGTTTGCTTTCTGATCCGAGTGTGTGTTTATAGGACGCGGGTTAAATTTGTGTTTTTCCCTTGCTCCCCTTGTGTGAGAGTCCTTAGATAAAATCGCGTGGTTATCCTGCCTATTCGCTTACTTCCGCGTTTGGGTTTACCATCCACGCTACAAAGGGCTAACTGCTAGTGCTAAAGTCTTCCGATCATCCAGGTTAGTTCGTGACAGAATGACTGAGCCCCAAGCGGTAAACCCAGCGGATTATGCGCGCATCTGCGACGTGGTAGATCAGCACGCCGCGCTGATCAATCAGCTGAACGGAGAGCTCGCTACTCTGCGCCGGAGCGTCCAAGACATCGCGGCCTTGCGCCGCGAGGTGGCGGAGCTTCGGCGGGAGAACGCAGCTCTTCGCGAGGCGGTTGCTAACGCGGCTACCCGGCCTCCCGTCGCGGCGGCCGCAGCTCCGCCCCCCCCCCCCCCCCTTCTCCACCCTCTGATGTTTTCCTTGCTTTACCGGACAAGTGGGATGGCACAGACGGGAGATGCAGTGTGTTTCTAACTGCCCTCGATCTCGTGTTTGAGTTTAATGCCACCAAATACTCCACGGATCGAATGCGCATTGCTCTCCTCGTCTCACTGCTATCAGGGCAGGCAACTGAGTGGGCCACGGCAGTTCTTCGTTCCGATTCAGATACCGCCCATTCATACAATGAGTTCACTCGCCAGTTAAAGCTTACTTTTGAACACCCTGCGGGCGAGGTGGAGACCGACACGAAACTGTACCATCTGCGGCAGGGTGGATTGTCCGTGAGCCGTTACACCGCGGATTTCCGTACTCTGGCAGTGCAAACCTCCTGGGGAGACGCCGCGCTCCGGACATCTTACTACGAGGGACTGGCTCATAGGATTAAAGACGAGCTAGCCGGACGAGAGCTCCCCGCCACACTGGAGGGATTGATTCAGCTCGCCCTCCGGATCGACCAGCGCCTACTCTCTCGCCCGAAGCCAGCCCCCAGAACCCTGCCGCCAACACCCACCTTCGTCCACGCCACTGCACGACCACCGACCACCTTCACTTACACCACCCACGGGGATGTCGGATCTCCACCTCCTGCCGTGGTTGACACCGGAGCCGGGGAACCCATGCAAGTAGGACGCGCCTCCCTAACCGTGGCCGAGCGTGAACGCCGTTTTCGGGAGGGACTGTGCGCCTATTGTGGGTCGGCGGCGCACCACCGAGCAATCTGTCCTCTTCGCCCGGGAAACGCGCAGGCCCGGTGAGGAGGGAGGAAGACTCACCGGGCCCCCTCCAACTCTCCTCCACGACCACTGACACCATCCCTCGTCTCACGGTTAAGGTAATCCTCCAATTTGGTCACAAACGGGTCAGAAGTACCGCGTTCATCGATTCTGGTGCCGCTGGTAACTTCATTGACTCTACCTATGCCAAAGAAATGGGGGTAAAGACCGAGGCGTTATCCCAGCCCGTTCGGATCACCTCCGTAGACGGTCGCCCCCTTTCCTCCAGTCCCATCACCACTCAGACTCAGCCTATCACCCTAATCATCGACCGACACCAAGAGCAAGTCCAGTTTCATCTCACCTCCATCTCGTCACCTCCTCTCATCCTCGGACACCCTTGGCTACTTCAACACGACCCCCTCATCTCCTGGACACAGAACCGGATCTTACAATGGGGGCCGACCTGCACCGAACTGTGCTTACAGGCATCGGCTGGGACATGTTCTAGGGAGTCCGAGGCCCCCGACGTCGACATCAACGCCATCCCCGCCACCTACCGGGACCTGGCTGAAGTGTTCTGCAAGAAGCGCGCCACACACCTACCTCCTCACCGCTCCTACGACCTCGCCATAGACCTTCAGCCGGGCGCCGTTCCCCCCCGCGGCCATCTTTACTCTTTATCTTCCACCGAGACGCAGGCGATGGAGGAGTATGTAGCCAATGCACTGCGTCAGGGTACCATCCGACCCTCCTCCTCGCCTGCTGCCGCGGGTTTTTTCTTCGTGAAGAAAAAAGGCGGGGAACTTCGCCCCTGTGTCGACTATCGGGGGCTCAACAACATCACCATAAAGAATCGTTATCCCTTGCCTCTTACCAACTCAGCCCTGGACGCCCTCTCTGGTGCCACCATTTTCACTAAGTTGGACCTTCGGAGCGCCTACAACTTGGTGCGCATCAGAGAGGGTGATGAGTGGAAGACGGCCTTTATCACCCCCAACGGACACTACGAGAGCTTGGTGATCCCTTTCGGCCTCTGCAACGCCCCCGCCGCCTTCCAACACTTCATCAACGATGTCCTCCGGGACATGTTGGGGCGGTGGGTGTTTGTCTACTTGGATGACATCCTAATCTATTCACGCACCGTCGACGAGCACGTCCAACACGTCAGGGCAGTTCTTAAGAGATTACTCGCTCACCAGCTGTACTGTAAGTTGGAGAAGTGCGCTTTTCACGAGCGCTCCACCACGTTCCTGGGTTTCGTCATCTCGCCCCAGGGTGTGGCCATGGAACCGCAGAAACTGGAGGCTGTGCGTCATTGGCCCCTACCCAAGACCCTCAAACAGCTTCAACGGTTTCTCGGGTTTGCGAACTTCTACAGTCGCTTCATCCGGGACTACAGTACAGTTGCAGCACCCCTAACTGCCCTGACCCGTCCATCTTCCCATCACTTCACCCTCAACGCCACCGCCATCTCTGCTTTCCAGAAACTCTGCCACCGATTCACCACCGCACCAATTCTTCTCCATCCAGATGCCAGCCAACCCTTCGTTGTTGAGGTGGACGCCTCGGATGTGGGCGCCGGGGCTGTTCTCTCGCAGCGAGGTCCAGACCAGAAACTACACCCATGTAGTTTCTTCTCCAAAAAGTTTGACCCTACTCAGCAGCGATACGGGGTAGGGGACCGCGAGCTGTTGGCCATAAAGTGGGCTTTGGAGGAATGGCGTCACTGGCTCCAGGGCGCCAGGGAGCCGTTCATTGTCTGGACCGATCACCAGAACCTTATCACCATCCGAAACATGAAACAACTCAACCCCAGACAGGCGCGGTGGGCCTTATTTTTTGAACAATTTGATTTCCACCTTTCCTACCGCCCGGGGTCCAAGAACACCAAGGCCGACGCCCTCTCCCGACAACACGAGGAAGACGTTCCCCGGGCGGATCCCGCGCCTGTCCTCCCAGCATCCAAAATCATCGCTCCGCTCCACTGGGATTTGGAAACGAGAGTCCGCCAGGCACAGGCCGAAGAGGCCACACCGGCAGGTGTGCCGCCTGGACGACTATACGTACCACACTCCAGGAGAGTGGAGGTTCTTCAGTGGGGACATTCATCTCCACTCTCGGGTCACCCGGGCGCCCACCGCACCCTTCAGTTCATTCAGCGCGCGTTCTGGTGGCCATCTATAAGAAAGGACGTCGCCGAATTCGTCCAGGCGTGCCCTGTGTGTGCCAGGGCAAAGGATAACAACCAGCCGACGCCGGGGGAACTCCAACCACTACCTGTCCCACGTCGCCCCTGGACACACATAGCCGTCGATTTCATCACGGGCCTGCCGGTCTCCGAAGGGAAGAACACCATCATGACAATCGTGGATCGATTCTCCAAGGCCGTGCACCTGGTGGCTCTCGCCGGACTCCCATCAGCCAAAACAACAGCTGAGCTGATACTAGAACATGTAGTCCGCCTGCATGGGTTCCCGAAGGACATCGTCTCGGACAGGGGGCCCCAGTTCACTGCCCGGTTCTGGAAGGCCTTCTGCCGTCTGATCGATTCAACCTGCAGTCTATCTTCTGGATACCATCCTCAGACTAATGGTCAGACGGAGCGGACCAACCAACAACTGGAGCGCTACCTGAGATGTTTCATTGCCGATCGCCAGCGCTCCTGGGCCCGCTACCTCATCTGGGCAGAGCTGTCTCACAATCTCCATGTCTCGTCAGCTACCAACCTGAGTCCATTTGAGGTATGCCACGGTTTCCAACCTTCCATGTTCGAACACCAGGAACCGGAGGTTGACGTACCGTCGGCCCAACAGTTGGTCCGCCGGTGTCGACGGCTGTGGCGCCAAGCCAACCACGCCATCCAACAGGCCAACGCTCGCTACACCACCCAACATCGCCGTCGACACCCTCCGGGACGATTGTACAATGTAGGTGACAAGGTATGGCTGTCAACGAAAAATCTTCATCTCCACACAGAGGCACGGAAACTTTCACCCCGATTCATCGGCCCATATCGCATTACCCTCCGGATCAATCCGGTCACCTACCGGCTCCAGCTGCCTGCGGCGCTCCGAATCCATCCGGTCTTCCACACCTCACAACTGAAACCCTTCACCACTTCACCTATGATTCCACCCTCCCCCCCTGCTCCTCCTCCCCGAATCATTGACGGTGGCCCTGCCTACACCGTGCGCCAGATCCTCGATTCGCGACCAAGGGGCCGGGGCACCCAGTACCTGGTTGACTGGGAAGGCTACGGTCCCGAGGAGCGATCGTGGGTTCCGGCCCGGTTCATCCTCGACCCAGAGCTCATTAGGGATTACCGTCGTCGGGTATCCTCCACCCCAGGACCGTCGAGAGTCGGTCCTGGACAGGGGGGTACTGTCACACACACCCGTTCCGCGACCGGCACTAGGACCCGGAAGTAGTACGGTCGCGAAACAGGAAGCAGAAAAGGAGCCAAGATGGCGCCTCACACTCGCTCAGTCATTGAGTTTCGCCCATGTTGGTCCAGATTGTCCGTCAGCCAAATCGTGAGTACTCATTTTCTTGGGTTTGCTTTCTGATCCGAGTGTGTGTTTATAGGACGCGGGTTAAATTTGTGTTTTTCCCTTGCTCCCCTTGTGTGAGAGTCCTTAGATAAAATCGCGTGGTTATCCTGCCTATTCGCTTACTTCCGCGTTTGGGTTTACCATCCACGCTACAAAGGGCTAACTGCTAGTGCTAAAGTCTTCCGATCATCCAGGTTAGTTCGTGACATTACTAGGTGGTTGTCCTGCATCCTCAATAAACAAGCTACAGTTAGTCCAAAATGCAGCCGCCAGGGTTCTCACTAGATCCAGAAAATATGATCATATAACACCTATACTATCATCCCTGCACTGGCTACCTGTTCAATTTAGAATTAATTAAAAAATAGTACTACTTACATACAAGGCTTTAAATGGTTTAGCTCCCACATACCTAATCAGTCTTTTGATACGCTATAATCCACCACGTCCCTTAAGATCACAAAACTCCGGACTTCTGGTAATTCCCAGAATTTTAAAATCTACAAAAGGGGGCAGGGCATTTTCATATTTGGCTCCAAAGCTTTGGAATAGCCTTCCAGACACTGTTCGGGGAGCAGACACGGTTTCCCAATAGAAAAAGTAGACTCAAGACGCATCTCTTTAATCTGGCATACGCGTAACTCATCCCATAACCTCATACTCCAGGACACCTATCCTGAATGGCAACTACGCTAATTCTCTCCATCTTTTCTGTATTTCTCTACCCATCCCGAGGCATCTGGAGATTGTGCCAGCTTTGGTAGACAAAGGCCAACCCTACGAGGTTTCTAAGGCATCTTGAGAAGGACCTGCTCCAGCTAGATTCTGCTTTATGATGGCTGGAGCTACCATCCTGCTCCTGTGCTTCCAGTGATCCAGACACCATCTGCCCTATGCACCTACTGCTGAACTGAATCTACACAACTTCTGTTATATTGAACTTTCACCTGCACAACACACATGATGTTATTTCTATCTGTTATCACCCAGATGAGGATGGGTTCCTGGTTGAGTCTGGTTCCTCTCAAGGTTTCTTCCTATTGCCATCTCAGGGAGTTTTTCCTTGCCACTGTCGCCGTCACCCTTGGCTTGCTCATCAGAGACATTTCATTCATCATTCATTCATTTCATTATTATCTAGACACATTTTTCTCACACATACACACTTCCAAATATTTTCTTTTCTTTTCTTTTCTAGAAAAAAAAAAAATTCTTTAATTTTTTTTTTTTTTTGTGAAGCTGCTTTGAGACAATGACCATTGTTAAAAGCGCTATATAAATAAAATTGAATTGAATTGAATTGAATTCATCTCTCGCATTCCATGCCCTTCGGAGGTCATCTGGGAGTATAAAACACGATAAAGACAATAAAGGATAGATTCCACTGGCCTGAGCTCAACACAGAGGTACAAAACTTCTGTCAATACTGCCCCACTCGTCAGCGTATTTTAACTGCTAAGCCCACCCCCACTCTCCTAATTCCGCTAACATTATAAGTGTACCATTTGAGAGAATCCCATTGATCTGGCCGAGCTGCTGGCCAAATGTGCAAAAGGTTATGAGTACATTCTTGTGATTGTGGACTATGCTATGCGCATACTTCATTCCACTAAGGAAAGCTACATTGAAGAATATCAAGAGAGAGCTGTTTAGTGTAGTGGGTTTAGGTAAGTAACAGGAGTGATGACCTATCAGAGCAAAGCACCTCTCTATTTAAAGGCTGATTGGCTGCTGCCTGGGTTGCATCACGCCTGGTTTCCCTTTGTTGTCCTTGTTTGTAGAGGTGGCAGGTAAGCGTGTTGTTTAAACATGGCTGTTGGAAACTGGCTTTTATGTGTGTGTGTAACTTAAAGGGATTATTGTTAATTTTATAGCGTGTTTTCTAGGGCTCCAGTTGCTGACGGTGGTGTGAGCGTTCGCCTTTCAGGTAGGTTTGTTTAACCTTGTTTGGTTGATTAGCTTCTGAAGGAATTAACATTTTCCCTGCATATTGATTAGGCTTTCTTGTACCCTGTTGTGCTATGATGGGATATGGCTCTGACTAAACCTGTGCCGGTATGGGCTTTGGCTATGGAGACCTAAATGGTAGGTGGCTTAACTTGCCTTTTACTGAGAATTAGAGGTGTACATATTAATAATGTCTCCTCTCTCGTCTTTGTCATAGGAAACTCCCTCTCATTGCTAATGTTGTGTTGGCTGTTGTGTTAATCGAGTGGTGCCGTTACCGCTGTTTCTTTGTAGGGCTGTGAAGATACGGCTGCTAACCGTATGAGAAGCTAATGCTGCTAATGGCTGATAGGGAAGACACTGCCGTTAATCTCACGCCAGTGCTGCCGTGAATAGCATTGAAAGGGGACTGTTTATCTGTCTGGTGTCGTGCTGCTCTGTTGGCCCACGTCGAACGTATGGTTTATATATTTGTTTTATTTTTCTTTCTTATTTTGGCTTAGGTAAGCCAGGTTCTCTTGGCCTGCTTAAGTAATTTTAGTTTATTGTTTGGTTGGTTATTTTTGTGTCATAGTTGCTTTTATTTTTACCTTTAATTTGAATTAATGTATTTTGTCGATGACTACCTTGCAATAGGGACTAATCAGTACATTTGATGTCTTATGGCCCTTTCTTATGTACTTTTTTTTGCTCCTAATACTCATTGTTGTCAGACGATGTCTCATTAAGTGGTTTCTGTAATATTGTTGGAGTTTTCTGTTTTGGTTATTTTCTTTCTTGTTTATTGTAAGAGCTGAGGTTCTGTGACAGACTTGTTTTCTTCGCTGTGGTGGTGGTTCTTCCCGATTGTGTGCAGTGTTACACTTGGAGTGTTTTTGCGCACGATCATTGTGCACAGTGGTGTGTGTGCAAGTGTGTTCCGGTAAAGAGACCACTCTACTTTGTCTGGCCCTTGTGAACCTCAGCTCTCAGTATTCTGTTTATTTAAGTTTTTGTTCAACAATATATACATTTCAATAAGTTCTTTTAATTTAGTTCTTTCTTTTTCTGTATTTTGTGTCATTTGTTTGACCTAGGGTTTCTTTTTTTTTTTTTTTTTGCTTTTTTGCTTTTAGTGTGTTTTAAATAATCATATTAATTATGATTATTTAAAACATAAATAATCGTAATTATTAATAATCATTAATTATTAATAATTATTAATAATCGCCACCGCGCCGCCACCCCCGCCACATTCTAGCGTAATCGGCAGGATACTTCTGTTGTAATGTGGAGACGTAGATTTGGTGTTTTCTTTTATTCTCTTTGTTTTCCAGACAATGGCAGTCCCTTTCGTTGTGGATCGGCATCAGTGCATACTGGTGGTAAGAGCCTGTGCATTGGCAGAGATGGAGGACGAATTATGTGAGTTACGAGATTTGGTAGCGCAATTTAAAGCTGATAATGAAAGCCTGCGGCAGGACCACGTATCGGTTGCACAGCCTGGGTCATCTAATACTTTTCTTCCTGTGGTTCCAGATCCCCCACCCGTTGGTGCTGGTGCGCCGACTGCGGAGCGGTTTGTTCTCGTTTCCCGAGACCGTAAGTGCCCGAAGTTTAGTGGTCGGTCAGGTCCCTGGGGGGAGAGGGAAAAGAGAAAGAGGGGGAGAAAGAGAAGAAAAGGAGAGATGGCATTTAGGTATGGTCAAAGTCACACAATGTATAATGTAATTGTATATTAACTGTAGAGTGCAAGCAGAGACTCCGGCAGGACTAACTATGACAGCATAACTAAAAGGGAGAGCCAGAAGGAAACACAAACATGAGGGCTTCCTGAGATGTAAAGCAAACAATCACCTCACCGTCAACAAACCTGAGTAATCAATGAGAGTGAGGAAGACAGCATCTATACATACCAGTTCACCATAATACTCTACGTCCATGAGTCCCCCAGATCTGCTCCTTTACCTAAGGCAAATCTATTTATAAAAATGCTTGGCTAAATAAATTGGTTTTTAGCGTGGACTTAAACACTAATTGGAAGACAATTCCATAATTTGGGAGCTTTGTAAGAAAAAGCTCTGCCCCAGCTGTATTTTTCATAATACGCGGTACTGACAAGCAGCCTGCATCCTTTGATCGAAGTAGGCGTGGCGGTTCGTAAGACACTAGCAGTTTGCTCAGGTACTGCGGTGCGAGACCATTTAATGATTTATATGTCAAGAGTAGTATTTTAAAATCGATGCGAAATTTCACAGGGAGCATAATCACACCAAGGTCTTTTACTGTTGCATTTGATGGAACATAAAGGCCATCTAAAGTTACGGTGCAATCTAAAATTTTACTCCTAGCTGTATGCGGTCCTATGACTAGAACTTCTGTCTTATCCGGATTAAGCAGAAGGAAGTTAATTAGCATCCAAATTCTTATGTTCTGCACACATTGCTCGACTTTAGTAAGCTGTTTTTTCTCATCAAGTTTTGCTGAGACATATAACTGTGTGTCGTCAGCATAACAATGAAAACTAATACCATGCTCACGGATTATGTTGCCCAGAGGGAGCATGTAAAGGGAAAAAAAAAGCAGTAGACCAAAAAGTGAACCCTGCGGAATGCCAAACTTCACTAGAGAACATGCAGAATTATCATCATTTAAGTCTACATACTGATAACTATTAGTCAGATAGGATCTGAGCCAGGAGAGGGCTGTACCCTTAATTCCTACTACATTTTCTAATCTGTGAAGAAGAATAGAAGATGAGTGAAATTCGTTCATTCTCTTCAAGGAGAGTAAAGTATTCTATGTTCTGATCTGACATGGCTAGATTAACATCTGCATCAATTATATTGTTCGGTTTTAAAGCCTCAATTTTATGCCTAATATTTACAATTTCATTATTAAAAAAGTTCATGAAGTCCTCATTATTGCATGATGATTTTGTGGAAATATCTGCAGTGGTCTTATTTCTGGTTAATATTGGGTGCAAGAAATTAGCATGTTAATAGTAGTGTTTCTGTAACATCAGAAATTAGTGAACTGCAGGATATGCTGAGTAATCGGCAACAACAGTTGAATCAGTTAACCCAAAGTATGGCCCAGCTTCAAAATCCCCAGTCACACGCGCGGTCATTTAAGCCTAGGCTAATTTGTAGACGGTGTCACCAACCTGGTCATTTCGCTAGAGAGTGTAATGGGGGCGGGTATTGGTCTGTCCACCACTAGCTCCAGCGAACCCAATGGCATAAGGGGCGAACAGTCACCTGTGCAGCCGCTGGAAAACTAGCTCCCACCGAAATGCAGAGCCACAACTTGGTTGGAAGGATGACGGGCTCCACACAAAATGGGTACTGATTTTATGTCACGATTTATGTCTACTTGTCCTCAGCGCATTGTATCCATGGGTGGGGTTTTGGTACTGTAAAGTTTTTCTAAAGTTACGTAGTAGGGGAGGCGAGTTGCTCGGTCTGTCCGCTGTGCTTCGGTAAGCTTCTCTGGCGCCAGGAGAGACTCAGTCAAACACACACACACGCGTTGTCTGTCACAAAGGTCTCTGTTTATTAACAGCAAACGATGGGGTTTATATATGTTTGACCAAACGCCTGTGCCATAGACATATGTTACTACAAAGAACATGAACCATTGTAAATTTCCTGGTGAGATCCTGAAGAATCAAAGGAGAGGAAGATAGAGAGGTGTCCGTCCAGAGACAGATCACAAGATGTTGGCTCGAGTTAGGGGGAGAGGGGGAAGGAGACAGAGGGGGAGAGAGAGAGAGGGGGAGAGAGACATGAAGAGAGAATGGGAAGGTGAGCGTGGGAGCGTTCACACCTTAAGGAGCAGATGCAAGAGGAGACAGGAAGATAGCAACAGGAAAGATTTAACACGTTAATATCAGATCTATGAGGAAGAGAGCAAGAGAGTAGAAATTACTCCTTTATATAAAATAATTCTAACAGGTACCTTGCCTGGTGGACACTGGTTCTAAGTCGTGTCATCGGTTACAGCTCCGGGCTGCAAATTTTAATTCCGTATTTTGGCTATTTGAAATTGGATGTGGAACCCTGTGGATGGGTTGTTTCCGGTTGTGGTGTGTTGGTGGTCAGAGACCCTTCTGGTTTCTCCTGCTCTTTTAAGGGTGGATGGTGGTACGGTCTACGTGCCTATAGTGAATGTTAGAACTGTAGACGTAGTGCTGTATGTTCGTACTGTTATTTTTACTGTGAAGAAGGTTGATGAACTTAGTTTGCCTCCAGGGGTCACGGAAAAAACTGTTGCTGCAACAGTAAATGCACAGTATGTGCAAGTTTCTCCTACGGTACCAGAACAGATAGCCAGGCTGGATTTATCCGTGTTCTCAGAAGAAGACCAGGGTAAGATGAGGACATTGCTGGATAAGTACATGTCTGTGTTTTTCTACAAATAATTGGGACTTAGGCTGCACTAATCTGATATCTCATAATATACCTTTGGTGGATGAAATCCCTGTTAGGCAGCGGTTTAGACGTATTCCCCCGTCTGAGTATGAGGTGGTAAAAGCACATATTAATCAGCTGCTAGATACTCAGGTAACCCGAGAAAGCTGTAGTCCTTACACCTCGCCTATAGTGCTCGTCAAAAAGAAGGACGGTGGTCTGCACATGTGTGTGGACTACCATCGCTTAAACGTGAAGATTAGAAAGGATGCGTTTCCTCTGCCACGCTTTGAGGAGACTTTGGACTCACTGGCTGGGGCCCAGTGGTATCCACCCTAGACCTGGCCAGTGGGTATAATCAGGTACCTGTAACGGAGGGGGATAAGCCAAAAACTGCTTTTTGCACCCCTTTTGGCCTATTTGAGTGGAATAGGATGCCTTTTGGGTTGTGCAATGCTCCAAGTACCTTCCAGCGACTGATGCAATGGTTGTTTGGTGATCAGCAGTACCAGTCCCTTCTGTTGTATCTTGATATTATTGTGTTATCCTCTTCAGTGGACCAACATCTTGCTCAGATGGAGGTGGTTTTGAGTCGGTTACAGACTGAAGGTTTGAAAGCCAAATTGTCGAAGTGTGCCTTCTTTAAAAAGGAAGAGCGTTATTTCGGGCATGTCATCTCTGCAGCTGGGGTGTCGACTGACCCAAGCAAAGTGGAGGCAGTTGCACAGTGGCCTCGTCCCAATAACGTTGCTGAGTTGCGTTCATTTTTGGGATTTGCTAGCTACTACCAGCGCTTTGTGGAGGGGTTTGCCAAGTTTGCTGCCCCCTTCCATAGGTTGGTAGCTCAGCTGGCAAACTTCAAACGTCCAAGGTAAAATGTTCGAGATAAAACTGGAATTGTTCGAGCTCAAGTAGCCCATGACCAAGACATTCAGGGAGTATCTGTTGGGCAATAAGTGTGTTGTCTTTACTGACAACAATCTCCTTAGCTACCTGACATCTGCAAAGTTGGGTGCCATGGAGCAGCGTTGGTCTGCTCAATTGGCATCATTTGATTTTGAGATCAAATATAGGTCCGGAAGAAGCAACTGTTATGCGGATTCCCTGTCACGTCAAAACTTTCCTGGTAGGGGGGAAGTGCGCGAGTTGTGTCCAGGTATGGCCGTTCCAGTGGCGTTGCAGCAAGCTTCTCAAGGTGGATTGGTGACCTCGGTTAACCAGGCTACCTCCTTCTCAAGTATTCCATTTGGTGACCTGGGTGTTCAGCAGGGTGTAGATCCAGTGATGGGTAAATTGCTAGTGTTTTAAGGGCATAAAAGTCTTCCGACATCAGAAGAACGTAAGAAGCTTTCCAGACATGCAATTATATTGCTTCGACAATGGAAACGTTTGCAAGAAGTAAATGGGGAACTTTATCGGTGTATGTTTCGCTCAGATGGTAGGGAGGAAATTCTTCAGGTGTTAATGCCGGCCGCTATGAGACATGATGTGTTAAACCAGCTTTATCAACGGCATGGGCATCAGGGGTAGAGCGCACTTCTCAACTGGTGTGCCGGCGCTGTTATTGGCCAGGCCTGTCTGTGGACATTGCGCATTGGTGCCAAGAGTGTAAGCGTTGCCAGCGCGCTAAAAGTGTTCCCTCCGCCACTGGTAGTTTTATGGGGCATCTGTTGGCTGTTCGGCCTAACAGGATTTTGGCTTTAGACTTCACCGTCCTAGAACCGTCAAGATCTGGTATGGAGAATGTGTTAGTTATGACCAATATTTTTAAGAAATACACTTTAGCAATACCCACTAGAGAGCAACAGGCTAAGACCATCCTCATTCAGCAGCTTTGTTCTCGGTATGGGGTTGCGAAATCACGCACCACCCCATACCACCCAGCGGGACATGGCCAGTGCAAACGGTTCAACAGAACCTTGCATGATCTGTTGCGCACTTTGCCACTGTCCAAAAAGAGTGATTGGCCCCTCTGTCTTCCTCACATACTCTTTGCGTATAATACACCCCCTCATCAGGCAACTGGGGAGTCCCTGTATTTTGTGTTCGGACAGGAGCCTAGACTGCCTGTTGATTTTGCACTTGGCAGAGTCCCAGAGCAATTATCTGGGAGCGTTCATAGGTGGATTCTGGAGCAGCAAGATCGGTTGCACATTGCATTTCAGAGTGGCCGCAAGCGGTTGGGTGCGGCAGCCGCCTCACGGAAGGCCTGGTACAATTCGCAGGTAAGGGAGGCACCACCGAAGGAGGGTCAGTTAGTATACCTCCGCGACCATAGTGTGCAGGGTAGATGTAAAATCCCGGACCTGTAAAGCTCAGTGGTGTACCAGGTTATCATGGCACCTAGGGAAGGTGAGGCGGTGAATACTTTTGCTCCCACCACAGATCTGAGTAAGGTCAAACATGTGTACTCAGCCATCTGGTGACTTGCATCTGGTGACTTGCAGGTGGTGAAAGCCAGCAATGCTGCAGGGGGCTTAGAGGTTAAGGAGGATGTGCAGTGAGTGGTATTGCCTTCTAATTTAAAGGTAGGTAAGGTTGTGGTAAGAAGAACAGGTAAGAGTACCGCAGGTCCGCACTCTAACCAATATCATCTCCCACAAGACGTAGGCCTGGGTTCGGTATCCAGCATAGTGGGTGGTACCGTTAGTACCCGTTCCGGCCTTGGGATTAAGGTTTTCTCCTGTTTTTGTTCACCGTCGGGGTGACGTTGCAGAAACTGGGCGTGGAATGTAGTGGGTTTAGGTGAGTGACAGCAGTGATGACCTATCAGAGCAAAGCACCTCTGGGCTGCTGCCCGGGTTGCGTCATGTCCAATTTCCCCTTAGTTGTCCCTGTTTGTAGAGGCGGCAGGTAAGCGCGTTGTTTAAACATGGCTGTTGGAAACTGGCTTTTATGTGTGTGTGTAACTTAAAGGGATTATTGTTAATTTTATAGCGTGTTTTCTGGCGCTGCGGTTGCTGACGGTGGTGTGAGCGTTCGCCTTTCAGGTAGGTTTGTTTAACCTTGTTTGACTGATTAGCTTTTGAAGGAATTAACATTTTCCTGAATAATGAGAGACCTGAATGATAAGTGGCTTAACTAAGAACTAACTGGCCTTTCACTTAAAATTAGAGGTGTAAATATTATTAATTTTTTCTCTCTCGTGTTTGTCATAGGAAACTCCCTCTTGTTGCTAATGTTGTGTTGGCTATTGCTAATCGAGTGGTGCCATTAGCACTGTTCGTTTGTAGGGCTGTGAAGATATGGCTGCTAACAGTGTGAGAAGCTAATGCTGCTAATTGCTAATAGTAAAGACGCTGCCGTTAATCTTACGCCAGTGCTGCCATGAATAGCATAGAGAGGGAACTCTTTATCTGTCTGGTGTTGTGCTGCTCTGTTGCCCCGCATCGAATGGGGCAACAGAGCAGCAACTTGCTGAAACTCCAGATCTGCCAGGATTTGCCTCTTGCGTTGGCAGTTAGACCAGTACGTTTATACATTTGTTTTATTTATTTTTTCTTATTTTGGCTTGGGTAAGCCAGGTTCTCTTGACCTGCTTAAGTGAATTTAGTTTATTGTTTGGTTGGTTATTTTTGTATCATGGTTGCTTTCATTTTTACCTTAAATTTGAATGAATGTATTTTGTTGATGTCTACCTTGCAATAGAGACTAATCAGTACATTTGATGTCTTATGGCCCTTTCTTATGTAGTTTTGTTTGCTCCTGATACTCATTGTCAGAAGATGTCTCATTAAGTGGTGTCTGTAATATTGTTGGAGTCTTCTTTTTTGGTTTTTTTTTTTCTTGTTTTTTGTGGGAGCTGAGGTCCCGTGACAGACTTGTCTTCTTCGCTGTGGTAGTTTCTCCCCGATTGTGTGCAGTGTTACACTTGGAGTGTTTGAGTGCGCGATCATTGTGCACAGTGGTGTGTGTGGAAGTGTGTTCCAGTAAAAAGGCCACTCTACTTTGTCTGGCCCTTGTGAACCTCAGCTCTCAGTATTCTGTTTATTTAAGTTTTTGTCCAACAATATATACATTTCAGTAAGTTCTTTTCATTTAGTTCTTTCTTTTTCGGTATTTTGTGTCATTTGTTTGATCTCGAGTTTCCTTTGAAATCATTTTATTTTTAGTGTGTTTTAAATAATTGTATTAATAAAATTCCATTTTTTATATCTTATCTATGTCTCCTGCCTGCTGTGAGGTAGTCAAACTTGTGTGCTTGACCTCTAAATTGAGTGGTTAAAATCTTTTTGTCCCTGGGGTGAGTCCCAGGGTGGTGTAATCAGATCTTTGGTGCTAACCTTAACACTTAGTTGCCGTCGGAGGAGCGAGCACGCCCTCCCCTGTCCACTGGAACCCAGGTCTTTACTATTAGCAATTAGCAGCATTAGCTTCAGATGGGAGTTCCTTTTTGAGGCTGGCTAATGATTACCCCTGTTTTAGCCTTTTCTCTCCTCTGTCACACCATCCCTTTCCAATCTAACAAAAAAAGGACTACCAAAGAAGATTTAAGAACAACTTAAAAATCCCACCTCACCAGTTCCCCTGTCCACTGGAACCCAGGTCTGGTAGCAGTGCCTAGCTGGCATGCGGGCACAGGCTGGTGAGCGATGGCAGCGGACATTGGCTCCTGTGTCTCCATGGCCACCCTTCTTTCCATGGACCTGACCAACCGCCCCGTCCCAGCTCTTCATCAGGTGCAGCCTCAGATGGGAGTCCCTATTAATGTTTGACGGCTGGAAAGCGATCCAGGCTGGGAATAGGGGCCCTAACGTGAATGCCTATTGCTGCCGCAGACATGCCTATTTTCTGCCCCTTCATGCACCTGCACATAAATATGAAGTTTTACATGTACATATACGAGGACAACGAGGAAAGCTGCGAGCTCACTGCTAGAGCTCCCGTGGCTCTTTAACTATCAAATTAGGCCAGTGTCTCACTTGGCAGTGGCAGTGACGACAGTAAGCTTGGAGCTGAGCACTCGGGCAATATCACAGCATGCGTCTGTAATTGGCAGGCCATTTTTATCGCTCCTCGCTCACTGGGCAGGTGGCCTCCCCTTCTGCAACTGTGCGTAGGGGCAGGGTTGCAGGAATAGACACCGGCTAGTGAGCTATACCCACAACATTTAAATGCATGACACCTGGATTTGCACCTTTACAAAACCTTGAGTGCATGAATTAGTGCCAGTTTCCACTTGTATGTGTTTATAGCTCAAGCATCTAGAGATTTTGCATTGTGGGGAAACTTCAGCCTAATTATTATGCTAGTCATGTCAGAGAATTCATTCTAAAGTGAAGGCTTCTCATATAGACAGAGGTTTAGCAGAGCCAACCCTGCTGTTTTTATTGTGCAAGCATACCTAACTTAGGATCAAGGGACACCCTACCTTTGGTCTCAAAAGTATTGTGTGTATTGTCACAGTAACACAATAACTAATTTTCCAATCACATCTGCCCCCAAAGCTAGCACCTGTTTTCAGTCTCTCTCTTATCTGGGTCAAATGGCCGTTAAGTAGCAAGTCTGTTTACATCCAAACCTAATAGCTGCGTGTCTATGGCACCAAAGGAATCAGCTAATTTGGAGCAGATTTTAGAAATTGTGGCACTTTAGGCCACTGAAGCTGTAAGACATAATCGGGGACTGACCATGTAGTTGGCAGAGGTGGAGGACATATCGTAGCTCATAGGTCAAATCCAGACATTGCTGCAGTCTTGAGTCACTTCTTTATACTGAGGACCTGGGAACATCCAGAAAAAGACCAGCTCCAGCTGGATTCCGCTTTATGATGGTTGGAGCTACACATGCTGCTCCTGTGCTTCCAGTGATCCAGACCCCATCTGTCCTCTGCACCTGCTGACTCATCCCTATGCTGAACTGGACTTCATGTTAATTTAAATAACTTCTGTTTTATTTAACTTTCACCTGCATAACATACATGATGTAATATAATTTCTATCTGTTATCACCCAAATGAGGATGGGTTCCCCGTTTAAGTCTGGTCCCTCGGTTTCTTCCTATATCCATCTCAGGGAGTTTTTCCTTGCCACTGTTGCCATCACCCTTGGCTTGCTCATCAGAGACATTTCATTCATTCATCTCATTATTATCTAAACACACTTTTTTCACACATACATGAAAATATTTTTCTTTTTTTAATTTCTTTCATTTTTGTGAAGCTGCTTTGAGACGATTGACCATTGTTGAAAGCGCTATATAAATAAAATTGAATTGAACTGATAATCATTAGGCATATGCTGGAAAGGCAAGTTGCTTTATAATCTAATGCTCATTGGTTTTTGCTATGTACCCATAACAAAAGCTCTCTTAGGTATTAAAGTCCCAGCCCCCAATACTGCTGATGAAATAGATTTTTCCCAATTACCCAACTGAGTTGCCGCCTTCGTGCCTGTCCACCTCTCTGCCTGTCTATAACTCCATGGAGTGGACCCCTGCGGCTTCACCTGTCTTACGGGTGGCCGTGTTTCACAGACACTGCCTGCCTCTAAGGAATACAGCATTTAAATGCCTAATACAGATAATAGTTTTTCACTAAATTGGATTATACACATTTTTATGTAATGTTTCAATGTCTAATGTCCTCTACTGAAGCACAGGGGATGAGTGGAAGACTTCTTTATGGTTGCACTGATCTGATATTACCCAAATGAGAATGGGTCCCCTTTTTTGAATTTGGTTCCTCTCAAGCTTTCTTCCTTTTGTCATCTCAGGGAGTTCTTCCTTGCCACAGTTTCCCCTGCTCGCTCACTGCTTTGTGTCAATGCCCATTATTAAAAACACTACGCAAATAAAATTACATTTAAATTTAAGAAGAGTTCAAGGTGGATCTGCATCAAGAATTCGCTCTGATCAGCTTTTTTGCTTGCTTGGATGATGGACCGGTTGACAGATGAGGTTAGATATGAGTCTCCATGGATTATGAGGTTGCAGATGACATTTACGCATTTGGCAGATGCCCATATCCAAAGCAACTTACATCTTTATCTCACTATACATATTAGTAATTAAGGGTTAAAAGCTTTGGGGGGAACTTGGTGGTCGAGGGGTTAGAACCTGGGACCTTTTGAACCATAGTCCAATGCTTTAACCACTGAGCCACTCCTGACCCTATGACATAGTGCTTTGTTGCAAAAGCAGGAACCAGGTGGAGAAAAATCTAAGAGCGGTAGAGATATGCTATGAATAGCAGAGGAATAATGGTTAGCAGCAAGATAAAATATATGATTATGAGAGGGACCCAAGTGATATGTTGAGGCTACAAGAAGCAGAGGTACAGTAAATAAGGCAAAGGACTTAGGGTCGACTATTCAGAGCAATGCAGGGTGTGAAAAGGAGGTGAAGAGGCATGTGCAGGCAGGTTAGCATAGGTGGACAAAAGTGTCAACTGACAATTGTGTAAAAAAAGAGTATCAATGAGAATGAGGGGAGAGATGTTCAAGACAGTGGTGAGCCCAGTGATGCTCTACAGGTTAGAGACGGTGCCACTCAAGAAAAGATAGGAGGCAGAGCTGGAGGTAGCAGAGATGAAGATGTTGAGGTTCTTTTTGAGAGTGACAAGAATTAAGAGGATCAAGAATGAGTCTATCAGTGGAACAACCCATGTCAGAAGATCTAGGGGAAGACCAAAGAGGAGGTTTATGAATGCAGTTAGAGAAGATATGAAGTTAGTTGGTGTGAGAGAAGAGAACACATAGGATAGGGTTAGATGGAAGCAAACGATTTGCTGTCGCTACCCCTGAAAGGGAACAGCCAAAATTAAAAGAAGAAGAAGTGAATGATGTTGGAAATGGTATTATCTCCTTAAAACCTTACATGAGAGAATAATTCTGAACTCACCAACAGCATGTAAAATGTATTTTTTAAAAAGCCCCCTATTTTACTGAGAGAAGGAGAAAAATCATTTAAACATTTGTTCCCTAATTGTGTTATTAGTGACCTAGACCAGTCAACTTTGATTTTAAAGAGGTCCTATACTGTATATAAAAAATGCTTAAAGGCTGTCATTCTTTATATAACATACAGTATATAAGGCTTTTACACTATTTTCATTTAAATACCACACTAATTTCACAATTTATAATCTATTATAATTATAAATCAGACAAGAATAAATTAAATACTGAACTATACTTGTGGCCATGGTTGGGTAGTAATTAGCACTGTCGTCTTACTCATCCAGGGTCGTTCAAAAAGGTGCTGGAAGGTTCCCATATAACCCATATTGGCATGATAGCATCACACAGTTGCAGCAAATTTGTCAGCTACACTTCCATGATGAGAATCTCCCACTCTACCACATCCATAAAGTGCTCAATTGGATTGAGAGCTGGTAACTCTGAAGGCCATTTGAGTACAGAACTCATTGTCATGTTCAAGAAACCAGTTTGAGAGGCTTGTATTGTAGTAAAAACATTTTTATGGTATGTTTGACTCAATTATGATAGGGGAGTAATACACGATAAATAGCTCTGGCACGTTTAACAGTTCTTCAAATGCTTTCCAATGCAGCCCTTTAATTTCAAAATAAGTCTGAGCTGCCTTCACTATGATCTAAATAGTTTTTGCCTTCCTGTCCATTTCCATTTACTATGACACATTTAGCATATCCTCTTTAAATTTGTGACATCCTATGCAACGTTCCATGTTATTATTTACCGCAACTTTGCTTTTTTACTTTACCTGCTACTTCTCTTACATATTTTGAATATGTTAGACCAAGTAAGACTCATTGTACCACCACTGCTGTTTGCTAGCTTCACATCTGCAATAAACAGCGTTATGCTCTGTGGAAAATTTTATTAAATTCCAACTATATGTCAGTAAATTAGCACTCCAAGCAAGCCAATGTTTAATTTCTAATACCCAGAAGGTCTCTGTGAAATAGCTGGCCCCCTGTTCTTGTGTTGCATCAGAGAAAAACACAGGCCATGCAGACACTCAATTTAGGGAAGTAAAGGCATACATGGGCAAGAGGCAGTGACAAAGTCTTTAACTCTTCAAACAACTTTAATAGTAATAAGATAAAAAAGTATTATTAGTATATTGTTAGTTTAGATATATTAGGTTATATTATTTTATATTGTTATAACTTTAATCAAGTGGAAAAACATGTAGAATACCTGGAGTGTGACCGAAGGATGACCTGTACACACAAAAATGTAAAAAGGGCAAAAACTATCTTGCTAAGGTTTGGCAAACTAAGATTAACAGAGACGCTTAGCAAAATTTATAAAAAATAACTTTCAGGTTCATTTTTTTCCAGACACAGAGCACAGATGGCCAGACTTTCCTTTTTTAAAGCTAAGAAACATAAGGCTTAATAATCAAATCAATTACTATCCCTTACTACTACAACCAATACTATCACTATACACACTACATAACTAAAATTCATCAATAATGGTTGTGTCTATAATTACTAATCCATATATATGTATATCCATACTATATATAGATATATTATAAAATGATTTTATAATAGAATCTAATATCTTATGAATAGGCCTGAATATCTTATGAATCAAAATTTTAATGATTTGACTTTTAAATCAGAAAAAAATAATATAATCAAGCTTTGACAAAATTAAACATATTGATCCTAACCAAAATTAAGTTCAATAATTATTCATTACTGTATATGACATGTAATTTTGAGATCATAAAAATATATATATATATATATATATATATATATTGTGACGGGGGCGGGGTTTCGCTTGGGAACCATCATGCTTTGCGGGGGGGGCTGTTATGTGTTCACCCTGTTGGGGAAAGGTATTTGGTTTAGTGGCTTCAGCCAGGATATGTGTGATGTGCGTGTGTTGTTATGCTGCTGGTTACCTTGTGTGAGTCAATAAAGTACTCCCAGCCATTTGCATTGGGCAGCAAATTAATAACTCGTCTCTCCACCATCCTTTCGGGCGTAAAAACGCCACAATTGGTGTCAGAAGTGGGATGGAGAGTCGCGAGTTAGAGCGCACCCCGGAGGAAATCCGGAGGATCCAAAGAGGCCGCCGAGTGGCGGAGCAGCTGAGGAGGAAGACCCTCCCTGACGGGGCCAGCGCGGGCAAGGAGCGGCGACCGGAGCGGAGCGGCGCGTTCCAGGTTCCGGCATTAGACCTCGGAGCGGATTCCTCCAGGGACATGGCGCCGACGCCGGAGCAAGCTACAGCTCCGTGTTCCGTCCGCCAGCGAAGCGACCTGCAGCTACGCCTGCCGGCCTACAACGGCGCCGGCGACCCCCACGCGTTCATCGCCCAGGTAGAGCTAGCCGCCAAATTCGCGGGCTGGTCCCCGGCGGAAACAGCTGTCCGGGTGGCCCTCTCGTTGGAGGGTGACGCGCTGCGGGCGTTGCAAGATCTCCGGGCTGATGAGCGGGGGGATTGGGTGAAGCTGCAGCAGTCGCTCTGTTTCCGCTTCGGCGCAGGGGATCGTAACGAGGCCGCGGGCGAGGAGTTGGCAACCCGCGTGCGGAGCGCCTCTGAGCCACTAGGGGCGTTCGCCATGGACCTGCGATCTCTCGCGCGCCAGGGCTATCCGGATTTCGGACACGGCCAGCAGGAGGAGCTAGCTCGTCGCGCGTTCCTTCGGGGAGTCCGGCCGTACCGGCTTCGCGAGCACCTCCGGTTAGCGGCACCGGCGTCCCTGTCCGAGGCGCTGCGTGAGGCCGAGCGCGCCGAGCCCATCTTGGGTGAACACCGCGGCGAGAGAGCCGAGCGATCTTCGGTGGCTCGCGGCCGCTGGGTAGGTGAACCTAGCCGGGGACAGGGCTACCCGTCACGGCTAGGCCTCGACCCAGCCTCCGAGTTTCCGCGACGACGCCGAGGCCAGGGACCGCCAGACCACCGCTGCAACGTTCTCCGGCCGGAGGACAGCGTACCCCAGCAGCCGTTAAACTAGCTTCGGGGGGCGCCGAGGGGAAACCGCCTCCCACAGCCATCTTTGTTTCCCCAACTGCCGGATTTAACTTCCGGTCGGGACGTGTCGGAAATCGCGCCGGGGTCTATGTGGACTGCGGCCTGGACAACGTTTCGCTGCGGGCGCTCGTGGACACCGGCTCTACAGTTTCGCTGCTGCGCGGGGGATTGTTGGAGCATGGAGAGCGCGGTCGTGTGCTGCCGGACCCGGCCGTGAACATTCGCACCGTGTCGGGGAGTTATCTGAGGATACGGGCCTGTCGCACAGTGCGAATACAAGTAGGTGCAATCATTCTTTTTCACCCATTCTTTGTGGCGGATATAGAGGATGATTGTATCTTGGGATTAGACATTTTGGAAAGGTGGGGTGCGGTACTAAATCTCGCGGACGGGACTCTGCGTGGTAGTTTCGGCTTAGCTAGGTTGCTAGTGCCCAAAGCGCAGCCGGACGGGTTAGTAGCACGCACCAAGGGGGCCGAACTTCCGGTGGACGCGCCGTGTAAACATCCGGTAGCTGTCCGAGCGAGAATAATGGCCGAGCTGATGCAGCGTAGCAGTGTGGGGCTAAATCAGACGCAGACCGACGCTGTGAAGTCCCTTTTGCACGAGTTCGCAGATATTTTCGCAGTGGATGAGCGCGAGTGCACGCATACCGATCTGGTGCAGCACCACATCGATACAGGTAACGCAGCTCCTGTTCGGTTACATCCGAGACGCCTCCCGTTAGCTAAACGAGCTATAGCCGAGCAGCAGCTGCGTGAGATGGCCGACTCGGGCGTCATAGAGCCAGCATCCGGACCGTGGTCTTCACCCGTTGTACTCGTGCGTAAAAAGGACGAATCGTGGCGGTTTTGTGTGGACTACCGGCGGTTAAACGAGGTGACGCGTAAAGATTCTTATCCGTTGCCGCGAATAGATGATGCGTTGGAACACGTTGCGGGCTCGGCGTGGTTTAGCTCGTTGGATTTGCGTAGCGGGTACTGGCAAGTAGAGCTCGCCCCGGAAGCACGACCCAAAACCGCGTTTTCTATCGGACAAGGGCTATGGCAATTTCGGCGCATGCCGTTCGGCCTCTGCAACGCTCCCGCTACGTTCGAACGGCTGATGGAGAGAGTATTGGCAGAGATCCCTCGCAACCGTTGTGTCGTCTACTTAGACGATTTATTGGTGCACGGCAAGGATTTTGCGGTCGCGCTAGCTAACCTACGGGAGGTGTTTCTAGCTATCCGGCGGGCGAATTTGCGGCTCAATCCCAAAAAGTGCCAGTTGTTGCGGCAAGAAACTGTCTTTCTGGGACACGTCATTAGCGCTCGAGGGATTGCCACCGATCCAGCCAAAATTGCCGCGGTACGGAATTGGCCGGAGCCGTCAAATGTGTCGCAGCTGCGCACTTTTCTCGGGTTAGCGTCGTACTATCGCCGGTTCGTGAGGGATTTTGCTACGATCGCCAGCCCGCTGCACGCGCTCACGAGAAAGAACCAGCCGTTTCGCTGGGACAGGGAGCACGCGCGTGCGTTTACTCGGTTACGGGAAGCTCTGGTTACGTCGCCCGTTCTCGAGTATCCTGATATAGCTCGTACGTTTATTCTCGACACGGACGCGAGCGATGTAGGGCTGGGAGCCGTCCTGTCTCAGGTTGCCGGGGGCGAAGAGCGTGTTGTCGCTTACTTCAGCCGCGCGTTGTCTGGACCGGAGAAGAATTACTGCGTCACGCGGCGCGAGCTGCTAGCGGTCGTCGCGGCTCTAAAACATTTTAGGCCATATTTATACGGGCAATCCTTCTCGCTGCGGACCGATCACGCTTCGTTGGTGTGGCTACTTAGTTTTAAAGAGCCCGAGGGGCAGTTGGCGCGCTGGTTAGAGCGGTTGCAGGACTATGACTTTACCGTCCAGCACCGAGCTGGGAAACTGCATGGTAACGCGGACGCTTTATCCCGCCGGCCGTGTAGCAAGGAGCGTTGTCGACACTGCGAGCGGGCTGAAGAGCGTGTGGGTGGTCACGACAGCGAACACACCCCGACCCCCGTGAACCAGAACATTCTCCCTGCGCAGTCTTCCGAAGCCTCCGTCGGTAATCGGCCGTCCGAGCCGGCGTGCAGCCGAGTCACTGCGGCACCTAAACCATCGCCGGTGGTCGTTTCGCCTGTGCCACAGATGGACTGCGAGCAGCTAATGGTCGAACAGGAGAAGGACCCGGCGCTGCAGCGGGTATTAGGTTGGGTTAACGCGGGCCAGAGACCGGATTATGCCGCCATTGCCCACCTGGGTCCAGAAGAAAAAGCTCTCCACTCGCAGTTTCCCCGACTAGCGTTGCGGGGGGGCTTACTCTACCGCCAGTGGGAACGGCCGTGTGGCGCTGGCGAATCTTTTCAGCTGCTGGTGCCGCGGACTTTGCGGGCATGTGTGCTGGGGATGGTTCATGGGCACGCAGGTTCGGGACACTTTGGGGTAACCAAGACACTGCGGCGGTTGCGTGCTCGGTTCTACTGGCCGGGTTGTCATACTGATAGCGAACTTTTTGTTCACAGATGCGATGTCTGCACGGCAAAGAAGGGCCCTACCCAGCGCTCACGAGCACCCTTGCAAGACTTTCGGGTGGGGGCGCCCATGGAACGTATGGGCGTGGACATTCTGGGGCCGTTTCCCGTCTCTGATCGCGGGAATCGTTATGTGCTGGTGGCCATGGATTATTTTACGAAGTGGCCGGAGGCGTTCGCTGTTCCAGATCAGAGCGCTTCCACCACGGCTCGAGTGCTGGTGGACGAGGTGTTCAGTCGATTCGGCGTCCCGGAGCAGTTGCACAGCGATCAGGGGCGTAACTTCGAGGCGGAGGTGTTTGCGGCGGTGTGCGAGCGCCTCGGAGTAAAAAAGACCCGCACCACGCCCCTGCATCCACAAAGTGACGGCCTCGTGGAACGGTTCAACCGAACACTCACCACCCAACTCGCCGTGCTTACCAGCGACCGGCAAAAAGATTGGGACGAGCATTTGCCTCTCGTGCTTTGGGCGTATCGTACAGCGGTGCAGGAGTCCTCGCAGCTGACGCCAGCTGCGTTGATGTTCGGTCGCGAGTTGCGCACGCCTGTGGATCTAGTGTTCGGGTCCCCCCCACAAGTGGATTTACCCACGAAACCAGGTGTGGAGTATTTTTGTTTATTAAAAGACAAACTGTTCCGTGTCCACGAATTGGCGCGTAGACACTTGGCGGACGCCGGGGTTAAGCAGCGCCGTGTGTACGATACGCACAGCCGGGGGCGAGACTTTGCTGCTGGGGAGCAAGTTTGGGTGTATTCCCCCGGAAGGAAAAGGGGGCTCTCACCTAAGCTTATGTCGCACTGGGTGGGCCCCTGCACGGTCGTCGCACAGCTCTCTGACGTGGTCTACCGGGTGCGGTTGGCGGGGCGGTCGCGACTGGTCGTGCTCCACCGGGATCGTCTGGCTCCTTATCAGCCCCACGCCAGGGCATCGTCGAATGCTGTGGAGGCCAGTCCGCCTCAGGAGGAGGGCGACGGGCCCTCTTCCTCCGCAACCAGACTCCGGCGTTCCCAACGCCGGCGCCGACCACCGTCACGTCTGTTGGACTGAGCCATGGTGACCGGGGACGGTCACAGCTCGGGTGGGGGCAGTGTGACGGGGGCGGGGTTTCGCTTGGGAACCATCATGCTTTGCGGGGGGGGGCTGTTATGTGTTCACCCTGTTGGGGAAAGGTATTTGGTTTAGTGGCTTCAGCCAGGATATGTGTGATGTGCGTGTGTTGTTATGCTGCTGGTTACCTTGTGTGAGTCAATAAAGTACTCCCAGCCATTTGCATTGGGCAGCAAATTAATAACTCGTCTCTCCACCATCCTTTCGGGCGTAAAAACGCCACAATATATATATATATATATATATATATATATATAAAAATAATAATAATACATTTATTCTTCTAATAACTTCAAGCATTCTAAGAACAGATGACACATGACTGTTGGGAAAGGAATAGGGAAATAGGAAAATAAGAATAAGATTATAACGCATCTTGGAACAATCTCAAAACTTTGTACGATGGAAAAATAAAGCCCTCAGCACTAGTGGTCGATATTCTGCCTAGAAAAAAAGAAACGAACCAAACTCTCTTTGAAAAAAGTGGAAAAGGAAAATAAAGTTTTTGAAGGCCAAATAAAATCACCCCAGACATGACTTAATAATAAATAAATAAAATAGATAAAAGGGGGGAAGTATGGAATTGGAAGTCACCACACCCCTAGGTGTTTTAATTTAACATATATCTATTGAATATTAAATAAAAATTGGGTTAAACAAAAGGACTTGGAGAAACAATGAGGCACTGTTACTAACCGGCACAATACTTTTGCACATTTGGTCTTTCCCAGGAACTTGTTTTAGCTTTGGTAAGCTGAATTGGATTCCGCTCACTATACTGTATAATGTGCCAAGTTTAATAAATACTTCTACACCTCTCCCTTTTCATTTTACACGCCTGCCCAATGTTAAGTTCATAAGTCCTTGTGTTCTTTTATTTTCCTTTGAACCCTTTGCTTAGTTATACTTATTTACCATATATTGCTTTTTTTGCTGAAGTTGTAGTTAATTACATTATAAAATAATAAAGGGACTGCCACCCACTGCAAGGTTAGTATCCCCAGTACTGTGCAGCGGTTGTGAGTTCTTTGACTTCGGGGACAGACGATTCCGGGGACTACATTTCCAAAAACACTTTTTAAGGTAAGGCTTGTGCTGACCTGTACAGAATTTGACACCGGTAATGTTTCGTCCTTTGCAGATAGATATTTCCTGTTTGAGTTTGTGATTACGGAATGTTTATCAAATGCAACGTGATAGTATGCGCCGCCATCTTGGTCTACATAGATTTAGAGTCAAGAGGAGACAGAGTAAGGGTTGAAGCAAAAGGTTTAACAGGAACCAGAAGCTTAGGTATCTAATGTTTTTTATCAAGATGGGCCCATTTTTAAATTTCAATTGCTAGATTTGTGAGTTCTTTAAGGATGGATGAAAGCTCTCTGGCTGGTTGTTTGACTGTTTGATTGAGTCCATAAAGGTAAGCATCAAAGAGCGCCTGATCATCCCATCCATAAGAGGAAGCCAGGATCATAGTCATATACAAAGTGAGATCTTTGACTAACTTAAGTAATTGCCCTGCTTTCTGACGCCTGAGAATGAGTGGTCAAACACCCTCCTCATTTCACTAGTAAATGCCTCATAGGTGGAACAGCAGAAGACCTGGCTCGTTCCATAAGGATGTTCCCCATTTTCTTGCTCTACCTAAAAGGAGAATTATGATGTATGCTCTTTTGCAATTATGATGTATGCTCTTTTTGCACCTTCCATGGGAAGGACTAAGGACTAAAGGACTAGGGAGTACTGCGATCCATTAATGACCAGATTATACTGTCAGGATATGGGCTTTAAAAGCGTTGGTTGCTTTGTGGCGAAGAACAGTGATTTTGCTGGGTTGTATAGGGAAGCATGGCAAAAGCTTTACAAAAGAACGTGGACCGTGAAGTTGAATGAATAGCGGATCTGCTAGGATAAATTGTGGTCATATACAGGCGAGGTTCAAAGCCAGAGACTAAACTAAACTAAACTAAAGTCCATAATTTAAAATCATGTCAAGAAATGAGATCAGAAGTCAGCAGCCAAAAATCCGAGTGAGAAGTGTGAGCAACCTCTGTGAAATAAACTGAGGATTGCTGGAATACTGGGCAAAAAGGCACATAATTATCAGGTGAAGAATGGTTGTTTGATGGCATGTTTAAATTGGATGAGATGATAAACAAAGTTCAGTGCATGAGGTAACAAAAAATAAGGAGAGGAGTGGAGTATGGAGCAGACTCAAGACAGGATCATGGCTTGAGAGCATGCCATGATAGTTTGTGTGAATGTCTGAGAAAGATAGCAAGCAAATTCACAATAAAGGAAGAATACAATCTAAATTCTAAAATAGAAAATAAATATTTTTAAATGTGGCTGTATAATAAAGGACAGTAGGTATTTTAAAACATAAGGGAAATTTCGATGTTACAAATGTAAATATGCAACATGTGATTAGCAATCGCATATGAATTTATGCACTTAGATAGGAATTATATTTTAATGAGACTGGAGAAAGTTTTACAATGCATTGGAGGGAGACCAGTTTGAGACTCTTAACAAAAAAAGGCACGGATAAGAAAATGCAATGCCTTACTAAAATAGTATTACAATTACATATTTATAGAGTTTCTGCTTTAATTGGCATAGTTTAAGAGAAGAAATGATATATGACATGATGCCCTTTGCATGTAGCTCACAAATGAAATATCACAAGTTCCACTGAGGCAAGTGCAGGCTTGCCACTGAATGTTAGCAATGTCCCAGGCTGCTTTAAATTCCATTATTTGAGTGAGGACGAGTCCCAATGTCACTTTCTCCTAGAATGCATAATAGGATTTTTTTTCCAAGGAAAAGAGAAAAACATAACACAAGTAGGAAGAATTTACAGTCTGGCATGTTTTAACATAACCATTACACTATATAATATATCCCACAAAAAAACTAATAAGCTAAGTTATTAATTCTATTAAGTTTATTTGTGTGGCAAATAAAAATTAACACTAACACAATGCTTTACAGAAACATGATGTAGATGTATCTAGGATGTAGATTGCGATTTCTAATGACCTGACAGTGGCAAAGAAAAACCCCTGAGATGACATAATAAGAAGCCATGCTGCCTATGAGCAGATTATGAATCCTGGGATGCAAGAAGACAGTCATTTTTACATCAGTAGCTTTTCCTAGGTTGAGATTATGAATTAATCAAATGTGAGTTTTGGACATACAGTAGTCTCTCTAAAATATGTGGGATCATCCAAATTCAAGTCACATTAGGAAAGATCCATATTTACTGAAAGCTAGTCAATGAGATGCAATAGCTAGTTTCAAGGCTTTACATGGGTGAAAATGAGTTTAAATTCATTATATTTTCTAAAAAGAAAAATCTGTCTTTTTTTTTTGCACCAGGAAAAATAGCTTTATGTAACAACATTAAAACAATGCATTTATCCACAGGGCACCCCTTCACCCAAATATCATTACTTATAAGTGCACATCCACTTTCAACATCCATTACTCCCACTCAAAATATAAAAAAAATAACTAAAAGATCTATTTTGCTTGGTCTCATGCAAGATCTATATACTGTACTGTTGTTTTTTTGTAGATTAAAAGAATGCTTTGATGGAGTGTTTTACATACTGTCCCACCTCCTCTCTCCACCCAGACACAAGCCAATGAACTAGTAAAGGAGATATTACCAAGAGACAAATAGTAACATTAAAGCTACCACATAGTTCCATAGCTCAGGTAAGAGGAGCTGTTCACAGCCTAGATACCATACAGTACATACCTGTGCTGCCATCAAAAGCTGCACTCACAGCTGTCTGTTAGTCTCATAAAATTTTGTTTGGAGTGTGCCAACAGCATTTTGAAGACTGGAAACCATTTCTCTAGCATCACAATGAACATTTTGCATGGCCTTTAAATGATGTATACTTACACAGACAAACCATTCTCAAGAACATACACCCATCAGAATGACACAAGGAATATAGGTTCATGCAGATCTATTTATTATTATTATTTTTTTATGATTGTGTTCATTCACTGATAAGAAATGCTGCACTATAAATGTGTACAGCACAGACATCTTAGAATAGTACTACTAAGTAGTGTAAACCCACAGTCTAAGGTCCAGGGGTAGCATCAAATGCAAGTTACATTTACATTTACATTTAGGCATTTGGCAGACGCTCTTATCCAGAGCGACTTACATTTTTATCTCATTATACATAGGAGCAATTGAGGGTTAAGGGCCTTGCTCAAGGGCCCAACAGTGGCAACTTGGTGGTTGTGGGGTTTGAACCTGGGATCTTCCGAACCGTAGTCCAATACCTTAACCACTGAGCTACCCCTAGCCCCAGTTAAGACAAACCAATGACCTGGCAAAGAAGAACAATTGAAATCTGTCTTGGGGAAATAACATATAGACTACAACAAGTAACTGAAAATTAAAATGTCAACAAAAAACTTGACACACTACACAATGATCAACTTAAATAAAATAAACAGCAAAGAACTTTGCAAAAATTTGCAAAGACTCAGCTAAGCAAAGATTCAGCTTTATTACAAACATTTATAGGATTAGGATGTTAGGATTTAATAAATATATTTATTGTGACTTAACCTGTTAATTGTTTTACTAATGGACAGTGTGATCTAATTTGATCAATACAAAAATAAAAGTTTTTTGCGTTATTTTAAGAATAAGGACTGCATTTGGTCAATGAATTGTCAATGAATAAAGTATACCTTCATAGTAATGAATACTGGCAATTTTACAAATATACTTTACAACACAATTGTATGTACAACAAAACAGACGTAAACACTTGCAAAAGACTTAAAACATACAAAAGAGAAATAATTAAAATAAGGACAGATAATTAAAATAAACCAATAATAATCAAAATAAGCAATGATTATTTAAAAAAGCCCATAAAACTTTATTAAATCCTTCTACTTTTTAAACTTTTTTTCATGCCAGTAAACATTATAACATTACAGTGGAACCTCGGATTACGAGTAACACAGTTTACGAGTGTTCCGCAAGACGAGCAAAGATTTTAAATAAAATTTAACTTGAAAAACTAGCAAAGTCTTGGTTTACGAGCACGGAGTATCATGTTTCACGGATGCGCTTCTTGTTTTGATGCCGAGCGTCACGTGATCACAACTGAGCAAACAGTTTTTCTCTCTCTTGCGCTGAGGAATCGTCTCCCCTGCTGGGTCTTAGTGCTTGTCTCTTACTGGTATAATCAACATCCGTGCACGCGTATACTGTTTATTATAACACTGTGACTACGTGTGTGTGTGAAACATTTTATTTTGTGTTCGAGAGCGCATATACTGTTTCTTATAACACACGTGTGTGTGTGCGAGTAAGGCAAAAGAAATTCTCAATACAGAGGTTAAAAATCTTTTTTCTTCCTCATCGCGGCGTGTGTTTGTGTGCGCGCGAGAGCGTAATTTGATACTGTGCCGGCTGTGTGTGTGAACCCCTTATTCACAAAAACACACACGCTCTCCGAAGAAACTCGGTTGCAAATCTTTTTAGAGGTAAGGTGCTGGGTCATTTTTTTGTTTGTTTTACTTTACAGTAGTAATTCTGTTAGTTTGCGCTCACACGAGTGTCATTAGTGATGTTTATTGCTAATTTCAGATAAAACAGTGTAGCGGAAGAAAAAGGTTGATTTATGACCGCTGTTTATGGAAGTGTGGTCCAGTGCTCCAGATGCATTGTGGGTAATGCAGTCCGGTGTGTGTGTGAACGCGAATGCGAAATGTAAGTTAGGATATAGAGCCTGAGGTTTGTTCTTCAATAGTTTTTTTAGTTGGATTTAAGTGCAGGATCCACCCGAAAGTTTGTACTATAACCTGACAATGCAGAAAATAAAAGAACAGGCATCGACCAGTTTGTCCATCTCATCATTACACGAGCATAAACTAACGGGCTGTTACGCTGTCACGGGCAACATTTAAAAAAAGCGGAGACGCTTAAATAATTTAGAGGAGAACAACAGTCCTTACGTTAATGTGTGTGTGAGTGTGTTTAAATGAGAGGAGAAAGTTTTAATGTGTAAGATGAGGAGGGGGAGACAGGAGGGGCTAAAAGCAAGAGTCTCCACTTACTCTAGCCTCACACACACACACACACATACACACAGACACACACACATACACAGCACCTGCTTGCACAAAGGGAAATGCTTATCTGCCGGGATTTATTTTTTACTTTTTTGAAAGGTAAAGTGCAGGTTAATTTGTTTTATTTTTACTTAATATTTTGTTTTAATTATTCTTATGTATTAATTTTTTTTGGGCTGTAGAACGAATAATTTAGGTTTTCATTATTTCTTATGGAAAAATTAAATTTGGTTTACGAGTGTTTTGGAATACAAGCCCACTTCCGGAACGAATTATGCTCGTAATCTGAGGTTCCACTATATGCTTTTTCATAATCAGTAACCCACTATTAATTCACAAAAATTCTATAATAGTGTATACTGAAATATGTTGTATAATGATCAGCCAATGCACTAAATAAATCAGTCTTGTAAGGGCTGCACAAGCTTAGCAGGCAGTTTAATATTGCTAATTTTCCAAATTCCCCAGAACACAATTCGACTGAGCATGTACGACTGAGCATACATAAAATGCGGTACTTAAAAGATCTGCATATAACATCCTGGTGCCAGACACCACAGCACACCCACAGAGGTCTTGTGGAGTTATGCCCTGAGAGACCCGAGCTGCCCTGGTGGTGCAAGGGAAACCTTTAATATTGTCAGTGCACATGCACATGCTTTTTTATGGTAGTAACATTTACATTCTAAGTTAGACCCAGCTCTGCTAGGAAAACAATTTATTCTAAGTCATCCATTTAATTTAGCAATGTTAAAACAAATAAACAAACAAACATACTGTAAAACCCTAATATTTAAAATAAGGAAAATAGAAAGTAATTTTTTTTCCTAGGGAAAATGCTGTCTAATGAACATTGTATTATATGCACTAGATATGGCTCTGCATAATATACACAAGTGCTTGTGACAGTGTTGCTTTTGCATATATATCCAAAGTCCTGTATGAAAAATAAACTAACATACAGAGTTATTAGCATATTTAAATTTTCAATTGTTTTTGTAAATTTTGAATAAAAATAAATAAATGTAGGTGGTAAAAGACACACACACACACACACACACACACACAATTTCTATTTGGAGTTATTTTCCAAAAAAGTCTGTCCATATTTTATGCTTCAGTTCACACCAGGGAAATTTTCCTCCAGAGGGCATATATCTGCCCAACTTTATTTGTAAGAAACAATTAAAAAGTAAATGTTTTTAGGACACTAGTTATTAAGAAAGCTATTAAAAATGCTTTAATATAAAAATCAAATACAAAATAGCAAATTTGGTATATCTGTCTTTTGAGCCAGTCTTCCTCCAAAGTTTAATTGCAGCTCTTTTAATTAAAGTAAATAGAAGTGTCAATTATTATTATTATTATTATTATTACTACTACTACTACTACTAATAATAATAATAATAATAATAATAAAAGCTGTACCACATACCTAAAGTTTTAGCATGACAAAAAAAAAAAAAAAAAACTAAATAATTAAAATAAAACATGTTTTTTTTCTGTATAGTACAGGACATCTTAACCTTTTCCTCATTTTCTTTTCTTTTTTACTCCCTGATGGAAATAGTCAATGTGAGGCAGAGCAGAAAATTTCATGAAGTGTGTCTTGATGACAGATGGCATTTTCACAGGCTGTGACAAGGCTGGGACCTCCAATAGAATGCCAGTTAATTGCTAAAGTCATTGTTCGAATAGAAGTCAGAGCTAACCTAGTCTGTCTCAAGTTTTGGAAAAGGGAAAGATGTCAGATGGAAAAGTGCAGCACTGATTCAATTGCACAATCCATCCTAGTTTTAATCTTCTCTCCTCTCTTGTAAACAAGATGCATATCAGAGGACAAGAATAAAAATAAATGAGATTATTTTTAAAAAGATGAAATGATGGCTGCATCCATGTGTGGCATAGTTACATGGAATAAAACAGTACAGATAATGAAGGCTTCATTTAATAGACAAACTAGTCATTATGTCATAAGGAAGACTTGACACATCTGAGAAGATAATTGCAGCTCTTTGCTCCCCCTGTCTGTGACACTGACATGTTTACATGTACGTAACTCCTAAAAGAACCCATAGCCTATCACTAATTAAAGAGCACTTGAAAACATATTTATTTCTGGTTGCATCACGAGCAGGTCCAATAACTTTGCGTTGACTTTATGTGCAGCTTAATTATGCATGACATTTATCATTGTGAATAGGATTATGCAAGTCTTCATGTCTGTCTTCTACAGCCACCTGCTTCCTTGTATGGAAAGTACAACCATGGTTAAGCCAGCTTTATGTGTTAACTGATCGCGCTGAAAATATGAGGATCTACTGTAAATATAGAAAAAATATAATTATAATTACAAAACCAATGCCATTACCACTAATTCAGTGTTATGTATTTTTCTATTTTGCTGTGCTAATATTTGACATGCAAATATACAAGTTGCATTTTATTAAATACTGAACGTTAGTGTTCCACTGTAAGTTAAGTACCTGGGAGTTAGCAAAACGTATTTTTGTGGCAATCAAACAATAAACTTGTCTATTCGTGCTAGGACGTGCTAGCCGCTTGATTTTAAAAATGCATCATAATCCTGCAATAATGATTCCTTATAGCAATGTTGTAATACACACACACAAAAAAAAAAACACTAACACGGCCAAACTGGATGGAAATAAAATTACAGTGTAAGACCTGAAAAGTGTGTGTGTATAATGTAACGTCTTGGGTTACTTTGCTGTAACCCTGTTCCCTAAAAAAGCGGGAACTAGATGCTGCGTGAAAGCGCTATGGGAAACATTTCGTCATGCCCGGTTGTCAAACACACCAAAATTTTTGGCATATATATAACCTCGGTCAGGTGACATCATTTGATTAAGTGCACCTGGAGGTTATAAATAGGCATGAACCGGAAACATCCTCAGGTCAATTTTGTCTGAGGGATGTCCAGTCACGCATGCAGTGCGTCATTGGAGCGCAGCATCTTGTTCCCGCTTTTTCAGGGAACAGGGTTACAGCAAAGTAACCCAAAAACGTTCCCTTTCAAAAGCTACATTTGATGCTGTGCAAAAGCGCTATGGGAACGAGAATACCCACTTCACTGCACTGCAAGTGTCTGGGCCCCAGGGTTGTGTAGTGTGCGCACAGTCCCCCCAAGGAGTCTTAGACATAATTCTAGGATGCTGACTCTAGGACCCACGAGCCTGGCATTCAACTTTAAAGCCTGACAGATGTCTTGCGAAAAAAGGCAGCCTGCCGCATGACATACTTGGAAACCCCTCTTGCCAAAGCAATTGATGAGGCAAGCTTCCTGGTCGAATGGGCCCTAAACACTAGAGGCGAAGTGTGCCACCCGGCTCATAGGCTAAGGCACTAGCATGTCTCACCCAACTTGTCTAATGGCAGCTGCCCTTCAGCCGCGGCCCCACGACATATGAAACCCTGCTCTAATTTACAGCACAACCTGAGCGCGAGGGACTTTAATAGGGAGAAATCACAATATTTACCTGCTTCCTCAATCCCAAGATGGCGTGCTCTTTCCCCAAACACTGAAAACAGAAAGCGAGGAGATCGCCCTTAGCAAGATATTCTTCTACACGGAGGGACGGACTCATGTCTAACTCTGATATCTTTCTGGTGAGTAATAAGACACTTCCTATGTTTCGCTTTCTTTTAAAAAAGTGCTTGCACACACGTACATTTACAAAGCGGATCCTGAAGACAAAAAGCTCTGAGGATGTTTCTGGTTCATGCCTATTTATAACCTCCAGGTGCACCTAATCGAATGATGTCACCTGACCAAGGTTATAAATGGCAAAAATTTTGGCGTGTTTGACAACCGGGCACGACGAAATGTTTCCCATAGCGCTTTCTAGCAGCATCGAGTGTAGCGTTTAAAAGGGAACAAATATATACTGTGTAAAGGTAAACACAGCCTTTAAAGAATATGAATGACCTGTGTGCATAAGTGTGTGTGTGTAGTATCCACAGATCATTATATTTTAAAGGCTTGGTGCATCTTTAACATAAATTAACAATTATTACACAATAGTTACTGAACAAAGTGCTCTGATTGTGTCATGAATCTTCCGTGAGTGTCTGTGTTTGGGTGGCATAATCGCAGGAGGCGAGCTGGCGTTTCAAGAATGGTTTTTATTTAAACAACACATAAAATAAACACCGACATAAATCATATGAATTACAACAAAAGCTAGACGCCTGACTGAACTTCAGTCAGGCTCTTTATAATCAACTTAATCAGCTTACCTCGGTTCAGGTGAATCCTTATGTCACCTGACCGAGGTGCAGTCTGGGACATGAAGTCCAACTAAAACAAAACTATAACATAAAACAAACCCAGGCGCTTTGGCGCCCTCTAGGGGTTAACCGTTACAGTACCCCCCCCTAAAAAACGCTCCTCCGGAGCGTTACCGGAGGACCCGGACTCCCCCCCCAGCGGTCCCAGTCCGGACCCCCAACACCGAGGCGGTCGATCCCCTCTTGCGAGCAGGGCTGGCAAGCCTGCGTCATCCACGCCCGCATGCAAGGCTTAAGAGCTGGAGCGGCGCTCGGCGGCGGCCGAGGAGCTGGAGCGACGCTCGGTGGCGGCCGAGGAGCTGGAGCGACGCTCGGCGGCGGCCGAGGAGCTGGAGCGACGCTCGCTGAGCTGAGCTGGAGCGACGCTCGCTGAGCTGAGCCGGAGCGACGCTCGCTGAGCGGCGGCGTAGCCGGAGCGACGCCCGCTGAGCTGGGCGGCGGCGGAGCCGGAGCGAAGCCCGCTGAGCTGGGCGGCGGCGGAGCCGGATCGACGCCCGCTGAGCTGGGCGGCGGCGGAGCCGGATCGACGCCCGCTGAGCTGGGCGGCGGCGGAGCCGGAGCGACGCTCGCTGAGCTGGGTGGCGGCGGCGGAGCTGGCATGATGTCCTCGAAGCCGGGAGGCGGGGGAAGAAGCGTGACGTCCCCGAGGCCAGGCTGAGGAGCTGGCATGATGTCCTCGAAGCCGGGAGGCGGGGGAAGAAGCGTGACGTCCCCGAGGGCAGGCTGAGGAGCTGGCATGATGTCCTCGAAGCTGGGAGGCGGAGGAAGAAGAAGCGCGAAGTCCTCGCTGTCCAGCGGAGGATGCGCGACGTCCTCACTGTCGAGGAGAGGCGGCGGAGGAGGAAGAACCGCGAAGTCCTCGCTGTCCAGCGGAGGATGCGCGACGTCCTCACTGTCGAGGAGAGGCGGCGGAGGAGGAAGAAGCGCGAAGTCCTCGCTGTCCATGAGAGGCTGAGAAGGAGGAAGCTCAGAGCCTGTTGCTTGGCTCTCGTGGAGTCGGATGAGCAGGTGCTGGAGCTGTTCCACCTGCTCTTGCAGGCCCCGAATGCGCTCCCCATTCACCTCTGCCCAGAACTTGAGCAGTTCCCGGGTCCCATCCTCCTTTTTACCTCGCTCCTCCTCGGGCTCTTGTTCCCGTTCGCCTCCGATGTACCCGACCTCCCTGGCCCGTACTTCCTCGTCGGAGCGTGGGAACCTGCTTCCCTCAGCTGCCTCACCTCTAAACGGCGTCCGCCGGATGGCGAGCCTGCAGCCTTCCCAGCTTTGCCGCGCCTCTGTCTCTCGCTGCTCCTCGCTGTTTCCCAGCCAGTCCGCCAGTTCGGCGAGCTTGCAGCCCTCCCAGCTCTGCAACAGCTCCCTCTCTCCTTGCTCCTCGCTGTCCTGTATCCATTCGGCCAGCTCGGGCGAGATGGTGATTGCTCCCCCCCAAAAACAATCTAGGGGAGAGACCTCCGCTATGCCACTTGTAAGGTCTAGCTTTCTGTCATGAATCTTCCGTGAGTGTCTGTGTTTGGGTGGCATAATCGCAGGAGGCGAGCTGGCGTTTCAAGAATGGTTTTTATTTAAACAACACATAAAATAAACACTGACATAAATCATATGAATTACAACAAAAGCTAGACGCTCTTTATAATCAACTTAATCAGCTTACCTCGGTTCAGGTGAATCCTTATGTCACCTGACCGAGGTGCAGTCTGGGACATGAAGTCCAACTAAAACAAAACTATAACATAAAACAAACCCAGGCGCTTTGGCGCCCTCTAGGGGTTAACCGTTACAGATTGGATGAGAGACATTCCATGACTCGTGATATAAAGGAAAAGACCACTGTGATGTTCAACTATATTAATTACTTTGCATCACAGGTGATGGTTACCAGCAGGGGAAAAAGGTGGGTCATTACAAGGAAGAGCAGCTGCCTGCCAAAACCATTCACAGAAACTCTTTCAGCAAAAAATAAATAAATCTGATTTAAATAAAATCTGCTAATGTTATCGTCTTTAATGAAACTTTGTTTCATTAATAATTGCTTATAAATCATTCCAAAATTGCCTCTGAACTGTCTGTCTTCTTTTAAACCCCACAGTAGATAGTGCACTAGATTTCTATTTTGTGCTTTTTGCAATTCAAGGCCAGAAGAACCCCAGAAGTTAGCTGATATTCTAAAGCAAGTGTCCTACCTTTTGGCTACATATTACTGGTAAAAATTTGAACTATTTCACCTCTTGTACCTCTGTACAAAATTATATACAGTGAAACCTCGGATTGTAAGTAACGCGGTTTGTGAGTCTTCCGCCAGATGGGCAAAGATTTTTAATAAAGTTTGACTTGTAAACGAGCAAGTCTTCGTTTACAAGTACCGAGTATCATGTATCACACATGCACTTCTTGTTTTGATGCCGTGCATCATGTGAACGCAACTGAGCCAACGGTTTTTCTCTGTCTTGTGCCACGGAATTGTGGGTAATCGTAAAATTCCCTGCTGGGTCTTAGTGCGCGTCTCTCAATGGTATAATCAACATCCCTGCACTCGTGTACTGTTTACTATTACACTGTGACCACATGTGTGTAAAAAATTTTTTTGTTTGTTTTTAAGTGTGTTTCTTATAACGTGGGTGTGTGTGTGTGTGTGTGTGTGTGTGTAAAGCAAAAAGTCTCATTAGACGGTTAAAATCCATTTAAAATCCAAAAGTAATTGTGTGTGCGTGCGCATAATTTGACACTGTTATAGTTCATACACGGTGTTTGTGTTAACCACAAATGAATTGTATGAACGAAAAGGAGGAATGATGTGGGTGTGGCTACGGGGACAAATGCGCCATGGGATTAAAAACCCAAAGTTCGAGCAACCTTTTACATAAGATTAATCAGAAGAGATTCGTCATGGGTGTCAAAATTTCATGTATCGTAGATTATAAATTCTTGTTTCTTTATAAAGAACGGTTGTCTTGGTCATGTATTTTAAAGTTTAAACATGTGCCCAGATCTTACCTCGGTCATAAATTGGTAAATACCGGATTTTGTACTATCATCGTCGACCGCACGATAAATTGAATTTGTAAGATACACCAAATCATGCTAAACACTGGACGAATAGATGATTAAGTGTATGAATTTATAATTGTATAAATTGTATTAGGTTTAATTAAATTAACCCGAATTGTATAATATTCGATTCACCTCTAGTCCAGAGTTGAAACCCTACATATATTGGTGGAGAATGCATTGGGCATTGTGTCCACATTAAAATGTCTACAGTTCAGTACAACAGCACTTCCTCTCATGTTATATTGCCTAGTTAAAGCCTAACGTTTATGTACCACATAGTTTTTGTGCCTGGAATGGTTTGTCACTTTTAGATAGTTTTGACCAAAACACCATTGGAATAAAGAGAATTAATGTCTTAAAAGCACGCTCTGAACATATTGGGTTAAGAGTCTTGCTCAGGGGCTCAACAGTGGCAACTTGGCGGTACTAAAGCTTGAATCCTTGGCCTTACCTTCAGTTAACCCGCGCATTAACCTCCTAAACCACCACTGCCCCCAGCCTTACACTTGCATTATATGATTATATTTCATAAAATTATTATTTTTGCTCTTGTTTAAAGCTTTATAGAGTTTACATAACAATTTAAAGGCACTATTACCATTTTACAGAGAACTACTGTATATACACAGTTTTATGTGGACTTTACAAAAAAAAAATTCCAAACATTACTCCAAAACCAGGATAGTACTTTTAGCATGTATGGTGGCCGAAAAGTGCCACTATAAAACAAAATAACAAATCCAGGAACAAAATACCAAATCAGAAAACACATGAAATAAAATTTTATATTTATCTTACCATTCATTGAATGAGACATCTGCCACACAAGATCAACAGTAAGAATTTCATTCGCAAACTACAGCTACCTTTATTGTTTCTTACTGTTGATTGGACGAGATATCTGTCACTCATGATAGGAAGTTCTAATGCTGTCATACTGCAGCACTTCTTATATATCTTGAAAAAAAATATCATTGGTTTCTGATTTTTTATGTTTTATTTTGTTTTCGATGTTAATTAGATGTTAATTTTCCCTTGCTATTCTGGGATCTTTTATTTAATGATTTGGTGAACTAAAGCTAGTAGCAGCAATGGATCTTTTCCTTACTTTCCTCCAGCACATCCTCTACCTGTAGTTTTGCATCAGTGAAAAGATTCATAAGATCAGCCAGCTCATCCGTTATCTTCTCTTGCAGTTATGTTTTAATGAAATAGTTTGTTGTAGGTTGGGTGCTGTAGCAATGAATGATGGGCAAACTGTTGCAGATGGATTTGGGTCTAAGAAACACTGTATAGTCTCAAAGCACTCTAAACTTACCAGATTTGCAAAAATCTGCTTCAATATTCATTGTGCTGTACATCCTGAGACACTTTTTTTTGCTTACCATAGTTGTAAAAAGTGTTTTTTGAGTTACCATAGCCTCTATGTCAGCTCAAAGTAGTCAGATCATCCTCTTCTGACCTCTTCCATACTGCTGCATATTTTTTCCCCTGTGCAATCTTAAACCAAATTGTCAACATCAACAACCCACATTGGCAACCATGCCACAGTCTAAAAGAATATTTGGAGCTGTATCTGCATCATTATACAGTATATATTGCACTACTTAATGAGGTGACCAAGAATTAATTTTAAAGTGTTGGTGAGTGTACATTGCACACACAATGTGCATCAGCAGAGATGGGCAAAGTAATTAATTTCTGTACTTGAAAAAAATAAGATGAAGTTCAAGGCCTCAGTCATAGATTTTGTTATTGCTATTTTTGTGTCAATATATAATTTTTCATGTGTTTTAAAGCTAAGCTATTAAGAGCGGGTTCGACCCTTTTTGCACAGGCGGCAAAATAAAGCATGGACACGAGGCGAGGTCTTATGGAAAAGGGGTAATTTGTTTAGAAAAATGGGGTAGAAAAGGGGTTAAAGGAAGAAGGATAGAAAGAAGGGGGAAGAAAAGAATGTGCATGTGCAGATCTGGTGGGCAGTGCCCCACTGGCATGCAGGCACAGGCTGGTGAGTGGTGGGCAGAGTGGCAGCGTGGGCCTGTGTGGACAGCAGCTCCTGCTTCCGTCCGCTCGCGGGCTCTGCTCTCGGTGGATGGCTGAACAGGCCCCTCCCAGCTCTCTCTGTGGGCGCGGCCTCAGACGGGAGTCCTCTCTGACGTCTGGTGGCTGGGCGGCTTCCTTGGCTGGGAACAATGGTCGTGGTGTGATCCTCCTTGCGGTCTATTCCTCTTCGGTGGCAAGTTTACCATATCTGGCTCCATGTGAAATCGAAAAAAGGCTGCGGGAGCGCCGGCAGTCAGATCGCAGCTGTCCTTATCGCGGTGATCAAAGGCGTCCTCACCTCTTTGAAGTCCCTGGGGCACGTTCCATTGCCCTGTTTGCATGCCCCTCTTCCGACTTTAGTGCGCACATCGCACTCACAACGCTTAGTACAGTCCATTCTCCCAACAGACCCTAAGCTACATTCCCTACTGAGTTTAAAGGGCGGGGAGAAGCCCGGGATCATTAGCTGGGATGGCTCACCAGCCGTGCCTAATTCCACATACAAAGTTCATGTTTTTTTCACAATTCGCAGGTGCTGTAGGAACGTTCTCCACAACTTATTTTAGAGGTTGACTTTAAAAGTTAAATTTACTTAGTTTTCAAAAGTACAGTGTTTTTATTATCTTACAATAACCTTTTTATAGTGTAATAATAATAAGTTCTGCCATACTACCCCATTTCTCCGTTCTCTGCAATGGCTTCCTGTAGCTCACCGCATTAAAATTCAAAACCTTGATGCTTGCCTACAAAGCCCAAAACAGACCAGCACCTACCTACCTCTCAGCTCTACCATGCTACACTGCACCAAGTTCCCTCCGATCCTCCAGCACTGCTCGGCTGGTCCCACCATCTCTCAGGACTCGAGGAAGATGTGCGTCTACAGATCTGGCCATTAAGAACGCACATTTCGAGAAAAGGGATCCCGCGACTTGCCATGGCTGCGTGCAGCAAGCTGTGAAAATGCCCTTCATTACCTGTAGGGGGCAGTCATGTTTCAGTCTAAAGTTTTGTGTGTCTACTGAAGCCGAAAATGTGTTATCTTTCTTAGGCGCCCATTGACAGCAAGCGACAGAGCTCAAAAACGTGTGAAGCTCAAACTGTAAATACTGATATGTATTTATTCTTCATCTTGTTCTCTTCTTCAGTGATGATACTTCTTTGACTGCACTTTCTCTATTCAGTATTATTATTATTATTATTATTATTAGTAGTAGTAGTAGTAGTGGTAGTAGTGCTCAGAATTTATTAGTAGTATTAAACTTATTATTATTGTAATGCACCCGCACATGTGTGCAAAAAGATGAATACAAAAATGTAAATGTTAGCCCAAAACTTTATTGTTTTCTTGTGTTTATGCACTAAACAATAAACACTGCCTTGTGCAAAGTAAAAGTGAGTTGCGCGTGCGGGTTTTTGATCAAAAGGCTAATAAACGCGTTCGCAGATATGTGCAGATTTATTGATAAAACTACAGACATGAAATGCAACAAACACAAAAATATATGCTACTCGCAGGATACAATGCGACAGCACGCAGAATCCCCGGGCTTTGACTGCGCTTTCTCCATTCATTAGTAGTAGTAGTAGTAGTACACAAAAAATGCTGGGTTTCTGTAAACACATCGTTGGGTTGTTTATGCTGGGCTAGTGGCATTTTACTTTAAATCCAACATTTTAATAGTTACTGATTGGTGCATGGGCATCAACTCGCACGTTCTGTAATATTCCATTGTTATTCAAACTGCCGTTGTTTTAAAGCCCTTTACTAAAGCATTTGCTAGTTAGTAAGTAAGTAGGCAAATAAATGATAAATGAATAAATAGCTTTAAATGGTACTTCTGCAAAGTAAAAATACCCTAGCATAAGTTTATATATATATATATATATATATATATATATATATATATAAAATGAAAATATTATGTATAAAGAAAATCTAATTTATACATTCGTGTTTATTTAAATTCTTAACATTTTAATGGTTAGTGTTTGTTGCAGACATTCACACTATTTTTGGGGAAAGGGATTGGCTTGTACAAGCTACCTTACACTGATCAGCAGTCAGGTCCCGCTATAACCAGCAGATCAAAGGAGCAGTTATCGACTATGACACGTAGCCTTCTAAGTTTGGGGGCCAGGGTTGGTTGGTTGTAAGCACATTTGAAGGAGAAGATAACGTCACAAACACACACACAAACTCTCTGTGCATGCACACCTACAGTATGAGACGCTACTTGCTAGATAAATGCTGTCTTGTTCAACACGCCAGTGCGCTCCGATGTGAGCCGATTTTTTCAAGTCATAATAAGACAATATATAGAGAGAAATAATATAGAGAAAGCATAATACGACTGTCTATACAGTAAATGAAAAGAAAAGTTAAAGGGAGTTAAAAAGAGAATAAGTTGCATGTTATCTGCATAACAAAAGCCAAGTGATGATATAAACTTACCAAGAGACCGGGTATAGAGGGAAAACAGAAGAGGACCAAGTACTGAACTCTGTGGGACACCAGTAGGGGGTCTGCATTGAGCAGATGTGAATCCCCTCCATGTCACCTCATACAACCTATCTTCTAGATAAGAAGCAAACCGTTGGCACACTGTTTCACATATTTTAGGGCTTGTAAAAATAGATAAAAGAATTATGTAGTTTACTGTGTCAACTGCAGTTTACAGGTCCAGGACAATCAGGACAGATTATAGTTTAGCTGATTTAGCAGCATGGAGCTTCTCAGTGACTGACAGAAGGGCAGTCTCTATGGAATATGCTGCATTTAATCCGAATTGGTTGGAATTATAAGGGTTGTTCTGTAAGAGATAAAGAGACATTGGGAGCAAAAACTGGAGGATTGCTGCAATTTTCTGGTAAAATGTGGCGAAGTCATCAGCAGTCACAGAGGATGGGGCAGGACAAGCCAGTGGGCTGAGTAGTGAGGGGAAGATATTGTGGACTTTGCCAGGAACATGTGCAGAAGCTTCCAGCTTTTATATAAATATAGCGGTGGTTATGTTTGTATGTATGATCTATGTGATATGTAGTACAGTCTGTATGTGTATGGGGTACAAAAATGTAGTGAAGTAGGAGTATAGATATTTGTTATAGGATGTAGTGGAGAATAAGTAAAATATATTCTCTAATAAAAATACTGAAGTATTGACACTGAAATATGTATTTAAGTACAGTAACAAAGTAATTGTAGTCTGTTACTTTTCACATCTACCGTAACATTATCACCACAAAACATTAACGCCTTAAAACTTATCAATTATATGCCAGTAAACTGGTGGCACCATTATGGCCATCCAAAGCTCACCTATCCCTGCAGACTGACGACCAGTCCATCTAGTTTAATCCACAGTAAATCCAATGCAGCATAAATCATAGAAAACGTCCTTGCTGGCCATTATAGACAGGCAACAGGACACACAGTGCACCACAGCCTGCCACAAATACAGCCCAAACTCGCCAGATCCCAATTTAAATGGCCACCCATGGTCATTAAATGGCCACCCATGGTCATTTTTTTGTCATGGACAAAAAAATCTAAGCTACTGAGGTCTCACCCTTACAACCCACACCACCCAAAGTATCCACTGCCAACGACCTGGTGCCAGACACTACGGTATAACCCCAGAATGGCCAAAGAGGCCCCAGCAGCACAAAGGGGACCTCCACAATACTGAGCATGTATTTTACATGTAATTTCAGATACATTTGATTACATGTAATCATTTATTTTATTTTATTTATTTGTATAACAAGTTTTATTTATTTGTATACCAAGTACAATTATTTAGGACTAGGTGTGCCTTTGGCTTCGTTGCATGGAATTTAATTCCACACTTATAAGTGTTTTTTTTTTTAAATGTACAACGCCATCTGTTGAATTTTAAAATAAACAAATAATTTTATGTATTAGCGTGAAGCGCGTGGAATAAAGGTGTGAGACTGGGTTCATTAAGTAGATTTCAATTGCACACTCGTAAGCGCGTATTAAAATATATATATATATATATATATATATATATATATATATATATCTGTTGAATTTTGATTCAAGATAAATTATTTAGTTTTTTTTTTTTAATAATAAAAGGGCGTTTTCTATTTAATTTTTAGAGTAGCATATGTCCTCATCCTGTGGGCCACTTGCGATGAAAAAAATCCTACACTGTATGTTAACTTAAGCTCAGTCAAGGTCAACTGTGAAAACATCATTAAAATGAATTCAGTATTTCTTACATATTATTTATAGTATTTGTGCAACAAACAAACAAACAGACAAAAATTTCAAAAACCATCTTGATGTATTTCATAACTCATCTTACTATCTTGATCTATTCTAAAACTCATCTTACTATAACCGACATTTTTTTCCCCGCAATTATCTTCAATGTACAGGCACGGCAACTTTACAGTTTTATTAGACGTAATAGATTTTTGGAGGAAGTCTCCACTGTCTGGGCTTTGTAACATTAGGATGTAAAGCTCACAAAGTTTTCTGTCACAGAAACTTAACATTGTGGGGAAAAAAGAAGAGGGACTATTTATAACTGCTTTAACATCAGTGATTACAGGAGGTAATTTGTCTTGCAAATGTTCCATAACATTAAATTTTAAAAAGTGTGACATGTTCATTGACACATTAAAACTTGTACTGTATTTGCTGGCAAATTGCAGACATATAAGAGGCCAAACTGTTATAGGGAAATAATCAGTTTCAAGGTAATTGCCTCTGCTTTGAGCTACGTAGGCTGTGCTGCACAGCCTGGAGTGCTTAATTTGCAGAAAAGGGAGCAGAACTTGATCATTTTCTCAAATGATGTTAGGCTTTCATGGCATAAAGTATTGCTGATGTCGAAATCTTGAGATCTTTTCCAACATGCAAGTTCATCTTTATTATTATTATTATTATTATTATTACTATTTTCTTTTTTACCCAGTGAGAGCACCGATGCTGCTGCAAAGTGTAAATTCACAATGTTGAATATTTTACTTTCACAAGCACTTATTTAAAGTGTGTGTGTGTGTGTGTGTGTGTGTGTGTGTGTGTCTCCCTGAGGAACATACAGTGTCAAATTGCAGCATTTAAATGAGTTATGGAAGACCAAGCTCATAAATGGCTCCTTTGACCTTTCTGCATTAATGTACAAGCAATAGAAGGAAAACAAGAACAATGCTTCAGCATTAATTGTTATATAGAACACAATGTTTAGTGGCAGCTGAGGGGGAAGCATATAATAAATGTCAAAGGACACATAAATAAAGTAGCTATTTATTTATTTATTTAAAGAGTTAACTCATTATCTGGCTATGCATCCTGTCTTTCCTGTTCTTATTGTAAACAATAAAGAACTGCTCCTGTCTAAAGTCTAAAAGTATGGTGACAAAAGTAAAAAGAACGATGGGTTACAAAGACGCTTAAATCTGTCTTCATTTAGATTCTGCGAATCCTCTGTATGTAATGCACTTTCTGGGGTCTTTTTAGGCATTTAAGTTGAGGTATTTAAAGAGAGGTGCCTGAATAACTTCTGGACCAACACCATTGATGAATGGGATGATATACTGTATGAGTGAGATGACAAGCATTAAAGAAGGCAAGTATTAAAAAATCTAGTATTCTGCCTGTCTAAAAGTAAAACAGTAATATACACCTTAATATGCTGTTTTATTACCATTAGCTTTGATTAATAAGCATTTATCACCATCAGAAAATGCTTTAATTTTTGGCTGAGATCTTCTAAAACTTGAGGGAAAGACAAATCACTCCATAAAGTCTTCTCCAGCACATCTCAAAGACTTTGAATGGGGTTAAGGTCAGGATGCTATGGTCACAATCTCACTTACATTAAAATATAAATGCACAAAATCTGCACATTCATTGCTGAAGTTAGAGTGGGTATAAAAATTGCCTTAGTATTCCCCCCAACACACACACACACACACACACAAACACACACACACACAATTAGTTCCTGCCAAAGGCACTCTCAAAATAAGACCCACAATAGCCCTGCCCATTGAAGTGTTCTGATGACCCAGTTCCTGCCTCAGTGCTCTTGTGGCATCTACCATGACAGTATGAATCAGTCAAACTTAACAACTGGTTCTTGATCGATGAAGCCATCACTTGTGCTAGCAGTCAGACAGGCTGCAGAGAACCTTTGCCCCTCTTTTGTCATGTAGTCCGTGATGCTACACTTTGTTTCACGCTAATTGGCCCTCCCTAGTATATTAATCACCCTCTCTCTCCTGCCCTCACACATACACAGACAAATTTCTAGCCACGTAAGTTATTTCCTCAGAGAGTCAGAGAGTAGAGTTAAACTAGTGGAGCAATGGAAAGTATTCTCATTAATAAGATGGTGGCTGAGAAACTCCAGTGGCCTTTTGCAGAGTGTGATTTTCATGACCTAATTGAAATTTTGATTTGTAGTTTCCAGCTATTCACTGGTGAAGAAATTATAGCTGGCTTATTCATCCAGTAATGGACAGAGTACATTAAACTATCAGCAATGTACATTAAACACACTATTATGAGCTGACGACTAGTCCATAAACAATAGTGTGAGGCAATAAACAGAGTTCACAGTCCATTTTTCCCTCAAATATCAACCTGTTAAAATGTTCGAAAAATGCAGTTTTTGAATTAAAGCGTACTAAGTTTGTGTGTAAATGGCACTTACAGTACCAATTAATTAATGTGTGTGTGCATTCCACAGATGATTTGCATGGACTACCACAAAATGGCCATGATCACAAATACAGAAAGTGCAAATTGGACAAATAAAAAGTGAAGTACATTTTGCTCATAAAGTACCTTTTGCTCTGACAAATTAAAATTTAGTAGCATATTCAGCAGAGTCACTGCATCTGAAATGAGCAAATTTAAGAGGTGAATATAGTGTCATCTGTCTACCACAATATGCTAAGTAGGAGTTGTTGTTTTTTTTCTCTCCCTGGGCCAACCCATGACAGAGCTTTAAAAAATGAACAGATGTCATGGCAAATGGAACCATTGTGACTTTTTTCCTCTAAATAAAAAAAGCAAAAATCATTAAATGTCCATTTATTTCCCTCAATTTGCAGTTCCAATTTGCTTTATCTGTTCCAATGAATCTATAACTGTCTACATATCATAATATTTACATATTATATACACGCACTCACCAGCCACTTTATTGGGTACACCTGCTTACCTGCTTGTTAACACAACTTTCTAATTAGCCAGTGTAGACATGGTCAAGATGATCTGTGAAAGCCTCAGAATGAGGAAAATAAGTGATTTAAGTGACTTTCATTGTGGCATGGTTGTTGGTGCCAGATGGTCTGGTGTGAGTATTTCCAAAAATGCTGATCTGCTTGGATTTTCATGTACAACCATCTCTAGGGTTTATACCATAGAGAATTTTTTTTTTTTTTTTAAAGGAAAATATCCAGTGAGTGGCAGTGTGCTCTGTGTGAAAATGCTTTGTTGACGCCAGGGGTCAGAACAGAATGGCAGACTAGTTTAAGCTGATAGAAAGGCAACAGTAACTCAAATAATATCTTATTAGAACCTAAGTATCTCCAAACCTTTCAACACACAACATGTTGAACCTTGAAGCAGCTGGGCTACAGCAGCAGAAAAGCGGGTGTCACTCCTGTCAGCTAAGAACAGAAAACTTAGGCTGAGCAATAGAATATTAAAAAGAGGTTGCCTGAAATGATCTATAAGTCTCAGTTTCTGCTTCAACATACGTATAAACCATTGATGCGATATAGCAATGGTTCATGGTGTTGAGGTTGGTGTAATGTTTGGGGGTTATTTTTTGGAAATATATTTTTGGCACACTTTGGCCCCCTTATTACCAGCTGAGCATGTTTTAAATGGCACAACCTAGAGGATTGTTGCCGACTGCATTCATCTTGTTATGACCACAGAATTACACTCCATGTGTGGCGACGGGCTTACAGCCAGTGCACATGGAGAGAGAAAGCTTCCTCGCTCGCTAAAGAAAAGCCACGCCCAAACTACAAACCACTCGGTGTTCCAAAAAGGGGCGGGGCGCTGTGACACACCGGCAGTGGCCACAGGGAAGAACCTACCCTCCACCTGTCGACCGCCCCAGAGAAAGGAGGCCCGGCGGCGCATGCCAGTGAGTGGGAGGAATAATAGAGCTAATAACTCATTTGCGTGTTCTTGTCTCTCTTTTGCAGATTCTGACGTACGTGAGGACCATCCTTCGGGAACGCAAACAAGCCGGCGCCGCCGCCATCACGCACCTGCCACCTCGGCACGCCGCCCCTACACAGCGACCCCGGTGGCCTGTCCCTGGGACACTCCCAAGCACGGAACGCCGCCGGCAGACTGGGTTTTTCGCTCTCCATTCCCCTCACATGCGCACTGGAAATAACGGTCAACTAGTTAAAGAAGGCAGACCCCTGTGATTCACTGTAAATAAATTGCACATATTTCACCGCATCTGAGTCTCCGTGTGTCCGTAACCGAGTGCCCACTATTGAAAGACTTTACACATGTCACAAAGCTGAAACTGGTTCCTGGAACATGACAATGAGTTCACTGTACTCAAACAGCCTCCACGGTTACCAGCTCTCAATCCAATAGAACATATTTGGAATGTGGTGTAACAGCAGAATCGCATCGTGGCCATGCAGCTGACAAATCTGCATTACAGACATATCGAACTCAGTGTGCAAGTAAAACATCATGCAATCTCATATTCAATAAAATAAAGTTTAATTAGTGTCAATAACAATTAGAGAGTACCAAAAGTGGTCTAGAGTAACCTTTTTATATCTTGATTAGGTATTTACCATCATGAAATGCGATTGAGTTACATAACAAGATTATGTCAAAACATCCCCAAAGTAAGTGCAAGATAGTTTAAATGTTGTGAAATAAATTAAAATGTATATTTTAAATTGCTCTACAAAGAGACCAAATATGGCTGCATTTTTTCTACTCATATAGTACGTGTGTATTGTAGTTAATCAGAATATTATGAAAAAAAATACTTTAGGTGATTTTTTTCCACAAGTTAAACTCATATATTCTAGATTGATTAGATGTAAAGTAAAATATGTTAAACTTTGTTTGTTTTTATTTTAAAGATTTCAGCTTACAGCTTATTAAAAAAATCCAGTATCTCAAAATATTAGAATAATTACTAAGATCAGTCAAAAAAGGATTTACAATACATGCATTCTGAAAAAACTAAGCATTTATGAAAAACTGTGCCTTTACTTAACTGTGCATTATTTTTATACTTGGTCTGGGGTCCTTTAGCATGGTGTCAATCAGAGTGATGTACTGCTGAAAAAGTTATTGAAGATGAGGTTGCTTTGATAAGAGAGTATTTCTCTTCTTCCTCTTGACAATACCCCATAGATTCTCTATGGGATTCAGTACAGAAAAGTTGGCTGGCCAACTCAGTAATATCATCAAGCCCTGCTGGAAAAATAACTTTTCATCGCTATACAGCTTATTAGAAGACCCCCAAATAATCACAGATGTTGCATAACTTGGATTCTGTGGCTCTCCACTTTTCCTCCAGATTCTAAGACTTTGCAAATTAAATGCAAAATAACCAAAATAACCTTTACCTGAAAGGACTTTGGTCCAAGAGCAATATAGCACAGCCTTTTGAAACTCAATTTTAATTGTTTTGTGGTCGAACTTTGAGGTTCTTGATTTTAAACTAATCCAGTATCTGCATCTCTTGGAAGGTGAAACTTTCACCTACTGTAGTCTCAAGTTTCTTGCACCCTGTGACAGGCTTACATCTACGTCTGCCTTGCTTTACAATGTAATATTTTGTGTATATCTATGATTTCAAAGTACTTATCTAAATATTGAAGACTGGCCAGAGGAGGCCAACATTAAACAAATCTCAATGAAGTCTCATCCTGACAAAACCATTCACTTGTAGTTACTTTCACATTCTATACAATGCTTAAGCTTTCTCATTAGTGCAGTAGTGTATAATTTGTCAGGTCCTTGGAAAAGGGGACATAATGTCCTCGGCATTATATGCCTCAAAAGGGGGTCACTCGAGCCTTTAAGCTTTGAGGAGAATGCAATTAAATGGTTCTAACACTTTTCAAGTGATAAGGTCTCCCAGCTGGTGGAAGTGTAATGCTGCTTTTAGAGTTTACCTACACCCTTTTGTTCATTACATTGTTAAATTGTACTAATCTATCTTAAATCTAAAGATTTGTACAAAATGATAAAATGCAATAATTAGAAACAATAAACATTTATTATAGGTAAAGTTATTATATTTGTTAGCCAAAAAATAAAAAAACATTTATTAATAGTTTATTATTATGATTATTATTATTATTATTATTATTATTATTATTATTATTATCTTTAAGTGGAAACATACAAGTTATTATATGATATTAAACATAATGCATAATAAATATATGTGATGTATAACACATTTTCATACATTATTTAATGCTACATATGCTACAATTATAATTTCATATAACTGCCACCCTGATATATTGACATTACCAATAAAAGGATGTTCCTCAAAAACGTACAGGACAAGAAGAAACATTATCATGGGTGATTTAAAGAGACTAACACCCCCATTAAGGTAGCTGCAAGGATATTGAGTATGTCCTGGTCACTCCCTTTATATGACAGCAATATCTCATACTCTTCAAATGTCTGAGCTGTGGGGTAGTGGGAAAATTCCAATTGCACATAAATTTTGCCAAAAATGTTTTATGGTCTGATAAGGCCAAGGTAGGACATTTTAAATCAAATGACTAGGAAAGATAATTAAAAATATATACACGTGTGTTATATATATATATATATATATATATATATATATATATATATATATATATATATATATATATAATGCCTCAGTTGTTGTTTTTAATACCATTTCCTCAATCAATTAATCAATCAATCAATCAATATAATACTGCTATTAAGTAAATGGAAAAGCTGCCGTGCTCTTAAAATAGAAAAGGACATTATTTCCTTATTCCCTCACTTCATAGTCCCACTACATGAAGGACTTAATAGTTTGTAAGCCTTTGAAATTATGCACGACCAGTCTGACTGAATGATTAAAATTACTTAAAGGGACTAAAGGCAGTGAAATTAACTAAATGTCTTTAATTATACTTCATGGTCATTTATCCTGGCAGGAAAACCTAATTTCCTGGACATTTTAATCTTCCTCATGGTGTGAACATGAGCATGAAAGAGTGATTCAGACTTCAGGACCTTTTTATTTTACAGTTTTGTAGAAAATACATCACTAGGTCTTACCCGCAGCTCTTATAAATTTTAAACCTTTTAAAAATATGCACAAAACTATAGTTTTTTTCTAACTGCCCCTGATGCATGAGCTTCTCTTTTTATTTATTTTGAAGTACAAATTTGATTAAATCATGTGTGAACGCTAAGTGAATAACTGTTGTTTTTTGTACAGTTGAAACACAGTACATCATCTGACATTCAGAAGCAAAAATAAAGCAATCTACTCACCTAAACCCAGATCAAATACTTGAAGGTCAAAATCAATCAATCAATAAATAAACGTGGTGACTAAGTCTCACAGGGAAATTCATTAACGTCTCATTTTTAGTGTAATTAATGAGGACAGATCCTAGCAATATCGGTCACTTACTGATTTAAAAGCGTTCCCATTAGAAGTTGCTTTTATCATTGGTTCCTCTTCATTTGCTCTCTCCTCAAACTGGCTAAATTTACTTTATGCCACTCATTTAGAATGCACTAATTTAAACCTCACTGGTCTTTTTTTTTCAGTAATTTGCATTTCAAGGTCACCTGAATACAGATACAAATCCCTTGTTGGATATTTCATTATTGTGACACCAAAATACATGTCAATATGGCTTTTGGCTCTTATGCATTTCCATTATCCAATGAAACATAAAATATGAATTTTAAATATGCATAATTTCTCGTCTTTTATATCCACATTACTATAATCATCATGCAACTATCAAAGGCCAATTCCAAACACATTATCTGCTCTTGTATTTGTATGACCTTAAAGCTAGGCATGCAATTAAACTTGCAGTATTACAGAAATATCTCCCAGCTTCTATAATAATTACACACACCTAAAGGGCAAGATGACACATAACTTAAATGTAACACAATCAATAACACCCGACTGTAAATATAAAAATTAATATACATGATATTTTATTACAAATTCATTTTATTTTAAGTTCTGTTTTTATACTAGAATGCTAAATAATAAAACTAAGAAAAGATGATCTAAAAAACAATACCTTCCACTTTACAGTTAGTGAAACCCCATAGGGTAATGTCAACTCCAAAGGTTACACGTGGCACAGAAGTGTTTTTTTTTTCTTTATGAGGTTAATAGCCATCTATAACATTTAAAAGTAATTAATAATTGCTTGGATTTTCCAAAGCATGGTCCTTCATTAGACAGCAATGGTTATACGTTACAGTTACAGTAGGTTGCCTGGGGTATTCAATTTGATGTTTTTATCTATTATATCTTTCATTTTCAGCTGCACCATTATCAATGTAACTTCTAGTTGGTTATACTTATAGTTATGCATAAAAAAATTACATCACAAGTTACTGTTAAATTAATTAATATTACTGGCTATTGGTTGAAAAAGGCTCACTATGAAAATCCTTAGTGTATTAATACAGTTGCTGAACCACTTTTAATAAATTGTTCCTGTTAATAAATATCTTATTAATGTATAGAAAATTAAATGGTTACAAAAATAATTAATTGAATCAATTAAACATAATAATAATAATAATCATAATAATAATCATAATAATATTTTTTTATTATTGTTTGTTTCTTATTAGAATGCATTTTACTCTTGATTTTATAAGACCTCACTTAGCTACATGTGCAGACTATAGTATTTAGATATGGATTTAAGCTCTATATTCCTTAGCATCACACCATGACAATGCTATAAGCATAAACCTTTTTCCAAAGAAGCAGCATATAGCAGGAAATGAGATGCTCTGTGAGCACAAAATGCAATAGTGTATCAGTACTTGCTTACCTTTCTTCCAATGCAATTTCACAGTTGATTCAGGAAGACACAGTGGCTTCAGGCAGTGCTGATAATGGCTGAAGTTCAAGCTATTTCACCCAGAAAGATGTGCTCTTCCTAGATCTGCAGATTTGTATAAAGCTTCCCCATCTGATGCTTGGATTCCAATAAGGTTCCCATCAGGCATGCCTCATATCAACTTCACAGCACTTTAAAGAAGAAACTGGGAAGTTACCTCTAGAGATCAGAATCTAATAACAGTCACTGCATCATGCACCACTGTGTGTGCGCATACACACAGCCTTGCAAAATAAAAAATAAATAGGCAAATGAAAATGGTCAGCAACTTTAACTGAATAATTACTACAGTGACATGTTTAAACATAAAAAAATATTTTAACTAAAACTAATGTAGTGAGTAGTCATTTCTTAAACAACCATGTTGAAGGACTTACCCGTTTGTTTTGGAAAAGATTAAACTCTGTTTCATTTACTGTGGATTAAAAACAAATGACCTGCATCTAGCAAAGTATACAATTTAGGAGATGAAATAAGTTAAGTGAATTAAAGAATGTGCAACACCATCTTAAAACCTGGAAGGGTAGTGTTAAAACATCAGTTTAGTGAAAAAAAAAAGGCATGACAGACAGCGTTATTAAAAGTTTAATTTAAATTTTCTTTGCGCCCCCCCAATAAAAAAAAAAGATTTTGCACCAGCTGCCACTGCTTAGTGAAACCATTCAGAAAGAAAGGCTTTAATTTGCTATAGAACATAAAGATTGGATTTAGGTGCAACGAAAAAAGGTCATATGGTTTGATGAGTACAGATTCTCATCACTATTACTATTCACTATTGCCATCTCAGGGAGTTTTTCCTTGCCACTGTCGCCGTCACCCTTGGCTTGCTCATCAGAGAAATTCCATTCATTCATCTCGTTATTATCTAGACACATTTTTCTCACACATACACAATTTATTATTATTATTAATAATAATTATTATTATTAAATTATATAATTTATTATTTTATTATTTTTATTTTTTATTTATTAAATTTTTTTTTTGAATTTCTTTCATCTTTGTGAAGCTGCTTTGAGACAATGACCATTGTTAAAAGCACTATATAAATAAAATTGAATTGAATTGAATTCTACCCTATTCCAGAGCAATGGGTGCATAAGGGTAAGAAGGTGAGAGAATGGTGCAATGCACCCATCAGTCATAGTGTTCATTGTACTAGCCTCTGGAGGCAGTGTTTATTATTTATATAGGGTTGCTTCAGTTGACGTCAGTTACCATACATTAATTTGTAAAAGTTAGTGCCCTCTTTTATATTGCTGTGGTTATTATTATATGTTTTGTGTTTAAACGCATGATAAAAGCGTCTGAGTGTAAGGGGTCTTAATATTGGATATATACAACAACATTTAACCTATTCTCCCATGTCATTATTTATGTAACAAAAATGCAGCCCAAAAAATAATACAAAACACGTGGGCAATATTATGTACCCCTTATGATTTAGTAGCTTGTATAGGTCCAGAATGCAGCAGCACGACTCGTTTTTAACCTTCCCAAGTTCTCCCACACCACCCCACTCCTCCGCTCCCTGCACTGGCTTCCTGTAGCTGCCCGCATCAAATTCAAAACACTGATGCTTGCCTACAAAGCCAAAAATGGCCCAGCACCCACTTACCTCTCTGCGCTAATTACACCACGCACTGCACCACGTTGCCTCCGATCCTCCAGCACTGCTCGCCTCATCCCACCATCTCTCAGGGATCGAGGGCGGCATTCATCCAGGCTCTTTTCTGTTCTGGCACCTAGATGGTGGAATGAACTTCCTCTAGATGTCCGTACATCAGAGACTTTGACTATCTTTAAACGACGACTCAAGACTCATCTGTTTCTCCAGTACTTGGACTAACCCCCCTCCCCCCCCAAAAAAAAAAAAAAAAAAAAAAAAAACTCAGTTGTGTTGGACTAATGGTACTTAGTTATTAACTTAGTTAACCCAGTGTAAGTATGTATCCAATGTTGTAAACATTAAAGCACTTTTTGTAAGTCGCTCTGGATAAGAGCGTCTGCCAAATGCCTAAATGTAAATGTAAATGTCCACCTTTAGCAGCAATTAGTATTTGTTTCCTGTATACCTTTATTGGTCCTTATTAGTTGTTTTGGGTCAGTTCTTCTTTACAACATAGCTTCAGTTTATTGAGATTTTTAAGCATGCACAGCACAGTTACAGTCCTGTCACAAAATTTTAATTGGGTTGAGGATGTTGACTAGGCCATTCCAAAACCTTGATGCTTTAATTTCTACTTACTATTTGAATTACTGGTGTTCATTGTCCTGTTTCATGACTCAATTTTACCCAAGCTTTAGCCGTCAGACGAATGGACTCACATTTCACTTTAGAATAATCTGGTATACAGAGGAGTTCATGGTCGACCCAATGACTGCAAGGTGTCCAGGTCCTGCAGCTGCAAAACAAGACCTCCACTGTTGTTATTGACAGGTGGTATTGGGTGTGTTGTTGACATTGGTATTGGGTGTGTTGTGGTATTGAAATGTTGTTTGGTTTTCACCCAACATGGCACTGGGGATTAAGCATATTAAAGTGGGCGCTAACTTTTTACTTTTATCTGTGCTTACTGAGTGACCAGATTTTCATCAGGCTAAAATTGTGAAAGAGTGGTTCTGGAGCATGAGAAATCATTTTTACACATAAATTGGCCACCACAGAGTTCATTGAGCCCGCTGAAAGTCTTTGGGGTGTGCTGGAGAGAAATTTACAAAGTGGTTTGTCTCTCCTGTCACCAATACAATATCTCAGCCTGAAAGTTAATGCAACTTTGGACTAAACTATACAGTATGATAGTCATTGCATATGGTTTTTCGAACACATGCTTTGTTCTTCCTGTGGCAAATGCATGTCTCAATTCCAAAAACAAATCAAATGAAATACCCCAGAATAATTTTAAAATGTCAATTATTTTGAAGATGAATAATTTTTTCTGGAACAAAAATGCTCCAACAGCGTTAGCCGAATAATTACTTTAATTGCTCTTATTGATCTAACTGGTCATTAGCCATAGTTTCTGAATAATCATAGACAATATGGTCAACAGAGCATTTCAGTGTTTGGGAGAAGGAGAACAAAAACAGTATTTGTTATTGATTGATAAAGAAATTGAAATTATGTATAAAGAATGATGTCATTAAAAAGAGACCAATCATTTTAGTCAATCACATGAGTTGGTGCCCTTTTCATTGTACTTTCTTTTTTCTTCTCTTTGATTCTTCTGTCATAAAGAATGTACTGATGTAAGATTTTCTGCCAAATGACTCTCTCTGTTCTGACTTGACAATGAAGAAGAAAGGACAGATCCAGCTCTTTAGATTTTACCAGAAACTGTCATTTTTTATCGAGACATGATGGGATGAGGGGAAATCTCCTGCCAGGCATGTCTTCTGTGATCAGAAAGCATGGAGATATTCGCCCTTCACTTTGATGGACCCGTGCAGAGCAGCTCTGACATCACCAGGCCTTCACACAATGAACAATGATATGTCTCCTGGCATGAAGGGGAAGTGAATTATGCTTTTAAAGTGGCTGTGCGAAACTGCAACTCATTAACGAGTCATAATTTTCATGTCATTTTTTAGAAATGCTGTTGCACAATTTGTATAAAAGACCATAGTAAAGGTTAAAACATGGTTAATCATCCTGAATACAAAATAAAACATAATCAAAATTGAAAGATACCAAAAGATGGGGTCAATGCCAGGAAAAATAAATGAAAAACAATGCTAGGACATAACAGTAACTAATTACAAAATACAAAACCATGGAGTTTTTTTTTTTAAAGAACAATGACACACAGATGATATAACAAGAACAAGAACACATGCCATTTTCACCATGGGAACTGTGATTTTAAAGAGGGACACAGTGGCATGCACATTTTAGGTGTGAGGGTTTGTAAAATGATTCATTAGTTTTTGAGACTGTTAAAACCAACAGTTAATTTAACTTCATTGCAAGAGCATTAAATGTCAAGCAGGTTATTAGAAGCAACACAGAAACTGTCACATAGTCTCTACTAAATACAACACCTTCGTATTGAATAACTTGATAGCAGCTGCAAATATAAACCTCTGTACTTCCGACTGCACCAGTGTACTCGTTATGGAGACTTATCATCATCCAGTAAATGATTATCCAAATGAACACTTTGCTGTCCATGTCCTCTCAAAGACACTGTGTTCTCAGCCGGAGCTACTGCCTCCCCATTGATTTCAACCAATCATTCCTCTTTCGTGCAGTTCTGCTCTTGTAGTCTCACTGCATGGTGCTGTTATCACCAGATAAAACCGTGTCAGCTCCCCCAAAGTAAATCACATGGTTAATTTAAAGTACAGCCCATTCATGTAAGCAGCATCAGGAATATCCTCGTGACACAGTACCACATAATGTACTTGACGGCTGTTTTTGACTTAATGAACTGAGTAACAATAAATTGGACTGCACAATGTATCTAAAAAATGTGCCTTGTTTCTTAACCGAAATTAACCAGAGTTAATTTAAAAAATCAACAGAGACTCTTCAGTGATCTCATTTGTGGTGAGACCATTTGCTTGAAAATATGGAACCTCTTGATGTCAATTTATGTAATTAGATGTGGCCTTTTAATGAGCTTTAGACTCATTCCAGGACTAGGAATCGCTAATACCATGCAGAAGTAGCTCCCAGCTAGCTGGTCTAATCAAGCTTTTGGGCTGTAAAGTAATTGCTGTATGAGCTGCTGCTTCATGTGTAGCACTCACAGTTTTTTTTTTTTTTTAAGTTTAGTATCACTTAGGGGAGGAAATGTAGGTGGACTAAAATAATTTTTTTAATTCTCTCCTTTTATCAAGAATAGCTATACATTTATGAGAATGACATGATAGAACTTTATACTGAAGATATAAAAAATTGACCATTCCCAGTGCACAGGAAGGTTCTAAAGGTGTGTGTGTGTGTGTGTGTGTGTGTGTGTGTGTGTGTGTGTGTGTGTGTGTGTGTGTGTGTGTGAGAGAGAGAGAGTGTGTAAAAAAATAAAAATAAATAAATAAATAACCTTTAAACAAAGCCCTATATCCAGGTGTTCCAGAGAGGCTGGCCTACCAGGAAATTCATTAATAGCCCATAAATGTGAAAATGGCTTGAAGAGTGGACAGTACTATACAGGGGATGTGGCAATAACTGCCAGCCGAGTTTTTGTAATGTTCAAGCGGTGTTGGTGAACGATTGGGTGTACACATACAGTTCCCACAGACCAATGCACCTCTTTCACAAATTGGAAACAGGTTATCTGTTGATTTTCAGTAATCAGACACTCCATGTAGATGTAGAGCATTCTTTAAAAATAATTGCAGCTTTCAAATGTTTACCTCCAGTTTATGTACATTATATTATATCTGTCATCACATACTCTAAGAGATCCCCCCCACCCTCAGGCAGGAAAAAATAAGTGAATAAATAAATAAATAAATAAATAAATAAACTTTACACAAAGCCCCAGATTCAATTTTTAGAGAGTACTGTGAGACAGTGGCTCTTTCTGCCAGTTGAGAATTTTCTCTCTGAACAAATGAATTCAGTCCCCCAGCACCATCTGAGGTGAGAACGGGGATGTTATTGTAGTTTGTGAAGATAAACATGTGAACTCAGTTTGACTCTTTCAGGTCTTCGATACACAGTCTAGTACTTGCAGTACACAAATGAACAAGAGAGCAAGCAAGCAACAATAACAGGATTATGGCATTCAACATCTAGTTTCATAAATAACTGCCTACAATTATATTCTACATGCTAGACCTTTTCAGTTTCAACAATTTCAGTAATTCACTATACAAAGGTTAATTCTCACTAGACTTATTCATATATATACTGTTCTGCTTCTTATTTTAAATATAATAATGTGTCTGTGTTGCATTAATTGTTGTAATAAGAAATGAAATTAAAAAATGCAAATGTGACACAATAGGAGAAAAAAAAGAAGTAGACTATGAAAACTGAACTTTCAAAAATGGACAGATTAATGTAAGTGTATTCTTCCTGTTGAAAATTTTAAATCAATTTGTCTCATATGTTCTGACACTGTGCCGGTAATAAAAATGCTATGTGAAGCACCGCTATTGTTAAGAGCAAACATATTCGCAGCAGTCTGAGGTGAGGGCATCCATATAAACAAAGGGTATATTGGTCAGAACCCACCCTTTCAATGATATTTTTACGTTTTATACATTGGAGGACCAGAAACCAGTCTCTGCCCATATATCCATCTGTATGTCTGTCTGCCTGTATGTCTATCCATCCAGATTTTGTCACACTATTATACAAAATGGGCTGGACAGAATTTAATGAAGCTTTGCCAGTCCTTCAATATTTGCCTGAAGTTAGGCCTGTGTCATAAATGAAATCAAAATGTTGAGTAGAGGTGTATATGAGCAGTTATGTGCCAGATTTTGTCACAGCATTAAGTATTTTTGTTTTACTAATTTAGTGCTTTTTAAACTTTTTCCTCAATCTGGTTCAACTAATTTTTTAGCGTATTTAAAGCTGATCAGCCTATTTTTAGCTTTATCTTTTTTTAACCTATTTCTACAAACTCGTTACCTGTCAATGACAGGTATTTGTGCTAGTATAATAATAAAGAAGATGAAAATGCAATGAAAAAAGCGGGAAAACATCCATTAGTGTAATTCCATTATTTAAGGTTATTTGCCATGACCTAAGGTCTGTGTGTAACAGAGCAGGAATAGTGGAGTAGTGCTCATTTCTGCTTGTTACCTGCATTGATTTTAAATATTCTACCCCTTACATAATCATATACTGTAAAATAGTGTGTTTCATGAAAAGGAACTAAACATTACTCCTGGATGGATGTTCAGATGTACAGAAGTTCATTATATCAGGAAGAATATTGAAACTAAAAACACAATATGGGTTATTTTATTTTAAACCCCCAAGAGAAATCCTTTATAATGATCTCAACGTAAAACAACCTCATAAGTAGTTAAGGAAGGAAGTAGTAATTATTGGCATATACAGTAAAACAAATATTACTAGTAATAGTTAAAATATAAATATGGTAAAATCTTAGTAGTGACGTCTAAAGGTAGTAGTAATATTGCTAACTTAATATTTTGTAGGCCTTGCATGCAGAGTTAGTTGTTTAATTTACCTAAATTATTATTTTATTTACCTGCGACCCTGAATACAGGATTAAGCGGTAATGACGATGAGTAAGTGAGTAAGTGATTCTTTTATTTAATTGCTTTTACATAACAAACCAGTAGTTACCTAGCAATACAGGTCTGTATAAATGAAGTTTAATGTATAGTGAGTAAACCTGTACCTTCATCTACTTAATTTAAGCTTTATTTTATAAGTTACACAACATTTATCAACTCCCATTTCCCCCATAATATTATATATATATATATATATATATATATATATATATATATATATATATATATATATATTTAAACTACCTAGTTTATAGTTAATAGTGGTTAATAGTCATTTCACCACAAATTAATTCTTATTTGTTGCTTCTCAAATGTAATTTGATGCAACCTTGACAGCACTTTGTGCCTTTGCTACAGCTTAATGGTTGTGTTAGCACTTACTTTCAGTACACATCTAATTATTATAGCTGACTGATTATCTAGTGTGTGCCATGACCTCTGTTTTAATGATGGCTTCAAACCACATAAAAGCATAGATGCCTATTTATTTATTTAACATTGTTAATTGTCTTACCCATGCTGTTTCATGCTGTTTAATGGTCTGATTTAAATAATAATGGCCACATAATGACAGCTCTAAATAAATATTTAATATGTCCACTGTATGCTGTGTCACCTTGCAAAGCCCAAAACATAAACCAGAACATTTTGTTTTTAATTACCCCTTTATTAAATCTACAAAATTTTCTTGTTGTATATTAATTAGTCCCATTAGGCCATTCCTGGTCTGTTTGGAATAATTTGAAAAGTAGGTCAGCATGATTACTTTTAATAATGAAATAATTAAGTAAGTAAGTAAGTAAATATAAATAAATACATAAATAAATAAATAAATAAGTTTTTTTAGGATATCTTAGTCATGAGTGCATTTAATGGACATGCTTTGGAAGATGTGTTGTAAAATGTACAGTATATAAATAATGCAACTTTAAATATCACTAAGTGTGTTGCACTCTTCTTGCATTATCATGTATACTACAAAAAAAGGTTGTATTGAATGGATGAAGAAGTAACAGAAGAAAAAGTACAGAGGCAAAAAAAATTAAGTGCTTGGATTGCAAGAAGCCTGTGCATGATGTTTCTGACTTATGGTAACTGTGCATGATGTTTCTGACTTATGGACTTATGGTTACTGTGGTCATTCAGATACCACAGTCCTTTACAAGGCTGGAAAAAAAGAGCAACAGTAAGATTGGTGTATGAAGGTCATGCTATAAGTCATAGAGACCAGACACCAGCAAAAAAAAAAAAAGTTATATACCCTTCACTAGTACTTGATTAAAGCACTACAGGAAACAATGACATCCTCAAGGCTGCTTGTGAATGAAGCATGGCACCTTTCTTTCTGGAGTTTCTACGATTCCTCATTGGATAGGCACAGACATGTTCAGGTCTCTCTAGTGGTCCTCTATTAAATTCAGGTCCAGACTCAAATTGAGCCACTCGACACTTTTACAGAGTGGTTCTTAGGGCACTCCTGTTTTTACTTTATGGTGTAATAAGTGATATCCTCAGTGCTCTGGAAAAGTTTTTTATTTAGAAGACCTCTTTATTTTTCTATATCCATTTTCCCTCTGTTTGGACTAGTATTCCAGTTTCAGTTACAGAAAGAACTTTTCTCACAGCGTTATGCTGCCACCAAAGTGTTTGACTGTAGGGATCATTTTAATAGGGCGATCCTCAATGCCTGATTTCATAATTCCACATAGTTCAAGCTTTTTTGTATCATGTAGCATACTGTCATGTGCCTTTAAGTGATAAATGGATTCTGTCTGGCCATCTAGCACTGACTGGTGGAGTGCTGCAGTAAAGATTGTCCTTCTGTAAGGCTCTCCTATCTCCACAAGGGAACTCAGGATGTCATTCATAGTGCCGTTTCATTCCCAATTCCCACCCAGTTTGTCTGGGTGGCCAGATTTGGAAAATGTTGGTTGTTCCAAATCACTTACATTTAAAGATGATGGAAGCTATTGTGCTCTTGTTAACTTTTAATGTTGCAGACATTTTCTTGTATCCTTCCCCAGATCTGTGTCATGACATTATGTTGTCTAGCAGGTCCACAGATATATTCTCTAGACTACATGGCTTTGTTTTCATACGGACATACACAATTTATAGTGACATCTTATAAAGACAGGTGTGGGCCTGTTCTAATTATGTTAATTGAATTAAAATATGCACAGATGTACAGTACTTGCAGTTAAATTGCAAATGCGTCTCAAGCACCAATGATAGAAGTAGGATGTTACATAGCTCATGTAATAAAAAATTAACAAACACTGCAAACACCTGTTTTTTTACTTTGTCATTGTCGAGTAGTGTGTATAGAATGATAAGGAAAAAGGGAATCTAAATCCATTACAACTTACAAACTTACAAAATTTGGTGAACTCAAAAGAGCATAGACATTTCCACTAGCACTGTAAATATACTGAAAAAAATGAAAGTATTTTATTGCTAAATGGTTGAGCAATTACAAAATAATAAATAATGGGTAACTTTCAATTCAATTTTATTTGTATAGCGCTTTTAACAATGGTCATTTTCGCGAAGCAGCTTTACACAATCAAAAGAATTATTTAAGTTTGTATGGAATGTGAATGTGTATGAATTAAAATGGACAGATTGTCCCTGGTGAGCAAAAACTCCCTGAGATGGTAATAGGAAGAAACCTTGAGAGGAACCAGATGCAACAGGGAACCCATCATCATTTGGGTAAAACAGATAGCAGGAATTGATCTGCATTTATACTGTGTGTTAGGTGGCAGGCAGTTCAGCTATAATAGTTGATGTTAATTGATGTTAATATGGAGTCCAGGTAGTTTAAGGAGACTTAGGTAGACTTGTAGGAAGTTCCAGTCCTGAACTATCGAACTGCCAAGTCCTCAGAGAAACAGCTGCCAACACCAGTCGAGGCCAGACAGATCCGGAGGGCAGAGGAAGTCTGGATCACTGGCAGCTCAGGAATGGCATTTGTAGCTCGACAGAGAGAGAGAGAGAGGGAAGAGAAAGAGGGGGAGAGAGAGCAGAAGAGGAGAGATGGCAGTTAGGTATGGTCACAGTCACATAATGTATAATGTGAATGTATATTTACTGTTGAGTGCAAGCAGAGACTGGGATTTTTACAAATCTATGGCAGCAGGGGTATGAATGGAGAAGAGATGGGTCAAAATGGCAGGTAGTATGGAATGATTCTTGCATTCTTGCACATGCCAGGAATTTTCTTGCTGATTTTTTTTGCAGGAAATATAGAGTTAATGTTACTAAAATTTACATTTAGGAATTTGGGCCCAAGGGCCCAACAGGAACAACTTGGCACCCATGGGATTTGAACCTGGGACCTTTTAAACCATAGTCCAATGCCTTAACCACTGAGTGTTACAAGACTGTCTTCCACTTTCACAAGTCTGAGCCACAAGCGTGTCACACTGGTGCTGAAACCTGGGACTAAACAAGATATGCCATTATGGGGTCATTTCTGGGCCAGGATTTGCAAGACCTATGGCAACACCAACCATACCCAACATTAGAACCTTCCTAAATTGTGCACAGAGAGGCAATGTGCCCAGTACCTTTTTCAGACCCAAGCAGAGGACTGACCGATGCACATGATCCACCCTGTGTATACTCGAGCAGCAACCCCAGTAGTGACTGAGGCCTTACACAATGTAACGCTCCTCAAAATGGGGGTGTAGGATTGTCTAGAAGTGTTCATTAAACTGTTTAAGTATGGATATTTAGAGACTGGCGGGATTAAAAAAGTTTTAAAAAGTGTTGCCCAATCCATCATTGTACTTTGTGGAGCTCATCTCTCCAGAAAAAAACAAGTTGTCAGGTTTCAACAAGAATTATAAGATGTGCTTTTACCTTTGCTCTGTCACACAGATCTCAGGCTGCAATTCCTGGAGTCAATCAGTTTAAAGATCCACACACCCATGACCCAATAAAAAATGAGATATTCTGTTTCAACCCACTCAATTGTATACTTTTTTGGGTTTGCCATAAGCCCTGCCCACCTCAACGATCCGAAGTCTTGGGGTGTTGCATGTGCCACTAGCAAGCATTTTTTATTGTATCATTGAACCATCCATTTAGACTGCCTTTTGTTTCTAGCTCCTTTTCTTGGTAATTAAACTGATTTGCTTTACAGTGTCAGAAGGTTGACATAGTGACCTTTCTGTTCTCCTGATATAAATTTTAAGTGAATATATTCTATATTGCCAAAAGTTGTGTAACATTCAATTCTTAATCCATAAGGTTTTTGCTGATCCGTCAGTCGGAGCATCAGACAGGACCTTGCTTTGTGCACTGGTGTGCAGTCATGTTGAAACAGGAAGTTGGAAGCATGAAATTATCCAAAATGTCTGAAATATTAAAGGGGTTATCCAGCCCCATTTTTCATTAAATGTTAATATGATTGTTTGGGGTCCTAAAGAAAAGTTTGTAAAATACTTTAATTAAAAATTCTCAATGGTTGGGTAAAAAAAACACTACTTTTACCTGGTAAAAACTGGCTCTGTTCTCAGCAAACTTTTCAGTACATGCTCCTTTAAATGCTTATGATCTCTGCTGAGTTCGCCCCCCAGTTCTGTGGGGCGTGTCTTCACAACACACGTGGGGTATAGCCATGGGAGTGTAGTCCAGTGCGGGCAATGCTTTGGACTGCATGACCCATAAACATTGCCCACAACGCCGTGCGGGCAATGCTTTGTGGGTAATGCAGTCCAAACTGGAAAACGCTGGAACATAGATCCTGAGCCTGTTTTCTTAAGTATTTTTTGGTTTGATTTATGTCCGGAACCCACCCGGAAGTTTGTAATATCGCCTGACAATGCAGAAATTAAAACAATGGACATGCATTGACCCGTTTGTCTTTTTCATCACTGCATGGGCATAAATTAATGGGCTGCTACACTGCTGCGAGCAACAACAACAAAAGCGGAGAAGCTTACTGAGAGAGGTACGAACACGATGTGTTTACTGATGTGTTTACATGACTTCTTAATCTTTGACAGACATCGTTATAAACCATCTAACGTTACAAAAGTAAGCATAATATAGTTTTCCGACTATGTACACAGTTTGCAACTAGACAATCACCTTAATGCATTGTTTATTATAAACCGGCGATTAGGGATTATATAGAGACGGATGTACACAGAGAAGACTACATAACCATGTTCTATGAGAGTGTAAGTTAACTTACACTTCGCATTCATCATGATTATTAGAAAAGGCGATCTGCAAAGATTCATAGAAAAAGAAATTACACTTACCGAGCCTGGTGAAGATGAAGCAGGAACACGAAGCGTTAGTACAGATCCATTTTTCAGGAGCAGCTTCCTAGCAAAACCTGCTTTATATTGACCCTCGTTTATAAAGCAGTCTGGTAAAAAATGATTAGTGCAAACATGAACGCATTTAGGTAGATCGACGGGGACGTTAGCTTCAAAAAGTAAATTCACCCACTGCGTCCTCAGCGGCTCAGATGTCGGTAGTGAATGACGACTGCTGTGTTCGCTATTACACCCAACAACTGTACACCACACTCGCTTAGGCGACATTTTGCTCCAGCGGCGAAAAACAATAGCTGACAGCTTTTTTCTCACTCGGGGCGGGTCTTTGCTAAAACACCAGTGTCAATCAACTATAGTAGGAGCGGCCTCTGTCGGTGTGGCGTCACATTGACAGGCATTTGAGATTGGCCTGATTTCAGAAAGGGCATGTTATTTTAATAAATGAAAAGAAAATCACTGGGCAGCTCTTTATCATTGTAGAGTGGTTGTGTACACACTCTCCTAACACACATTTCAGTCCAAACAGCTTGAACAAGTGCGTGTAGGCCCGTATGACCCCTTTGGAGTTTTATTCACTGGAACTAAGGGGCCGAGCTGCAAAACAACTTTACATTTTAATCCCCCCTCCACAAAAGTTTACACTTGGCACAATGTATTCAGACAAGTACCGTTCTCCTGGCAACCGCCAAACCCAGACTTGTCCATTAGATTGCCAGACAGGGAGGAGTAATTTGTCACTCCAAAGAACACATCTACACTGCTCTAGAGTTCAGTGGTGTGCTTTATGCAACTGCATCCAATACATTGCATTGCACTTGGTGATCTAAGGCTTGGATGCAGCTGCTCGGCTTAGAAACCCCTTCCATAAAGCTCTCTAAGCACTGTTCTTGAGCTAATCTAAAGGCCACATGAAGCTATTTACTCTGCAGAAAGTTGGTAACTTCTGAGCACTATAAATTTTATTCTTACTCAAAGCAATTCTCTCTGATAGCATGAAGGGTGGCAACGGGCTTGTGCCAGTAAAAAAATTGAAAAATTGAAGTGAAGTTCCTTTTCAAAAGCTACACTTTATGCTGGGCGAAAATGCTATGGGAACATCTTTTTGTGTTATCGGTTGTAAAGCATGTGTGTATCGATTCTCTCGTAGATCAGGGAGTTTTTCTGTCCACTTCTCAAGCATGCCTTGGCGCCTCTTGTGAATGGGCAGGAGAGACTTTCTCTCTCGCTTCTGCGGATATGGAGGAGTTACTGCAGGTAAGTAATGCGTGCGGTCGAGCGATTGCATATCATCTGGCCGCAGAAGTGGGATTCCCCCAAGTGGTCAAAATTAGACGACAGGTTTCTGTCGGGTGGCCGGGGGAAGGGGCCTCAATGGCTCTCTCTCCCTTTCTTTGGCAACCTTCATGACGAGTTAAGTCTTTCATGGAATAAGCCTTATTCATCCTGTGGTTTTCGTGCCATCAACTTCGATTTATTCGAATATCGTTGATGCGAAGGCGCAGGGTTATATGATGATGCCCCAGATAGAAGAGACGCTTGCGGGGGATCTTTCTCCTGGGACATCATCCTCCCTGAAAAAGCCCCCACTTCTCACCAAGCTGGGTAGACTGACATCTTCCCTGGTGGGGAAAAGCTTTCAGGCAGTGGGTTAGGCTGGTGCTTCACTGCACACCATGGCGGTTTTGCAGGCTTACCAGGCTGACCTGCTGAAAGACCTGAGCACTGGCGCCCTATTGATTAGGGCGTTTGTAGCTACGTTGAGCCACAGATATGTCTCTCCGTGCAACCAAGCGTGCTATTGGCCGCTCTATGGCTGCCATGGTGTCCACGGAGAGACGTCTCGCCTTCTGGCCTGTTTGGCGATGCTGTTAATTCCATCGCCACTAGGTATTGGAAGGTGAAACTATATGAACAGGCCTTTGGGAAGTTTCTCTGAGAATAAAGTCTTCTTCCTGGCACCCCCAGGCTGAGGTGCCAAAACCTTTGCCCCTTTTGGAGAAGCTGTCAGCGTAAAAGCTACTGCCAGGTATATCTCCTATCTGCGTGGTCTCCACTTCTGTGAAAACTGTGAAAATCTACTGACTCTGAAATTGCAGACTTTGCTGGGGAAAGGGGCCATAGAACATATTCCCCTGCCAGACAGAAAGTCAGGCTGCTACAGTCGGTTTTTCTTGGTTTTAGGAAAGATGGGGGCTGCGTCCAATTTTAGATCTTCGCAGGCTGAACCACTATCTCAGAAAGTACAGGTTCAAAAATTTTACTGTCAAAATTATGCCAACCAGAGGATTGGTTTGTGACAATCGACCTAAAGGACGCATATATTTATATAGAAATATTGCCACAATACAGGAAGTTCCTGAGGTTCGCTTTCGGGGGCGAAGCTTACCAGTATTGTGTCTTTCCATTTGGCCTAGCTCTGTCACCTGCACATATACCAAATGCAAGGATGCAGTCCCAGCTCCTTTACGACTCCAGAGCATCCGTATTTTGAATTAGATAGACGACTGGCTGATATTGGCTCAGTCTCGGAAGCTAGTGCTTTGACATCAGCATGTCGTCCTAGCTCATCTTGATTCTTTAGGATTGAGACTCAAAAAAGCGTTCTCTTTCCTGCTCAGAACACAACATATTTGGGTGTCACATGAGATTCGATTGTAATGTGGGCTAAGCTGTCTCCTGCGCATGTCGAATCCATTTTCAACACCCTGAAGGAAATCCAATTAGGCCAGAAACTGACTGTACATCTCATGGCAGCTGCGTTTATGGCGATACCTTTGGACCTTCTGCACATAAGATCATTTCAGTTGTGGCTAAAAGCCAATTGATTTCACTCAAGAGCTAATCCCCGGAGGCAAATAAGGATTATGCACCAGGGGCTTCGTACCCTTTCTATGTGGTTTAGACCCCTGTTTCTGACTTTGGGTCCCACTCTAAAGACAGACGCTTCCCTCACGGGCTAAGGAACTCCACAAGGCCAGATGCTTTGTAGTAGACCCCAAACCAAGGGTGTAAATCGGCGATCCGGGAAACAAAGCAGACAGTTTTACAGCTTACCCCGAGCTGGGGGGAGAACCTATCACACCTGGACACTCCCTTGACCTCCGGAAGACATGCCTTTCAATGAACAAAGGCATACGGCATGGACACTATTTTAAACATCTTTAAAGTGTGCCAGTAGAACAAAACTTATTTACATATATTTATTCAGTATCTTTTATTCGTGTGTATATGTTTGATTATTCTGCATAACTTTAAAGGTGTAATAAAAATTTACAAACCCCTTTTATTAGATAAAGAAAGGAGTGAGTGGGTAAAATATGTAATGTTTGATGTCAATCTAAAGCTGGCTTTATTTCAAGAATGTTGGTGAACACAGGAAATTGGTAGCATGAACCGAGCTCATGCAAAATTACTTTATAAAAGGTATTAAGAACTCCAACCGGATGGGCCCCACGTGACAGCCGAAACACCGTGCTAATGTATGCACAAAAGGAGGTACCACGTGAGGCGTGGCTAAGCCCCGCAACCACATCCGTTTGGATCAGTCCATCACCCGAGGGATGGACTGACCCCGAAGGGACAAAAACCCTAAGGAGTAAGAGTTAAACAGTCGGGAAGTTAACATCACAACTGCAACCTACAACATCTTTTAAGCAGCTCGGGCTTCCGCACTTGCGGGCGCTGCTGGTGTCATCCGCTCTTCAAGAACTCTCAACAAGACTTTGTGCCAGAACTTCAAAGTCCAGCAACGAAGAAGCCCTCAGGAAAAGTTCCAGAGCGCAGCCATTGGTAACCAGACAACCAAAACCGAAGGGCTTTCCCGAAAGACGTCATCTCTACAACAGCGCACCAACCAATCAGCAACACCGTGATTCCCTCGCTGGAGGCGAACCAACGGATGAGAATGAAACGTGATGCAAGTAAACAAACAAAGCTGCATACCTTGCTGAAGTTGGTGCTCGTTTCATAACTAAACCGTAAAATTAAACCCAAGACTCTGCTCTTGTGACTTTCGTTGATTTAGTAAACAGTACTAGAATAACTTCATTTAATTTTCACCTTCCAAACTGTTTGTGTGTGTGTGTGTGTGTGTGTGCGTTCAAGTAGTGTAGTTCCCTTTCAAAAGCTACACTCAATGCTGCGCGACAGCGCTATGGGAAATAATTTCTCGTGACCGGTTGTGAAGCACATGTGTGTCAAACACGGCAAATATTTTGGCATGTATAACCTCAGGCAGGTGACGTCAACTGATGAGGTGCACCTGGACGTTATAAATAGGCATGACCTGGAACACCGTCAGATTATTTTCTCTTTAGGATCCATGTTGTGTGTGTGCGTGTGTGCAAGCATTTTTTTTTTAACAGAAAGCGAAAATAGAAATGGTCTTATTACTCACCAGAAAGATGGCAGAATAGACACAAGTCGGTCCCTCTGTGTAGACGAATATCTTGCTGAGGGTGATCTCCACGTTTTCTGTTTGAGGGTTTGGGGTCAGAGCACGCTATCCTCAGGCTTCAGGGAGCAGGTAAGTATTGCCGACAGGTGTTGAGTGGCCGGAGGAGGGGCCTCAATGATGGCCCCTCCCTCTCCTGGCGACCTCCATGAGTTAACTCTTTCATGGAATAAGCCGTATGTATCCTGTAATAAGCCATATGTATCCTGTGTTTTTGTGCTATTTGACATTTGATTTGTTCCAATGTCATGGATGAAAGCGTGGTCCTTTATGATGATGTCCCAGATCAGAGAGACGCTCACGGGCTATCTCTCTCCTGGGAGCTCATCCTCTTGGGAAAAATCCACACTCCCCACCAAGTGTGTAGACTAACATCTTCGTTGGTGAAAGAAGATTTTTCAGGCAGCGGGTTAACCTGGTCAGCCTAGCGGGAAACCTACTGCCAGCTATGTCTCTTTAGGGACGAAGCAATGAAGAGGACCAGCATCCTTAGGAGGCCGTGGTTCAATCTCCGCCACCACTGGTGTTTTGGAGAGCAGCGGTCTCCAGTGAATCGTTAGGTGTTCGGTCCCTTCCTTCTATGTTCAGGATGCCAAACACCTAACACACCCATCTAGCCGAGGTGTCAAAGTTCATGCACCTTTAAAGAGGCTGGCAGTGGGGAACCTACTGCCCTATGTCTCCTTAAGCACGAAGCACTGTGGAAAACCAGTATCCTCAGGACAAAGTGTTAGGTGCTCGGGTTCCTCCTGCCATGTTTCAGGACACTGAACACCTAACAGCCACCACCATCACCACCCCTCCGTCGGCGTCAACACGTCGCCCTAGCTCACCTCACTTCTTAGGGTGGAGCCCTAATGAGGTATGAAGTTGAGTGTCATGCGGAATCCGAGCACAATGCGGGCACAGCTGCAGACATTTTTCCCTTAGGGGCTGGAGCGCGACCTTAGATGGCCGCCCAGCCCAAGGGAGCTGGAGAGGTCATCTTCTCGTGTGGCATATCAATTGCCCCGAAACGATGACTCTATTTCTGGCCCTGAAATACTCCCTCTAGCAACTGAGAGGCAGCAGGGGTTACGCGCTAAGAGCTTCGTACCCTCTCCATGGAGCTAGCGCCTTGGCATCGACATGTTGTTGTAGCTCACCTCGTTTTCTTTAGGATCGTGTCTCAATGCCACGGAAAGCGTTTTCTTTCCTACACAAAGCATACATTGAGTGTCATGTGAGATCTGAGCGCAATGCGGGCACAGCTGTCTCCTGCGCGCGTTGAGTCCTTTTTAAACACTCTAAAGGAGTTCAAGCTAAGCCAGGAAGTAACTTTCACCACTTCTGTGGTGGCTAAGTGCCTGGGGATTTCATCCAAGGGCCAATTCCCAAAGGTAATAAGGGTTACGCACCAGGAGCTTCGTACCCTTTTAATGAGGTTCAGACCCTCGTCCTTGACCCTTAGTCCAACTCGAGGTCCGTCCTGTCGTCGCAAGTTGCTAACGGCAGACGTTTTTCCCTTAGAGCCCGGAGTGCGGCCTTAGATGGCCGCCCAGCCCAAGGGATCTGGAGAGATCATCTTCTCGTGTGGCACATCAATTGCCCCGAAACAATGACTCTATTTCTGGCCCTGAAATACTCCCTCCAGCGGTCAAGAGGTTATCATGTCCTAGCGCGGACACTACGGCAGTCTTGTTAATATTGCCTGGGCAGACTAATGTGTCCAGCTCATGCTCTTCAATTTACAGCGCACCTCTGCATTAAACCAGGACCGTAAATTAGAGCAGGGTTTCATATGTCGTGGGGCCGCGGCCCAAGGGTGCCGCCATTAGACGAGTCGGGTTGAAGATGATAGTCTTCAAAGGAACCCGAGAGGAACTCCATAGAGCATCAGAGTCAGTGTCAATGAATTTATAAATTATGTTTTCTTCCATTTGATTTAAATAGTTTATACATAGGAGTAAACCAGAAACATTCCTCAGATCAATTTTGTCTGAACGGACGTCCAGTTACGCAAGCAGTGCGGAATTGGAGCGCAGCATCTCGTTCCCGCTTTTTCAAGGAATAGGGTTACAGCAAAGTTACCCGACACGTTCCCTTTCAAAAGCTACATTCGATGCTGCGTGAAAACGCTATGGGAACGAGAATACCAACGCCGCCGCACTGCAAGTGTCTCGACCCCCAAGGTTGTGTAGCGTGTGCGCACAAAGGCCAAGGAGTTCTCAGCTCTGGGAGGCTGACTCGTGGACCCGAGGCTGACTCGTGGACCCGTAAGCCCAGAGTAGCATGAACATCCAGAATATAAAATCTCACAAATGTGTGCGGAGAGAATCAACCTGCCGCATCACACACTTGCTGCAGGGAGACACCTCTTTCCAGTGCAATGGCGGAGGACAGAATGCTTTAAGATCAGCTGGGTACATGGTTGAGAATGAAACTTTCGGAAGATATTCCAGGTAAGGGTGCAGAATAGCTTTGACCAGCCCAGGGGCAAAGTCTAGGCAGGATGGAGAGACTGACAAAGCCCACAACAGGTGCTGACTCTAGTGGTTTAAAAGGGGTGTCAATCAGACCTTTGAGCACAATAGGTAAGTCCCCAGAAGGGACAGTGGCTCTAGTGGGCAGCCTCAACCATTTAGCTCCACGAATAAAATGGGCAACTAAAGGGTGCTTTCCCACAGAAACCCCGTCAATCAGAACATAACAAGCCGAAATAGCGGCTACATACATTCTGAGAGAAGGAGGGCATAAGCCCGAGGACAACTTTTCTGGCAGAAACTCCAGCACTGAAATGATTTGGCAGTAGTCTGGGTCTATGTGTTATGCCATGCACCAACTTTCAAATACACTTTATTTGAAGGCATAAGTTTTTCTGAAGGAGGGAGCCCTAGCTCTTTAAAATAGTTTCAATTACACTGTCTGTTTAAGACCAGTGTCTCTTAATTGGCCCCGATCAGGGGCCAGACGTGAAGGTTCCAGAGCTAGGACCGAGGATGTAATTTTGCTCCCTGCGCCTGATACAAAAGAACCCTCCTCACTGGAATCACCAATGATGAGCCGTCGAGGAGAGAGATTAGATCTACGAACCACACTCGGGTCGGCCAACGGGGCGCTATCAGTAAGAGGCGCAAACTCTGTTGACGACCCTCGCCAAGACTCCCGGAAGCAGAGCTATCAGGAAAAACGCATAAAGGAGTAATCTAGGCCACGTACGAGCCAAGGCGTCCAGACCCAGGGGAGCTGGAAGAGTCAGAGGGTAGTAAAGGGGACATTTGCTGTTTCTTGCGAGGCAAAGTGGTCAACCTCTGATACATGAAATCACTCCCAGATTAACTGATTACTTTGGGGTGGGGTTTCTGATTGGACAGCAAATCTGTTCACACATTCATATGCCCTGGAATGTTAATCGTGCACTAGATTATTTAAGCGTCGCAAGCGCAGTTTGCCTTGGCGATTAATATATGAGACTACCGTAGTGTTGTCCACCCACACTAGGACATGGTAGCCTCTCAACTGCTAAAGGAAGTGCTTTAGGACCAGAAATAGAGCCATCATTTCGAGGCAATTGATGTGCCGTGCGAGAAGATGACCTGTCCAACTCCCTTGGGCTGGACAGCCATCTAAGACCACACCCCAGCCCGTGAGGGAAGCGTCTGTTGTTAGCATCTTGCGACAACAAGAGTGGGACCCAGAGTCAGAAACCGGGGTTAAAACCACATAGAAAGGGTACGAAGCCCCAGGCGCGTAACCCTTATTGGGGATTGGCCCTCGAGTGAAATGTCCTGGTTCTTAGCCACAACTGAAAATGCTCTTATGTGCAGAAGGCCCAAAGGTATTACCGTGGATGCAGCTGCCATGAGAGCTAAAGATCTCTGAAAGTGATGAACAGTCACTTTCTGGTCTAGCTTGATTTCCTTGAGGATGTTGAGAATGGAATCGACATGAGCAGGAGACAGCTGTGCCTGCCTTATGATCGAATCCTATGTGACACCCAAATATGTTGTCCTCTGAACAGGAAAGAGCACGCAAGAGTTGGGTCTCAATCCTAAGAACTAAACATGAGCTAGGACGACATCCCGATGTCGAAGTGCTAGCTCCTAAGACTGCGCCAGCCAGTGGTCTATGTAATTTAAAATAGGGATGCCCTGGAGTCGTAAGAGCCAGAACTGCATCCATGCATTTTGTCTATGTGCGGGGTGAGAGAGCTAGAGTAAATGGAAGGACCCGATACTGGTAAGCTTCGCCCCCGAAAGCGAACCTCAGCAACCTTGCACAACTGTGTTGTGGCAATATTTTTATATGAAAGTATGCGTCCTTCAGATCAATTGTCACAAATCAATCACTTGGTTGGATTTGAGAACAATCACTTTGATTGTATTTATTTATTTTTAGATAGCTGTTCATCCTGCAGCCCCCTGTTCCTCTTGGCAACCAAGAAATACTGACTATAGTAGGCCGACTATCTGTCTGGTAGGGGAACATGTTCTATGGCCCCTTTTCCCAGCAACCTCTGTCAGCATATGCGCCCTTTCCAGTTTCACAGAAGTGAAGACCACGCTGTTAAAACGCGAAGGGTGATGTGAGAACTGAATCCTGTAGCTTCTCTCTACAGTGCTTAGTACCCAAGGAGATATACTTGGCAGTAGCTTCCACGCTGCCAGTTTCTCCGAAAGGGTCTTAGCGGCTTGGTTAGACAGTGGGGGAGGGGGGTTGTGTTATGTTAGATGTTCGGCATCCTGAAACATGGCAGGAAAAAACTGAAGAATTAAAACTTTATTGGAGATCGTTGTTGCCCGAAACACCAGTGGTGGCGGAGCATGAACACCGACCTCCTGGGGGTGCAAGGGAGAACACTTCATTCTCGAAAGGTATTCTACGTGCCTCTTCCTGTTGGGGTGCCACCCCCATGGTCCTGGGCACATTAGCCTCTGGACTTCTTTGTGAAGAGGACAGTATGCCAGTCCGACTTCTTCATAACATCTTCTTTGAGGCGGATTGCGAAGTGCGGCATCCCGCACCCCGATCTTTACGGGGGGGTGCCCAGCTCAAAACAGTCTCCTTGTGTGTTTCACGCCTCACAAGAGTCAGACCCGGTCGACACTGGGTGGTCGACAGTCCCGACTCTTGAGCACGACGGGGAAGGAAATTCCCCGAAGGCTTGTTCATATACAGATGTTACTCATGTGGTATTCTGGTCTTACCGTCATGCCTCACGGTGGCGACATTTGGGTTTGTGCGTTTGCTGGCTTCTACTGCTGAGTGGCGCTATATAACTATAAACTGACGCCTCGGGCATCAGTTCCTCAGCATTCTCTCAAGAATTAATAAGCTGCGCTCCGTTAGAGCTGCACATAGTAGCGGATAAAATCAAGTGAAACATTGTAGTTAAACGAATTTATAATCACAGTATTAAAATTACAGTACAAATGTATAATTTAAATTAAATCAAATCTTATTAGGATCGAATTTAAGCAAAGTAAACGTTAACACAGTGAGCCTTTAGATTTTATCATGTGTAATTAGAAAAGCTACGCATGTATGTTTTTTGTCATCTTATATTTTGTGTTCTTTAAATTTGTAGTAGATTTAATAACTGAAATAAACGAAAATTAATTACCATAAAAATTAAAACATTGTCAGGCCGCGCTACTGCGTCAGCAAATGTCAATGTGTTTTTGTGTTATTATAGGAATTAAATGCAGTAGGATGTTATGATCATCATAATGTTCTTTAATAAATAATAAAAACATTTTAACAAATTACATTTTCACATCCCAGCACCCCCGTTGCGTTGTATCACCGCCGGCAAAAACCTTATAAAATACAAGTGAAAAACTAAACGAATTTATCATCACAGTACTAAAATTACAGTACAAATTTAGAACTTAAACATAGGGGTTTCTTAGTTACATCGATATTAAGCAAAGTAAATGTTAACACAGTGAGCCTTTATATTTTATCATGTGTAACACTCGCGTAGCCAGAAAACTCTGTCTGTGTGTATCAGAAAACATGGGTGAGTCACAGGTGTTGTCAGATTAATGGGCAAAAACTACATAATAAACCTATATAAGCTACATAGCCTTCATAGGACTTTACTTTTATTTAAGTGCACGCACAATGACGACAATGGTGTTGTAAAATAATGAAAGCAAACAGGGATACAGCGCTATTCTGTATCAGTTTCTGTGAACTTGAGCGCGTCAGAAAATAAACCGAAACTCCGTGTATACTCTCCTCACAGACGTGAAAAATATATACTTACAAAAAGCAAAATGTCTGCTTTTATATAAACTAATGGGGAAAAAATCAGCTTATGTAATTTGTATGAAACGTGGTTACTACAGCGCATCCACCCAAAGCCGAAACGAAAAGACATCAACTTATTAATGAATTATTAAAATGGCCAGTCAGTTTCCTTGCTGTTTTCCCCGACGCATTCATAATCATTAGTCTAGTTCTGCCGGTGCGGTGTTTCTTATCCCCACCCCCGTTAAAACGGTGTATTCAGAGGCTCGCCTGCGAGAGGTTGTGCACGCACGGTCCACTACACAGCTAAAACACATTTGTATATTATGACTAAGATAGAAAGGCGACTCACATCGGTGTGCGTTTCACACAGTGCCGAAAAGACAGCGCTTATTTAACACGTATAAATGTTTGTTATAGTTCTGGGAATTTTTCATACGCGCCGCGGGTTCACGCGAACATTTTACATTCACTAAAAGATTTATTCACAACCACATTTCCGCCATTTACACACATGCATTGTGCTATGTTGTTTGTAGACACTTTTACTTTTGCCCTTCTAATCTAGCCTTTAATCAAAATGCTCCCGATATGAGCCGACACGAGCTCATATCGTTTCATAAAGAGAGGCGACATATACTTGATTAAACACTGCATTTTTTAAGTGAAAGCGCGCGCGATATGAGCAGCTTTAATTATTGATAATTAAATAATTATTAAATGGTGGACATAAACAGCAAAAAGAACAATATTATTTTACTTTTGATTATTATCATGTTATTGAATGATTGTTTAAATCTGAAGCCCTTTGTGTAGATTCATGCCACGAGTCATTTTATCATACAAAGATTATTACGTTGTGCTCGGACCACTAAGCGTCTGTGGATTCCACAATTGACATTTTTACATTTTTAATCACTGGAATGGTAGAGATAGAAAGTTTCCTTATTATAACATGCCTTGTATTATTTTTAATCGCTCGATACACAACCATCTGAAATAAGGCGGCTCACATCGCCGTACGTTTCGCACAGCGCCACAAAGACAGCGCTTATTTAACACGTATAAAGGTGTGTTTGTTATATTTTACTAAAAGGCTTATTCACAACCATATTTCAGCAATTCACACACATGCATTGTGCTGTGTTGTTGTTACACAATTTCACTTTTCATCTCCACTTTAATCAAAATGCTCCCGATATGAGCCGACACAAACAGCTTCGTAAAATCAGAATATTCATCTATCATAAAGAGAGGCGACATATACTTTATATATATATATATATACAGTGGTGTGAAAAACTATTTGCCCCCTTCCTGATTTCTTATTCTTTTGCATGTTTGTCACACTTAAATGTTTCTGATCATCAAACACATTTAACTATTAGTCAAAGATAACACAAGTAAACACAAAATGCAGTTTTTAAATGATGGTTTTTATTATTTAGGGAGAAAAAAAATCCAAACTTACATGGCCCTGTGTGAAAAAGTAATTGCCCCCTGAACCTAATAACTGATTGGGCCACCCTTAGCAGCAATAACTGCAATCAAGTGTTTGCGATAACTTGCAACGAGTCTTTTACAGAGCTCTGGAGGAATTTTGGCCCACTCATCTTTGCAGAATTGTTGTAATTCAGCTTTATTTGAGAGTTTTCTAGCATGAACCGCCTTTTTAAGGTCATGCCACAACATCTCAATAGGATTCAGGTCAGGACTTTGACTGGGCCACTCCAAAGTCTTCATTTTGTTTTTCTTCAGCCATTCAGAGGTGGATTTGCTGGTGTGTTTTGGGTCATTGTCCTGCTGCAGCACCCAAGATCGCTTCAGCTTGAGTTGACGAACAGATGGCCGGACATTCTCCTTCAGGATTTTTTGGTAGACAGTAGAATTCATGGTTCCATCTATCACAGCAAGCCATCCAGGTCCTGAAGCAGCAAAACAACCCCAGACCATCACACTACCACCCCCATATTTTACTGTTGGTATGGTGTTCTTTTTCTGAAATGCTGTGTTACTTTTACGCCAAATGTAACGGGACACGCACCTTCCAAAAAGTTCAACTTTTGTCTCGTCGGTCCACAAGGTATTTTCCCAAAAGTCTTGGCAATCATTGAGATGTTTTTTAGCAAAATTGAGACGAGCCTTGATGTTCTTTTTGCTTAAGTGGTTTGCGCCTTGGAAATCTGCCATGCAGGCCGTTTTTGCCCAGTCTCTTTCTTATGGTGGAGTCGTGAACACTGACCTTAATTGAGGCAAGTGAGGCCTGCAGTTCTTTAGTTGTTGTCCTGGGGTCTTTTGTGGCCTCTCGGATGAGTTGTCTCTGCGCTCTTGGGGTAATTTTGGTTGGCTGGCCACTCCTGGGAAGGTTCACCACTGTTCCATGTTTTTGCCATTTGTGGATGATGGCTCTCACTGTGGTTCGCTGGAGTCCCAAGGCTTTGGAAATGGCTTTATAACCTTTACCAGCCTGATAGATCTCAATTACTTTTGTTCTCATTTTTTTCTGAATTTCTTTGGATCTTGGCATGATGTTTAGCTTTTGAGGTGCTTTTGGTCTACTTCTCTGTGTCAGGTAGCTTCTATTTAAGTGATTTTTTGATTGAAACAGGTGTGGCAGTAATCAGGCCCGGGGGTGACTACAGAAATTGAACTTTTAACTGTGATAAACCACAGTTAAGTTATTTTTTAACAAGGGGGGGCAATTACTTTTTCACACAGGGCCATGTAGATTTGGAGTTTTTTTTCTCCCTTAATAACATAATCTTCATTTAAAAACTGCATTTTGTGTTCAATTATGTTATCTTTGACTAATAGTTAACGGTTTTTGATGAGCAGAAACATTTAAGTGTGACAAACATGCAAAAGAATAAGAAATCAGGAAGGGGGCAAATAGTTTTTCACACCACTGTATATATCATTATATAATGCTGGACATAAACAGCTTAAATCAAGATGAATGTTATTCTTTAGATTGTTATTATCTTGTTCTTTTGCTGTTTGGGTTCAGCGTTAAATGATTATTTGAAACTGAAGCGCCTCTTGTAGATTCATGTCACGAGTCATTTTATCATACAAAGATCATTACGTTGTGTTTGGACCACTGACTCCAAAATTGACATTTTTACCGTTAAAAAAAAAAAAAAAATTTACAAGCCCTTGAGCTGTTGTTTGTGCTAGTTTCTTTAATAATAACAATAACAGTAGACAGAGAGAAACATGGAGTCTGATTAAACAAAATAATTGCAGCCGTTTGCAAAATGCCCCCTTGCGCCACCTGGCGGTCATTTCACAAATTACTTTGAATTGTGACAGATTTATTTTGGCTGTTGCTGTTTGCTGCGACAGAGTGCGTGGCAGTCATAGACATTCCGCGTGAGTAACCACTGTGACTTCGGCTCGCGAACCTAGTGGCGAACGAGTTAACGGCGACAAACTGGCCGGAAGGCGAGATGGGGGAATCAAGGAGGAATGCACAATTCTTATCCTTGATTCCCATGAGATTCAGCCACAAGTGCCTCTCCACGGAAACCATTACAGCCATAAATGGCCGATAGCACGAGCCGTCTGCTTTGTTGCATGAAATGACAAGTGGCCCAATGTAATTCCAAAACACCCTGTTTTCAAGAGCCCCGCCAGTGCTCAAGTATCTCAGCAGGTCAGCCTGGTAGGCCTGCAAAACCGCCATGGTGTGCAGTGGAGCAGCAATCTGACCTGCTGCCTAAAAAGCTTTACCCTCCAGAGAAGATGAAAGTCTACACAGCTTGGAAGGGAGTGTTAGCTTTTTAGGGAGGACCCTAGGTGAGAGATAGCTCGAAGCTTCTCTTAAGGAATGCGCGCGCGAAGCACTTAATTAAAACAGTAAATGTGGAGATCGCCCTCTGATATGGATTTATCACACATGGAGGGACATCTCGTTTATAACTCTGCCATAACGGTGAGTTAAACACTTTCTTATTTTTGCTAGTTTACACACACACGCAAACACAACTAAGCTGTCATAAAGACAAAAAGATCTGAGGAATGTTTCCGGTTCACTCCTATTTATAACCTGCAGGTGGGCTTCATCAGATGACGTCACCTGACCGAGGTTATATATGCCAAAATTTGGTGTTTTTGATACACACATGCTTCACAACGAGCAGCACAGAAAGATGTTCCCATAGCGTTTTCATGCAGCATCGAGTGTAGCTTTTGAAAGGGAACACTGGTATACTGTAAATCGATTTAAACACCAATAATTCATACAGTTCTTTGCAGTGTCTGTGATACTGTATAAACATACTGCCTTGATCAGGCAGAATAAAAAAAACTTGAAATATAACTCGAAAAAGTGCTTCCACAACACTGTGCAAAGAGGTAAATTGTATGTTGCAAAGAGGTAAATTGTAACTCCTTTACTTTTTTTTGGGGGGAGGGGGATTTTTCCCCCATTTTCTCCCCATTTTTAGTCATGTCCAATTCCTCCCGTCACTAGGAGCTCCCACATTAAGCCACTACACCTCAGTCAGTAGGCCCTAAGACTATCACATGTTTCCTCTGAACCACGTGTCACTGACCGCCTTTTTTTTTATTTCAAACTGCTCGCTTACGCACCATTGGGAGCTCACAGACGCCCCTGGTTGGCCATAGAGCCGTGATTAATGTGGGAGCATTAAATACCTCTTATCCCTCCCCTGAGAGAGCCTAAGCCAATCAGCCCCCTCTAGAGACCTCCAGCTGCAAGAGGTTACAACATCACCAGGGGATTGAACTAGCGATCTCCAGATGATAGGGTAACTTTTTTACTTTAATAGTAATGGGTGCAATGCCATTAATAAACAGCTGCTCAATCAGTATACAACACTGTAAAACCCACCCAGGTAGGAGATTTGTGTCTAAAATGCAAACAAATATACCTCATCTCTTCAACAATTGTTCACATTCACTTGAATTTACTCATTTAAGCTTGAAGGGAGATTCTCTTTTCTCTCGAAATGGTGTTTCTTCTGTTCCATCCTATAATTAATTTGATGTGTACCATTTTGCAACTTGTTATATTTTTAGATTCTGAGGTTAGTGTTACAGGTACCAACTTTGAGATTTCTCCTGACACATCTAATAGAGACTATTCATTTATTCGTTTTTGTTTTTCTTCTCTTGCTGTGGAGCTTTGGGATATCAGACTGAATCTATCAGGCCAGTTGCTTCTGTTGATACTAAGGCCAATTTTGCCAATCCTGTTAAATAATATTTTTTAAAGCATACATCAGAGAGGATCATTGGGATGTTTGCTCATGTTATTTGCTTTCCTTCTCATTTCAAATTTGCGTGTGGAGTATGCATGTTCTGGTCTCTTATAGTATCCTTTTGTTGATTGATGTTGTTTGATTGCCTCTAGACTTCCTTTGTTAGTCATGTTTCCTGGGCGCTGTTGAGTTTATTGTGTGGTTTTTTGATACTTTGTATATTCTAATAATTTTCTCTCTTATTATTTTACTGCACGGGTCCCTATATTTTCTACAATAAACTTAATCCTGATTGCCCATGCTCTGATTTCTGTTTTTCTTGTTTCATGTAATTTTTGCACCACCTCCTGCGGTAATAACCTAGGCCCATGTAGTAATCATTTGCAAACCATTTGTGCACATCAGCCATCTCCCAAGGCATGATCATTATAGCAAAATTTAATCCTACATGGTGCCTTTACCCATCATGCTTCCATCATGTTGACTGCATGGAGCTATATGATAGGACCATGTATATACTTTTAATTTACCAAGGCTTATCATCCATATACCTACTTTGTACTTTGAATGAACAAGAGTGCCTTTGATTATCCATTGTGTGTGTTTCTTTCTCTCCCAATCAACAAGCTTGTACATAAAGCTAGTGGCCATTTCATAAAATTTTAAACTTAACATTGGTAAAACCTGGTTCTAGACATGCCGAAAGGAGGTTCTCAGTTAATTGCATTGCTTTAGCACATGATACTATTTAATATCACAACTATGCTGCTTTTTCTTGTGGCAACAGACATCTGATGTCACCAGACAGAACCCACCTGCAGGAAGTGTCTTATAGCTACTGAGAGAATACAAACAAGGAGCCAGGCTTGGGTGAAGGGCACCAATTAGGATTGCTGCCATTGTTGGTCTGTGTTGCTGTCCACCCACTGCTTGATCACCTTATTTAGTATCTAACATGTTGTCAGCAAGGAGCTGATGAGCTGCAAGCTGGGCCTCACTAGACAGCACCAGCAAAAGATGGACTGCCTTATGTGACTAAATCCATACCCTGAGGCCTTTATGGACTTAAACAGTTCAAGGGAGGTCTTAGGTTTCACAAGTGGCCCTATTTTAGCCAGCATGATGTGGGATGTGTTGACAGTTGCATCTTTTACTAGGGCCCTTCTGGCTGTCAGGACGATTTGAAGAAGTTGCTGGTCCTTGACCTAGGCTTAAAGCAGGGTCTTGAAGGAGGCTTGGTGAAGGACGATGTAGACGCAGGCTTGATGATTCAAAAAATTCTAATTCTGGCACTTATTGTGTCAATACTAACAGAAAGAAACATGCACAAATTAAAAACTGCATAATGGTCCATATGTGGAAAGCATTAAGTTTTATCTGTTGGCTAATTCTTTATAATGATGTAAGCAGCACCATTTGCATCATCTGTGAATGTCCTAAGATTATTAGAATTAAACTCAAAGAAACATGTAAATTTTCCAGGCTTCCTTTTTGGCAATGGAAATTTGCATCCCGAAATTTATAAGGGCTCAACTGTATGATATGAACCTTCCAAACCGTAGTCCAATGCCTCAACCAGTGAGCCACAACTGACCCTTGGTACCCTAGGCAATTCCTGTGGCCAGCTGGTTATTTTCAAAAGTTTGTACCTAATTTCTTAGATATCACCACCCAAACCAAACCTGTTCCAGTGGATGAAAACAGGTGAACAGGCATTCTGCCTGGTTTTGTGAGTACCTGCTCATGGACGTCAACTGCTAGGTAATAATACACAGGTTTATCTGTTGGTGTCCTTCAGTGCTTTAAAAAAGCCCAGTGATCAGAGTCAGAGATATGAGCAACTTGAAGCTGAGTGCATGTGTGTATATAAGTGAAGTTTCTAAAAAGCATGTAAAAGTAGAAAATTAAAAACCTGTGTAAATGTTTCAAGTCTGTTTACTGATTTCTCAATCATATGGACCATGAGAATGTCAGAACAGATATGAGCCCCCCGCCCCTTTCCAAAATAAATGAATAAATAATAAGAACTATCTAAACATTCATACTAAAACGAGCAGAAAAAGGATCCCCACCCAATAAATAAATTAATAAATAATGACTAGAATGAGTATGGGCATAGCTTACAAGTATTTCCATGTGTATTTACACCCCAGATTCTTTTTTTATCTACAGCATTTTTCTCAAGCTAAAACTAGCAAGGATCTTATATGAAAGACTAGAGAAGGCTGAACATCAGCTAATGGGGTTATCATTTTAAAATACCCTGGTAGCTTCTTACTTAAAGATGGCAGCAAAGAAGTGTGGACTGGAAAAGTCAATATGCTTCTTGTGTACTTTGAGGAAGCTGGTATAATTCTTGGTGGGGATTTTAGACCCTATACTAAACTGATATACTGTAGATATATGCATGCTGCTTCTGAGGGTAGATTAGCTTTGGGTTGAAAGATCCTGAAGAATTAATTCCAGAATTTATATTTTTTAGCATGTAAAAGCATAATTATAATAGTTGCCAATTATAGTGATTGGTGTTATAGTGCTAGCAGCCCATGCAACTGTTGAGCTGTGTGAATGAATGTAAAGAGAGCCAAGAGCAATTGGTAGAAACTTAAAACTTCTCTGTTTCAAGAACAACTTTTCAAACAGACAATCTTACTATCAAGAGATCTTACTAACTTCATTTGCATTAAAACAGGTTCTCCAAAAAAAAAAAAAAAAAAAAGTGACAATGTGGGAGGTCTCAAAGGCATTTATAAGGGGCAAGCTCATTGCAGAGACATCAAAAATAAGAAACAAGAAAGGAAAGACTCAGGAGAATGAAATAAAACATAAAGAAAGATCTGACAGAAAAGTATTGTGAAGGTCTGTTGAAACAAGTGCGTGAATTGAAGTACATCTTAAATCATAAATGCAGCAAAAAGATAGTATGCCACATTTAGACTCAAATAGAATGCCTAAGTGGTAAAAAATATGGAAAGTTTTGGCTTTTTTTATCATGAAGCCACATATGTAAGTAATATGAGCCACATAGAACTATGTGGAATAAAGTGGAATATTATTACTTGAACTAAGGAAATTAATAAACTGATTATGGATTTTTTTTTTCACAGTGTTGCATGTTACATATCAGATACACCCTTTGACTTGAACAAACAAATTAGGGCACTCTAAATCCTAAGCTTGTCACTAGTCCAAATATAGTATTTGGATGTTTTAGTTAAAGGAGATACTTAAAGATGAGGAGCTATGTAACAAGCTTGAGGATCACACCGGTAAGTGTATGAGGGGTTCAAACTCTTACTGGCAAGTGTGTAAAGAGAAAAGAGAGCATAGTGTAAAAGTGTAAAGAGAGCATACTATGAAAAGGCTCCTCCTGACATGAGTTGGAATATATCAAACATTTGAGTTTTAGAGACGACTCTGGATGCTGTCACGTTTATCCAAATTGGTTCTTCAGTTGTTGTTTTTTTTTCTTTCTTTCTCAACACAGATGGTGAAGCATATTAAAACTTCTGCTGCCAGTCTTGCATCCATGTTTGTTTGTTTCAGTGAGCAATACAATAAATAAATTATAACATACATTATAAAGTTTTACACAGTTTCTGTTACAGAGCAGTTGGAAATGCTATGGTTCATCTTATGCCTATGTGCATCTTATGTGATATTGTCCACTTGTTTTTCCTGCTCAGAAACAGATTTTAGGGATTGACTGGCTACACCATAATCAGAGTCTCCACAAAATTCTCTTCAAGTAGACAGGTTCAATCTATAATTAGATAAAGTGCAGTCTGCCCTGCCTTTACCTGGGTTAATCACTGCAATGAGAATCATTCTCAAACATTCAAAAAATTAAGCAAAACATGGTTTCACAGACTGGTTAAAATTAATGCCAAACCCTGCCTCTTTCAAACTTCTTATCACAAAATCTAAAAATCTAAAAGTGATGGGGAAAGTATTACTGAATCTGGTCACAATTTCTACATTTTACACAATTTCTTATTCATAATGCCACATATTTCATTGGGAGTGTCATATTTGTATCAAGCCCTGCTCACTAACATACCTGTACTGTGGTGCAAGACCATTTAGTGCTTTATACAGTATGACAATAATAGTATTTTACAATTATTGTGAACATTGAGTAGTGCTGTCATGTCTCGGCTGTAACTGCAGCTTGTCTATGTGTTAAGTGGCAGCACAAAATATAAAATAAAAATGCGGTTGATTGTCCTTTAGAAGACAAGGTGTTTTTTTAATCATGCCTAAAGTGTGCAACAACGCTAACTAGCTTCTAACACACAAGGTATATCAGAACTGTCTATCAATGAAATATTTCCTTAACTAGTACATGTTGACCCTAAATCCTAATTGCTAAACAAACCCCTCTGCTAAATAAAGCTTTTAACATAAACTAAACCTTAGCATGCAGCTTCTCTGGAGGGTGGCACGTAAATGATTTTTGCGCACAAACCATAGCATTCAAAGGGATTATGAAGGCTTGCGACCAGGTGCCGTTGCCTAGCAACCGATTTTGGGCATTCCATAAAAGTCCTTTTAGCTGGCCACTGCACTGCCTTAGGTTGTATACATGACATTACATCCAGACAATAAGGTATTACAATAATCCAACAAAGAAATAAACATGTGAATGAGTTTCTCTGCATTGTGCAGTGACATTTTAGTAATATTTCTAGATGAAAGGAAACTGTTGTAATAATATCTATATATGCTTCAAATGAAAGGCCTAAATCAATAATCACACCATGGGCTTGATGTGATGGGCTGCTGCACATGATAAACAATAAAGGCCATCTAGATTTAATATGTAATCAGCAGTGGCGACACCATAAGGCCTTCAATGCCTTCAATAAAGGAATTATATTAAAATAAATATATATATATTGTCAAACTTTGTTGTAATACTTCCAGGGTTTTTTCTGGCTCAAAATCAGCGTGAAGTTGGTACCATCCTGATCATGTGCATGCACGAGTACTGTCTATTCAACTGAAATAGGCCTTAAAGCTCAAAGCATTTTAGCCATTATTTGTTTTGCTGTTTTTCAATAAACATATATTGGGCTCAGGACTGTGCAGGATAGGTTAACATATCCTTTTTTTTTATCACAACACAGGCAGTATGATGAACTAAGTTTTAGTTCCAAAAACTATACAAACTAACTTTACAAACATGACCGAGCAAAGTCATGTTTGTATAGTATAGAAACATGACTAAGCAAAAATATAAAAATAATTGGTTACACAATGCAAAGATATAGCAGAGATGGACATAATTTGTTAATTTGTTGTTATTTTTTCAGTCAAGCTTGTATAATATTTATAACAGATAGGAGCTCAGTTGTAGTCACTAGTTGTGAACTTTTATACAAAGTGCATTTAAAAAAAGTATAATATTGTGGAAACGTTTTTTTGTTGTTGATAATTAAATAAATATTATACATTTTATAATTATTATTTTTATAAATAAATAAATTAGTTAAATAATAATAATTAATAATTTAATATTCTAGATTTATGATTTCGTTATTTTATATGTCATGAAATATTTTAGGGTTCTTTTTTTGTTGTTGTTAATGATGGCTTACATCTCATGAAAATCCAATATTTCAAAATACTAGAATATTTCCTGAGATAAACTAAAAAGAATTTTCACGATACAGAAATGTCCAACTTCATAAAAAAATAATGTTCATTCATGCACTCAATTCTTGGTTAGGTCTCCTTTAGGTGATCTGCCTGTGGCACTGCTGAGGCATTAGTAAAGCCCAGGCTGCTTTAATATCAGCCTTGAGCTCATCTGTATTGTTTTGTCAGGGTTGTTTCCTGTCTTTCTCTTGACAATACATATACATTCTTTGAAGTGTTCAGGTCAGATGAGTTAAATGGCCAATAAAGCAATATCAATATTGTCATGGTTAACAAACCAGTTAGTGGTAGTTTTCACTTTTAAAATAAAAATATATATATATATATATAAATAAAATAATTAATATTTAGATTTTTTTCGATGCAATGTATAATCACACTCACCCTTTCATACATGGTGTCCTTACACACAGACAGTCAATTTTTTAAAGCCTTAAAATTATTTGAGAGTATTAGTTTCTGTAGCTCAGAAGTCTATTTGTTTTCACAGGCTACTAACTTTGTACATAGTAATAAATGCCTTACAGTTTTAAAATGTAGGTTTATTTTTAGTGTGTGTAATATTTTTTGTGTAAATATTTTTTTTTCAGAAATTATAAATTAGACCAGAATGTTTGGGAATTGGAAGCTTAAAAAGTAAATAAATATAAACAACAACTATTATTATTATTATTATTATGGGCATAATACTGTATTAGCCTTTTTAAAAAAACTCTATATAGAATCAAAATTCTCATTAGGCCATTTTAAGTTAAAAAAATAAAATAAAATAAACTGGATTTGTATATAAACTAGAAAACGAATTTTTGAAGAAATTTTAAGTGTGCCTCTGCGATGGTCAGGTCACTGCTAATGTGCGTGGACACCATCCAGTGTGTGGTCGAGCCTTCCGATGCATCACAGTCACGGCAGTGATGTCACAGCAGAGGGACATTTTGGGGCCGTTTTTTGGGGGATTTTGGGAGCACCGCCCAATGGTCCCCCACCAAAAGTCATAGCACACTATTCCCGAGCGAGCCGCACGGACGGGTGCAACATACGTCTGGGTCTTCTCGAAACTGCGAGACGAGAAACGCTGCAAAGTTTTAGGGATATAATAAATGGATTGTGCAATGATTTCTAGGGGAGAAGAGTAATAAGTGTGCGCCGGCACACTTAATAATTTATACATGGATGTGTTAAAAAAAGAACACACATGCCCTGTTCATTCATGCATGTGTTCAATCTGCCAGTTATGTGGCAGCTACACAAGTGTGTCAGTTAAATAAGCGTCAGCAAGGAGATGATACGTGATTTCAGTGATTTGAACTGTGACATGGCTCTTGATGCCAGACTGGCTGGTATCGAAATTTCAGAAACTGCTGATCTCTTTTGGATTTTCCCCACACAAAATTCTCTACAATTTACACAGAACGGGTAAAACAACAAACAACACAGAGAACGTTCCTTGAGTGCCAGCTCTGTGGGTGAAAACAATATCAGGTAATAGGAGAACGGCGAGAGTCACGCTGTCAGGAAGGCTGTAGTCATTTAACTAGCAGGCACAACTGCACAGATAAAGATGCTATTTTAGCTCATCCACCTCAAGTTTGAAGTTTAAAATTAAGATTTTGCAGTTTAAAGCTGTGTGAATAAATCGAGTATGCAATTTGATTGATCTTTGATGATTCACTGAATCAAAGGGTCAGTTTTTAATTCAGAAATAAAAAAATATATATAATACAAAATATAAACTGTTAGTATCCTCTGCAAAGTACTTGCAAAATAGTCTGGTTTTGCGAGATTATCACTTTGTTGTTGTTGTTGTTGTTGTTGTTGTTGAGTTTATAGCCATTGAATTAGTTACAATACCACCACCCACTGGACTAGAGTCATTTGTCTTAAATTAGAATTAAATTAGAAATGTTAAACAAATTCCAACAAATAATTTTCTTTTGATTCTGTAAAGCTGCTTTGCGACAATGACAATTGTTAAAAGTGCTATACACATAAAATTTCATTTAATTGAATTGAATAATAATCAAAAATAATATGCTTATCTTGAGAGTTCTATATTTTAGATAGTGGTATTGTTGTGTTAGTGGTAAAATTTTCCCTTTATGAAAGTAATGATAACTTTTGTTCTACCTGCCATATCTGAAAACCCAAATACACAGTTGGAGTCTGAAGCCTCCCAATTAACACACATCAGCAAGGCTTCCAAAGCACTTTCTTTCATTATCATTGTGATGTGTTGCTGGCATGTATCTGTGCCACTTAAGTTTTAATGGTTAAGTGAACTTTTTGTATGAAGCAATGAATTTGGAAGTTCTAATGATTATATAACTGAAGAAAATTACAGTTCTAAATGTGCTTCCTATGGCATTTCTCTAACTGAAATAGGTAGGGAAATGTAAAAGTCATAGTGCATTTAATCCAGAAAGACTCCACTATATGTGTTTATTTTGTTTGTGCATCAACATGTCCTCCTTAGTTGTGCAAGCAAGACTGGTAGACACATAGCTACTAAAGGAACATCTGTAGTGTAACACTATGCTCTCTAACACAAGCACAGTCCACTACCTGCACTTCTGCACTACGTTAAGATCTCATCAGTATGAATTATTACATTTCATCTTCCTATCAGATGATGGTTAATTCTGAAAACCTATTTACAAAACCTGGATGTGCTTGGATGCAATGGTGTAAAAAAAAAAAAAAAAAAAAAATCTCCTATTACCAGGGTGCTGCTGGACATATTTCTGATTTAAAGAAAAACAGACCATTAACTCTGGAGTGGGAAACTCCAGAACTTTCCTAGTGCGCTGTGTTGATTATAATACAGTGCTATTACATGGGTATTGGCATAACCCTCTAGTTACAGTTACACATAAGAGAAATCAATCTGGTGCAACAGTTTTTAGAAAATTCTATATTCAGTGAAGAAACCCGGCCAGAGTTTTGTCAAGAGCCAGTGGTGGCATGAAATTTGACAAAGGTGGCCGCCTTATAATTCTCTATGCAGAAATAACGTGAACTTTAAAGCAAGATAAAATTCACATAGCATACCTCAACCACATGGTAAAGAGGGCACATTTTCCAATTAAATATAGTGACTCAAAAATGTTGGCCAGAATGACAAGTTTCAAGAAGTTTCGAAAAGTGTACAGGCAAGTTAACAGTCAACTAATTAAAAAACATACAGGTGGAATATACGTACAAGGAGAAGACCTGAATTGGACAGTTAAGTTCCCAAATGATATTTAAAGGGCAAATTACAAAATTTTAGTCCCATGTATTTAGTTGTTTGGTGTTTAGAGGTTTACACTCTACATAGTCGTTCACCTAGAGAGATCCCAGCCAGGACATGCCTCATGCACAAATGCCTTTTTATCATAAAATATAAGTTGAGGACTATTTATTATGACACTGTCACTACTTTATCTGGAATAAGAAAAAGATAAATAGGAGAGATGAGTAGGTTGGGGAGACAGTGTAGGCAGCATGTAATGAAAAGGACCTTGTCTATTTTTATGTTGTGGAGTGATTTTTTTTTTCTGTGTTCTCAACAACCATTTTGATATGACATTGGCAAACAAAACAAGTTCTTATAGAAGCATTTTTCTTGTGATTTACATTTTCCAACTGTTTCCCCACACAAAGACACGGATAATAAAATAGGTTTAAGGACCTGTGGCACATGTAAACAGATGAATTTAGATTTTTTTTTATTAGACTGAGAAAATCCCATTGCTGGGTGGTGTAAAGTATGTGACTAGTTGATGTTGAAGTTACTACTGTAAGGATTTGTGAGGATTCACCAATCTGGAGGGTGTAAAATATAGCTGCTCCTGGTTACAGAAACTGGTTTGAGGTTAAAGAAAGAGCTGCTTGCAGGCTATGGTTCAGGAGAGATCAGCTGAGCTGGAGGCAAGAAGGGGAGAGGCAAAAGAACTGTATTACCACATAAGTCTCCCTGTATATGGCTATATGCAAAACATTGTTGATAAAAACACTACTTCTTAAAAAACTAAATCAACCTTAAACTTTAAGGTCAAATGGCCCCATGTGTAACCACTGAATAATTGATGAAATGCTGGCTTAAAACCAAGCTCAATTTCCATCGGTGCTGAGTGTGACATTAAAGTAAATAACTCATTTACAAAACATGAATACTTTATACTCACAATATTTGATAGGATCGATTACAGCTTCTGTTACTGGGGTAATAGTGCTTCCTTTTTTCTTTCTTTTTGTTGGTCCCGCATAGTCCTTACAACAACGACATACATCAAGCAAATTTAGTCACTAGTTATCAAGTGTGGGAGATCTAAGATAGTTTTGGTGAAACGTAAGGTTCTTTAAATGTTAAAGTTATGCTTTGCAATGTTTAAATTAATAATGTATGAATATTACAGAATTAGAATTTTAGAATTTTTATAGAAATAAGGCTACTGTAGTGAAAAAAACTGTTGCTTACCACTTGGGGAAGAATATTATATAACTTACTGTAGGTTGTGCTGCATACACTCTCAAATCTGTTATGCATTTACACTAAACACTTTTTATCTGAATACTTCTTGAGCAAGATGAAAATACAGTCTGGATGGGATGCAGACCATGGCAAGGTATTATGCACATATATTCACATACTCATTAACTTTAGCTACCAGCAGATAGTCTGGAAACTTACAAAGACACAGGGAGAAGATACAGACCTGAGCTCATGTTAAAACCCTTTTGAGAGTGATGAATAGTGAAGAAGAAGAAGAAAAAAAAAAAAGCATGAACCTTCACTGCACACATTGTGATTGTCACAGTTTTACAGCAATAGATGGACATTAGCTAGGAGAGGCAGGACATTAGCTAGTCAACATGCCATTTTGACAGCTGTCAAGGTTACTTAACTACAAAAAGAAAAAGGAAAAAATGTGAAAAATATAACAATAAATAAAACAGTGCCTGAATGTCACTCACAATCGGCACAGCAAGAGTGCCAGATGGTAGCAGTGCCATAAACACCATACAGTGGAGACATGCTGTGCCGGCACAGTTACATTGTGGTGCTGGGAGTGAGGACAGTCAGGCATGAACACTGCTGAACACTGCATAGGGATTTTGCTCTGGTTCCCCAGTGTTCTCTTCATGCTTAACCACTCAACTAGCGCATAAGACTAGGCTTAGGATTTCACCCAAAGAAGCACTGAAAAACTAGTACGCCTGGTTTGGCTAGTTATAAGAGTTTTTTGTATTAGTAAAGTATCTATCTATCTATCTATCTATCTATCTATCTATCTATCTATCTATCTATCTATCTCTTCTCTATTGTACAGTATCTATTTCTAGATATTTTTTCTGCTTCAGTTCAATGTAACATAAAAGCAAAAAAGATTTTGACAATGACAAATGGGTAAAATGACTAACACGATATTTGAATGTAAAGATTGCAAGCAGTTTATTATATCTTATGGCTAATAGAAATCTTGTACAGTAAATGCCAATATGCTGGTGCATAAATTGTCTTTGTTCTGAAAATCATATTTTTTAGCATGATATGTAACCTCATTATTTGACAAAGTAGTACTTGAGCCAGCAACTGGGATCTAGGCATCCATTATCCAGCATAATCTTCAAACCAACTGCATACTTGTGACATTTACATGTATATTAGTTGGACCGTAGATGCTAGATCTTTGTAAGCTTGTGCAAAGTTTCATGTGTGTATTTAAAAAATTAAGCACAGGATGGCAGTTTTTCCAAAGTGATCCAAAGCTTTTTTTTTTTTTCAGTATGTGTCCATGCCACAAACCCTATAAAGGTCTAAGAAGTGATTTTTGCACTATTTTAAGGGACATTTTTAAAGGGGTTATTTATTTTTGATGGACTTAATTTTATATTGGTATATTGTATATACTGTATGTAACCTATAGTTGTATATTAGTATTTATTTTTTTTATCAGCCTAAAAAAAATGCAAGCTAGGAGTCAGGGGATCAAAGTGGTTCAGCACAAATAGCAAAAAGATTGTCATAACTTAAATACGGTGTGTCCGCAGACATGGGGATAATTTTTGTTCTAATGCACTTGGATTACATGCCAAAACGTTTGCGCTTTAAAAAAGTTACAAATTTCAATACATAAAGTGTGTGGTGTAGTGGTTAGCACTGTTGCCTTGCACCTCCTGGGTCTGAGTTCAATTCCTGTGTTTCCGTGCATGGAGTTTGCATGTTCTCTCCCAGCTTGGTGGGTTTCCTCCCACAGTCCAAAGACCTACATATAAGGCTAGTAGGCATCCCCAAATTGCCCATAGTGTATGAATTATTGGCCTCTTCCATATTCCCAAATTACTGTATATCCTGAAACAGGATGATCTCAAAAGCATAGGAAATTCTAGTGGAACCAGGAACTGTCACAACCAGCACAACACTAGCTAACTAGTCTGGGTGGCTGCGTTTTAAATAAACATGCAGTGTACTAGAGTGCTTTATTTCCACCAGTGTAGTGCACTTAATAAGGGAGGAAATCACTGAGTCAGCTATGCTGAGCTACAGTACTGTTCAGTTTTAGGAAAGTAGGGAAGTAAAAATGCTTTAAAAAAAAGAAAAAAATTAATAAATTAAAGTAGAACGTAAATAGGCAAAAGAGAAGTGCAGATCAGACGCAAAACAGCATCATATCTCCTAGCTACATTGGCACACAGTCTTTAAAGAAACTTGAACAATCAAATATTAGTTTGATTTATATTTAATAAAAAGGGTGTACTGTACATGTGAAGAAATATGTTAATGAAAAGTTATCCAAAACAACGGTATCCAAGTCACTGGTAAAAACAGGGCTAACAAGCCTTTAAAAGGTAAAATTTTAAAGTAAAAAAGGAAGAGGTCACTATTAAAAGTCATAGATACAGTAGTTCATGAGAGTTCATTGTCAGTTTTTGTGTGGTTTGTAATAAGTCAAAAGTTTTTAATTTTCATTGTTTTTTTAAAGAAGGAAATGTCACGGATAAAACTGGATCAACGTGTAAGAGAAAGTTGTGCTTTATGGTTTCCGGGTAACAGTCTGCATTTTCTGTCTAATGAACTTCAATTAAAATTGATGGAACAAATGTTTATACAGAAACTATTAAGTGATAACAGGACGTACCTTTGCAGACATACTACAACATTAAATACAACTATAAATGGATTTTTTAAAAAGTCCTGATCTGAGTGTAGTTTGATTTTTTTGTTTGACAATTTAAAACCAATGCTTTTTACAAAAAAAAAAAACATGTCAACAACAGATTAAAAGAAATTAAAGACACAATATTTAATAAATTGCCTGAAAAGCCCTGTTTATTGCAAGTGGCAATAAAAAAATAAGTTTCTCTGGGTGTTCCTGAAGTGTCAAGCATTACTTTTATTTTCACTTTTAATTAGCCTTTTGAACTAATTAAATGAACAGTCTTTAAAGGAGAAAAATGTGAAAATTGATCTTCAATTTATTTAGAAAACAGGGACATTTCATTAAAGTTAACATTTAGTAGCCTCTTAAAAGCACTGGTACAACTTTTTGGTAACTTTAGAACTTTGATGACACAATGAATACAGTGGAACCTTGGATTATGAGCATAATTTATTCCGGAAGTGGGCTCGTATTCCAAAACACTCATAAACCAAATTAAATTTTCCCATGAGAAATAACGGAAACTCAAATTATTCGTTCCACAGCCCCCTCCCCTGTAGGGGGATAACTAATATCAAATATAAATTCAAAATAAAACGAATTAACCTGCACTTTACCTTGTAAAAAAACTTAAAATAAATCCGGTCCGCCTCCAATGTGTGGGTGTGTGTGTGTGTGTGTGAAGCTAACATGAGAGGAAATTCTTACTTTCAGGCCCTCCCTTCTCCCCCTTCATATCTTACAGAGTAAACCTTTCTCCTCACACACACATACACAAACATTAACAGAAAGAATGTTTTGTCGGAAAAATTACCTTTGAAAAGAATCGCGACAGATCAGTGTTTCTGTGTAGAACAGAGTGTGTGCGCAATTCTGCAGCACAAGAGGGAGAAAAACCATTGGAAGACCAGCGGCAGTTGTGAACACATGCCGCTCTGCATCAAAACAATAAGCGCATCTGTGATACATGATTCTCTGTACTTGTAAATTAAGACTTGCTCGTTTTTCAAGCTATAATTTATTAGAAATCTTTGCTCATCTTGCGGAACACTTGCAAACCGTGTTACTCGCAATCCGAGGTTTTACGGTATACTGCATTTATTCAGAATGCATGTTACAATATACAAGTGATCACCAACATCTGATTTATGCTAGAGACACTGTTTTTACTAGGATATAAGTATCCTGATTTGCTGTGTGTTTGTATAATGTGTGCCTTTGGTAAGGCTGTGTTTTTCCAAGATTTCTGACAATTCCACTATTTATTTCTAATTTTATTTGTGTTGTATGCTTTTATTTGTTTTATCTTTTGTTTTTTTATTTATTCTTAACCTGTGCCAATAGGCAAATTGAACTGTGAACAACCCACAAGATCAAACAGGGAACATTGCACACGAGCTGCAGATTTGGAATTGCAAAATCAATCACAATTTGGCTCTTGATAAAGACACCAATTTTTTTTGCTTCCAAAACATCAACCTCAGGAAAGAAATGTTTACTTGCTACCTTATAGTTCAACTGTAATAGAAAATTGTAATGGTAACTACTGTGACCATGGGCAAATTGTGATGGCTATAGATGACTGGGTCAGAGCAAATTCAAAACTGCAGCTCATATGCAACGTTCCCAGTTTGCAGTCTGTCAGGACCTACCAGAAGTGATCTGAAATGAATGAAAACCAGGTGAACCAGCAACAGTGTGGCCAAGGCTCATTGATGCACATAGGGAGCAAAGACTCTCTCCAATAGAAGAGTTACTGTGGCTGAAAAAAATGTAATGTTGGTTTCGATAGTTAAGTGTCAGAACACACAGTGCATCACTGTTCCAGGAGAAAATGGGTACCTAATTCATCTTTGCAGGTAGTCATAATGTTATGATTGTTAATATATATATTACTGAAAAGGCAATTGTCTTTATTTTAAATGTGCTTTATAAATAAAAAGGCTTGACTTGACAAAGACAAGGAAATTATACCTGTTTAAAAGTCCCATTTGGAACACTAATCTTTTGTGAAAAGTAGCTACTGGTGAACTCAGAGGTTATGTTGTACTTGGGCCACCCACCCCAAAAAAAAGAAATTATAAATAAATAAATTTCTTGCCAAACAGTGTTTAACTGATGGTACTTAGTAAGTAGCCTAGTAACTCAGTGTAAGGATCTATCTAATCTCTTTTGTAAGTCGATCTGAATAAGAGCATCTGCCAAATGCCTAAATGTTAATGAAAATGTAGTAGTGAGAAGAAGCAGTATGAGTGACTAGAGTCCTTGATTGCTCTCCTAGACTTTTCTCTGCTTTCCTGTATGTAGATGTCCTGCATGTCTAGCAGATATTTACCATTGTTTTTCCAGGATCCCTGGGTCTTTTTTTTTTGCCCGGCATAAAATAAAGAGAACAATTAAGTGTTATGTGGTCCAGGTTAGAGAGCTGCACCATGGGATGTAATAATATTTATAACAGCCCTTATGCAGGGCTTTTGAGGGGCCCTCTGAAAACTAAATATAATGGCTCTTGCCCTCACTGGATGAGTCAATCCTTACTAAGGGTTTATGTGTGATTTTAGGTGCATTTTACAATTTAACCTGAGACTGAGAGCCATGCTAGACTGATGGCATGCTGCATTCTGTCTCTTAATCACATGGGCTGTTTTAGATTACTTCAGCTGGGGTTTTCACTTTTGTCTTTGTCTTGATCTTCGTCTTTGGTTTGTTGTGCACTATGTCTTTGCCTTTGGCCCTGATACCCTATCGATGCTACCTAAGGATCGCACAAAGTGTGCAGATATCAGGGGCCTTAAATAAATGCACCAAGACCTTTGCCACCCACATTGTTACATTAAAGGCTTTGTAATTTACTGGAACTATGTTAAGAACAATTCAGCAAATCATTAGAGAAAGGATTAAAGGCCATACCATTAACTTCATGAAGGAAATGTGGTCATAAAAATCATAAATGGACATCACTTAAATGCATCTTTGTGAAGATGCATCCTAAAAAAATAGAGAAATAAATAAATTAATGTATTAATAAATAAATAAATAAATAAATAAATAAATTAATTAATTAATTGTAGAGATCACTGTTATGTTTAATAGTAAAAGTAACATTTCCACACACCGCGGTGTAAGAAGAACAGATATTTGAATAAAGAGTTGTGTGGCCAGAAGAAAACAACTTGTTAGTGAGACTAATTAAAAAAGAAGGTTTCCATTTGCTAGTGGCCATAAAGTTTGGACTTACAAGCAATGTAAAGTATAATAGGTCTAGATTTACTCATTCCTGTGCAATGAGCACATAAGGGTGCATCTCATCACTTCCCCAATGGTATGACTCAAATAATTAAATCAAGTCAAGTTTTTTCAATCATATACAGTTTAGTACACAGTAAAACTGTGGTTCCTCCAGGATCAAAGTGCCAGTAACAAGGTTTAGTTTAATGAGTCATTGTTCATGTAAAATTTTAGTTAAATAGCGGCTGAAAATATTGAAATGAATACAGCCAAGTGGACAGATGTTTGTAAATAATGAATACTTCTGCTGTTCTAATGAGGATTCAGATTTTCATAACCCCCTGCCGTTTTCATATGACCAGCACCATAAGACATCTCCGTACATGCAACTGTTGGAAAAATATTCATTGTTGATTTGTCCTAAAACATCTATAAAAAATTATGTCATTGTTGTTTTGTTTTAAACATATGGTAAATATCTTTTAAATTACCAAACAAAAACAATTTTATTTATGTAAAAATAATATAATGAAATTTAAGATGATACAGTATGTAATATTATATAGGCTAAATAAACAGTAATTATACTACTTCACACTGAGCTCACTGCTACATAATTATCCAGCTGGAAAATACATGACAGGCTTCTGCTGATGTTTTCAGCATTGCGTCTTCTGTGTATACCCAGTGACAGATTTTGATGGCATATGACAAAACAGGCAGTGGGATGTAGCTAATACCCTCAAATGCTTGCTGTAATTAAAGGAACAGTATGTTGTCATTACCTTCCCCTTTTGTTCCTAGTCATTATTCACTGTCTTCAAAAACATGCGCTATACTACAGCATTGCGGAATGCTCGCTTCTGATTGATCAGAAGTTGTGGGTTCATTTTCTAAAACAGAGGCTCTGAACAATATCTTCTGAAAATGAATAAATAAATAAATAAATAAATAAATAAATAAATAAATAAATAAATAAATAAACTAAAATTGAATAATAAAAAGGTTTATATAAATGTGCTTATTTAATACATTGTTGGTTTTGTTACAACTAAGGTTTATAAATATGAATGAAATGTACTCAAGGCCAACAGACTACCTCATTACTAATCATTTTCTAACTAAATGTTTTAAGCCTTGCCACCCTTAAGTTCAAAGGGTCCTGGTTTGATCCTGAAATCTGGCAAGTGTGTATGAATAGTTTCTGTAACTGCCTGTCTGTGTTTGTGTTGTCTCCTGTGCTCTCTCATTTCCCTTAACTGCTCGTCCACCATTCCCATTAAGTTATACTAAATTGCCACTAAGTCTGAATACGTGTGTGAATGTATGTGTGGTGAGCTTTTATGGGCTGGTGCCCCTTTGAGGGAATATTGTAACTTTGTGCCTTGTTTTTCTAGGATAGCCTTTGGATGCACCTAAACCCTGACCAGGACAACGTGATTACTAAAGATAAACGAATGAATGTTAGATTCTGTGTATTACTTAGGCATTAACAGAAAGAATGATGACATTGCTGTATTGTTATGGGATGACATCCATATCCTTCCCCATGCCTTTTTGTGTCTAAATTACACCTGTCATCCCTTTATATAAAAATAATGCATGCAGGTTCTCGCTATCCCCATAAATGATCCGTAAAATAATGTTAGCAGAGTTTTGAATCTCCCAACTAAATGTCTTTATTATTCCCTGTGATGGTGTATATAATTAATAGCTTATGCATTGTGACCTTCCGAGCCTTCAGATGTGTAATAAAAATGAGCCCTGTAGGGAGAGTCTGATGTAAAAGGTTCACAGGGGATTAAACAAGCTGTGATGTTCTGTATGATGGCTAATGAGGTTGACCTGGGAGTCCTTGGGAGGCAAAAAGGAGTCAGAGGGAGATAATAAACGTAATAGCATGTTCTATGTCTGTCAAATAGTTACCTTCTGGTTTAAATATGTATTCTAAAAAAGTTCTATTTCATATAACACTTCTTTTGAAACTTCAATTTGAAAAGTCACCATGGCGACACCTTTGGTCATTTATACAACTTTCATAAGCACTGGATCATTCTAATGCAAGATAACTTTCCTGGAGGTGACGCACTGACTTTGACTTTTTTCAACATAGTTTGACAAGAGTGAAGTTACTGGTAGAATAATTGAGACTACTCTATCTGATTTCCCTTTTTCATGTTTTACCTTTGACATTTAAAAAAAGGGTTTCCAACTCTGCTATGAAGTGTCCATTGTCACCTTTTAGGAATTTTATTTTATTATATCTACCTCTCAAACTAATCTGGTATTTAATATTTCTCAAAACTGAAGTTATTATTTTTCAGGAGTGTAAATTCAAACAACACTCAATCAGTATTGGGATTATAATATGGTGCATACTACCTTATGTAACTTGCATCATGCTGTTCCTTTGTTGTACACTAATCAGGCTCATTTATGCCTGCCTTTAGCAAAGACTAGGCTGTCTGGTCTGATTCCACAAAAATGGATATGCATAATTAAAATCGTAAAATGAGTCAATGCTGGCCATGATACAAAGGACTCAGAATACTCAGTGCACCACAGCCACCACACATGGGGTTCATCAGGCAAAGAGCCCACAGCCACTAACCCAGCCTCCAAACTACCCAGATTACAATCTGGGCGAGCACCTATGAAATGCTTCCAACAAGCAAGCCCAATACATGGTGGCCCAGCCCGCAACCCACTGCACCTAAGGAATCCTTTGCCAACGTCATGATGCCAGGCACGTGTTATTATCGGAAAATAATTCACTTCAGAGTGGTACAATAACTGTACTTCCTCCCACAACTTCATTGTCGATTATTTTCCTATAACAATATGTTAGTTGTTATATGCCATATATAACAACTAACTATATATAGTATAACTAACACGCTGGCATGCCGCAGAGAAAATGCACCATTTTAAGATGCCAGGATGTCATATTTGTAGAGGGAAATGTGATTATGCTTGGCCATGCCAGCTGGTGACACCTTTTGGCAGAAAGAGCAATGGGAGTCATCACAGGATGTGTGTGTGTGTGTGTGTGTGTGTGTGCGCGTGTGTAAATGGTTAAATGATTTATTTTTTACTAGTTGAATAGTTGTTTAAAAAGTATTCTAGGGTATTTTGATAGTGCAATTATATGCTGTTAAACAAAAATGTGTGATTTAAATCACACTTCAGATAACAATCATGCACAGGATACAAATTACATTTCCAGCTTCAGTGCCTTTTTAGTTATACTGTTAATGATAAAAATAAATTAATCAGTGGATTAAATATGCAGGATATAAAAAAAATGTGTGTTGCACTGTTTGAGCACGAACCAACTGATACTGTACAGTGCATTCATGTGGACAAGTATATCAGTTAAAATTGGTTATTCTGATAATTCTGAAACTTATGTCCATCTTGGTGTTCTTATAGCTGAAGGTTATTCCTTCTTTGGGATGTTAAGATCACAATAAAACAAATGTATTATCATTAGATATTTTATTGTTTGTGCACATACTATATTATTTTTTTATGTCAAATTACTTTGTTTATTTTTAAAAATGCATTCTTACAAATTGGACCAAGGGTAAAATAATTTTATGCTTAAAATTATTACAAAGAGTTTATAAATAGGTTGAATATTTTAAACATGTTTATTCTGAGCCTATAATTCAAAATGTTAAATGCATTTAGTACGGCAGGGTAATGTAGTGGTTAGCACTCTTGCCTTGCACCTCCGGGCTCGTTTCCGCCTTGGGTCTGTGTGCATGGAGTTTGCATGTTCTCCCCGTTCTTGGTGGGTTTTCTCCGGGTGCTCCAGTTTTCTCCCACAGTACAAAGACATCCAGTTTAGGCTAATTGGTGTTGCCAATATTGCCCCATAGTGTGTGAATGGTTGGTGATTATGTGTATGTGTGTATCCTGCGATTGATGGGCATCCTGTCCAGAGTTAGTCATCCTGATCCCGCCTTAGTCACCTGCTATAGGTTCCAGGCTCTGTATACAGGACAAAGCGGTATAGATGATAAGTGAGTGAGTACTGTAAGTGAGTGAGTGAGATGCTTTAAGCTATATTTAAGCTTTTTACATTTGATAAGAAATGTTTTTCCAGGCTGTTAATGACCCATGTGTTGAATTTCCACCTTCAGCTCTAGCCTCAGGAGTGTCTGAAAACAAGCATGGGTCAACCTCTGTCAGCTGGTATGCACAGCTTTAAACTAGCTGATGGGGATTTGATTGTGATCTAAAACCTGCACCACAAACTGCTCTTTCACACAACTCTAGTCGCACTGGCATTCACTCTGGCACAGTACAAGGTTTTTATTTAAACTTTATTTAGTTTAAATAACAGTGACAGCCATAAAATTCATGCTGGCTTCATGGTTGTGAAATAATTTCAGACTAAACAGCATTTACATAGCCAAGACTACTAAATATATTCATCAGTAGAGAGCAATCTACGAGAGCAGCAGCGAGGCACAGGCACATCACACCACATGTCTTTCCACTAATCTATGCATACTGTATTTAACCGTGCATGTTATATAGCATGTAAAGTAACATGATGGGGTAGATAACATAATAACACCAACTAGAAACCAATATTTTAAGAGAAAGTATAATCTTGTTTTATACTTTATGATCATAACATAAAAACAATTGGCATATTTAAACTTCACTCACTCTCACCACTTTATCCTGTATACAAGGTCACGGGGTGCCTGGAGATTATCTCTGGAGACTTAGGGTGCGAAGCGGGTACCCACTGGATGGGGTATGGGTACTATGGGCTTTTTGGGAATGCCAATTCACATAATCTGCATGTCTTTGGTCTGTGGGAGAAAACCAGAGTACTAAGAGGAAACCCGCCAATCATGAGTAGAACATGTGAACTTCATACACACACACCCAAGGTTGGAATCACAAAGGGGACAGTGCAAACCATTGTGCCACCCATATTTAAGCTGTATTTATATAATTATTATTTGGACCATTACAGACTACTCTCAGATTGTTAATGGACATGATGAACTGGTGCACCTAGACATTGCTGTTTTTGTCAGTTTAAGCTCCTGTTGTATAAGTAAGAATATTTAAGAATCTGAAGTGCACACAACAATCCCAAATAAGTAAAAAGATGTATCTCTTATGAAGCAACTACAAATACTACTAGATTTTGGCTGCTTATTGCTAAAGTAGTCTTATAATAATAATAATAATAATAATAATAATAATAATAATCACTGCTCAAATTAGCAGCTAAGTATAACCCTATAAGCCTAAATATAATGTGACAACAAGCAAGCAGATCTGCCTGCATTGAGAAAAAAAAGTAAACTTGACTCAACAATGCCTCCTCTGTATGAAGCATACAAATAACTTACCTGTACTTCTGTCAGATCAGAAATTATAATGATTCAGATTTTAATTGAAGCTGAGACAAGATTTTTTATGGAGACAAAAATCACTTCCATTTCTTTTAGCCAGTGTCAATCTGCTGTTCTTCAAATTAATAGGAATGAGTGGTCTGGGGGTTGTGTGCTACTATTTTATTGATCTTTCATTTACTGAAGAAGAAGGAGAGGAAGCATTCTAAGAGATCATGAAACAAATCCATAGCTAATGGCAACAAGGAAGGAAAATGATATACACACACTTTCCACGGTGCCCAATAGGGAGAAAAGGTGCAGGTGCTTAAGTATCAAAACCCCCTGCGTCTTGTTGTTGTAATTAAAGGGGTGGTGGTGGACCAGTTAACTGAGTTCATGGGTTGCTGAAGGTGCACCAGCTTTCTCGTTGTTAGCAGAAATGTGGGAACTGCCTCAAAGGTCACCAGAGATCTGACCCCTTTCAGCTCAGCTGATATCCAATCTGCAAGAGCAGCAGCGAGGCACAGGCCCATCACATCACATGTCATGAGGTGTCATCTCAGTGTGCCCCAGGTCAGACGTGACAATCTGTTAATGTCTCGGCTCTGGCTGCTGCTGCCAGACAATGTGGAGATCTTGCAAGCTTAACATGCTGGCATGCATATACTATAATTATTTATGATAACACATTTGTATATTAGGTTTTACAAATTAAGCATACATTCATTGCTAATAAGTGTGTAGACATGTAATTAGCAAATAACTGTTATTATAATCACGGTGCTCAATTTACTGTTCCTAAATTTTTAACTTTTTTACTACATAGCACTATTATTCACTATATTCTGCAAATCTGTGAATTTCAGTTTTTTTTTCTTTCTTAGACAAAGAAATAGAAAAGGAATATTTAATATCTGATATAAATGCTGGACAAACAAACAAATAAATCTTTTAACAAAAAAGTTGCAGTATGTCTATTTTATTATGCTGTCTGTTATGTGAATCTCTAAGCTGACATGTTAGCAAATATTCAAATTAATTTTTATTATTTGTCAATTACACAGCTTTATAATATGGCATGCAGTGAAATGCTTACATGTATATATAGGGTCACGGGGAGAACAAACTTCATGCACACAGACCACGAGGTGGGAATCAAACCCGGCCCTTGGAGGTACAAAGCAACAGTGCTCACTGCTCATGATCTAAAATAATTTTTTATTTTTTTTTTAATTATGCAGAAAAATCTAATTTAATTACAAATAAGAATTTTTTGCTAGAAAATACAATTAAACTATGGATAAAATTTGCAAAAAAAACTAATAAACAACTAAGAATTCAAGTAAATATTTAAGCTGTGCAGAAACATGATTAAAAAAATAAAAGTAAACTTTAAAAAGTATGAAGATATAAAAGTCTAAAAAATAGGATGGAATATGAGAGCAGCAGTATAATTAGAGACAAGGAGTATAAAATGATAAAAGATGTGCATCAGCAGCAGGGTGATTGTCCATGGCCTAAAGTGCAAGATACTGTAGTCTTTTATGTGCAAATAAGCAGTGTGCAAATAAGAGAAATATGCATAAATATTTCTGTTTCGTTAAGAAAAAAAAATGGAAATTTGGAATTTCATTTATTTAATATCAATAAGGAACAATAAAGTATTTAATAGACTAAATACTGAGCAGGGTCTTTCAGCTCCAATTCACAGTATTTCATACAGTAATAAATATAACATTATAACACTTTAGAGCTTATTGAATACCACAGAATGCAATCTTCAGTATTTTTTATTTCTCAATGCTCCCTTTTCTTGTGCCTAAATTCCTCTTTTAACCTAAGGGTGGCACTATTGCTTTGAGTTTGTTTTCCCTTGACTTAAGATTTTGCAGACTTTAAATGGATGCCACTTCAGATACCAAATGCTTCAAATTTGAGTGTAAATGTGTTAAGCCTGAAAGCAGGAATATTTACAACGAGCTGTATGACGCAGGCATGTGGTAGAGTTCTGAAATCTGTGCCAAATCAATTACCTAGCAAATCAATTCTTGGTCTTGTACAACAAAGAAAAGCCATGTGATTTGGTGCTGAATAATCTGAATAACAAGCACTACACTGTAGATAATTATACTCAGTAATAATAATTTATTACATTACCTTATCATGTTTAAAAATTATTCTTTATCTTTCGATTCAGTCATAATCCATTACTTATTTATGTCCCATAATTAAATGAATGCAGTCAATGAGATATGATGGTATGTTGAAAATTACATGTGAAATATCTTTTTATGTAGATACCACCATACATTTCCTAGTCCTTTGTGTGCATTCAATATGTGTAATATTTCTCTAAAAAGAACTAAAATAATGTTGATGTAGGCATTTTTTTCTTGTTCTTTGCTTCCTAATGAATATGAATTTATGTTCAGATAAGGGCTGGTGCTACAAAAGTATGTTGAAGTGATTATGAAAAATGGCCCTGTGTATCTGTGTGTGAACTGTACACTCTTCTTTGGGTGTATGTGAATACATCGCTGGTATCATAATATAGAAAAGGAATAATAAAGAGGGGGAAAAGGAAAAAAGGAAAACTAGAATTGGGTGAAGAAAGACAGAAGGAATACATACATTTTTATTCTGCTGAAGACTCATGACTCACCTATGATTTTACACTTACAGATATATATATATATATATATATATATATATATATATATATATATATATATATATAAAGTGATGTGACGTGCTGAATTAATTTTGCATGTTTTTTTTTTAAAATCATCCTTAAATTTGGTAAAAGACTGAAAAACAAGAAAGAAAGAAAATTCTCATTAACATTACTGATATTTCACTAGAGGGTGAACGTGCTTCTTTTGCTTCTTTTTTAAAATGTATGTTTATTTAATTATTATTTATTATTTTTTTATACCCACACCCTCATAACACTGTAGCAGTGTTAATTTGTCTGTCATCAACCTTTGCAAGCTGAAAACATGCCTCTCATCTGCTCTGAAATAACTCCAGCTTGAAAAAAAAGGGTAAATATAGCAGCACCAGTGATACATCAGATAATACGATAATCAGGCCATATCCCATGGAGTTTAACGCAAAATAAACTTCCCATCAAAAGCTGTTCTCATTGCAGCTGGATACTGCATTCAGACTCATGCTTGTGTTTTTAATCTATACAGTATATATACAGTATATATACATATATTCGCTATATAATTTAAGTAACCCCCTGTTTGTTGTAATAGATCAGGAAAAATAATTATTTATTATTTAATAATTATACTTAATACTATTAACACTATAATGAATAAAGGGGTTCATGTCTCATACCTGACGTCACCTTGATTTCCAAAGCTAGAAAGCAAGCCTAATATGTTAGCCTACATGACATCCAAGCTATATTGTCAGGTATATTTTATGACACAGTGGGGAGTGCAGTTGGGTCACAAGTTGTATAATGAATTATTGCTAACACTTCAAATGTGTAATGACCTAGAAATAAATGCACAGCAGTGTAATTATTCACAGTGGTATAATTATGTTAGAAAATCCATTACATTTTATTACATTGTTTATTGTGCATTATATAGGGAATAAAACACAATGTGCTCTTATAGAAAAACAGGGGTCATTATTTTCTAGTAGCACGTTCCAGTGTTCTTATCTCTCTTTTCTATATCATATCAATTTGCCAGTAAATATTGCATAAAATTGTGTGTGTGTGTATATATATAATGTATCACTTTCTAGTTGTATTTAATTACACAGTAATTTCCTTAACAACTTTTCCTCAACAAATCTTTGTTTGCTTTTGCAGTGAAATGTCCTTAGCTTAATTTTTGTAAACCTTTAACAGTATCACAAATGCCATTAGGGCTTTTGGGCTGTGCCAGAGTTGCTGCATGGGTGCAGGAGCATTCTTGCCTATCTCCTTCAACTCAGCAGTGATTAATCTTCCAACCAGAAACAGTGACTTCCTCCTGCATTAATTTCTTAAGTAATGTGACACCTCCGCAATATGACGAGGCGAGGCAGGCCTGAAAGTGCCTGAATGCTGAATTCTTTTGCACTATAAATCATTAGCCATTAGAGACCTGTGGGCCTTAAACGACTCAAACAAATGAACTTGTCCGATTTAATAAGACCTTGAGCTACATCAATATGGTGGATGAAGAATGTGAAAAGGGGAAAGAGAAAGAAAAAAAAAGATAATTAGCCAGGATGCTTTTTTTCTGCCACAGTATCTACTGTACAAGCAGTGCTTTTTAGCCCTGTATGCAATAACTGTCCACCACTGAAACCCAGTTAATCATAGAGTTAGTGCAGAATTAATAAGTAACCGTGGTTACCTGCTGTAGATAGTGGTTGTATGCTCCACTGCAGTGAATAGCCTCCATTGCCTGTAGGCAGGTTCTGCATGTTGAGTCCAGTTGGGGTGCATCACCATGGGAGGGGAATAAGGTACAAAGGTAACCATGGTGATGGTGAATATGAAGCACTGAGGCTCATTAGAAGTCCACATAGCAATACTGTGGGACGAAAAAGAAACAGGAAAAAAGGATAGAAAGAAAATGTAAGTGTTGATGTGCAATGTAGGTGCACGAGTAATCACATGCGAAGCAAAAAAGTTGCTTCGGGTATTTAGCTTTCTAGCTTGCACAACACTGTTTCCATTTAATCCTGCGCCTTCCTTCTCAGCCTTACTGCTTCACAGCCAAGAGCCCCAAAGCGGAAGCCCATCATGCTGCCATGATCCTGCTGTCTCCACTTTAATCCCGGTATTCTGCACCACCGAGGCCTCTGCAAGGCACTTCACAACAACAGCAGAGTGACAAGCAAAGCATCTACTATAAAGCTGAGAAATAGCCTATGGCTTGTCTTTTCTCTGGCATAACAACACAGGTTGGTCTACTTTTTTTACAAGTTCAATTGACTGATCCAGATGAACAAATAAATGAAAATAAAATGAATGAAATGTGTAAAGTTGTGTAGACTAAAACAAACTAAAAATTGCATAAGCACTTGACTGAATTGCAGTATCTGAGAAGAATACCAAACGATTCACATATTTTACTGCATTAATATCCTGTTTCTTTCAGCCATTTTTTTTTTTATCACCATTAGAGGACAGGTTGAAAATGCTTATAAAGCATTTCAGTTTCACAACCCAAAATTGGCAGAGGCCACAAATGTGGAATTCATTAAGTCAGTGTTCAATTAATTCTCTAGCAATCCTCCCATGTCAGATGGTGAATGATTATCCTTGATGTCACCACTGCCCTGATAGCTATCTAGTGCAATAAAACTTTTATAATTGGCAAGAAGCTTTGCTGCCTCTAATTGCACAGTTGAATCCTAAAAAACATGACCGTTCATTAGGAAGATGGATCAGGGATTCTAATTGACCGTGTTAAAGATTGAAATGTGGATGAGATCGCTGCAGTGAAAGTTACAAAGCACTTACAGCAAGACACTAACTAAAGTCACAGCTTTTAGAGAGCTCGGCTGGCATAATAATGCATTTCTTTGATGATTTCAACTGGAATACATCAATATAGGGTTATATGTTTTTTGGGATTGTTCGTCCCATATGACATACTATTGTCACCTCTTTTGGATTAATGTCATACAGTACACATAAATGTAAGGCATAAATTGTTTAACATCAGCAAATACAAAACCAAACTATGTGCAAATATGCTCATTAAAGCTTGAAGCAGTTTTACATATATTTTTAAAATGATCTCCACAATCAAAATCACACCTACTCTATGATGTCTCTCTTTTGTTGTAGTTCAATGTCTACACAATTAGCACCAAGATTAAAAGCCCATAGACTTATAGGTAAGTTTAATCATCTTTCAAAATCCAGCAGGGGAACATGAAGGCTTGAGGTCAAAGTACAGTACTGATTACAGCCAGAATCCTTCAGGCTGATATTATGCCTGGCTATACCTACATGATTGTAGGTAAAGCCAGGCATAATAATCTTAGATGGCTGGCCATCCTGCATTCAGTAGGAAATAAACTGGATGCTCTGTAAAGTAAATAATGTGGGGTTGTATACATTATGGGATATACAGTTAAGTAAAAATATAACTGCACCTTACTTACTTACTATTCTGTGTGGGTTGTGAGTATGTTGTATCCATTGTTCTTAAAAGAACTATGCTTGATTTATGCAGTGAGTGCTCCATATGAATGACAAAGGACATGCCTAGGGTAGTGTATCTCCAGTTTTTCAATGTCTCTAGACATTAAGCAGCTATTTTGCAAATAGAAAAATTGATTCCTTTTTTCAGCAATAAGTTTTTGTTCAATGTTTTTGACCACATAGGGGTTTCGGCCACGCATATTTCTGGTTCCAACCCAAACCCAGATAAAGATACAAAACACTAAAAATATACAGAAAATGACATAATGTAAAATAATAAAAAAAGTGGAAAATGTAAAATAATAATATAAATATTGCTTTCAAGTATGAGATTAAGCAGGAACTTTGACATACAACTTTGATGTAACATTTAAAGTACAAATTATCCACATTTACATGGAATTTTGCAAACCAACCTGAAAACCTCCTGAGCAGGGCTGCTTCAGCAGCGATCTGTTCAATAGTGCATGAAACTTTTAATCCTCCAGGTGCAGAGAAAGTCCGCAGGCATATAGGTTAACAGAGCATAACGACCGCGTGGGCATGTATATATGCATAGTTACATATCAGGTATAATACCAGCCTCACTCCTTCAATGTTACGAAAGATGGTAGATAGAAGCTTTGTGGTGGTGAGATTTACTTGCTCCTAAATGTAATAAAAGATACAAAAGAAGTTTTGGTAGTGCAACAATCCAGAGCCACTACCACCACCAACACACACACCTGGATGTGAAGCACATATCTATGTACTGTATATCTAGACTACAGTCACTTGACCATGATGTCACAGGTTCTGCAATTATATGGAGACATGGTACAATTTATTGGAAATGTTTTGGAATTAAACTCCCAGATGATTGACTGTTGGCTCACAGTGCCGTAATATAATAAGTCATGCCATGTCTTTCTTGCCAAGACTGACCTGACAGCGAGGCCATTCTCAATGAGAAATGTTTTTTATAATTTCCATTTCTGTAGATTACGAGTGTCTCTGTAACTGGTTTATTGTGTTTTGAGGAAGGCAGTAAGGACTGTAATAAATCTGGAGGGTGGATAAATTCTGGTTTTGAACACAAAGTATTTTGAGAAAACAGGGCGTTTTAGATGGCGGTCACCCACCACCTGTACAAGTAACTTTTATATGTATTTCTTGCACAGATGAAGAAGATACAAGGACTATTTTAGATAGTTTCTTGTTGTCTTGTGTACATCAGAATATTCTTAATCACTATGTATGTTTTTTTTTTTCAATTAGAGTCATTATTTTATTGTTTCTTTCTCTCTTTAACAAATGTGTTGATTTTACACTACCAGTAGTGGCTCAGGCAGTGAAAGCGCTGGGTGACTGTTCCGTGGGTCAGAAGGTTCGGGTTCTACTACTACCTGGCCGCCACTGTTGGGTCCCTGAATAGGTTGTGGCAGGAAGGTCATCCAGCATAAAACCTGGGCCAGATCTTGTGGATCAAATGACCCAATATGGCAACCCCTAAAACAAAAGGGATATGGTTTAAGAAGCAAAAAACAGTTATAAAAAATGAATACTTTAGACAAAGTGCCTTTAAATATTTATTCTAGAGATAAGAACACTTGCTTAAGAAACAAGCAAATTCAGTACTATCCAAATGCATTTCCAAACATGTATTTGCATACCTTACATTTTCTATAATAGGACAAGATAATAAATAATGTGTTAACATACATTTACATTTTTGAGCTATAAATCTACTGGTGCTAGTCTTTAAATAAAATTAAATAAGATGTGCCTGAATAAGATTAAACTAGATGTACCTTTGTTTGGTCTGATACACCCAGCTAGAAAATGTGCACCCAGGCAGGATATAACTCTGTTTAAGCTCCATTATAGAAATAGATTTTTAATTAAAGTGTACCTTAGCACGGAAATGCTACATATGTTGCCATTGCTCCCCAAGGCCTTATTGTACTGGATTAATATTGATTTATAGCCCAATACTTTGGAATTTTAAATTGGTTTGGCAGGTGTTAATTCATTTTCAATAAAAGCAATTTGAAAAGTAGTGTGGGGTTTAATTCAGGCTACAGTTCTATTAGTGTGCTTACTCTAATACTTTCCTTTTATTTTCACATATTTTGCTGTTCCACATAATCAGAATCCGCCGCTAAAGAGGTGTAAGAAACATGTTGCTTTTAACATAGAAATTCACATACTGTAATAGGTTGAAGATTTATGTAAGGAGATGCTGTAAAAGGACAAGAAAAGGTTTTTGACACAGGTTTTCTAGCTGTGTGTTTCCGCTATAATGGTAGTGATAATGGGAACTATCTTGTTTCATCCTTTCACAAAATAACTGCATAAACATAGAATGCGCAAAAAATAAAAAATAAATAAATAAAATAAAATCATAGGCAAATTGTTGTGGTATACAGAATAATACACTTTACATCATGCTGTTAAAGGTAAATTGAGGTTGCCCATTTAAATTTAAAATTAAGTAAAAGTAATAAACTCTGTTGCTTCAGTTACAATGATGTACTATTAGCCACATGTTTGTTGGCAAATTTTGCTAATGCTGGTGACAGAAAAAAAAAGTGTTAATTATTTTATTATTATTTGTCGGAGACATATGATGATATATACTCAGTATACAAACTGAGTTCAAAATTTCTTCTATGATTAAATATTATTTTTGAGTTACTACAAAAACATTTCTGATTTTTAAATATCAGTATCAGACAAAATTAAAAGTTAAAGAGCAATATTTGTATTCTAGTAAAAGTTAATAGCTAATTTCCTTATAAAACTGCACAAATTGTGCTTGAGGCTAAAGGGTCTGCAAAGCGTTCTCACACCAAATACTGACCTTTTGTTTGTTTTTCAACTTCTTTGCTCTTTAGCATTTATAAGCAAGTGCCTAAGACTTTTTTCAGTGCTACACCTATGCCCTGAATGTGTAGCTGTGATGTCTGTGAACAAGATCTAAATTAACGCCTAACCAATGTTTAGGCCTTTAAGCCAATGATTAAATTGTTTCAAAAGTCTAGTGACACAGTATACTAATCTAATGAATAATTACATTTTCAGATTAATTAAAGAGAATAGTAGGGAAAGAGACCAATACTCACATCTGATAACATCTACTCCATGCCATGGACAAAGTCTTTGTATTTTGCACTTTTCAGGTGAAAAGGTTCAGCTCATCTCATGGTGGGCCTGGAGCCTATTCCAGGGAACTGCATAGGATGCCAAGCCATTGCAGATTACAAATACACTACACATATACTTATGCACCCAATCATACACTACAGGCATTTCAAAAATGCAACAAAAAAAAAAAGCCAAACATGCTTGTTTTTCGACGATGGGAGGAAAGTAGCATACCCAGAGTAAACCCATCAAACACAGAGAGACAATGCAAGCTCCATGCACACAGACAAGAGGTGAGATTTGAACCCCAGTTAGTTGACAGTGTTGTGTGTGACACTATGCCATCAATTACTGCATTAATTAGGGTTTACAATAATTGTTGTGATCCTATTCCAAATCAGTGATACTGTTTATTTATTTATTTATTTAATAATTTTTTTTTGATACCTTAATGTTATATTTTTCACTTGGATGCTAAAAGTTGCAGAGTAAATATAGCTTGATGAAACAAAAACTGTGTCTCTCTTCATTTAAGGCTGCAACAAAATGTGATTATTGTAAGGGGGGCATGATTCTTTTCTATATTAACTGCAAAAGACCTAATTCAGGACTATTGTTAATCATTCCTAATGACTCATGAAGCTGGTTGCTAGAGTTTGCAAAGCTGTATTTAAAACAAAAGGTACCTATTTAAATGATTAGATATGTCTAAGCTGTCGATGCATGTAAATCCATTTGCTGTTGTTTCATTTGCAAACAGCCCAAAAGTATTAATATAAGCAAACAATTGCATACTTCGCAATTTCTACCAAATGCCAAATGATAATAGACGATAAGGCAATAATGAAAAAAAAAAAAAAACTGTGTTCATAACATGGGAACAGACACAGGCTGAAAATCAAAACAAAAAGACAAAAGAAACAACCCAAAAAAAAAAAAAAAACAGAACTAGAAGAAAAACTGCTTGTGCTTAATGGGAAAAAAATGACATGATAATACTTCAAGACAGAGACAGTGACATATCCATGTTTTAATTGTACAAAGAGCATTTAAATAATCAGCCACTGACAAGTCAGGGGTGTAAAGATGACTAGAACAGGCAAAGCAAAAAATTAAACTCATGGTTTGAGATCTTTTCCTAGACATCACATACACTGTCATTCTGTGCCATGCATGTACAGTAAATTTGCATACCAGGGTTATACTTTATTATTATTATATTATTTTCTCACAAAAAATTAATTGCAATTAGGTTTGCTCCAAACACAATACTACAATGTAGTACATGGATAATGTTTGTAGTGCTGGTTATCTTGCTGTATTCATCCTAAGGTGTTGGTTGTGGAATTAGGTGCACCCCAAACATAGCTTTTCTATCAGCTGGGGAATTGCAGTTGGTCCAGGTTCGGCTGGCCTCAGCTGGTCAGCCTATACAATAGTTATCTCTCTCCTTACTTCTGAATTGAGCTCAACAGATTCACTCTGAATTCTCCTCAACAGAGTCACTCATCTGAAATCAGCCTGCCAAAACTGATCCTACTTTAGATTTATCAGCAACTGTGCTGTATCACTTTCATTTCCAAGCCTTAAGTAGTCCATCAGGTGATGGTAACTTAGTGCAACTTTCAAATCAAGGATTTCAGTTCAGCTTCAAGACTCACTTACCATGAAGCACACTCTCTGGCAACACCATTCCACAGTCAGAAATGCAATCACACAGCACATAAACATATCAGATAATATATTTAAATGGATCCAAAATGAAAATCGGTCATGGAGTTGAAAAAGACTGCACAGCAAAACCTTCAAGAGTCAGCGCTTATCAGCAGTGACAGCCCATCACAATGTTCAAAATTCTACCACCTTTAACTAAATTGGAATTATTATTATCATTATTAGTCATGAGTTAATTTATTCTAAATAATTTTGTGTAAGCCTCACAGTATGGGATCTCATCATTAGCATAAAATTATTATGAAAACAGAAGGCAACACTATTTGTCACTGGTATTTGTTTTGTTTTTTCGTCATTTTTAAAGACCCTGATGTATCTCTCCTAAATAGAAAGTCTGAGCAACAGAAAACATGTTTGCCAGCGCTTTTGTTCAAACCATACATGGTTTTCTAATGTAATTATTTGAGCGTGGATTGGACAATGTTTGCTTATTAGGTTTACATTAGGATTTTCCAAAAGTAATTTTGAAAAATGATTAATCCAAATTCAAAATGTATTTGTCAAATACACAACCATAAACAGTATGATATGCAGTGAAATGCTTATAAATGCTAATTGAGGCATCCCCCCTTTTAATGTTCATTACACTCGCTGGTGAATGCGAATGTACTGCTATTAACATGTCAGAAAGATAAACAAATTAGTTACAATGCACACAAAATCTGGAGAGCAGTTTACTCTGTGCAGACTCTTGAGCCCTACCTTATAGCTCTACATAACTTTATGTAATTATCGCTGACCATGTTGTTGTTCTTCTTCATTAAATATCAGCTGGCCCAGTTTAGAAACTAAACGTGTATCGCACCAAGAGTTGAATCTGGCACTATTTTTATATCTTTATATGTTACTTATATATTTATTGTGCAAATTAAAAGTTGAAGCTTACATATGGTTTGTTACATATAGAGCAGGATTTTTTTTTTCTCTGCATATACTGTACAGTATGACATGTCAGTGAGTGTAGAATTTGTAATGAACTGCTATTGATGTCTTACTGCACTCACTCTCTGTTAAATTCAAACAATGATTCTTGATGAAAAATGAAAACACAATGCTTGAAGTTCTTAGTTTCTAATTAGTGTGAAACAAGATTGTGGCTATATTTTTTGTATTGCAGCCAAGACGCTAGCGAAATTAAATTTAGCATAAAACAGCATGGAACTTTAAGATAAGTATTAAGTCAAACTTTCTTTGTTCCAAGTAATTAAAGACCCAAAAGACTGCTTAGAAACAAAGCAAATGTTTTCTTTATAAGACTGATTTCTTTCTGAATGTTTTGACAAAATGCCTTACAGCACTTCCATGAATTTTGGGAAAACTCAATAAAAAGAAATCTGCCTGCATAAGTTTGGATTGATTGACTGATTGATTGAATTATTTTTAAAAACAAATTAGACTGGGATCTTATTCTCAGGTTGTACCCAAAGTTCCAAAGTAAAAGTGTAAAAGGTAAAAATGCTTACAAATTAAAGTGTAGACAAATGATGAGAAAAGATAAACACAGTTTGTACAGTAAAACGCTAAACTAATGGTTTAAAGGCTTTAATGCATTTTATATTGTTAAAGTTAATGGGCTTTGTCACCTTGATTTAACAGGACTGTGCAGTTTAATTTAAATCCAGTTAAATTCAGGAACAACTTTGTCTTCATTATTTTCTCATCATGCCAAAATGTTTACTGGTGATTACAATATTTTAAATTAACCATGTTTCCTGCTATGGGGCATGCTGTGATATGTAAGCTGTATCATTTAATTTATAGCACCACACTGTTCGGGTATCAGATGTTGATTAATTTTCTGTAACAGCATGACTGACAGGGGTTTAACTGGAAGTAAAATTACAAATTTATTTTAGAATACTTGTTTCAAAACCTTTTTTCTGTAGAAAAAATATGCATAGGATGTAAACTTTGGATTAACTAAGGCGAATACAGATTTTTTTTTTTCATTAGGGATATAATGAAAAACATTATATGGTGATGCTTCTTATAAGGGGCCTGTTTTGACTTTTATAAACGAAATCACAAGTGTCATAGATTAACAAGAGGTTTTTATGCCATGGTTTTTAGTATAAAAGTTTTTTGTGCTTAATAACATTTTCAGCTGAACTTAATTAAATTGCTATAATTAAAGAGAGTGGTCAAAAAAAGGTCTTGCCACATCCAGACTGTGGTGAAGAAGGGCTGGCAGCATCTTTACCACCTTAGATGCTTGAAGGACTTCTGTACGCCAAAGACATTTTACACCTGCACTACTGGGAACATTATTACATTGCAACCTGGTTTGGGAACACCACCATGCAGGACAGACGAGCTCTACAGAAGATGGGATGGTTAGCTGGTGGTCAGACAGTAGTGCATATCATCCATATTGAGCTTCCTGACATGCACTTTGTCTACAGCTAAGCTGTGCTGGACGAAGGCCAGTAGGATAGTGAAGGATCTCCACCACCCCAACATTGTAAAGTACTTCTGCTGAAGAGTATGAGGTGGACCTTTTTCCCACAGGCTATCCAGGCTCTTAACACAGACAACACCTCAGACTAATCTCATATTTACAGTACAAGTTAATCCCCCTCAGGCATATTCATTTATTTATAGTTTCACCTCTCATGTCAGCTGTTAATACTCACCCTGTTTGCATGACTCTCTTCCAGTTAAAACATGTATTTTGACACATGAACCTCCATGGATATGGTCTTTCTGCACTTTATGTTTGATGATGACGGCATAACTGCTGCTGTCATCCATCCTAACACAAATTCCTATTGTACATTATAATATTACTACATATTTCATTACATAGTTCTTGTTTTTATATTTCCCCTTTTATTTGTTTAGTCTTTCTATGCTTTTTATTATTATTTTATATTTGGAAAAAAAAACAATTTTATTTTTGTGTGGATTTGATTTGATTTAACTTGCATTACACTTTATTGTATTTGTTCTTGTCATTGGCAGTAGTGTAAGCATTTCACTGCACGTCATACTGTGTGAGGTTGTGTGTGTGTGTGTGTGTGTGTGACAAATAAAATTACAATTTGAATATACAGCCAGTTAACATATTCCGATGTGTGTGTGTGTGTGTGTGTGTGTGTGTGTGTGTGTGTGTGTGTGTGTGTGTGTGTGTGTTTGCATTCTATCATTTAAGGGGCAAGTGTGTTCTTAACAGCAGCTTTCACAAAAAAAAAAACATTTAAGACATAGATCAACATTTATAGTTATGTCTTTATCATTATTGTGTATTGTTCAAATATGGAAGTCACAGCAGAACTGCTGAATAAAGTATGAATTTATATAACCTTACATAATAATGATTATAGTACAATACAGTACTTATTAAATTTAACTTATTAATTTAATATAAATAACTTTCTTAGCACTTTTGTGATTATTCAGCAATTTTATTTTATAACAGTGAACCTAGCTTGAGATCACATGCATGATACCAAAATTTTGTGTAATCTAAATTAAAATCTTTCATTCATTTTAGATTATTGCTTTTTGTTTACACAATAGAGGGAAAAATAACTCGGATCATCTAAAGGTTATCCATTAAGCCCATAGTTGGGGATAATCTGGATGGATTTGGCTGGCTGTAAAGACACAGATAAGAAGAATGTTAGCAGCGTGAACATTGTAGAACACTGTCTGCAACACTGTCAGCAAAGATGAGCAGAAATGTAAAGATAGGCCCTGCTTTAACTAAAGTTTCATTGCTCAGCAGCGCTATTTTCTGCAATCAGCATCATGATCATCGAGGTCACTAGGCACTGGACAAATAATTTTTCTCTGGACAAATTCCAAACTCTGCTTTTCTCATCGTAAATGCCTGTTACAGAAAGTATTTCTGTATTTGTTTGTTTTTTTCTTCTTTTTTTAAGGTAGAACAAACTTTCACTGTGGATTTAAATTTTTAAGTTTGTGTCAGTCAGAGTTGGAATTTTTTGCTGCATTGTTATCAGAAAATTGGAAATTGAGCTTTGTGTTGAAGATACAGCTAAAAAAACTGGAGAGCCTTAAAAAGTATCAAGTTCACCTTAATAAAAGAAGCACTATGCAATAAAGTGGTAGGAAAGTAATTCAAATAATGAGTGTTAGGGATATAGGGATATAACTGGGGTATAATTGTTACTGTGTATTTAGTGCACTTGGTTTATTGGTGAAATTTATTTCCTCTGAACCTTATTTATTTATCACTTACTTACTCACTTATCACCTATACTGCTTGTATACAAGGTGGCGAGGGCTTGGAGTCTATTCCAGGAAACTAAGGGCACAAGGCAGCCATAGTAAAAAAAAAAGTATACTAAGTATATTAAATCCTAGCATGCCAAAGCATACTTTAATGTACTTGCAGCCAGACTAATGACTAGTATACTTGAAGTTTGCTATTTTGGAACAACTAATTTTGTACTAAGTGTATTTAAGTTGTAATTAAATTGTACAAAAGTACAATTTTAAGTGTATTAAGTATACTTTTGTGTGCTAAAGTGGAACAACTTTAAGTATACTTAGTACACTTAAAGTATATGGCTGTGTGTGTACTAACGTACATACCTGACAGTAATTAATACAATTTAAATATATATTTAATATATTATAAGCACATTACAGCTATTTCTACTGTGTTACAAATACATGATTAATATACTATGAGTATATATTTTTATTACAGCAGTAGCTGTTATACTTCTTGTCAATTACAAATACTAAAAAAGTACACTTTGTGGTTAATACAAATATACTTTATTGTATCATACAGTACATAAAACCTTCTATATTACAGTATTGCAAATGTATTACCAGTACACTAAAGGTGTTTGGGATAATTTACAAATGCTTAATGTATTTTCTACACTATAACATGTTTTTGAAACACATTACATTAGTACAGTAATTATGAGGGAGATGCTATTCATGAGTTCAACAGATTTAATTTGCACAAGGTTACAAAAAACTGTCCTATAGTTTATTTGTATTTAACAAACACACAAACTAAAATTTTAACTGTAGTCTGAACACAGACATCAGTATTAGAGTATACAGGTACAGTATTAGTTTAGACCTGGTGTGTGAACACAGACAGACATCAGTATTAGAATATACAGGTACATTATTAGTTTAAACCTGGTGTGTGGACACAGACAGACATCAGTATTAGAGTATACAGGTACAGTATTAGTTTAGACCTGGTGTGTGGACACAGACAGACATCAGTATTAGAGTATACAGGTAGAGTATTAGTTTAAACCTGGTGAGTTGATTCTGTTACACAGAGACTGAAAACAGGCCGAGAGCTACGGAGCCATTATACCACAAGCAAAGTACATGAGATTTAGCAACAACACATTAGACAATACATTCTATAGTTTAAAGTATGTACTTAATTACAAATTACCTAACAAAAAACGTTAAATTTGCCTTATGTCGATGAAAATAAAATAATAACGATACGAACTAACGCACGCGATGTTGCAGCTTCCAGCCGTTAATTCAAACTAGAAGTGAAGGACTGGGGAGCCAATCAGAGAGCGAACTTTCCGAATCTGCCCGCCTACAAACAATTGGCTGGTGGGGCGCCGAATACTAGTCTATGGGTTGCTGGAATAGATACAAAGATAGCACACCGCTGCAGTGTCACTTTATTCTGTGAGCGCACAGAAGAGTGAGAGAGTGCAAACATAAATTATCTTGAACAGGAAAAAATTATTTTCAGCGCACAAAAACGAGTTTAACATCGCGCGCGCGAGAGAGATTCAGCGTGAAGAAACGAGTCTAAAAGCACGAGAGAGTAGTGCACTAAATATAAGAACATTTAAATTTAACTGAGACTACCGAATATTAAAAATTGTTGTTTTTTTATGTACACTTTCTGTACATTTGTACAATGATTATTTCGAGCATATTTTTAAAAAATATACCAAAAATACATTGAAAAACAAGTTAAAATAGGTATACTTTGGAAATTAGACCAACCTTTCACTTAAAGTATATTTTCCAATAATATATTTTTGAAAAGTGTACTATAATACAATTATTTTTAAGTATATTAAAAATTTAATTCCAAAATTTGGTAAAAGCATGATGTTAGTATACTTTTTATATATTAACTGATGGTACAATTTTTTGTTAGTATATTTGCAATGTACTATCGAGGATTTCAATATATTTGTAATACACTAAAGTGTATTTTTTTTTCACTGGGGAGGGTACACCCTGAATAGGGTGCTGATCCATCGCAAGGCAAACGCATACACACACGCTCATTTGCAACAGGTAATTTGGAAACACCAGTTACCCTTATCGGCATGTCTTTGGACTATTTATTTATTTATTTATTTATTATTGCATATGATTATTTTTAAAAGAGGCATCAAGTAGGGGAGAGCGGGGTATGTTGTCACACGGGTAAGTTGTCACACTGTTTCTAACTCCAACACTAGAGGCTCTATCTCAAAAATGAAATAGCCACTTTTTGTGACTTCTTTTTCTATAGTCAACCTCCTGTTCACATGTGGTCAAGTCTGCTCTAATCTAAGCTGAGCACATTTTTTTTATTTTTTTGACCTAAAAGGAAAAATAAATCACTTTAAATTTTCTTCAGTACAACTTTGTTAAGTATGAATGTTACAAATGATTATTTTGCACAAAATAGAGGAGACATTAACGTGTCTTTTGATACTTTAGCTGACGTGCTATGTTGAGCTAACCCTGACATTTAGCCAAAATTAGCATAAATGTCAGTTTGGGGCAAGTTGTCTCATTAACTTTGGGGCAAGTCGTCACATGCACTACCTCTGAACTGCCAAGCTCCAGCACCATCTCTATCACCAGCTCACCCTTATCCAGCACTGAAATAACTGACAGCAGACTAGCAACTCCAGAGGACATCCGGCCATATCCCAAAGCTGGCCGCTGAAAACCATCCAGCAAAGGAAGAAAACGACACGCAATTCTAACCGACACGCCAGTGAAGCAGCAACTTGAAAAAGAAAGGAATAAGGCTGAATTTAGAAAAAGACTGTTTAAAAAGAGAGGGAAGCCCGGGGGGTTGGGGGGGGACAGAGGTGGTGATGGGAACATCTGGACCTATGAAGAACAAGGCAGCTAAAAGAAGAAAAAGCATTCACTGTCGTCTAAAAGAGACCTGGGTAAAATGCGTAAAATGCAACAAATAGGCCCATGATGCTTGCACCTCAGGCCAGGCAATTTATGTGTGCCAGAATTGTGACTCTAAAATTGAGTCTTATTAATCAGAAATAGGGCATCTGTTTTGTTTAGAGGATGTTAAGTACCATGTTAAGTAAAGCAAGTTATTTGCTTTATTTAGCATTATTTGCTAAATATTTGCTAATATTATTATTTGCTTATTTAGCATTCTATTCAGTTATGATAGATTTATGTGCAAGCCAGAGAACATTTGAGTTTAAAGTTCAAACTAAAGTTTACTTCTACATGTTTTGATTAAAATGTGAATTGGATTGAAATAATAGTTTTTTTTCAAATTCTCTTGGCATAAATCAAATTTCCAGTTTTGGTTTGAATTTAACAATTAAATTCAATAATCACAATTAAGTATTTGTGTTCTTATTTTAAGATAATCTAGTGTGACAACTTACCTGCCGATGGGGCAAATTGTCACAAGTGCACATTCTCCATTTAACAGTCTACAACTCCGTAATGAGATAAGATATGAAAATGTAATGAATACATCATATGTGCCCGAGACTTCCTTCTTTCATTTGGTGAAACATTTATTACGTTGTGATGTATGGTGCTCAGTAAAAGTTGGTCATTGTGAAAAGTGTGACAACTTACCCCGCTCTCCCCTATAACAAACTGTTTGAATATTTAAAAAAATGTTTTGTTTAAGTCACAAAGGTGTTAAAATTCATGCCCATCAGATGTGGAAAATAATAGAGTACAAATTCTTTGTTACTGTACTAAAGTACTTATTTTTATTTGTGTATCTGTTCAATACTTGAATATTTTCCATATGTGATACTTTTTCCATATTTTGATTTAAAACCTGTGTTTTTACTCCCTACATTTTAAATAGAGACTACCCCATGTGGGTAGGACAGAAACAAAAACAATTCCATCAATCCTAGTTTACAGAAATGATTGGCAGGTCATTATGCCCCCGGTCACTTTGCTGCAATGGACACACATCTGTTTAACTAATATTAGAAGTGTTCCAAACAGCTATCTAACAAAAAAAGGTGTGAATTTTTTAAGATTTGGTTTTTATTTCACAGCAATAACAATGTTGTTTTTCTTTTTATTGTTTTGGCACACACTTTAACATTATTGTATTCTGCATGCTTGCCATATTTAGTAATGTATTATACCCTATTATGAATCAATTAATTCGGACTGAGTAATCTAATTGGACAAGAGACATACCATGAGTGGTTATAATATACAGAGACAGCACTGGAATGTTTAACAATATACAGCACTCTAAGTCACAAGTGATCTAATAACCATTAATTACAATAGTTTTTGGTTTAGTATGGGTGAATGTTGGTCAGTAACACAACGGGTCTCATGACAGGCAAACTCAGAGACAACTACACTGCAGGTTTCTGGTCAGGCACACCTGCAGCCACCCTCATGCATGGTTGCTAGGCAATCTCACAATGATCAAAATCAGGGGGAATGCAGGACACCTGAATGTATGTCTATATAGGCCCCAAAGACAATGCAATAGATTTTTGGACATTAGGTAGGTATGCGAGTGGGTTGCTCTTGTTGTGATTGTAAAAGTGGAAGAAGAGAAAAGTGGAAGGAGAAAGAAAAGATAGAAAGAAAAAAAAAAAAAACATTTGACATCAAATGGAGTAGGGTGTGAGATACTTTTTAAATAAGTTATATAAATATCTGAAATCTGTGGTATTATACAGTATATTGCACTGTGATACTGTACACAATATTGCACATATATTTATTGACAGTTGATGTTTAACTGTTCATGAGGGAGATTGCCTGGGGAAAAAAACTGTTTTTGTGCCTGACTGTCCTAGTGTTAGGTGCTCTATAGCGTCGACCCGACGGCAAAAGTTCAAATAAAAGGTGGCCTGGGTGTGAGGGGTCCAAAGTGATATTCTGAGCCCTTTTCCTCACTCTGGATGTGTACAGTTCTTGTGGCGTGGGCAGGGCAGTGCCAATAATTCTTTCAGCAGTCCGAACCGTCCTTTGTAGTCTTCTGATGTCTGTTTTCGCAGCTGAGCCAAACCAGACAGTTATTGAAGTGCACAGGACGGATTCAATGACGGCTGAGTAGAACTGTGTGAGCAGCTCCTGTGGCAGGTTGAATTTCTTTAGCTGGCGAAGGAAATACAACCTCTGGTGGGCCTTTTTAACAATAGAGTCAATGTGAATGTCCCACTTCAGGTCCTAAGAGATGGTCGTGCCCAGGAACCGGAATGACTCTACTGCTGTCACAGTGCTGTTCATGATGGTGAGTGGGGGAAGTGCAGGTGGGTTCCTCCTGAAGTCCACAATCATCTCCACTGTTTTGAGCGTGTTCAGCTCCAGGTTGTTGAGACTGCACCAGACAGCCAGCTGCTCAACCTCACTTCTGTAAGCAGACTCGTCACCGTCCTGAATGAGGCCGATGATTGTGGTGTCATCTGCAAATTTCAGGCGCTTGACAGTGGGGTCTGTAGAGGTGCAGTCATTGGTGTACAGGGAGAAAAGCAGTGGGGAGAGAACGCATCCCTGAGGGGCTCCAGTATTGGTGGTGTGGCTGTTGGACATGAATTCCCCCAGTCTCACTAGCTGCTGCCTGTCTGTCAGAAAGCTGGTGATCCAGTGACAGATAGAGCTAGGAACAGAGAGCTGGTTTAGTTTGGTCTGAAGCAGTGCTGGGATGATCGTATTAAAAGCTGATGAAAAGTCTATAAACAAGACCCTTGCATAAGCCCCTGGTTTGTCCAGATGTTGGAGGATGAAGTGCAGTCCCATGTTGACTGCATCATCAACAGACCTGTTTGCTCTATAGGCAAACTGCAGGGGGTCCAGTAAGGGTCCTGTGATGTCCCTCAGATAGGCCAACACCAGTCTTTCAAATAACTTCATGACCACAGATGTTAGGGCGACTGGTCTGTAGTCATTAAGTCCTGTGATTTTAGGTTTTTTTGGAATGGGGATAATTGTGGAACGTTTAAAGCACAAAGGCACTTCACATTGTTCCAGTGATCTGTTGAAGATCTGTGTAAAGATGGGAGCCAGCTGGTCAGCAAAGGATTTCAGACAGGCTGGTGTCACGCCGTCTGGGCCTGGAGCTTTCCTTCTCTTTTGTTTTAGAAAGATCTGGCGAACATCCTTTTCACAGATCTGGAGTGCAGGGGGGGAAGAGAGGATGGTTGCTAGAGGTGATAATGGTGGTGTAGAAAGAGGGTCAGGACAGGGGTGTGGTGTGAAACTGGGTGTTTCAAATCTACAATAGAACTCATTCAGGTCATCAACCAGTTGTTAATTCCCTACAGAGTTGGGGGTTGGCGTCTTGTAGTTAGTGATGGTTTTCAGGCCTTTCCACACAGAAGCAGGGTCGTTTACAGAAAACTGATTTTCTAGTTTTTCAGAGTAGCTTGTCTTAGCCGCTCTGATTGCCCTTGTTAGTGTGTTCCTGGCCTGTTTGTACAAGATCCTGTCCCCACTCCTGTAGGCATCCTCTTTGGCCTGACGAAGCTGTCTGAGTTTTGCTGTAAACCATGGTTTGTCATTGTTATATGTTAAAAAAGTCCTGGTAGGGATGCACATGTCCTCACAGAAACTGATGTAGGATGTTACAGAATCTGTGAGCTCGTCCAGATTGGTGGCAGCAGCTTCAAAAACACTCCAATCAGTGCAGTCAAAACAGGCCTGTAATTCCTGCTCTGCTTCACTGGTCCATCTCTTTACTGTCCTTACTACAGGCTTAGCAGTTTTAAGTTTTTGCCTATAGGTCGGGAGAAGATGAACCAGGCAGTGGTCAGAAAGTCCTAAAGCTGCTCTGGGGATAGAGCGATATGCATCCTTTTTTGTGGTGTAGCAGTGATCCAAAGTATTTTTGTCTCTGGTGGGGCATGTAATGTGCTGTTTGTATTTAGGCAGTTCACGTTTAAGGTTTGCTTTGTTAAAATCCCCAAGTATAATTAAAACTGAGTCCGGGTGTTGTTGCTCCGTGTCTGTGATGTGAGCAGCCAGCTGTTGCAATGCTGCGTTCACACACGCTTGTGGAGGGATGTACACACTCACAAGAATGAACGAGGTAAACTCCCGCGGCGAATAGAAAGGCTTGCAGTTGATGAAATATGCCTCTAGATCAGGACAGCACATCTTCTTCAATGGTGTCACATTTGTACACCAACGTTCTTTGATGTAAAAGCATGTCCCGCCGCCTCGCGATTTCCCCGTTGATTCCGTGTCGCGATCCGCTCTGAACAGCTGGAAGCCCGGCAGCTGTAGCGCGTTGTCCGGAATGGCTTCATTCAGCCAGGTTTCCGTGAAACACAGCGCAGCAGAGTTTAAAAAGTCCTTATTTTTCCTGGAGAGCAGGAAAAGTTCGTCCATTTTATTGGGTAAAGAGCGGAGATTCGCCAGATGTATACTCGGCAGTGCAGTTCTAAAGCCGCGCTGTCGGAGCTTGACGAGCGTGCCGGCTCTCTTCCCCCGCCTGCGCTTCTTAAAGCATTTCAACAGTGCCGCTGCTCCGCCGGTTACAATGTTCAGAAAAACATTTGAGAAGTCGAAAACTGGTTGGAAATTGTGTGATGTGTCCTGCTGAATGTTCAGCAGTTCATCTCTGGTATAAGTGATAACATTTGAGAAACAAAAAACAGGACAAACTAACAAAAACAGTAAGACAGATAGAGAGCTCCACACCGAGGCAGCCATCCGCGGCGCCATCTCAGTAATAACCCTGTCTCAAGGATCTCAGAAAGATAACCCTGTCTCAAGGATATGGTTAAGTTTTGTGTTTTAATGCTTTGTGTTTGAGTTCGCATTTATTCACATTGCAAGGAGAATCCCCTCTTGAGGAGACATGAGATCTCTTTGCCGTAGTGTGTCTAGTGCTCGAGTTTTGTTTTCATTATTGTGTCCGTCTCCGTGTTTAATTAATAAACCCCTGTTATCTCTGATGGGAAAGGCTTCCCCGTAAGTGCACACAATCACTCTGGCAGCACATTACACAGCTTCCCCTTTTGAAGTCCTACACCAGGGCTTGTCATAAACATCCCAGCCTACTAACAAAGCGAACTTTCCTCCACCATATAACAAGTATGGTCAGCAGTACTGAAGAGAGAGTAACTGTCTGTCAAAACCCACATTTAAGATCAGTCACAGTAGCAACACATCTGATAACATTGTCACTTGAAACTACACTTTGTTCTCTATAATAATTGCTTCTTGGGCCCCCTATGATCCGGAGATCACTGTAGCCTCTTGCAGCCGAGGGCCTGGAGGGAGCTGATTGGCCAGGCTCTCTCAGCGGGGAAGGATAGGAGGCAATTAGTGCTCTTACATCAATCATGTATAACATTAATTCTAAGTCATTATAAATTGCCTCCATGGTGTTTTAGTTAAGCATTAGGTAAGCTACAAAGATAAGAAGTGTCTTGTTCTAATAGCTTTCCATAACATTCCATTTGGGATCCAACCCCAGAACCAGGTTATAATGCAGAATAAGTGGAATCTTCTAAGATTTACAGGAGTGTCTACCACGCTCATGCTTTAAACTCCTCAGCTTTTGGCTCCAAAGCTCTGCCAGTCACTGCTAGTTAGTTCCACTAGTCATGGAAGAACACATGTTGGTGGAGCAAAATATCTGGTTAAATAAACAAACAAATCATAAGCTGTTTATTAATAAATGGTGTTTCTGGAGCAATATCACACTTGAGGTCGATCGAGCAATATTACACCAAAGCGAGATAGGCTGTGATGCCTTTAACACCTGGGCTGCACCCTTGTACCTCAATAGCATGTCTCTTGCATTGTTCTCTAATTTCAGAAATGTTACCAGTACTGTACCTGCTTCATGGCTTACAAATTCTGCTAAACCAGCGAGAGCTATACCGTAATTCAAAGTTTCCCACTGTTTTGCACACACAGTGAGTGCATCACCTTTTCGCACAAGCATCTTATATTTATATACACAAATCACTCATGCATATTTTAAAGTTTGTTATATGGTGTTTAAACAACATCCAAATCTAATATCTTATTTCACAGAATGTATTGTGGACATCAGCAACATTAATGTGGATGTTAGAGGCATACCTGTCATTTATTGCTGCTGAACTGACTGCAATGGTAATAGAATGTTAACCTCCCTTTTATTGGCTTACCACATTTTACTTTTCATATTGAAGAAAAATGTAAAGAAATGCAACTGGCTCGTTGCAAATGCGAAGTGTCAGGAAAAAAAATGTTATATAACACCTGTTATATAACAAAAAAATGTTATATAAAATAATTTTACTTTTTTAATATATATAAAAAGTAAATTTATATAATTGTATATATTTTTGATAATTATAATCTTTTTAAATTATATAATCCAAAACTACATAGCCCTGTGTGAAAAGTGTTTGCCCCCTTGTTAAAGCATACTTAACTCTGGTTTATCACACCTGACTTGTGCTGCCAGACCTGTTCGCAATCAACAATTCACTTAAAGGGGTCATCCAGCCCCATTTTTTAATGTTAATATGATTCTTTGGGGTCCTAATAAAAAGTTTGTAATATAGTTTAATTAAAAATTCTTAATGGTTGTGTAAAAAAACAGTACTTTTACCTGGTAAAAACTAGCTCTGTTCTTAGCAACCTGTTTCAGTACATGCTCCTTTAAATGCTTATGATCTCTGCTGAGCCTGCCCCCCCCAGTTCTGTGGGGCGTGTCTTTACAACACACGTGGGGTATAGCCACGGGAGTGTAGTCCAGTGCGGGCAATGCTTTGGACTGCATTACCCACAAAGCATTGCCCACAACACAGTGCGGGCAATGCTTTGTGGGTAATGCAGTCCAAACTGGAAAACGCTGGAATATAGAGCCTGAGTCTGTTTTCTTAAGTAGTTTTTGGTTTGATTTAAGTACAGAACCTACGCGGAAGTTTGTAATATCGCCTGACAACGCAGAAATTAAAAGAATGGACATGCATCAACCGGTTTGTCTTTCTCATCACTGCACGGGCATGAATTACCGGGCTGTTACGCTGCCGCGAGCAACAACAACAAAAGCGGAGAAGCTTACTGAGAGAGATACGAACGCGATTTGTTTACTGATGTGTTTACATGACTTCTTAATCTTCGACAGACATCGTTATAAACCATCTAACGTTACAAAGGTAAGCATAATATAGTTTTCCGACTACGTACACAGTTTGCAACTAGACAATCACCTTAATGCATTGTTTATTATAAACGGGCGATTAGGGATTATATAGAAACGGATGTACATAGAGAAGAAGCCATAACCAGGTTCTATGAAAATGTGTAAGTTAACTTACACTCCACATTCATCGTGATTATTAGAAAAGGCGATCTGCAAAGAGTCATAGAAAAATAAATTACACTCACCGAGCCTGGTGAAGATGAAGCAGGAACACGAAGCGTTAGTACAGATCCATTTTTTAGGAGCAGCTTCCTAGCAAAACCTGCTTTATATTAACCCTCGTTTATAAAGCAGTCTGGTAAAAAAATGATTAGCGCAAACATGAACGCATTTAGGTAGATCAGCGGGGACGTAAGCTTCAAAAACAAAATTCGGCCACTGCGTCCTCAGCGGCTCAGATGTCGGTAGTGAATGACGACTGCTGTGTTCGCTATTTCACCCAACAACTGTACACCACACTCGCTTAGGCGGCATTTTGCTCCAGCGGCAAAAAACAATGGCCGACAGCTTCTTCTCACTCGGGGCGGGTCTTTGCTAAAACACCAGTGTCAATCAACTATAGTAGGAGCGGCCTCTTTTGGTGTGGCGTCACATTGCCAGGCATTTGAGATTGGCCTGATTTCAGAAGGGTCATGTTATTTTATTAAATGAAAAGAAAATCACTGGGTGGTCACTCTTTATCATTGTAAAGTGGTTGTGTACACACTCTCCTAACACATATTTCAGTCCAAACAGCTTGAAAAAGTGCATGTAGGCCCGTATGACCCCTTTAAGTAAGACCTGCCTGACAAACTGTAGACCAAAAGATCCTCAAAAACTACACATCATGCCGAGATCCAAAGAAATGTAAAAATAAATGAGAAATAAAATAATTGAGATCTATCAGTCTGGAAAGGGTAAAAAAGCCATTTCTAAAGCTTTATAAAGCCACATTGAGAGCCAGTTTCTACAAATGGCAAAAACATAGAACAGTGGAGAACCTTCCCAGGAGTGGTTGGCCTACCAAAATTATCCCAAGAGCGCAGCAACAACTTATCCAAGAGGTCACAAAAGACCTCACAACATCCAAAGAAATGCAGGCCTCACTTGCCTCAGTTCAAGTAAGTGTTCATGCCTTCACCATAAGAAAGTGACTGGGCAAAAATGTATTGCATGGCATAGCTCCAAGACAAAAATATGGCGTCAGATTTATGTCAAAAGTCACGAGCGCGTAAGACATGCTCACGAGCACATTATGTTATTTCACACGCGCAAAAATGAACCTTCAGGTGGCATGATAAAAGTACTCGCGCACAAATTCAACAACCGGGAGGTGTACAGGCAGCGGGCTTCTGCTCGCGGAGCGCTGTTTTGCTCGCGCAGTGGATTTCTCCTCGCTCAGCTGATTTCTGCTCGCTCGAGTCTAGATGACTTTTGACAATTTGGGGGCGGAAACCAGGGAGGGCACTGACTCTCTTATGATTGGTCACTTTCATCGTAATCACACCCACAGGGACATCCTTGTACCTTGATTGACAGCTCTCATTACAGGAAGGCACGGAGTTGGGTTAAGTTACCACCGAAGAAGAGTGGGAATTAATTTTCTAATATACATAAACTGTCTATCCACGTATTAAATGCTGCGCAGATCATAGTTAAATCAATTACCATATTTTTGAGCAATAAGTAACGTAACTAGCTAGCCTATTCGTTCTGTAGCTAACGCCTTAGCCAACACTTGTGATGCTGATCGCCCGACACTCATTTTAAAACTTGTAATCTTTAAAAACTGCATCTTAGACAACTAACATTAGGCTAACTGAATCATAACATAATTGTTTTCACATGTACAAGTGCTATTCTTACTGACGCTGATTTAATGCATTTGATTTTGCAGGCTAACACCTTGTCCCTTATTGTATTTTTGTGTGGCTCCAGCTCATCTTGCCGTTTATAGATGTAAGAGAAAATATGGTAATTGATTTAACTATGATCTGCGCAGCATTTTATACGTGGATAGACAGTTTATGTATATTAGAAAATTAATTCCCACTCTTCTTCGGTGGTAACTTAACCCAACTCCGTGCCTTCCTGTAATGAGAGCTGTCAATCAAGGTACAAGAAGGTGTGATTACGATGAAAGTGACCAATCATAAGAGAGTCAGTGCCCTCCCTGGTTTCCGCCCCCAAATTGTCAAAAGTCATCTAGACTCGAGCGAGCAGAAATCAGCTGAGCGAGGAGAAATCCACTGCGCGAGCAAAACAGCGCTCCGCGAGCAGAAGCCCGCTGCGCACGAGCAGGATTCCACTGCGCGAGCAGAGTTAACCTATGAGAGTATGCCAGGCGCTCGCGCACAGCTGCCTGTACACCTCCCGGTTGTTGAATTTGTGCGCGAGTACTTTTATCATGCCACCTGAAGGTTCATTTTTGCGCGTGTGAAATAACATAATGTGCTCGTGAGCATGTCTTACGCGCTCGTGACTTTTGACATAAATCTGACGCCATACAAAAAACACTGCTAAGGAAAAAGAACATAAAGGCTTGTCTTAATTTTGCCAGAAAACATCTTGATAATCCCCAAGACTTTGGGAAAAATAGTTTGGACTGATGAGACAAAAGCTTAACTTTTTTGGAAGGTGTGTGTCCCATTATGTGTGGTCTTAAAGTAACACTGCATTTCAAAAAAAGAGCAACATACCAACAGTAAAATATTACAGCGTGATGACCATGGGGCTGTTTTGCTGCTTCAGGACTTGGAAGATTTGTTGTGATAAATGAAACCATGAATTCTGCTGTGTACCAAAATATCCTGAAGGAGAATGTCCAGCGATCTGTTTGTGACCTCAAGCTGAAGTGAACTTGTGTTCTTCAGCAGGACAATGATTCAAAGCACACCAGCAAGTCCACTTCTGAATGGCTAAAGAAAAACAAAATGAAGACTTTGGAGTGGCCAAGTTTTTCCAACAATTCTGCAAAGATGAATGGGCCAAAAGTCCTCCACAGCGCTGTACCAGACTCATTGCAAGTTGTCTAAAACGCTTGATTGCAGTTGTTGCTGCTAAGGGTGGCCCAAACAGTTATTTGGTTTAGGGGCAAACACTTTTTCACACAGGGCTATATAATTTTGGATTTTGTTTTCCCTTAATAATAAACCTTCATTTAAAAATTATGTAATATGTTTACTTGTGTTACCTTCGACTAATATTTAAATTTGTCTGATGATCTGAAAATAAAAAACATATAAATTGGATAAAACTGTTTATAGCCATATGTAACTTAAATAAAAGTGATAGAAAATTAGTTCCCTTTCAAAAAGCTACACTCGATGCTGCTTGACAACGCTATGGGAACAACTTTCTGTATTGCCAGTTGTAAAGCATGTGTGTATCAAACACGCCAAATTTTGGCATATATAATCTCAGTCAGGTGACATCATTTGATGAAGTGCACCTGCAGGTTATAAATAGGAGTGAACCGGAAACATTCTTCAGATCTTTTTTTCTTTAGGACCGCATTGTGTTCGCGTGTGTGTGTACAAGCAAAAAATTATCGATAAGAGAGCTGAGTTCAAGTGAGATGTGTGTCTCCGTGTGAAAGACCTCTTTTGGAGGGCGGTCTCCACACTTTTGTTTCCAGTGTTTGGGTGAAGATCACGCTCTCCTTGGGCTTCAAGGAGAGTGTGAGCACTGTGACCTCCTCCCTATAGAGGTGCTTTGCGCGGCACATTCCTAGGGTTCACGTGCAGATCTGAAAGTGGCGCACGAGCCGGAGTCTCCCCTCCTTTCTCTCGCGCTTTTACTGGATCGGGAAGTTTCTCCATCCGCCTCGCAAGCGCGTCTCTGCGCTTCTTGTGATTGCGCATGAGAGACCTCCTCCCTTGCTTCTGCAGAAATGGAAGTAGCCCCCTCAGAACCATCCTCTATTGAAGACAGAAAGTTTGAGGAGCTAGGTAAAGTAATAATGCATGCAGTAGAGCAGCTGCATATTAACTGGCCACAGGAGCAAGCTTTCCCGTAACGCTCTAAATTAGACAACAAATTTCTGTCGGGTGGCTGGGGGGTGGAGCCTCAACAACATTCTCTTCCTTTCTTTAGCAACCTCCACAACGAGTTAACTCGCTCTTGGAGCAAGCACTATTCATCCCGTGTTTTCATGTCATCGACTACAATTTATTCTAATATTTTTTATGCGGAAACGCGGAGTTATACAATGATGCCCCAGATAGAAGAGATGCTTGCGGGCTATCTCTCTCCTGGGACATCATCCTCCTTGAAAAAGCCAACAATTCCCTCTAAGCTGTGTAGACTCACATCTGCCCTGGTGGAAAAAGCTTTTCAGGCAGCAGGTCAGGCTGGTGCTTCACTGCACACCATGGCGGTCTTGCAAGCGTACCAGGCTGATCTGGTAAAAGACTTGAGCACTGGTGGCACTGTGGATGATAGGGCATTTCTAGAATTATGCCGAAATACAGACCTATCTCTTCGCGCAACCAAGCAGACGGCCCGTACTATCGGCTGTTCTGTGGCTGCCCTGGTTTCCGGGGAGAGGCAGCTGTGGCAAAATCTTACGGGCATCAAGGATAAGGATCGTGAGTTCCACCTTGATGCCCCATCTCAGCCTCTGGTCTGTTTTGCGATGCCGTTAATTCCATCGCCACCAGGTTTAGGGAGGCGAGATTATATAAACAGTTCTTCTGTAATTTTCTTCTCCGCTGTGCTCAAGAATCGGGAAATCGGCCACCCAGTCTCAATCAGGTCCGACAGGCGAGAGGCTCAGAAAGAGAGTGTTAGCAGTCGCACACCCCCTCGTAAAGACTGGGGTACGGCTCACTAAGAAAAAGTCCTGAGGTTCATGCGCCTAGGACCGTGGGGGTGGCTCCCCCCGGGGAGGGGCGCGTAGAATTACTTTTAAGAATAAAGTGCTCTCCCTCGCACCCCCAGGAGGTCGGTGTTCATGCTCCGCAGCCAATATGAGGTTAGCTCTTCGGTCATTTTTCTGCCATAGCTCAGGATGCCGAACTAACTTCTGTTTCCATAGCGTTTTCACGCAGCATCTTATTCTCACTTTTTCAGGAAAAAGGGTTACAGCAAAGTAACCCGAGAAGATATATACTGTACATGAAACAAAAGTCTTAGAAAAGCTCCTTATATTATGACTTAATTATGGTTAGTTGAACATGGGCCACCAACTAATAGTCAAGGATTATTTAAAATGCTATTAAAAAATTATCCATTCATCTTTTTTAACCATTTTATATTGTTCAGGGTCACAATGGCTCCACAGTCTAAAAACACTGTGTGCAAAGTGGGAATACAGCCTGATTGCACACACATTGATACACTCATTCATACCAAAGGGCAATATAGAGGAGCCAATCTATTACAATGTTTTTGGAATGAAACCTTGAGGCAAATAATATGTAATTAACATGCAGGATTAAGTTCAACTACTTTGTAGTATTAGGGTATCAGAAGTCACTACAACATACTTCTATAATAACTTCCAAAATCACCCTCATGCTCAGTAACTAATTGAAAAACACTACAGAAACACTTGTATAATTACTTATTTATTTTATAGAAGCAATTTGTTTCAATAGGAGGAAGATATTAATGTATTTAAACTCCAAATAAACTCAATCACAGTACTTAGGTTTTAGAGATTCTGTTTAAAGGCAATTAGCAACCGTTTTGATTAACGTACAAGAGTGAACTGATTGTAAATAAAACTGCTTACAGTGTTTCATCAAAACATGATTAAATAGTGTGGCCTGCTTGGCATTCATGTGCCAAGGTGCATAAGATAATCCTTAAGCAGGGAAGCTTATAAGGAATTAAAAAGAATAATTACATGCAGTCTCTTATTTATAATAATGATGATAATAACAATAATAATAATAATAATAATAATAATAATAATAATAGAAGCTTTTTCTAAATGCCATCACTACTAATACACGTATAATTTAATATTACATTTAAAAGAATTCAAGCCTAAATATAATAGCAAAAAAACAACAACAGGAAATTATATTAAATATTTTATGGATAAAATCATTTTATGTTAATTAAAAGGATTTTTCATGGAAGCCCAAAAGAAAATTCGTAAAAAGTATAAACCATGTTTTATATTTTTCTTCAATTGTCAATTATTTTGATACTTCATTAGCCTGCTACAGCCTTGTTTGTTTCTTTGGAAAATGCTCTCATCACCTTACACTGTCCTTGGACCCCTATTGGAGAAATGAGCACAGGCACTGAGCACTGGTGTGGATACCATAATTCAGCCAGAGCCATCATTATGATCCCCTCCATAAGCTTAGCAGTCAAATTAAAGTTGCCTTTAAAGCAGCCGTAACTTCCCACTAATGAGGGCAGACTTCAGAGGCACAAGACTCAGTGTGGCATGCAGCTTACTGGAGATATTTAAGGATGTACTCTTGTTTATTTATTTATTTGGTATCAAAAGTGAGTGCTACTAATGTTAATAATAATAATCGGGGACCAGCCAATAAGAGAAATATATATATTTAATATATAATATATATTACATAGCTATATATAAAACTATTAAAAGCAATATAAGCAAATACTCACTGTCTAATAGCCTAATATCACAGGGGAGACTTAATCAAAGTGTCAAAGCAAGAACAGCAAACGCACAGTCCCACTTTCACATCAGCTTTGTCCTTGAGATAGCACAGACCACTTGGTTGGAGGACCTGAAAGGCCTCAATTTGCTGGTGACCAGTGAAGGGAGTTAAGGATTGAAGTGGTTAGAATCTTTGTATCATTTTTAGAGCTCATTTTTGACAATAAATAAATAAAGAAAAATTCTTCTCCTCTCTATTTGTTGTGTTAGCAAGTGGCTTGTCAGCACAAACTTTTATATCCCTGGCCACAGATTAAGCTTCACCTGGAATCCCTAGTCATTCCCAGCATTCCTCACTGTGAGATATAATATGTGTATTGGAAAACTTATCCTTTTGAATATGCCCACAAGTCATGATCACAGGTGAATATAAGTGTAAAAATTGACCGTTACATGAAACTACATTAGAATAAATGAAGCTTTATTCAAAAACCTAGCAGCTGCTTTACCACCCCAGTGGTGGTAATGTTTGAAGCACAGCAGAAATCTCCCTGGAAATCAAGCTACAGAAATGATTTTACATGTCCAGAGATCACAGAGAAAGTAAAATGACTCTGTGGATTTCAGCACAGATGCCATCAAAGGCTCAGCTAAGCTTTTAAATGCATTTACACAAACAAGTGACCAAGCGACAAGTAGCATACATTTTATATGTATCTTAATAAAAGAGGCCAGCGACATCGTACTGTAGCAGTGCGACAAACGAGTTCAGATTTTCTTTATGCAAGTTTATGCAGCTTTATTTAAAGCATGACATGGTAAAATCAAATCGGCTAGCTTAAATGATTCCTAAAAATAGTTGCAGGGCATGCAACATACTTTCATTTTCCCAATTACAATTTTAGTTGTCTGATATTTTTCATGAAAAAAAATGAAATAAACACTTCATGCAATTTTGACCTAAACAATAACCTATGTAATATATATATATATTTTTTTTTTAATGGCTATATTGAAACATTGTAGAAATAACACTTGAAAGAAAATAACAGAGACCACTGGTGTGACTGGAGAGTAATTAAAGCTAGTTCAGTTAAAAAGTTTGTTTTGCTAATAGTTGGTACAAAGCCTGGCACATGTAAAACAAACAAGTATTTTCCACACTGATGAGTTGTTGTTATCAGTCTTTCGGCTGCTCCCATTGAGGGGTCCCACAGAGGACCATCTGATCCGCACACAACTTGGCACAGGTTTTACACCAGATGCCCTTCCTGACACAACCCTTTTATTTTATCTGAGCATGGGACTGACACTGTATCCAGTGGCTGGGGTTTTGGGCATTGGGTGGGAATTAAACCCAGGCCTTCCGCATGGCAGGCGAGAAACCTACCACTGAGCCACCAGTATTTGTGTTTTACTAGTAAAAAGATGATAACAGTGTCTCTGCACTGATGCCACTGGATGGAAATCCAATGCTCAGCTCAGGTATAGGTATTAACTTCTAAGATATGAAGTGTAAGTCTCCTGTCTGGCCATGTTTGGTGCTTATGATTAAACAATTGTTTGTACTATACTGAGATGCAGTTTCAATCTATTTCCATTTTTAACTCTGCCTCTGATCCTTAGAAACAATACAATACAATTTTACAATACATTTATAAGATGTTTAGCTTGCGAAACCAAAGTGTCACCCTTTCTTTGGTCATACAACATTCCAGATCTAACTCTTCTCATTGCATTTCACACCTCACTTTCCATTTGCGCAGGTTCCTGCTAGTGTTTTCTAAAATTCTTATTTATATTATAATAAATTTAGCATGCCCCCCTTCTCTGACACTTTAAATTATTTTCTGTTTTCTCCATTCCTCTATGGGCAATTCCTGTGGAGTATATGCAGACCATGTTGTATAATGATGCTTTATGATTTGAACGTGCATGTACAGTACCCTTCATGCACCCTTTATTAGTAATCTATGGCATGTAGATGTATATAATGTAATGATCTATATTTCGCACATTTTGTCATGTTTGACCACCTGTGCCAGAAGCTTTATTAATATGCTTTGTTATACAGGATGTGTGCCATGAACCAACATGTACCCCATTTTCCACCATAGGTAAAAGAATCCTCAGCCAAACACTGAACTGAAAGCCCACTCACTTGACTGCTCAAATGACCCACTACTTCTTTGAAGATGCTTGAACATCTAATGACCTTTCTCTAATTAGTCAAGTCTCTTCAATATAGTAGGTGTTGGTTGTACAGTATATTTTCCTACTTGCTTAAACCATTGTCCGTTAGGTTTGTATATTGAGTTTTATCTAGCTTGCCAGTGTTTTACAAACAATATTTAATCATTTCTTTATTTTAAATATAAAATATATGACTCAATAACATTGTCAAAAAGGGCTTAAGAGCTAAGTCTACTAAAAAGTCTCCTCTAGAAATGGAACATAAGATTATCAATTTACTTGCGTACCTGGGGTACATCTGTGTCAAACTGGGACAATGTGAACTGCTCCATATCCCCAGTCAATCTTTATTTGACCAAACTAGTAGACTTTTGTGATTGCCAGGGTTTTAATCTTCATTTATCAATGACAAGGCCTGAGCACTTATTTCTCCAGGGGTTGGGGAAATGGAAGACAGGAGTATAAAAAGTCTGCAGGTTTTCAGTCATACAGCTTAGAGAATTGTCTCGTGGTAGAACTCATGGCTAGGGGCTGGGTCCTTAATATAATCTAGAAGACATTTTGCTACTCATTTAGGGCCTTATTAGTTATTATAGATACTTTTTTTATTTCTCCAAAAATGAAAGAGGATTTAAAAAATATTCTATCCTATAAAATAACTAGAAATTTTAGAGATGCACAATTAATCGTATAAATATTTATATCACAATATGGACCTGCACAATTGTTTGAGGTTGCAATTTATTACACGTAGTTTATTCTTAGTTGGAAATTTATGTCAATAATTTAAATTATTATTATTTTCCATTTACATACAAATATTGGCAAACATTCCCTTAATTGTTTTAAGTAAATGTTTATCCAGTCAGGTCTGGGTTAGATTTTTGGCCAGGCTCGATTCATGTCTCTGTCTGCGTTGAGTTTGCATGTTCTCCCTGTGCTTGGTGGGTTTCGTTCAGGTACTGTACTCCAGTTTCCTCCCACAGTTCAAAGACATTCAGATTAAGCTAATTGGCATCCCTAAAATGCCCATAGTGTGTGAATGAGTGTGTAAGTGAGTGTATGTGTGTGTGTGTGTGTGTGTGTGTGTGTGTGTGTGTGTGTGTGTGCCTTGCGATGTATTGGCACCCTGTCCAGGGTGTACCCCGCTTTGTGCCCTAAGCCTCTAGGGATAGGCTCCAGGACCCTTGCGACCCTAAGTACAGATGATGAGTGAGTGAGTGAGTTTATCCAATCGTTGGCTTAGACAAATATGTTTGAATACAAAATAGTGCAAAATTTCAGATTAAAATTTCAATCGCAATATGTGTCAAAATAATCGCAATGTGACCTTTATACAATCAAATCATACAGCCCTACAAGCATTGGCGAAGATAAAAAAGACTGAAAAAGGACACAAAAGTTACATTTACAATGTATCACCTGCTTCTCTCCCTCTACCAGTTTTAGTTTCACTTCAGTAGTTGATGACAGCACCTCATTATGCATGCCCCATATAGCGTCTATTCAGACATTGTCTGACTGCATATACGTTTGCCTCCCATGAGGTTCTAAAAAACTAAAATCCTTATAAGAACAGGATGGAAGAAACAGAACCAGACACAGCAAACACAAGAGCTTTCCAAACCAAAAAAATGCTCATGCACATATTGAAAGCTGTAGCCCTATTTGTCTGCCTACGTTTCTTTTGAAAACATTAGTGTAATGTGCATCCAGTCTTGCAAATGAACCTAACCCAAGCAGGGGCTAGAGAAAAAAGGAGAAGTGTTGATTTGGAAGATTACAGTAAAGAATTCCAGCTTTGTATGGTAAATAATATGGTCTATCCACAATATCTAAATTGCATTTTTTTCCTATTTCATAGGATGTTTGGCAGATATTAAGTGACGCATACCTGTAGTCCATAAATGTTGGGGAACTAAATTAAACATTAATAGCAGACGCTGCTTAGTCCAGCTGATATTTTACCAATTATGTGACATAAAGCAGTGACATCATGTGCTCCAATGTTTCGTCAGGCATGTTTGTATATAATAACATGATAATAATGATAATAACTCTGCCTTCATGACATTGCCTACTAGTACACAGTGAAGGCTACGGCAGCCTCCCATACACCAGCCGCAATAAGTTTGCACCACTGGCACACTGTCCATGGTGTACCCAACCTAGTGCCCCAGGTCCCCTAAAATAGGCTCCATTTTATATAAAACTTTAATGGTAATTGGACATGTATTTAGACAAAACCAAATTTGCCTAAATCAATGGATTTCTATGGATTTTTGTGAAAAACAAACATCTTGTACACAAATATCAGTGTTTTTTAGTACTCTATTTAACTGTAGTGTCTTATCCTATTTGTTTTAAATCCTAACTTTTTTTTATTATTATTGATAGAAATGGTATCCAATGAATTATATCATTTTCTTTATCAGACAGAAGATCACAGCTATGCAGGTCAGCTAGCCATGACTTAACCTGTGAAGTGAAATTCTTCTAAAGTGTTTATCCATTCCTTTTTTGTCTTCACAGTTTAGACAAGAAGCAGTCCATTTTACTGTGTCTGTTTAAGACAGCTGTGATGTGAGGAACATTACGAGTGTGCATGTGCGGTGTGCTAATTCCCAACTGACAAAGACTCACTTCAAATGTATGAACTCACCAGGGGAGTGGAGTGAAAAAAAAAGAAAAGACATCCCCCACCACCGCGTCTTTCAATTCCAGGCTAATGAAAAAAATAAAACTGGAAATTGAGCTTTTATGTATGAGGGAGAAGAGGAATGTGTACATTGAGAAGTGGACCACTCTGTACTGGCCTCTATTCAAACAACATTTTCTCATGAGGGCCTGAAGAAATAACTGATGGTTGAAACCGAGGCTGGCCTTGGATCAGATATGACATTGTATGTGCTACAGGAAAACACAGAGACCTTATTTTCAGTTGACATTATATTAGCAATGTGGTTCCTTGAATTTGATGGTAGAATTCAATTGTCAGTTTTTGTATAAACTATTATGAGAATGCTTTATAAAATGTTTTATATTTACTTTGGATTTAATTCTTACTTTTATCACTTACTTTTCTTACCTTTATTACTGATCTATTATGTCTATTATGAATATGGGCATCAATTATTTTACCAATGTGCCACCAAAAGGGTTACCCAATCATACATTTACTAGCTTACTCTTTGGGAAAGTAAAAGCTTCGATATGTTGCCCAGTCCCATGTTTTAGTTACTGAAAACAAGACATACAGTAGGCCCCAGATCCTTTGGGTGCTGTGATTTGTGGAGTGGGGCCTCCATCAATCAAACTTGTTTTTCTGGTGCATCCCATGAATGCAGATCTCAGGCTTTCACTTTCTTACTATGCATTCAGATGTGGACCAAAGATGTTATTAAAGAGTGAAAGAAAAGGAAAAAAGAAATACTATATATATATATATATATATATATATATATATATATATATATTCTTTTTTTCCCTTTTTTTCACTCTTCGATAACATCCTTGATCCACAACTGAATGCATGAGCTATACAGATGAGCTATGAGACTTCCATCTGATTTTTTTTTATCCTGTTATTACACATTCACCTTTATAATGTCAGTGATCTGCATTCTATAGCCATGCCTCGTCCCAAAATTTCGTTCTCTGATAATGTCTCCCTATAATGTATCTATATAATGTATCTTACACCTCCTATTGCCTGCTGCTGCACACAGAAAAAATTCTGCTTATTTTTGAAAAACAATTATCTGTATCTTTTGTTGTTTTTTTTTGTGTGCATTTTTGTTTAGTTGATTGTTGGTTCGCTGAATAATGGCATGCCAAGCTATATGGTTGGGGCCCATATGTGGGCATATTTGCTATATAAACAAATCAGTGTTTAATATCAGATATAAACATGAACTTCCTATATGATAACCAAGCAAGTTTTCATCATTGCTGAACACATTTGCTTAAACTCTAATAAAATAAATATGTTGACAATTAACAATTATCTTTTACAATTTAAATACCTGTATATACTGTATGTATTTCCATGACTGTATACTGTATATCTTTATCTGCTGTCAAATTGGTTATTGTAATGGACCTTTAGGTAAAATAATGGATGATTCTGTTTACCAATGGAAAGCTGACATTATTTACCTCATGATTTTGTGCAAGATGTTTATCTGGTCCCCAATGAATGCCATGAAAAAAAATCAAATAAACATAAAATAGAATTAAATAAAATAAGTAAAGGTAAAAAATATAGCTCAGCTACAGTTGGAAGTTTAGTTGGTAGTCCATGATTGTAAACTCCTGTCAGTTGTTTAGGAGTTTGATGGCAGTGGGAAAGAAGGAGTTCTTTATCCTGGAGGTTCTGCATCTCACACTTCTGTATCTCCAGCCTGAGGGAAGAGGTGAGAACAGTCTGTGCTCAGGATGGGTGCGGTCCTTGAGGATGGATGCAGTTCTCCTGCGGACTCTGTGATAGTAAATACTCTATAGGGATGGCAGTGAAGTCCTTGTGATCTTTTCAGCAGTCTTCACCACTCTCTGTAGGCATTTGCGCTCCATAACAGTAGTACTGCTGTACTGTACCACACGGTGATGCAGTTAGGCTGGATGTTCTTGATTGTGCAGCTGTAGAAGTTTGAGAGGACCATAGGACACATATCAAACTTCCTTAGCCTCCTAAGAAAGTACACTTGCTGCTGTCCTCTTAACCAGCTTTGTGGTGTTAAGTGTCCAAATGAGGTCATCACTGATATGGATGCCTGGATATTTAAAGCTGCAGTCTACTTCGAGCTCCTGGATGAATAGTGTTCGATGAGGTTCTTTCTCCTTTAGAGAAGTTCTCATTAGTTCTTCATTAGGAGACGATTACTATTGGTTTATATACAGATTCCATTGTCAGGTTTACTGCATTTTAAATACATGCACATGCAATTTCAATTCAGTCTTCTCAGTTCCTTCTGTGTTTCCTTAGAATACCATATTATAATTATGATGTTCAAATATATATATAATATATATATCATATATATAATCAGATATCCACATAGCTAAAAACATAACTGCAGAACAATTTATCTGTTATGACAAATCTGTGAAGAGTAAATTTAAAGTGTTTTTCAAAATCATTTAATATTCACACTGATATATAACCAAAATAATGTGAAAATAAACTTTATGCAGTTGTGCTTTTTAACACTTTTGTGACTTAAATAAACAATGCACACTATTTTTCTGTCAGCTTGTTATATAACAAGAGTTTTTTTTTCAAACTGCCAAAGTGAACATATAAACCATCAGATGTTTCAAGCATTCTGCAAAAATGCTGTATAATTCAAAATCAAATTGCATTGTACACTTTTGCTTAAAGGACTACCGCCCCATCCTCACCCTATTTACTTTATCCCAAAATGCTAATATCTCTGCTAAACTTGGAGGACTGTGAAGGCTGCTGAAACTGGCATGTTCCAGGAACCATCTGGAACCATTCAGTGAAACATCCCCTTGCGGTATGGGGCATTATCATGCTGGATGTGTCCATGCAAGTGTGAATAAACTGTAGCCACAAAAGGATAAACTTGCTCTGCAGTGAGGTCCAGACGCGCCATACTGTTCAGATGTTCTTTCGTGTATATCAGAGGCCTTAATGAGTGCCAGAAAAACATTTTTCACACCAAACACCAAACAGGATTTCTGCATAGTTGCTTGTGCCAAATTCTGTCCCCTTCAGCACCATTGTTTTTAGTAGCATTAGTAATAAAATGGAAGCGGCATTACCATTTCTGGGCTTCACTTAGAAACCTGGATATAAATAGATTCCATGGAATATTTTTGAGGAGTATTCGCACACAAAAAACATCACAAGTCATTTTACATTAGAAAAAAAAAACACATTTTGTGTACATTTTGAAACAATTCATTTTGTGTATTGATCAGAAAACTCGCTAAGGTGATTCTTGCTTCAAATCATAAACATAAAAAATATTTTGTCATATCACTTAGTCTTTTTTTCAGAATAAAAACTAAGTAAAAAATATTATCAGAGCGAATCTATAAATTAAGACAAACAATTAAATATTTAACAGAAAGAAACACAAATATTTCATATACATCTATGTACATTTTCAATATCTTGACTATTTCATATTGAATATTCTATACTATTTTCCCTGTTTAAATGTGAGCAAAAGTGATATTAAGCATATATATGTTTTTCCACATGTCTAATCCTACAGTATCTATTGAAGCATGTATACCTACAGTGTAACACTCCAATGGATTTCATCAAAAGTAAAAAAAATATCACAAGTTTTTGCATAAATTTGAAAAGTCCATGTTAGCTTGTCATTAGCAAAAATGAGATGTGCCAATTACTACCAAACCATCATTACCAAAGTTTTTGTGAATCTTGTGGATCTTCCACCCTCATTTCCACACATTTGTTTTTCTTAAAGGCATTTTGATAATGGCCATTGGTAAAAATTTTCCCTACAACTAATCTTACATGCATACACACAAAGACACACACAATGTAAGCAGCAGTGTTGCCTGATTTTAGATTGAGTTGAGATTGGAGGCTTGAGTTCTAAAGGAAGGCCCTTTAACCCAATGCCACTATAACCATCTCAAGGGGGAAGCAGGATAAACTAATGTAAAGGATAATGCACGAGAATGTTGAAAACTTGCTATCTAATAATGTTACAAAGTATTCAGCTTCTGGAGCCATGGCCTTTGTCATTCAAAACCCTCAACCCAATAGAAACCTGCTGAACAATGGTGAAGAAAGCAGTAGGAGTAAAATAATAATAATAATCTCCTGTACATGATATTCAGGAAATAATCAAGCTAGCATTGGTTGAACAAGTGACACAAAATTCCTGCAGACATCTTTTTGACTCTATGCCCAGGTGGATCCAGCATGTTTTAAAAGATGATTGACTTTATATAAAATATTGAGTGTATAGCAATTCCACTATATAAAATAAATAGTTTGTTTTACTAATTTTGGCCACCACATGATTATATATGTGGTGTATTTTATATATATATATATATATATATACACACAGTGTTCTGAAATCTTTCTATAATAATACTTTTTTTCTGAAATTTCTGCTACAATAGTTCCACTGTGAGATGCTCTAACTCACTTGTCTATTCATCCCAATTTGACCCTTGTCAAAGTCACTCCGATCCTTATGCTTGCACATTTTTCTTGTTTCCAACACATCAACTTCAAGCACTTGACTCCTAAAATATCCCACACCTTGACAGGTCTCATTTTAATGAGATAATCAGTGTTAATGTTATGGTGGATTTTTGTGTGGCTGTGTGTGTATCTCTACAGTATCTATCTAATGTATAATATTTATTATACATTACATAAAGCTGATGGGGATTATATTATTATATCCCTATAATAAAGTGTTACCTTGCAGCAATACCCAACTAAGAACACATTCTGGAATAGATAGAGTTTAGATTTCATTTGTGTTGCACTGCAGGGAATTAGCATGCATTTCTCCAGATTGAGTACCATTTCATTTATCTTGTTTACTGTGATATTCACCAGCAGGAATCAATAATTCACCTTCAAATCTTTATTACTTATTTGTATAAGCAATATAGTCACATTTAATCTGGATTTGATTACAGTGCTAGAAGACCCAATAGTAGCGCATTAACAACTCCACCCCTACCCCCACCCTTTCAGATCAAAGGAAAATGAACGCTGTCTCTCGCATTCATTTTATTTTACTGTGAGCATATTTCAATATATTTGCTGAAAGGAAGCAGGGATGCTGTTTGAGAATTATTAATGTTGCGATATGATGGAAATGATTATAGGCTTATTTTAACCATGTCTTTCCTGAGGGCTAGAATGGGAAATAGAAAGTGAATGGAAGATAAGAACAATAATCTGTCATATATAAGTGAGTAATTGTGCTCTATATTAAAAAAAAAATCTGGATTTCTTGTACTAGTATTTTATCAATTTATGTATTCATGTATTTATTTATTTTTTTATAAAAGAATTATACAGTATATGTTAGGTATTCCTTTATCACCATTTCTTTTAATAAACAAAACTCCCAGCATCCCCACCCTCCCCAAACACACCATGGCCAATATAAGCGCAATATTATATATATATATATATATATATATTTCACAAATACAACTGTGCAATATGTACAGGCAGGCAAAAAGAAAAAAAAACATCATGTGATATAATAACCAGCACCATTCATAAAAAGGAAATTAACAATACTACTACTACTACTACTACTACTACTAATAATAATAATAATAATAATAATAATAATACACAACAACAGAAGGAGTGGTAGATTTTGATGCAACAATTCATGCAATGCGATTCAGTGCCATTGTTCAACACTCTTCAACATTTTTTTTAGTCAGATCCAATGTCATCAGGTTTTAATCCTTTATTTATTTTTTATTTTTTATTTTCAATATTTATTACTTTATTATTTTATTCTCAAACCTAACGGTTGAGATTTTCTAACATTTATATACGTAATACAGTACTTCTGGAAATATTTACTTGGAGAAGTAAACATTGTTGGTATACAAGTTCTTAATACTGTACACCCAGGACCATTCAATTCTCACTGGCTAAAGGGTATATAAAAGGGAGATGAATGGTTTCCATGAATGTGATCCAAAAGCAAAGCTGTTGTGAACTTGTGGTGGCAGTAAAAGTTATTGAACGTTTTTAACAAGTGACACCAGAGTACTTAAGGCATCTTTTTAGACTCTATCCCCAGCTGGATCCAACAAGTTATAAATAGTTATAGAGATAAAGGACTTCATACTAAATGTTGAGTGTTGTACAGCAATTTGGCTGTATAACATAATTTGTTTGTCTTAATACTGTAGGAATACAAATTTATAAAATGTTTAATGTAGCTTCCAACGTAATAATATATAAACTGAAAGAGTTATGTACAGTACATTGGGTTTTACATTTTGGGGTAAGGATGGTGGCGTTCTAAAAAGATCAAGTCTGGTAGCCTTGTCTTTACAGTATGTACTTTCTGACCATCGGGTAGGGTCCAAAAGTCAATGTGAAGGTCTGGGTGATACTGTCAGGCTGATTAGATTAGCACCTATGCATTTGAAAGGCACTGTTATGCTGATGAGATCAGGGCTGGGGAACTTCAGTTACCAGGCTGATTCCTGTACTACACTATGCATCGTTTAAATTGTCTCCCCCCGCCCCCCTTGAAAAGTATAAACTCTCCAGACCTGAGTTTTAGTCAGACTTTGATGACTACAGTGATGCGTGGCTTATTGACGTTTTCAATAAAGAGTAAATTCTGCTTGAAAGATATCCCAACATCTCCCTCTTTCTGCGTCTCCTGGAAAAAAGTTTCCAACAATGCTTTGTTCATCACAATATATGTAATTACAATATATGTAATTTTAATATGTGGATGTGAATTGCACAACCATGGACATAACCATTCTTTTATTACCATTTATTCGGCTGCTCTTATTGTTTTACATTTTTTTCATATATTCCCCATATATTTTCTATATTGCGTATTTTTGTGTACAGATATTTTATTTTATTTTTAACTTTTATTTGTATATTTTTATTTTATTCTTCCCTAGTTAAACTTACTCTTTATTTAAATTTTCATATTTATTTCCTATTCATATTCTTTTATTCTTAGGTCACGAGCAGTTGTCTAAGCATTTCACTGCATACCGTACTATGTATGACTGTGTATGTGACAAATAAAATTTTAATTTGAATGATGTTGGCACAATGCTTCCATTACAGTTTATGGCTTAGAAATTCTTATAAAATTATAATTTTATTAAAATATTTAAAATGAGAAGTCAAATATTCTTCAACTTAAATAGGAGGGTTTTTTTTGGTTTATTTTTGTCAGATAAGAAATAAAAGATCAAACAGCTCAACATGACTTCAGATGAAAAATCTCTTCCATGTTAAGCAGGTGAACACATTTACTGTATTGGGCATGAGTCAAAAGCAAAGCTGATGTGAACTTGTGGTCGCATATTGGATGCCTAGTAATAATATATAAAGATGGGAAGGCCCAGTCCACCTAGAGTACATACAATTTCTTTGAAGATGAAAAATAAACATAGCAACTCTTGGGACTGTGTTTTCTTGAATAAAGTTAGATTTGTAGCTCGAGTTAAAAACCACTTGGATAAGACGGCTGGAAAGCACTCCAAACAAATAAAGCCTTCTTGCAGGGGTAAAGTATATGGCATACTTTAAAGTCAGCCTCATATATTTCTAGATATTTAAGAACATCTTAAAATAAAGGAAAACACTCTAGAACTGATACAGTATATTAATGGGGAAACATTCGCATTAAAAAAAAAAAATTAAATTTATATCCAAAAAAGAATATATATATATATCCAAATTGGCTTATTAATGACATGATCACAGATCCACAAGCAAAAAGGTTGCTAACATAAAACAAGACGTTATTAGCATATAAGGATATATGGTGCCTCCTCTACTGATACCTTCAAATATGATGGTTGATCTAAAAGCAAAAGAAAGAAATTCAATCTTGGTGGTTATTAGAAGAGGGGACAGATGTACATCCTTGGTGAATTCCATGTGTTAATGGGAAACAATCAAATTAAGAGCAATTTGTCTAAACAAGTAAATCCACTCAACTCGATCAAATGCCTCCTCTGCAGCCAAAGAGATAACCCCACGGACTTCAAAAGGCACTGGATGAATCTTGATCATTTGAAATTATCTTGGGAAGGTGATGCTCCCCATTTTTTTTACTTCCACATTTAAAAGTGAGACAGGGCAGTATGATTCATATCGTGTCTGGTCTTTAATGAGAAGTGAGAAAGATTCCAGTGATTTGGAATTGGTAAGATTCCATTTTTTCTATTTCTATTAAAATACTTCTGATATAAGTTTATCCTTATTTTTTTTTATTAAATTCTATTGTATATCCATCTGGCTCTGAGGCTTAACACTTTCCATTGCCATAATGGCACTATTAATCTCTTCCTGCCCAAGAGCCTGATCTAAGTCTTCCAACTGATCTGGTCCAAGAGGTGATATTTCCAAATTGTCTAAAACACATTCAATATTTGTTGTATCTGAGGAAATGTCTGAGATGTAAAAACAGAAATAGAAAACTTTAAAAATATTTATGGTATTTGGACTGCTAGGTATATTTTGACATGCATTTCTTATCTGAGGAATAAGGCATGACGTGCCATGTTTTAGATGGTAAGAGAGACTGCATGACCTAAAAATCAATTGTTCTGAATGAGACGTTGGATAGAAAATATGCCCATTTTTATATAGTTCAGCAGTGGGTGCCTCAGAGTGTTTCCTGTCTAAATCCAAAATGTTTTTGATAAAACTTGCATTTCCTTCTTGTGTTCTTTATTGGCATGGGAGGTATATGATATTATATGACCTCTCAAATAAGCTCCCGAAGTAGAGAGTAGAATACCAGCTCGGTTTTATTGAGTTTGAACAATGTATCTATATTAGTTGCTATAAAACTACAGAATGTCTCATTGGAAGACAGAAAGGGATTGTCTTCATAGAAGCTGTTTCTTAATATTTAAAGAAAAGGATAGGTCTAGTATCACAGGCGAATGGTCTGATATATAACTATAGTGATATATCCAGTTTGTTTAACAAATGGAAGGAATGATGAGTAATGAAGAAGAGTGTATTTGTTTTTAATTGTTTTATATAGGATAAAATAGCTCTTTTAACATAACAATTAAGCCGCTTAGCTTTCCAAGATATAAACCTCACAGGACAGCCTCCATCTGTATCTCTTCTGTTAACCATACTGAAAAACTGACATACAAGACAACACAAGTGCAAAAAATAAGTTTGGTACAACTAGAACTTTATATTTAACTGAGGGTGGCTCTCTACTTTACGAGTTCTATATCGATTTTGTTTTTTCGACCACAAAGTAGAGTCATAAACACTAAAGATAACACATAAAGTAACAACAGTATAATGTATCTTCTTAATGGAAATTCTGGATATGTACAATTTACTGATAAAGTATTATTATGAATCAGAATTCTAGGCATAAATATGACAGCTCAATCTGGGCAAATTCCACAGATGAAACTGGAAAATGTTTAGAAAAGGTGGCTGGAAAAGTTAGCAGTTAACCTCCACGAGAGGCTGTGCCAATGCTGCATGACTCTAAGGTCATGGCTATTCATGATCTCCCTAGTGCAAGTGGTAAAACTAATTTTACTGCCTCTGGTGTATCTTCTTTAAACACTGCTTGCTTGCTTTCCAATTCTGCACTGAAGTTCTTATAAAAAAAATAAATGAAAGTAAAAAAACTGATTTCTGGAGAAGTGTTGGCATGGTGGCTTTAGCACTCACCAGTCGGTCGCTGGGGTCATTTAGGCCATCTTAAACCCTCCGGATGAAGTCATAGTGGTATTACTAATAGGATTTAACTTGCTCCAAGGTAGTGTTCACCGGGGATAAAGTGTCTTCAAGTTGTCTTTTTAGGGCTGAATGTAATTCTTGCATCATGTCGGTGAGAAGAACTGATCGAAGCCTCTTAAGGTCCTCCGGCAGTGCTGTGCAACTAAGCCACAGCTATGAATTTACACACCAACTTGTCCCTGGTTTTATTTCGTATGAGCATTTTTTTTGTCATTTTAGTATGTTAGCAGTCTTCAATGCAATGTTGAGAAAGTGGTTACTGTACCTCTCACACAATAAAGATAGACAAGTAGACTCTGACTGAAATTCAGTCCAGGTTCACTTCGGGTTCACCTCGGAAATTCCCCTAGTTTTACATGTTTTTACTGTCAGAATCAAATGTAATATTTATACGTTTGACTCTACTGGCCATGTATGTGAAGAGGAATATGAATATATTTTATTTAACAAAAATACATGGAAATAAGTTCATTTGATTTTATAATTTATAATCTTGTTTGTTAAACTGGTTGTTACATAAGCTATAGTAGACAGTTATTATCGGGTTTTGATCTAGTTATTATTTTTTTAAGGCATTTTAAATGCATTGAATATAGGATGTCAGTTTACACCAGGTTCTGTCTTCCATAGTTTTAAATGCACTGCTGTTACGAATCACCACCCTTTCTTTGCAAGTTATTAACCCTGGCAGAGCTCTTAAGTTCTTGTTGCCACCCACATAATATAATTAGTCTTTAATTTATTTATTTTGAGATTAAATATGTTCACTCATTGCCTAATACCTTAAATACATTTTCCATACTCTTTATATGTGAACCTAATTTCTGTAATTATAGCTGCTGCAGGGACAAAAGAATGGCATTGCTATGGAATGCTAGGCAATTTTATCTCTTTATAGCTTATTAACTAAACCTTTGCAAAGTTTACTGTAGGTACCCAGGCATGGAACTAACCTTATCTACAATTTTTGATGTTTTTGTCCCTCCTTCCTGCATCTCTTTTCCAAGGATGTAAAAGGCAAAAATCTCCAATAAAACAATTTGGCATGTTAAAATCAGGATATGACTGGGATGCTGTGAATGCTTCATCTTTTTCTTTCTTTTTTTTTAACAGGAATCTAAAAGCTTGCATAACTCCGAGGCAAACCATCTGTCCTCCTTCCTTCCTGCTGTGGAAGATTTCAAAGCACTCAGGCAATATACTGTATTAAAAGAAAAAAAATCAAAAAACCTGTAACTAGTAAAGTATAGTTGGTTAAACAAAAAAAAACTGCAAGGTTTTGGTTGGATATTGTATTTTATGCCAAATAATATAATATAAACTGCTGAAATCTACAATGGCTATGAGAGAAATGTATTATTTTGCTATGTGTTTATTCTTTCAGAGTTGATAAATTTTACTATTTAATAAACATGGGCATTATTATAAACATTATTACTTCTTAAATAAAACCATTTCTAGGGTTTTCAAAGAATGGTGTGAAAAGGGAAAAACATCCAGTATGCGGCAGTCCTGTGGGCGAAAATGCCTTGTTGATGCTAGAGGTCAGAGGAGAATGGGCCGACTGATTCAAGCTGATAGAAGAGCAACTTTGACTGAAATAACCACTCGTTACAACCGAGGTATGCAGCAAAGCATTTGTGAAGCCACAACATGCACAACCTTGAGGTGGATGGGCTACAACAGCAGAAGACCCCACCGGGTACCACTCATCTCCACTACAAATAGAGAAAGAAGCTACAATTTGGACGAGCTCACCAAAATTGGACAGTTGAAGTCTGGAAAAATGTTGCCTGGTCGGATGAGTCTTGGTTTCTGTTGAGACATTTAAATGGTAGAGTCAGAATTTGGCGTAAACAGAATGAGAACATGGATCCATCATGCCTTGTTACCACTGTGCAGGCTGGTGGTGGTGGTGTAATGGTGTGGGGGATGTTTTCTTGGCACACTTTAGGCCCCTTAGTGCCAATTTGGCATTGTTTAAATGCCATGGACCACCTGAGCATTGTTTCTGACCATGTCCATCCCTTTATGACCACCATGTACCCATCCTCTGATGGCTACTTCCAGCAGGATAATGCACCATGTCACAAAGCTCGAATCATTTCAAATTGTTTTCTTGAACATGACAATGATTTTACTGTATTAAAATGGCCCCCACAGTCACCAGATCTCAACCCAATAAAGCATCTTTCGGATGTGGTGGAACGGAAGCTTTGTGCCCTGGATGTGCATCCCACAAATCTCCATCTATATATACAGTGGTGTGAAAAACTATTTGCCCCCTTCCTGATTTTTTATTCTTTTGCATGTTTGTCACACTTAAATGTTTCTGATCATCAAACACATTTAACTATTAGTCAAAGATAACACAAGTAAACACAAAATGCAGTTTTTAAATGATGGTTTTTATTATTTAGGGAGAAAAAAAATCCAAACTTACATGGCCCTGTGTGAAAAAGTAATTGCCCCCTGAACCTAATAACTGATTGGGCCACCCTTAGCAGCAATAACTGCAATCAAGTGTTTGCGATAACTTGCAACAAGTCTTTTACAGAGCTCTGGAGGAATTTTGGCCCACTCATCTTTGCAGAATTGTTGTAATTCAGCTTTATTTGAGAGTTTTCTAGCATGAACCGCCTTTTTAAGGTCATGCCACAACATCTCAATAGGATTCAGGTCAGGACTTTGACTGGGCCACTCCAAAGTCTTCATTTTGTTTTTCTTTAGCCATTCAGAGGTGGATTTGCTGGTGTGTTTTGGGTCATTGTCCTGCTGCAGCACCCAAGATCGCTTCAGCTTGAGTTGACGAACAGATGGCCGGACATTCTCCTTCAGGATTTTTTGGTAGACAGTAGAATTCATGGTTCCATATCACAGCAAGCCTTCCAGGTCCTGAAGCAGCAAAACAACCCCAGACCATCACACTACCACCCCCATATTTTACTGTTGGTATGGTGTTCTTTTTCTGAAATGCTGTGTTACTTTTACGCCAGATGTAACGGGACACGCACCTTCCAAAAAGTTAAACTTTTGTCTCGTCGGTCCACAAGGTATTTTCCCAAAAGTCTTGGCAATCATTGAGATGTTTTTTAGCAAAATTGAGACGAGCCTTGATGTTCTTTTTGCTTAAGTGGTTTGCGCCCTGGAAATCTGCCATGCAGGCCGTTTTTGCCCAGTCTCTTTCTTTTGGTGGAGTCGTGAACACTGACCTTAATTGAGGCAAGTGAGGCCTGCAGTTCTTTAGTTGTTGTCCTGGGGTCTTTTGTGGCCTCTCGAATGAGTTGTCTCTGCGCTCTTGGGGTAATTTTGGTCGGCTGGCCACTCCTGGGAAGGTTCACCACTGTTCCATGTTTTTGCCATTTGTGGATGATGGCTCTCACTGTGGTTCGCTGGAGTCCCAAGGCTTTGGAAATGGCTTTATAACCTTTACCAGACTGATAGATCTCAATTACTTTTGTTCTCATTTTTTTCTGAATTTCTTTGGATTTTGGCATAATGTCTAGCTTTTGAGGTGCTTTTGGTCTACTTCTCTGTGTCAGGTAGCTCCTATTTAAGTGATTTTTTGATTGAAACAGGTGTGGCAGTAATCAGGCCTGGGGGTGACTACAGAAATTGAACTTTTAACTGTGATAAACCACAGTTAAGTTATTTTTTAACAAGGGGGGGCAATTACTTTTTCACACAGGGCCATGTAGATTTGGAGTTTTTTTTCTCCCTTAATAACATAATCTTCATTTAAAAACTGCATTTTGTGTTCAATTATGTTATCTTTGACTAATAGTTAACGGTTTTTGATGAGCAGAAACATTTAAGTGTGACAAACATGCAAAAGAATAAGAAATCAGGAAGGGGGCAAATAGTTTTTCACACCACTGTACATATTGTATATATACTGTATATATATATTGTCACAGTGTGTGCCTGTGATGGCCGTGTGCACAAATCTATTATCGCTCCTTACTCACTCCATAGGCTCCCTAGATAGCTCGCTGGCTGGCGATAATTAACGTTAATAGGATCTTAGGCTTGTTCTGCATTATAAAAGGAAGGCATGGAGTTTAGTAGCGGGTCTGGAAAGTACGTTATGCGGTGGAGCATGAGCGAGTGGCATGCGGGTGGAGAGATATGCGCGCCCCAGGAACATTTACATTTACATTTAGGCATTTGGCAGACGCTCTTATCCAGAGCGACTTACATTTTTATCTCATTATACATCTGAGCAGTTGAGGGTTAAGGGCCTTGCACAAGGGCCCAACAGTGGCAACTTGGTGGTTGTGGGGTTTGAACCTGGGATCTTCCGAACCGTAGTCCAATGCCTTAACCACTGAGCTACCCCTGGCCCCCTTTAAACCAGAGAAAACCCACCAAGCATGGGGAGAACATGCAACATCCATGCACGCATACCCGATGCAAGTTTCGAACCCAGGACCTGGCGGTGCAAGGCAACAGTGCTAACCACTAATAATAATAATAATAATTAAATTAATGCACTAATTAAGTCAAAAAAAGTTTTGTATAAACCAAAAGAACAGCCTGGATCATCTCTACAAAATGTGTATGCAAATAAATAAAAAAATTGGCACAACATACAGTTGATATTTGATTGTTACAGGCTATTAATAGAGCCTAACTCAGAGAGATAATCACTGTTCATACTTCTAAAAGTTAAATTTAAACTTACAATAATAACTGGTGCAGGAGTTGGTGCATCCAGTATGTGCAAGAAAATTATGTTTGATTCATTATATTGCCATAATGATTGTATAAGGGTAAAATGTTAAATGATTTCAAACTTAAGAAAATGTGAAGCATGGGACTCATGTTATGGGTGTGTTTTCCTGAAAAAGGGATTAGTGCTCCCCTGGAATCATGATGAAGAATGATTACCCAAAAATACTACAGGAATATCTCAGGACATCACCCAGAAATTTTAAACTCTTTATAGCAGGGTCATGCAGGAGGATAGTGATCCTAAGAAGGTCTTCTAAGTTTTTTTTAACCCTGTTAGATGTCTGCCACAAGAAACAGTTCTAACTAACTAACTAACTGAATAATTAAAGAACGAATTTGGCACCTGCATCATTTTATTTGCTAGTAACAAGCCTAAATTGCTTAAAAAAAGTCTGGGGCTATTTTCAGCACTAGCTTAAACTGTTGATTTTTTAAATAATCTGATAATCTTTTAGACATGCACAAAATATATAATCAGCAGTGGCTTGGAGGGCACACGTGGCATACCATATGGAGTGCAATAAATAGAGTAGTGAGTGTTGGTGGAATATATAGATTAAGAACCCATCTACCAATAGCAATAAGACATATCTGAATGAACGAACAAAAAAATCATAACTTCTGTGTGCAGCTTTTTTTTTTTTGATTTTGCTTATCGTGTTTCCTATTTGAAATGTGAATGGCTGAAATCTTTATATTAAGAAACAAATCACATATAGCCTTAACCATCTGTTAACCCCGTGAATGTGATCTTTAATGTACTGCATGCATAAAAATGTATTCCTATAAATGCTGAGATTTCATAATAATAACAATATTAACATACTTCACTTCAACCTACTGTATGTATATACCTAAGATAAAGAATTGAATTATTGAAGCATTTTCTGCACCACAACTATTCAACAGCCCACTATACAAACATTTTACCTAAGTTACTACTATTGCTGCTACTACTAAAACTGCTACAACCAAATAATAATAAGAAAAAGTAAGAAGAAGAAAAAGAAGAGGAAGAATTTTTAATTAATTTGAATTTTCCATAATAAAGCCAAAAAAATTATGCCAAAAAAATTAAGATAAATTTCACCAAATTCTCACAATACTCACCAAATCCTTAACACATGAACCCTCCTCTATTACAACATATACATTTAATCACTATATGCAATATTCTACCTGGGGTGTAATTTACAGGGTCGTTTGCAACTTTTTGCAAGAAATTATATCATCTGGACCTTATGAAATTCTTGGCAGTAGGAACAAATATTTATCTTATAACTTTCTTGTGATATTGACTAATTACGTTATTTTTAAAGTGGTGGTTACTTTAAAATATTTTATGTTTTTGTGACACAAAAGAATCCACATTCCAAAATATATCATGGCCTACAAACATGGTGAGCCTGGACTTTAATACCTATATTACACTTAAATCTACAAGCTAACCCAATCAAATCTGCATTACCATCTATATAAATAGACTTTGACCTAAAACACACTGTGAAATAAATTCTTAATGTACCCATGCCTGACTCTATTAAGCCTTTTTACTGTGTTAATTTATTCTGGTTATGACTTTAATTCTCTCCATTGGTTTTGTCTTTGTCTTTGCCGCAAGTTTGTTGCATGCAGTTTGTCTATCCTCATGCCTGTTCACATGGCCATGTATTTTGAACACTGATTTGTCTGCTTGTCTTTTTATTAAAGCCGCTCATATTGCACATTTATCTTCCTGTGACAATTTGCTAGTCTCGCGCTAAAAACAGTTTATCATTCCAAAAATAAAATGTCACCACTTACATCAAAAAAACCCTGGACAAAATCGATATTGTTGCTGGAAATGGGTTAAGGCATTTGAATAGGAAAATATATACATTTATATGTTTAAATTTCCAATGAATGATTGAATGAATGAATCAATCAATCAATCCAATCATCCATTCATCCGCCCATCCATCAGTACTTAAATCAATTAGTGATAACTGCAGTCATAATTTTTTAACTTGCTTTCTGTAAAGAATATCCAACATGTTTCAGAGGAAATAAAATATTTGGCATGCCCAAAGACTTGACGAATTAATAAAACACGCTGTATGATAACAATACATTCTGGTCTTTTCAACTTAGAAAAAAAATCACCTTGAACTAAAGTACAATCAAGACCTATGTACAGTACGAGACTGAATTTTCATCCTTACAACTGATGTTTCATCTTGAGTGTACCTTCAAAAATGCAGCTCATTACAATATAAACTGCAGTTGTTAAGTACAACATTCTTAAGTGTACGATTTAACTCAAGTGATTTATCCTTGCACTATTCATGTGACCACAGATGGTTTAAGATGGTAAATATGAGTCAAGAGAAATAATAGATATGAATATCAATCCACCTTCTAGATTTACTATAGGATGTAAAGTTTATACCTTAAACTGTATGCTAAGGGTTTTTGAGTGCATACAACAAAGCAGGAAGTGAAAATAGTCGTAACAACACACAACACAGACACAGTGGGGTACGAAAGTCTAAGAGCACAACTGAGAATAGTGCCAACCTGCATCTTTTTTAATTTAATGCAACATAGTTTTTTTTTTATTATTATTATTGGAAATTCCATTGAATTAAAATTTAACATTTCTTTAGGATATTTGACACATTTTCTTTTTGCTTAATCACTATGGACACCATGGACTCTATAGCTTGCATGGCCTACATGAGTTTTTGCAAAAACCTTTGATCTAAGTCACACTGATACAGTGTGTCCTTCCATAAAAGTGATTAGGCATGAGGAAAATTAAGATTTTTACCATTTACTTTAGGTCCAAACTAAATATATCAAAGGTCCCAAACCTTCTGTTTTCATTGGGGTTTTAGACCTTTGGACCCCACTGTAGATGGTGTTGAGGCATGGCAGGGTTTAAGTGTATCAGTATAACAATCATGAGACAATTAATGAATTGTGAAGGCCAACATTTCATTTGCTTTAATTATCTACTTGACCACCTTCACTGCAAATCATCTTTTTCTCACTTTTCTTTGCAAACAAGAGAAAATACTTGAATTAGAGATATATGTGAGTCTAATTTTCCCTGGGCTGATCAGATAATATGATCTACGTAAATCCAAATACATGTAAGAATAAATCGATTTCCTTTGTTTTGTTTGCTTTTAAATAATAAAGCTGGCCATTAGGATTGTACAGAATGTTAAAAAAAAAAAAATAGTAAAATAATTACACGTGGGATGTGTGAGTGAGTAATCAGATATGAAGTTTTTTTAACAAAAACAGAAAACATTCATTAACACTCATTCCTTTAGTGCTAATGGATCAAAAAAGGTCCATTAAGTCATGTTTAGGAATGGTCTGGGCCCGGTTTCACAAAGTTTAGTCTAGTCTAATTAAAAGAAAATGTTTGTTTTTTGTTGTTGTTTTTGTTTTTCTATCTTATTATTATTATTTAAGAAAATATAATTGTCAGATACCAATAAAGAATTTGCACTTGTAGGCATGGTGGTCCCATGTATTCCATAGTATAATGTCGTCACATGTGTGTGTGTATGTAGCAGATTTAAGTAAATACTGTAAAAAAAAAAAAAAAAGTTTAATATCTTTGTGCCATTCTATACCCCAACATTTAAATGTGTGCTTTAGTTTTCTAAATTGGATTCTTCTCCACAGGTAAGGTAGGTTTTTAACTTTTGTACTGTTTTTGTAACACGATTGGTTCTTACTGTATACTGTACCTAGTTTTTGCTGTTTGGTAGTGTTGATTGCAGTGTGATTGAAGTACTGTAGGTCTAAAGCAATTTGTTCTCAGGTAATTAATCAAGAGTAGTTTCAGGCTTCCTTAAGGTGTGAATTGTGGGCAGGGCTTAGCTACATATATTGAAGGTGTCTAAGAATATCCTGCAACAAAGGTAGTGCACAGAAAATTGACTCAAACTCTTGTTTACCAAGAAGTTACAAGTTTTTATAAACAGTTACGTCAGTCTAGCATGTGTCTTCAACCTATCTCTGTCAGTTCTCACAGACCAAGATGCTTTTACTCACACAGCAGAGGCAGATCTCCCAGAAACCTCATCTACCCTCCAATACTGTCTCATTGTCCTGCACTGGTGGTAGGTGGGCTCTGCCAATCTGCTGTAAAGAAAGCAGACTTTATCTCTGCCCTAGCTACCCATTACTCTTTTGACTTTCTAGCACTAACTAAGACCTGGATATCTCCTCAGAACTCAGCTACACCGGCTGCCCTATCCTCTGCCTATGTATTCTCTCACACTCCACGAGAAACTGGCAGAGGTGGTGGTACGGGTCTCCTGTTGTCCAAGAGATGGTCCTTCTCGCCTATCACCCTGTCTCATCTCAGTTTTTCATCATTTGAATTTCATGCAGTTAAGGTAACCTCTCCAATTAACCTCCACATCTTAGTTATTTACCGTCCTCCTGGCTCTCTAGGAAACTTTCTAGATGAAATGGACATACTTCTTAGTCTTTTTCCTTCTGCTAACACTCCTCTCACTGTTCTAGGAGATTTCAACCTTCCATCTGATAAACTCCAATCCTCTTTCCTTCTCCCTCTCCTTAACTCCTTCTCTTTAACTGTAAACAGCTGCCCTCCTACACACAAGGCAGGAAATTCTCTCGACCTTGTTTTCTGCTGCCCTTCCCCAGTCACAGATATCACTACTATTCCTCTTCATAAATCTGGTCATTACCTGGTATCCTTCACCATAACCCTTCCCATTCTATGTAAACCTAACCACCAAAATGTCTCTTTTACCCGCAAAAACCTTCACTCTGTCTCGCCTTCCTCTGTGTCTTCATACACCTTATCATTCCTCCCAGACCCAGACTCCTTCTCCTCTTTACCACTAGAGACTGCGACTGAAACTTTCCTCTCCTCTCTCTCCTCATCCATAGATCTCCTTTGCCCGCTGTCATCTAAACCAAGGAAGACGTCTTGTCCTGCTCCTTGGCTATCTGATGTACTGCGTAACAACAGGAGAGAATTAAGAACTGCGGAGAGAAGATGGAAGAAATCGCAACTTGATGCAGATCTCATCTCTTACCAGACTCTTCTTTCCAAATTCTCATGTGATGTGACTTCTGCCAAAACTACCTTCTTCAGACAAAAGTTGGAAGCCTCTGCACATGATCCTGGCAAACTTCACAACATCTTCTCCTCACTACTCAACCCACCGACTCCTCCTGCCCCTTCCTCTCTGACTGCTGACGATTTTGCCACATTCTACGATGGGAAGATTGCAGCAATCCGCCAGTCCTTCGCTCTCAACCAAGCTCCTATGGCAGAACCTCAGGACCTTTCCTTCCCTCCTTTAGCAGAATTTTCCAACCTGTCATCTGATGAGATTCAACAGATCATCTCGTCATCTAACCCCACCACCTGTTCATTAGACCCAATCCCTTCCACAATGCTCCAGGCCATCTCACGGGACCTCCTTCCCTTTACCACAGCCATCATCAACCAATCCATATCATCTGGTCATGTTCCTGCCGCTTTTAAGAAGGCGAGGGTTATTCCCATTCTCAAGAAACCCTGCCTGGACCCATCAGAAGTTAACAACTATCGCCCGGTATCACTGCTCTCTTTTATTTCCAAAATTCTTGAAAGAGCCGTTTATAATCAAATGTCTCTTTATCTCTCACAGAACAACCTTAATGACCCAAACCAATCTGGATTCAAAGTGGCACATTCCACAGAGACTGCCCTTCTGTCAGTCACTGAGAAGCTCCATGCTGCTAGATCTGCTAAACTGTCAGCTGCATTTGACATGGTGAACCACAAGATTCTATTATCTATTCTTACAAGCCTTGGAATTTGTGGAACAGCGTGGCAATGGTTTGCTTCTTACCTAAAAGATAGGTCATATGAGGTAACATGGAGGGGATCTACATCTGCCCCACGTAGACTGACTCTCTACTGGTGTCCCGCAGGGCTCAGTACTTGGTCCTCTTCTGTTCTCCCTCTATACCCGGTCTCTTGGTAAGGTCATATCATCGCATGGATTCTCATACCACTGTTATGCAGACGACACCCAACTTGTTCTCTCCTTTCCTCCCTCTGACACTCAGGTTTCCACCCGGATCTCAGCATGTCTGGCAGACATCTCATTTTGGATGGCTGCTCATCAGCTGAAGCTCAATCTCAGTAAACCGAACTGTTGTTTATCCCTTGTGACTCATCTCCAGGTCAAGACCTTGTGATATTTATGGACAACAACCAAATCACTCCTTCAGCCACCGCCCGCAATCTTGGGGTAACCGTGGACAATCATTTGTCATTTTCCCCACACATCGCTAACCTTACTCGCTCTTGTCGATTTCTTCTTTACAATATCAGAAGAATTCGCCCATTTCTTTCTTCACAGGCTACTCAGGTGCTTGTTCAGTCCCTTGTTATTTCAAGACTGGACTACTGCAACTCACTCCTGGCAGGCCTGCCTCTGTCCACGATTCGTCCTCTGCAACTGATCCAGAATGCAGCAGCACGTCTTGTTTTTAACCTCCCCAAGTTCTTCCACACCACCCCACTCCTCGCTCCCTGCACTGGCTTCCTGTAGCTGCCCGCATCAAATTCAAAACACTGATGCTTGCCTACAAAGCTAAAAATGGCCCAGCACCCACTTACCCCTCTGCGCTAATTACACCACGCACTGCACCACGTTCCCTCCGATCCTCCAGTACTGCTCGCCTCATCCCACCATCTCTCAGGGATCGAGGGCGGCATCCATCCAGGCTCTTTTCTGTTCTGGCACCTAGGTGGTGGAATGAACTTCCTCTAGATGTCCGTACATCAGAGACTTTGACTATCTTTAAACGACGACTCAAGACTCATCTGTTTCTCCAGTACTTAAACTAACCTCCCCCCCCTACCCCCCCCCCCCCCCCAAAAAAAAAAAACTCTTCTTAGTTGTGTTGGACTAATGGCACTTAGTTATTAACCTAGTTAACCCAGTGTAAGTATGTATCCAATTATGTAAACATTAAAGCACTTTTTGTAAGTCGCTCTGGATAAGAGCGTCTGCCAAATGCCTAAATGTAAATGTTAAATAGACACAAGTAAAGATCACAAGCAAATTGAAAGTTTCTGTGCAAAATCTCTGCTCAGTTTCATACAACATGACTGTCCATATGATTGCTTTTTTAAATGAACAGATGCTCTTTTAAGCCCTGTCAATTTCTGATGCTTAAATATCTAGGGATTTAGTTCTGCTTAAAAATATTAAAAACAGATGTTGCTCATTATAATTGATGTGCATAAAACTTAAAGAATACTTGTCAGCATCTTAAAAAAATCCTTTATATAGACATGTTTAAAAAAATTATTATTAACTTTTAAATATATCAACATGCATGCAAGGTGAAACTCTTTCCAAACAGACCAGAAGAAAGAAAGGAAGAATGGTGTATAAATAAGACATATAAAATTAGATTCCTTTGTACAAATACAAGGAAACACTTTTTATTGATTATGCAAATGGCTCTGAAGGAATAGAAAAAAAGTCATTTATTTTAGTAGTCCATGAATCTATATTGTTCACTTGGTGGAATATACATAAGAAAATATGTTTAGCGCAGCTCATTGTTTCCATCTGATCCCGAAATATTGTCAGCAGCAACATTTGTATTGTATGTGCCATTTGCAGTGTATATGTCCTTATGGCCAAAATCGTAGCCTGGTGCACACTCTCATGGTGTGTAACTGTTTCACTTATGCTTCTTTATAAGCATTTATCAAATACATAGCTCAGTTTTGGGTCAACTTTTTTTTTTTCGAGTTTGTTTATTTTGAACTAACCCTCATGGCTGAGCAACAATTGGATTGGAGTTTATATTTCATGCCTGTCACTTAGTATTTTGCTGTGCCTGACCATGAAAACATATTTATAGATTTCTAACAGAGGTTATTGAAGACCGAAACATTACTGCATAGTATTATATAGCTTCTACAATCCTTTCCAATGCCAATCTGTTTTCCAGTTTAATAAAATGCCACACTGAGAGAATGAATACATGTGCAAACATAGGTTTTGGTCAATGTCTTTGCTGTGCTGTGTTAATAATTTCAATGTTTATACTGTTTTATTTAATTTGTATGTATGATTATATACAGTATGAATAGCAACTGTTTACTAACAGCACATCTGTTTTGTATGGTTGTAGTTCCATTTGTCCACTTTAGCAAAGTTTCTATTCTTGCTAATAACTGCTACCAGGAATTCAGAACACTCCAGAATTCAGAATTGCAACCTTTAAAAGATACACATATGGTAAAGCCCCACTAAACCTGTATATTTGTGTATCATTAAAAAAAATGGCAAGACACAAATGCTGAAACATGAGGCACCTTTTTTAGGGCAAAACTAAAATCATTGTCAGATTCCAAAGCATCAGTTGGACCACATGAAATCATCAGCAAAAGGGAGAATGTAAAATTAATAAGACAAAATGTGCACAAGGGTAAAAATTCACAAACAATTAGCTTAGAGGGTAGGATACTGATGCAACTTATACACTGATCATCAGGATTAGATAGCCTAGGGTGCATAAACAGGGTCAATTATGCACCCTAGACATATTAAGGATTAATTTAATAAAATTCTCACACTAATGTTGTCTTGAAGATGACATCTTAAGAAGTCTAAAGTTTTAAAGACTTTCTACATATTTGTTTTTTTTCTATCCACCCGAAGACTTGTCTCCTTGCTTTGGGTAATACAGTAAATAAACTGGATAGTCTTAACATTTGTTGGAATTGCCATTATACTATTGTTTTTCTGTTTCTTTTGTATTCATACACTGTACTGTCTATTTTCTACTTGCACAATGTTTTCTATGCTGCTGTAACAAAGAAATTTTTCTTATCTTATCTTATCTTAACACTATACAGGTATCAGTAAACTGGTGACAAGATTATGGGCACAGAAGGCTTACCCATTTCCATAGGGACCAATGGCCAGCCTGTCTGGTCCAATCCCTCAAAAGAGACAGCAGAAGGTACAAAAAAATCCTGTCCAGCATTGAAAAGCACAAGAACTCCTAGTGCACCGCAGCTCACCATGAATGGAGCCAAGCAGGCAAAGAGCCGAAGTCTGCCGACCCAGCCTCCAAACTTTTAAGATCGTAATCTGATTGAACACCTACAGTATGGGATTCGATAGACAAGCAAGTCAGACCCACAGAGGCCTCACCTGCATCCCACAGCACCCAAAGGAGTCACTCCCAACATCCTGATGCCAGACACCACAACACCTCTATCAAGGTCATGTTGAGCCAACAGCAAAAAAAAAACAAAGGAGAAGGGGCCCCTAAGACCTAGGTTATTTTTATATTAATGGGGTTACGGCTGATAGCTTTAATATATATATATAATTTTTTGCATATATAATATTTTGCAGGTGTGTTGTGCTATAAAAGAGTATCAGCAAGAATGAAAGGAAAGGTGTACAGGACAGTGGTGAGACCAGCGATGCTCTATGGCTTAGAGACGGTGGCACTGAAGAGAAGACAGGAGGCAGAGTTGGAGGTAGCAGAGCTGAAGATGTTGAGGTTCTCCTTGGAAGTGACAAGGATGGATAGGATCAAGAATGAGTTCATCAGAGGAACAACCCACGTTAGATGTTTTGGAGATAAAGTCAGAGAGGCCAGATTGAGGTGGTTTGGACATGTTCAGAAGAGAGATGGTGAATATATTGGTAGAAGAATGCTGAGGCTGGAACTGCCAGGCAGGAGGTCTAGAAGAAGACCAAAGTGGCGATTTATGGATGCAGTGAGAGAGGACATGAAGTTAGTTGGTGTGAGAGAAGAGGATGCAGAGAATAGGCTTAGATGGAGGCAGATGATTCGCTGTGGCGACCCCTGAAAGGGAACACCCGAAAGACAAAGAAGAAGAAGAAGAAGATGCAAGGGCTATATTTTTATTATTATGTATAGTATTATTATTATTGTTATTATTTGCTTTTTGTTTGTGTCCTTTTGCAATATTGTTTCAATTTAATGAAAAATGACATCACAATATTTAAATTAATTAAATTAATTGGTAGCTTAATTTAAAACACTGCAATCGTGCACATGCAGTCAAAAAGTATGTGGTCTATCTCTTTCCCATGAGCCTCACACAGGTAAATACCTCTATTTTGCACATTTTTCTCCACTGCTAATGAGTCCTTCTGCACATCACTAAGGTTAATCCACTCTCAATTACTCACTTATTGTGTATACCACTTCTATACAGGGTCACGGGGGGCCTAGAGCTTATCCCAGGAAACTTAGGGCATGAGGTGGGGTAAACCTTGGATTTGGGGTGCCAATCCATCTCAGGACACACACGCATACCTGCATGCTCATTTACACACTACAGGAAATTTTGGAAATGCCAATTAGCCTAACCTGCATGTCTTTGGACTGTGGGAGGAAATGCGAGTACCAAGTCTTGTACTGAAAGAACATGCAAACTCTATGCACACAGACCCCAACGCGGGAATTAAACACCGACCATGGAGGTGCAAGGTGACAGAGGTGCAAGACGCTACCGTGCCGCCTTATGTCAATCCAGTGCCTTGTTAACATTTCTGGGAAACATAAAAAAATATCACCAGTACTATATGATTAGTTTCCCTTTCAGGTCATTTAAAGTTCACAGTATGCTCTCTCAATGTGCAAACAAATTAATTGTCAGGATTGTTGGATAGCAGAGATAGTTCTAACTGCTTAAAACATATAGACTGTGTTGAAATTATAATTACACAAATAATAGGCAATTACAGAACACAAAACCTTCCTTCCACTGTGCATCTGCTATTATAGTCACTCAGGAAGTAAAGGCGCTGAATTCTAATTTAGCTGAATTATGACTCACAGCTTTAACACAGGGAGATACTGAAAGTGCTCACCGCTTTAAACTTATAGCAGTCTTAATTTTATTAAAATAAAGATTTTTTTAAACACTCTAAAAAAACAAACTGCACAATATTCTCCATCTGCCACGATATTAGTATGCTTAAATCATCTCCCCACGTTAAGATTTTGTCAAGTGGTCTTAAGTTAAAAGACTGATGCAATAATCAAAACAACAAACCTCTCTAAGGATAAGTGAAGTATGCTAACGTGCCTCGTGAGGATGGGGATAAGATAAGATGGAGGTAAGAAGCAACAGAGCAAAGTACAGAGACATGTTAAAGAAAAACCAGCTCAAGAATGCTGAGGACTTTAGATTGGGGTGAAGGATCACCTGTATGATATCTGATGTGCATACGGTTCTTTAATTAATCTGTGACTTTTGAGTCAGGCTTTAATCAACCTTGTGCACTGTTCCCTTAACATGAGTTCTGTTAAGTGCTCTATTCCGTGTAAAGACTTTAGTCTAACATCAGCTCTAAAAGTGGTTCAAAGTGCAAGGTAAATTACAGGTTTATATTTAACACACTATCTCAAAAAATGTTTTTATAGTAACAGGTAATTCTCATTAAAGGCTTCCATTATTGTTATTTTTAATTATTATTTTAAAACGTGTTAAAATAAGAATATTTTGACTTTTCTGTTCACAGGGATGCATGCATACAAACAGAAAATAGAGGTCATGTGATAGGGATTAAAATTACTGTTATTCATGTCATTTTGCAAAAAATTAATTGATAAACATTTGCTAGGCATTAGTGACTCAGTCGCCTGCCATGTTGAAGGTTCAGTTCTCACCAAGTGAATGAATCCCAAACACAGGATGCCATGCTGGTCCTAAGCCCGGATAAAATGGGAGGGTAATGCATCAGACATCCAGGATAAAACCTGTGTCGAGTTGTGTGCACATTGGATGGCCCGCTGTGATGACCATTCGATGGCAGAAGCCAAAAGTCCAACAGCAAATTAACCAAGTTCTAGCATTTATTGGTAACATTTATGGTTAAGAGCCAAGGGCCTTACTCTGCGGCAACTTTGTGGTCATGGGGTTTGAACCTAGGACCGTTTAAACCATAGCCTAATGAGCCAATGAGCCTTAACCACTGAGCTACCCATGACCCCATTAAAATCCCCTGGCCTTAAAATCCAAAACATTAAGTCTAATATTATAGGCTCCTCATGCACTACCAGGAATTTTTGCTACATTAGATATTTCGTGGGATAAGATTCGACAGGCTGGCCTTTGGTTCCCACAGGCATATATGAGCCTTGGGTGCCCATGATCCTATTATTAGTTGAGTGGTATATAATTGATCATTAATGCTACTTAATTAATTTGGCAGTGGTGTTAATGTTATGGGCGATGTTGTGTTAGATGCTTAACCACAACAAATCCTATCAAATCCTAGGACAAAAATCAAATCAAGGCCAATCCTAATAAATGCTGTTTTAATGACAGTAAGTTTAATTGAGTACAAAGTGTAGCATGTTGCTCCAAAATATCCAACAATTGTTTGTTAAGATTTAAGGTTAAAAAAGAATAAATAAATAAAAACTTCCATACGGTTGGCAGTGAAATAGCCAGAAACTGACTACAAAAAAGGGGAAAATATGATATAATTAGATGCGTGTGAAAGTGGACTATTGGTAAATTGACCCTAAATTTATACATTTAATTTGCCTGATTTCTAAACAATGACTCCTCAGAAATATTGGAAATGTATATTATCTGTGGTAAATTAATAAGAAGGTGTAATAAAAGTTGCTTATTTTAAAAGCATATTATGACAGTAAAATGTGACTCTGCTCTTAGAAACTTTTTTTGAGGCATGCAAATCCTGACAGAACTGTCATTACAACATCAGCAGTTTTTCTCTCCTTTTTTTTTTTTTTTAAGCATTTCATATGAAAAGTCTATTCAGCTAGTTCAGCAGTTTAGTGAAAACATGCCAGCGGTAACACATATAATTGCTTGTCAGGGTTCATCTGGCAGAACATTTCTACTAACTACATATGTCAAGGTTTTTCCTAAAGTGGAGCTGCTCGGTACTTAAAGATGAAAAGCATTACATACATCTTTTCAAAGAAAGACTTCTAAAAAGAAAATGTAAAATTAACCGACAAAGAATTGCAATAGATAAGCAAAGTTGTCACAGTTTAGGATGAAAGTAGAATCGTGTGCCATAGTGTGGGAGACGGATGAGAAGGTCTCTAGAATAATGTGGGGGAAGCATACTGTATCTACTAACATAAGGGTGCAGTGGATAGATGGAAGCGTCTGTGCTACATGAAGTAGTGAAAGAAATGTCTCACATACCAAGTAGAGATAATAATAATAATAATAATAATAATAATAATAATAATAATTCAAAATAAGTTTGAACTGTTTTTAATTGAAAAATCAGTCTAACACTCTCTTATAAAGTTGTGGCAGTTTATTTCAGTTTAGTTCTGCTTAGGACTGTGTGTGTGTGTGTGTGTGTGTGTGTGTGTGTGTAGGTGTGTGTGTGTGTGTGTGTGTGTGTGTGTGTGTGTAAAAGATTTTTATTTTTTTTTTACATGAAATTAAAACTTTGTGGATACCTTAAATTCAACAAAAGCTCAGCACGAAATTTCAAAAGTGGTACTGTATGCAAAACATGCAATAAAATATCCTGCCAGACTTACACACACACTCATACACACTCAAAAAAGGCATTGGGTGAGTAGAGGCTACACTTAAAGCTGCAGAAAGTTAGGCTAGTATTTACACTTTTCTACAGCTCGGTCAAGGCAATAACCAAACTGACCAACCAACTTTATTTGAAAGAACATGCACTCAAATTAAAATGTTCCATTCAGACTGATGAATCCCCAATTATTTGCACTCTTCATGAAACCAGTAATGTAGTAGATAATAAATATAACGGTTTTTATTTTTCTTTAAAAAGTCTGGAATGGTAACTATTTAGTATTTAGATTTGTATCCAAAACATAGGTACGTAGCAAAATTATTAACAGCTTTGAAGAATACTATAAATAAAACAATTAGTGTCTAGAAACTGTATCACTGTGTCTAGGAACTTGAAATTAGTGGTATTTTCTATTTCACTGGGGTATATAATAAATATGTAAAATATGTAAAAAATAAAATAAAATGCTGTTCATCTGCATGGGTAAAACCAAAGATCTCTTAATTACAAATTGAGAACATATCACCATGTACAGTAGACTTACAGTAGACAGATGCTAAGAGAGGCAAAGACGAGCTCAAAGATCACAGTTTCAGAGCTGTAATGTTTGGTCAAATGTTGGGGTGTCACCATTTCAAAACCAACAGTGAGATAGAATCTTTATGAATAGCAGATTTAAGAAAAGATATACCTTTATTTATCCCACAGTGAGGAAATTTTACTTTCTTAATTTTTGACCAAGGTTAATGAAAGAAGCCATTTCAAGACCAAGACCCAAATCCATGCCTTTTCACTTTGTCAAGAAACAATACGTTGTCACTAGAAGACTGAAATCAAGTGCTGTGGACAGATAAAACAAAAAATGTAGCTTTTGTTTATACAGTACATACTACCATCAAGGGAACTACATAGGAAGAAGGACACCTAATACCCATGATAAAATGTATTGGTGTCTTTAAATGCTTTGGGGCTGTTTTGCTGCTAGTGGTCCCAAAGCTTTTAAAAATGTAAGTTGTGTAATGAATTCAATTCATCAGAACATTTTAGCCAAAACGTTGTCATAACAACAAAGAAACTTTATTTTACTTCAAAAATCAGTTTGACAACAAAATCATGAGGGTTACATATTTGTTTAAGCCCAAAATGACATGTCTGGTTCTGACTGTACTCTGGGATCCACATACACAATAAAGAAATGATAGGATTTTATTGAAAAGTATATCCCTGTGCTGTCACAAAATGAAAAATAAAACAAAACAAATAAAGATTTGAGGAAAGTGTTATAAAAGTCTTAAACAATATAAAATGTGTTTTTGTATGGTTGCTCCTTCCCAAAGAAAAACTAGAATCTGAATACATCACTGAATGTTACGTTTAATTAAAATTAATCAAAATTTATTCAAATAATATGGGTACTTCAACAACTATGATTCATTACACAACTGCAAATGAACACAAAAAGCCTACTAGTACAGCTTTCTGCCTTAGACACAAAGTTTCTTACATATTCACAAATGTCTGATAATTACCAATTAGCACCTTCACATTTATTAACTCACAGCTAAATGCTTTTATAGTTTTATTCAAAATAGCTGGCCTAAGAGTTGCTATTTAAACAAAGAGGCAAGTCTTCTATAATGGATCTACAGTATAATACAGGCTTTAAACTTCAAGTGAGTGCAAAATTCATGCTTAACTAACTAAATGATGTTTTATTCTGAGAGTGTTTCTTAAAATAATCAGGTGATTAAAAGGGGGCTATGATTGATACTCAGCTTGTTCAAGTCAGTTAAAAGCCTCAATTTTCCTCACTTATTATTCTTCTTTTTTAAATATTAGTTTTTCCTAGTTATAAACAAGATTAATCTTAAACATGTACAACCATAAAGAAGTACTGGATAGGAAAAGCCTATTTCCTTCTTTGCCTTTTTGTTTGTTTATCTGCTTTGGGTAAAACTGCTTTACAATATTTTAGACACAAATCAACTCAAATCACAACATTTTTCAACATATAGAGACCTGACTTTTGTTATCCTTACAAAAATTATAACATGACTCTATAAGCAGTGATGATAATTCTTAATCTAAAGGAAAAGGGAAAAGGTTAAGTGCTACTTGATGAAATAAGTTTCATCAGGAAAGCCACTGATAGTAAAAAAGTGTATTATATACTTGCACCCTTTCCAGTTATATCTAACCTTAGCTAAGGAATTATTTGTAACTTGAAGAATATTTTTTAACAAAACATTTAACAATACAATTGAACTTTTTAAAAGCCATTAAGGTGTAGTCGTTAGGACTGTGGCCTCAAACTCCAGGGTCGAGTGTTTAATTCCCACTTTGGGTCTTTGTCCATGGAGTGTGCAGGACGTGTCACGAGTCACGTGTCCAGAGTCCCCTGAGATAGGCTCCGGGCCTCAAGCAACCCTGTGCAGGATTACCAATATAGAGAATGGATGACTTAAAAGCCACTCAAGTCATGGTTAAAGGGGACACACCTGAAAACCCAATGTTTATAATTTGGAAACCTTAGATATATTTTAGTCATTTTCTCAGTTTTATGCCGGCTATCTTTCAAACAATCCATCCATCTATTTTATGACTCTTATCCAGGTTATAAGGACAACAATATAACCAGAAATGCCAAGACCTTCTTCTTCTTCCTATCTACCTCCTCTAGTCATCTTCAGTCACATAATCCCAGTCAGGCAGGGGATATAACCTCAGCATCTACAGTATGTCTTGGTCTGCCTTGTTTTTTTTTTTTCCTGCTACTGTAGACATGCCTGAAGCATCTACTCAGGAAGGCATCTAGAAGGCATCCTATCCAAGTGCCCAAACCATGTCAGCTGGCTCCTCTTAATGCAGAGGAGCAGTGCATCTGCTGTGAGATCTTCCTAAGAGTCTGAGTTCCTCAACCTATCTCTAAAGGCAGCTTATTTGTATCCATTCTTTGTTGATACCCAAAGCTTGTGACCATAGGTGAAGATTGGGATATAGATCGAAAGGTAAATCAACAGCCTTAGCTTTCCACTCAGTTCTCTTTTCATCAAAGCAGACCAGTACAATGTCCACATATCTGCTGATGCTGCATCGATCTGTCTGTTGATGTTTTGATTCAGTCTGCTCTCTCTTGTGAACAAGATCCCAAAACACATAAAGTGCCTAACTCTAGCCTAAAAAGAACAACCCACCCTGTCCTGTCTGAAACCATGGCAACAAATTTAGAGACGCTGATGTTCTTACTTAATTAATGACATTTGATGGATGACTTTGTTGAAAATGTATTCTTTGTTAATGTATATTAATGTCTTTTTAATGATGTTTACCATTTGATGCAGCAATTGTTTGTAATTTGTCTAGCAGCGGTTTTTCTTTTTTTTTTAATTTTGACTTATCTGGTGCTGCGAGGGAAAGGCTTCTACAATAAAGCTTTAAAATATTCATTCATTCAGCCCTGTCTGTCTGTCTGTCTGTCTGTCTGTCTGTCTATCTATCTATCTATCTATCTATCTATCTATCTATCTATTTATTTGTGCCAGCAAAGTTAATAATTCCTACAGAATCTGATTAAATTGAGGTTTGCTATGCGCCTAAGCTGGGCTGCAAAATACATTCTATTCATGTGTAAAATATTTGATAAAATGCATAATCGGTGTTGCCCATATCATTAATTACACTGCTTGTCACTTTGTCATTCTCAATTATTTCTGAAACAGATTTAATTGTTTTGTGTTTTCTGAATTGGAACAAGAACCAAGTCATTTCCTCAACAGATGCTCTATTGCCTAGAGTGGGACAGTGTAAGAACAGCTTGTCACATTGATAGTTCATACTGGCACTGAGACTTCATTTGCCTCATATGATTGACATGACCAGAGCATATTACCTCTCTTCGGGAAGCTGGTAATGCATTTGGAAGAGAAGGGGAAAAAGAAATGAAATATCCATGAACTGAAGAAAAAGTAATAATTCCAGTCCAGAGTATAAAGATCCAGACAGCACAATGTTTTCACTTTGACGGACAGAAATCAATAAGGCAGATCTGATATGGAACAATTTACAAATGACACTTCACTCATCACACCATATTGGAAAACATATTGTACAGTCTCCCTCTGTGCTGAGACTTGCTCTCATGACGTTCTTTTTTTGTGTGTGTGCGTGTGTGTGTGTGTGTGTGATTGAACATTGGGTCTGAACTTTAAGATGAAATCAAAGCAGGGCAATAGCAAAGCTTTGAAATCCACACAGTCACTGTTTTTTGTTTGTCTGTTTCCATTATATCCTGTGATATACGTGTTTCTGCAATCTAGAATATTTTCTGTTTCCAGCAATTCACCATCATATTGCTTTCTCTGTTTGACTTGCATTTATTTTATATTAGCCCACCGAGAAACTTTTTGCATAGAAATAATGCTGAATTGCATTGATATTCTGAGTGGCTGGAACGTCAAAAAATCTCATTTCATGTGCTTTACAATTTGAAAGTCATCTACTAAAAGGCTCGTTTTTGGCAGCTCAAAATATAATAATGCCAGGTAACGTCAGGGTAATGGGAGTGCTCTGATTGTGTTTCACATATACACCCAGCTGTCACTTCATTAGGTACACCTATTCAACTGCTCTTTAAAACAAATATCTAATCACCCATCTATTAAAGTGACTCAATGCATTTATTCGTGTAGACATGGTCGGGATGACCTGCTGAAATTTAAAACAAACATCAGAATGGGGAAAAATTGAATGGGGTGATTTAAGTGACTTTTTATGTGGCATACTGTATGTCCCAAATTGCTAATCTACTGTTATTTCCATGCAAATCTTTACTAGGGTTAGGAAAGGATGGTCTGAAATAGAGAAAATGTCCAGTGAGTGGCAGTTCTATTGCCTTGTTGATGTCAGAGGTCAAGGGTGAATGGCAAGACTAGTTGGAGTTGACAGAAAGGCAACACTAACTGAAATAACATCTTGTTACAACTAAAGTATGCTGATGAGCATGTGTGAACGCACAACACATCAAATCTTTAGGCATATTGACTACAGCAGCAAGACCACATCGGGTAACAGCTAGGAACCGGAAATTAAGGCTACAATTTGCCTGGGGTCTCCAAAATTAGGTCATTTTGCCTGTCCAGATGAGCCTCGATTTCTGCTATGACATTTGGATGGTGGGTCAGAACAACATAAAAACAACACAAAAATATTGCTCTGTATTAATCGTTCAGGCTGGTGGTTGTGGTGAAATGGTTTAGTGGAATATTGTTGCTGACCATCTATGACCACGAGATACACCCTGTTACAAAGCTAAAATCATCTAAAACTGGTTTTGTGAACATGGCAAGTTCACTACACTCAAATGGCATCAACAGTAACCAGATCCCAATCCATCATTTTTGGGATGTAGTGGAATGGAAAATACACAACGTGGATGTGCCGCCAGCAAATCTGCAGCAACTGTATGATGCTACCATGTCTAGTGTATGTGGACAAATATCTCAGTGGAATGTTGCTAGCAACATGTGAATCCATGTCAGCAAAGTAAAGAGTTTAATGAATAACTTGTATACATCACAGTTTTCCTTTGATAAAGTTTATATCTTTCTATCTAATCTATCCAGCTATCTATCTATGCATCTATCTATAATTAGCATGATTTTCAACAGCAACCAAGGTTAATTTTGTAAAGAAAATGGGGAAAAAACTAAATTCACTCAGTCACAAGGAATTGTTACATAATGTGATAATAATAATAATAATAATAATAATAATAATAATAATAATAATAATAAAATCAAACCTGGATATTTATTAGATTGTTATACTTACAAAAACACAACCCAAATCAAATCTGCATCTAGATATCATGATAACATTGTATAGGATAGCCTTTGGTGATTCCTGTCCTTAATATTTTACATGCTTCAGGGTGAAACTTGCTTTAAATTAGTATGTGCTACAATTAGCACTCAACAATAGTGATTGATGATAATCTTTTATTGTCATTGGCGACAAACTGCAGCCAGAAATCTGGTTGTATGATAAAATAGCATATTGTTTTGTACTTTTTAATGTGTGCAATTTGCAGCAAGCTCATTTGTACCCTGAGAAAATGACAGTTTTTCCCCCACTAAATCAGATTTTCCTTCTTCATAAAAGAAAATGTACCACACAGTCTTTTCTGACACTTTAGATGTATTTGAATATGCTGGGAAGCAGATATATTGAGGGGAAAAAAGAATATGCACTTTTTTTAAGGTTTCCCACAGTCTGAAACTACAAGTGCAGGATACCCATAGAGACCAGGAGCTTGAATTCCTCATTTCTCTTCTTTAAAAAAAGGTGGACCCATAAAAAATAATTTATACAGTGAAGTGGTCAGATACTGAGAGTCCATTTGTAAAATTGAGTTCATAATTTACTAAAGATGAAGTCTAAAGTGAAATTGAAAGGAAGTGATTGTAAAAGGAAACTTTAAAATACATTTGGTTGTTATAGCTTTTTGAGAAATCGATCTACTTATACATTGATATGATAAAGTGAGTAGAAACAGTGTGAAAGAATATTTATGACACCACTAACATTTATAAGGTTTCTTTTTTTTACCTCCACAAAATACGACTACATAGTAGGAGTAATGAGCTCACAGTTTAGTTATCTGTTATGACAAGAGTTGTTTTGTGTTGCCATAAACCCCTTGCCCTCTTTTTAACAGAGGCACATTATTATAAGTGACATACTGGTCGTAATGTCACATGATGCTGACAGCTGCTCCAGGCAGCCTGCTTACCCAGTGGCTGCCCACGTAGGAGTTCATGTCAGACTACCTCTCTCACTTCCACACTCCGCCTTGTATTTGTTTGCGAGAGAGTTGAAGGATATCCGCTAGAGACACTGTAACAGATGAAATGTAGTCTCAGATGTTTTTAAAGCGCTGTTTCAACATAGCTCCTCAAACTGTGTATTAGGTTGTATTAGTGTAACTCACTGAGAGTGCTTTGATACAGTGGGGGATATGTGTATGTGTATATATGTTTAGCATCATCTTAGTTAAATAAAAAATAGCATGGTGAAAAATGTTTATGTTGTAATTATTGTACTCAAAATAAAAATCATGTTGGCTGTGTCTTTTTTTGTTTGTTTGTTTGTTTGTTTGTGTTTTTTGCTTTGGGTTGGGTCCACCCAAAGCATAAACATACACACAAAATTAAACACTATGGGCAATTCATAGAACAAAATTCATACTACACTAGCTAGAGGTAATGAGAGTACTCAAAGATTTTTACCAATTATGGAAAAACATGCAAACATGTTTGCACACACAGTAAAACTAATCCTTGAGCACACACCAGTCAAAAGGATGGACATAAGTTTGGATTTATTTTCTTACATTCTTCAACTGGATCTTTTTCAAACTACCAAATAACACAACATTTCAGACGTAAAGGTCAGCTGTTCTGAAATAGTTCTTGCAAGAACGGTATTCTCAAGTGCATGTTCAAAACCCATCAAACACCATGATGAAACTGGCTCTTATGATGACCCTCCAAGGAAAGCAAGACCAAAACTTACCACTTACTTTTGACTGGTAGTGCAAGTTAAAAAATGAGAACATTAAATAAGAGACTAATCTGGTTTGCCAAGAAACTGCTGAATTAATCACCTATAAGTACACTTAATATATGTGAATTATAATCTAGTTTTTGACCCTATTTTATTTGAAGTACTCTCAACCTATTCAACATTCTCTGGCCGTGTAGTACATACTTCACCTTAAAAAGTCAAGATGTTTGGAGCAATGGGCTGCAGAAAATCACCCAGAATGATACTTAGAATCTGGTAATGTTCATTTTGCCATTGCAGTCTTTTTATTTTAGTGCTCAATGCTAATTATTTTACTTAATTAATTAATTAATTAATTAATTAATTAATTAATTAATTAATTAATTAATTTGGAAACTATGTATAAAAATGAAAAATATTTTCATTAAATCAGCCACCACCTCAGTTTAAAATATTTTAGTTGTTTTGCGGTATGGCATAAAATCTCTTTAAATTGATGCTTGAAGACTTCCAACATAATTATTCATTCATCCTGGTTAGGGTCAGGGGTACAAGGCAGGGTACACCCTAAATGGGGTGCCAAGCCATGGCAGGGCAAAAACACACACTCTTACACCAAATTATATACTACTAAAAATTAAATGACATTTGGAAATTCCAAACAGCCTACACCACAGGCTTTTGGACTGTGGGAGGAAATTGGAGTACCCACAGGAAGCCAACCAAATATAGACAGAACATGAACACTCCATGCTCACAGAACGGAGACAAGATTCAACTGGATTCCATTGTCTTAATGCTTATTCTATAAAGGGTCATAAGAGGCTTGAAGCCTTTAAATGGGAACTTAGGGTACTATGGTGGGTAAAACCTGAGTGGGGTGCCAACCCATTGCCGGGGAAAAGCATGCACTAATACCCCCAGTCGTACAGGTGAGATAATCACCTTTTTTATGACCGTTGGAGGAAATACCCAGAGAACAACCACCAAGAAAACATGCAAACTCCACACACATACAGTAGAGGCAATATTCAAGAAAACTCTACAAACAGAGATAAATAAATGCCTTTTCTTTATTACATAAATAAAAAAAAGGAAGTTTTGACTCTCATAAGTTATTAATTGTTATTCTGCATTATCAAAAGTCCTGGTGTGTGTATACAAATCTGTGTAAAAGTCATAGGCCTTGTATGAACAATTGAGAGTTAAGGGCATTGCTCAAAGACAACTTGGCAGCCTGGGACCTGTAATGAAATACAAATGTAAGCCGCTCTGGATAAGGTTGAGAGCTAAATGCCTATACTTATTAATTTTTATTTTATTTTTATTTTATTTCATTTTCATGACTTTATTATTGAGTCGTACAAAAATACATGACGCACTGTGACACCCCTTAAAGAAAGGGAATAATTAATCAAGCAAAAGGTGGGGTTGCAGAATCAATAAACAAAAACAATTGTATTACATATAAGACAATAAACAAAAGTATTACCAAAAACACAACAGGCCTCTAATGCAAATACAAAAACAAGAGAAAACAACCCACGGATGGCCACAGGTTACCTACAGTACATTGGTGTACAGACAAACGTCTCACTAAAATCCAGCTTACAGCAAATCACACCGCAAACCTTTGAAAAAAGAATAAAGTGACCAAGCCACCACACCACATGCTGTCCACCATTAACGTCAACCCTGCAGCCACCATGGGGGTCAAAGAGATCTAAAACAAAATGCTTACTATTAACAGTGGGTAATGCAATTAAATAGGTCAACACCTGTTTAGCATCTACTGTAATACCAATATTGACCAGGGAAAAAACAGAGGCCACATTCAAATAAAGAAAATAAAAAAATTCTAGAAAAAAATCCAAATGAAAAACACACAATGCAACAATAACCAAAGTACACAAAGTAAAATGAACACTACAATAAACACTAGAAGAGACACTAAAATAAACACTAAACAAACAAAATAAATGCTAGAAACAAGCGGCAAAACGACAAAATAAACACCAAATTAAACGGTAACCGTGCCTCCCTGTAAGGAAAAACACAACCCATTACTAACATTTTTTAAATAAAATTTAAAACTTCAATTATGACAACTTAAAAAAAATAAAAACAAACAATAACTCTAATATCTGTTATTCAGGTTTGTAATACGCAGGCGACCATTTAGTCATAATACTAAAAACAAAAAAGTAACATTTATAAAAATGTGTTAAATACCCATAAACCACATAATCAAAGAATAATAAAACTACTACCTCCAAACTAATGCATCATATATGCAACACTCAACTCTCCTTTAGGGATCTGTTTGTATATTGCCACTGTACAAAAAGCAAACCTATTACAATCTTAAATCTGATCTGAAAACCAAAATGGGGGGAATGCAAAAGAAAACAAAAAACACCCATTAAACATATAACATTTCCAAATGACACACACTTACCTAAAGGATTATTAGGAACACCAGTTCAATTTCTCATTAATGCAATTATCTAATCAACCAATCACATGGCAGTTGCTTCAATGCATTTAGGGGTGTGGTCCTGGTCAAGACAATCTCCTGAACTCCAAACTGAATGTCAGAATGGGTAAGAAAGGTGATTTAAGCAATTTTGAGCGTGACATGGTTGTTGGTGCCAGACGGGCCGGTCTGAGTATTTCACAATCTGCTCAGTTACTGGGATTTTCATGCACAACCATTTCTATGGTTTACAAAGAATGGTGTGAAAATGGAAAAACATCCAGTATGCGGCAGTCCTGTAGGCGAAAATGCCTTGTTGATGCTAGAGGTCAGAGGGGAATGGGCCGACTGATTCAAGCTGATAGAAGAGCAACTTTGACTGAAATAACCACTCGGTACAACTGAGGTATGCAGCAAAGCATTTGTAAAGCCACAACACACACAACCTTGAGGTGGATGGGCTACAACAGCAGAAGACCCCACCGGGTACCACTCATCTCCACTACAAATAGGAAAAAGAGGCTACAATTTGGACGAGCTCACCAAAATTGGACAGTTGAAGTCTGGAAAAATGTTGCCTGGTCTGATGAGTCTCGATTTTTGTTGAGACATTCAAATGGTAGAGTCAGAATTTGGCGTAAACAGAATGAGAACATGGATCCCTCATGCCTTGTTACCACTGTACAGGCTGTGGTGGTGGTGTAATGGTGTGGGGGATGTTTTCTTGGCACACTTTAGGCCCCTTAGTGCCAATTGGGCATCGTTTAAATGCCAGGGATACCTGAGCATTGTTTCTGACCACGTCCATCTCTTTATGACCACCATGTACCCATCCTCTGATGGCTACTTCCAGCAGGATAATGCACCATGTCACAAAGCTTGAACTCATTTCAAATTGGTTTCTTGAACATGACAATGAGTTCACTGTACTAAAATGGCCCCCACAGTCACCGGATCTCATCCCAATAGAGCATCTTTGGGGTATGGTGGAATGGGAGCTTCGTACCCTGGATGTGCATCCCACAAATCACCATTAACTGCAAGATGCTATCCTATTAATATGGGCCAACATTTCTAAAGAATGCTTTCAGCACCTTGTTGAATCAATGCTACTTAGAATTAAGGCAGTTCTGAAGGCGAAAGTGGGTCAAACACTGTATTAATATGGTGTACCTACTTATTCTTTAGGTGAGTGTATAGTTCTTAAACTTCCTAGTCTAATGTTTCAATGTCATACCTTAAATCTGCCGTGAAAATCAAAATGGAGGAAGTGGAAAAACAAATTCCATCACTACCTTTTATAACATTAAGGTTGATAGAATTTATGGTTCCCCAAATCACATTTCAATACAACCTAAAGCTAGGGCTGATGGGATTCGTAATTCCTCCATATTCTCTCATTAAATACAAATATTTGTATGCTAGAAAGGAAAATAGCATTTTATATAAGTGACTATATATATATATATATATATTTATTTTTTTTTTATTTTTATTTTTTTTTACAAAAATACATTAAATGTAAGACACTGAAAAGGCTGTGAAAGTGAGGCAGTTGGCAGAAGCTACTTTTATTGCACTTACTTGAGACCACTGGACATAACAAGACTGAAAACTACCTATGTGTAACAGCACATCTAGTCAATGACAAATACAAACAGAAGAAAGGCATGCTGCTAAAGCATGTGCTAGCCAAGTAAAACGGCGGTAACATACTTGGTCACCACTACAGGAGCAGACAGGACTCACAATATGATTGCTGCTGCAAGTTTACCATTAGAGAGTTTTAATTTAACATCTTTTAAATGGTAATGTTTTAGATATTATAAAACTGCATAATCTGTTTCCTTTTACCAGTTTGCCATGCATTTCTTATTTTAACATTGCCACAGTCTTTTTAACCACAGTCTATATCTCTAAACATATTAGAATCTTTGTAGTCCACTTAGGGACCATGGAGGCCAGTGTTGACCTCTGTATTTATTCCCATTTTGTGGGACCATGGTAGGATCTTAACATTGATAGGACGCTCAAAATTCACACGCACATTAACATACTACGGACAATTTGGGAACGGCCGTTAGCTTAATCTGCATGTCTTTGGATTGTGATATTGTGTGTGTGTGTGTGTGTATATATATGTGTGTGTGTGTGTGTAAGAGAGAGGGAGACTGTATATGGTCAATATTTCATGACTTTTACTTAGAATTCTACATTCTAGCAGAATATTCGCAATGTGGGACTCCGTTCAGAGCTCCGGGCAGTTAATAGATTTTTACACTAATAAAAAATTATTTTACCAGTTGCTGGATCATGTGTTCTCGATAGAAAAAAAATAAAACAAGCTATCAAAAGATCATGCAGATGCACAAGGTGACACTTTGCAGGGCAGCCAGAAGCACTGAATTTCATATACAGTACACTGCTATGACATGAATATGATTTTTAACCCCCAGGACTCGTTTTAGGGCCAACCTCTGCAGTGTGAAGAAGAAGAAAAAAAAGACATCCTCAGTAGAAATGTATGACTTCAGCTTAAGAACGGTTGTTCAACTAATATTTCATTGGAACATTTCAGTTAATTAAAATGTCAACATGATTTGAGAAGTTCATTTATTCCCTTTAGTTAATAACTAAATGAGAAGTTCACTCTAAGGCTACAGTTGACTGCTAATGTTTTGACCTTAAATATATTTATAATTCTAGATCTGCAATATACTGAGCATGCCAATGTTCTCAAAACCTGCTACTTAGTAGGAGGCATACTACAGACATAATGCATGTTCAGGTTTTTGAAAGATTCTTTCTTTGTTTTGGGTTCATCATTAAATATTTTGCATGCATCTTCTGCATTTGCATCACCTCCTGCATCATCATGTATAAGGCACACAATGACAACATTATAAAGTTTTTATAACGGTCATGTTATAGATCATCACAACTCTGCAGAAATTGAGCATACTCAAATGCATACACTAAAAGGTATACTGCTTCTTCAATTTACTTTGCAAAATAAAAGTGCGAAGAATTTCAAATTAAAATCAAACAAAGATTTGTGCAGGTGCGGTAAAAGAAAAAAAAAAAGAACTTATTATGACATCTTATAGCAAAATAACTTACTGATGCAGTTGTGGAGCGAAGGCCGGCCTGTGTAGTCTAATGCAGTAAAAGAGCTACTGTAACTCAAATTGCTGAGAAGGTTAATGCTAGTACTGTACTCATAGCAAGCTAACAGAACACATAGTGCAGTGCTGTTCTAAATGCAGAAGTGGGGACCTGCTCAATATAAGGTGGGTGGTCAGAATATTATGGCTGATTGGTATTGACTAAGCAGCTATTTTATCAAATAATCTATAGTCTGCCTAAAGTGTCTAAAACTGCAGCTTGCTAGCTTCCCCCAAAGTTGTTGGTTATGCATCATAATGAAATGAACATAAGCCTAATGGATTCAGTTTGTAAATAGCCAGACTACCAGCTGTCAAATGATCTGAGATGCACAAGTTCTGTTGCTGACAGTGTAAAGATTTCAGCAAGCAAATTCCTTTGAAAGCTAGTACAAATTAGGGAATTTAGTTCAAAACAAAACTCAACAGTGATTATTTCATCACTGTTAAAAGCAAACAGAGATCAATAAAGTCAAAAGGATGTGTTAATTAAAATGTAATCATATAAAGTGTTTTGCAAGGCACCACACATATGCAGTATGTTATTAAGTTGTTTTATCATTGGTGTGTTTATTTTTCAATACTAAAAGAAAAGCAGCGAGATATCTGACAATTATTGCTTTTCTAGCTAGCCCACTAAACAGATTTTCATATAACAAGTCATATGTGATACACTTGAGGACAGGGTGTGGCATGGTGCTATTTCCAGTCAATTGATATTAAGAGTTAATAAGGAATTTGAATTGCATTTGGCACTGGTGTTGATTCAGTGCTAGTTCTGATTAAATATCTCAGCCTCCTGTCGGGAACAGTTGGGTTGCATCAGTTGTCTATGCAATATGTGTCTCCTGAGGTCCACCTTACCTCCATCTGCCAATTCCATTAATGCCAGCAGGCTTATTCAGGCAGACTACTGTAATCATTACTCGCTTCTTTATCTTCTTCATCTTGTTTTCCTCTAAATTATACCACCTGATAGCTCACATAGCTATTATAAAATTTTCTACATATTTGATGGGTAATTTGAGTTGCAAAAATTCAATAGCATATAACAATTCTGTAAAACAACAACAACAATAATAATAATAATAATAATAATAATAATAATATAATAATAATAATAATAAGATACAATTTGCACATTATTCTGTAAAACCTGCACTATAAAGTGCCTTTACAGTGGGAAGAAATGGAAAACACATTCTCATGCTCTACTGTTTGCTCTTATTATTCCTTTTAAATATAAATTCTACATTATGAGTGTGCCTCCTATGTATAACTCTGTCGGCACAAGTTTTTTTTTTTCATATTTGGTTATATCCCTATTCATACTTTGTACAGGTACAGTATACTTTAACTTTCTATTATGTGTTCCAAGGACTTTTTCTTTGTATTATTCCATTGTATGTTTTGTAAAAGTTTCATGCCTTATGGCTTAAGCATTGCTTTTAGTTCCTGTTCAAATTCAAGTCTTAAATTACTCTTCAACTTGTGCACCTTCAGGGATTTTAGAAACATGGTGTGCCAAAATCTTGTCAAATAAAGCAATTGTGGCTCCTTACCACTGTAGAGGCAATGAAATAGGACCACCTTGGCACAGAAAAGAAAAAAATCTCCACCTGTGGTTTTTCACTGACAAAACGGACTGTACCGTATGTTTTTGCCAGTTGGTAAGTCTGAAATTTCTGTTTTAGACATCAATTTTTATTGCTTTTCCCTGGAAAATCCAGTGTCAAATGTCTTACCTCAAGCTCAAGAGACGTTGTGGCACCCAAAGCCAGCAACATGAATATGGTGATAAAATGAGATATCCAACCACACTATTGTACTTAATCACTCATCTTCTATACTGCTTTATTCTGTATTTAGGGTCACGGGGACCTGGAGCCTATCCCGGGAGACTTAGGGCACGAGGCAGGGTACACCCTGGACATGGTGCCAATCCATCGCAGCACTACTGTACTATACTTTAAATATATTGAAAACTCTAGGTTCATCATTTAGAAATTTCAGCATGTCATTAATGCTAAGGTGGTTAACATAACCTAACTGTATTTTAAAAAAATGTGTTTAGTGATGCAGATTTGTTATTGCATGTGCTGTTGCCAAGACTCTCTACAAAACCAATTCGAGTCATGCAGTAGCCCCATCATAGTCCCTATTTCATAGTTCATTCATTGCAGACATTTTTTCCCAAATGCTTTTTTTGTTATTACCACATACAACCCTTGTGCAATATTACAGTCTGCACACTATGAGCTTTTTTTATAGGTTTGACTCTTTTGCAGTCAGTACAGCAGAAAGGCTTTGATGAGCTTTCCTTTTTTGCTTGCCCATATAGAGACATGAGGAGCAAAGATAATGCAAAATTAAAGAAACTGAACATACGGATTGAGGAGGTTTACCATGGCAAAATCTATTATTCAGTTCAGTATGTGATTAAGTCATACGTGCTGCAAGTTCAGAGGTTCAAACTCTGTCTAAAAAAAAAAAAAAAAAGGAATAGTGTAAGGTTAAAAAGCACATTACTACTCAGAAACAAAATATGAGTGTCATGGGTGGGTCAATGACATACCACAGCTCTTTCCTTCTCTGCTTGAGCAACAAATCACCTCCTTAACTGGAAAAAACCTCACTGTAATTGTGTACCCTTAAATCCCATTTCTGACAGTCATTTCAATGGCTTAACACCTTCACTTTATAGCACTTACCCTGTCTCAGCCTGAGGCAGGAATCAAAAGTCAGTTATTTACTGCCCTGGCAGCTGCAATTTATTTCCACAAAAACACATTATATCATTATTTTGTCCTGGAAATACCATAGAGAACCCGTAAACCTATTGTAAATATCACATTTTTTTGAAGTTTCACATTACCATCACTCACTATTAAAGTGTGCCCAGATATACATTAAAGTCGGGCCTTCAACGTCATTTTTATTGACAAAGGTTTGGCCTTTATGTGACATGAATTGTAGCAAAGAAAGAGAGTGTTGTGACCATTATCTAATGTGCTACTATGGCCCATCTGTAACTGAATATGAAGTGGCCCTTTACTTCACAAAATGCGAACACACAAAATACTTCACAAAATAGCACACATACAGTACTGTATGGACCACAAACTGCAGAGGGCAGGATATCTGTTTTGGGTTATCATCAATCTTTTGTGTAAGTTTGACGGGAAAAAGTTTATTAGGGCCAGAGGGAACGTAACAGGGAGTCTTAGGCTGACTTACAGGGAATAGTGAAATGGTAACTGTATTGAACGAAAGACCTTACTTTGTGTCAAGAAGATATCTTAACTCTTACCTTTTCAAATATCAGCTCCCTTTTCTTTTCAGATAAATTCACTCTTGTATACAGTGTCGAACTAATGTTCACACTGCAAGTGAAGGTTCAAAGGGCCTTAAATAGAAGCATGCACAGGTGTCACGTGTTTCCTCTGATTGCTTCTCGGGTTGGGTCACCAAGCAACTGAGGCGTTGGAGACGTTGTTAGTTACTGATGGATTTGACCATCTATCTGCTGAGTTACATCTTCATCACTATTAAGTAAAAAATTACTGGAAAAAGTGTGGTATTATGAGTATTTGAATGAAATGCTGCATTTTTTTTTATCACCACTGCATCCTAGCTTTTTTTCATCTTTATGAATTGTAACAAACCTTCAAAATGACGAAATATTATTATTTGACTATTGTAGTCAACTTAAGTTAGTGATTCCCTGATTAAGGTAAGACATTGGTTTGGCCTGGTCATTATAGATTAAAAGCTTAAAAAAAAGTTCCAGATAGACTGAAACAATTATGAACTTAAATGCAGTGGTGGTTAAAAAACTGTAAAAATTAGGCTGAATATAGTTACATATTAAAAATTGCTATTTGATGTATTATGAAATAAATGAAGATATTTGGGGCACAAAACAGATACAGGTAGTGGTACAGTATTGTTTTACACCCCTAGTGTTAAAGGCCCACTGCTCATGACCATACCACAGAATTTTGAGTTTATAGTTGAGGGCTTGCAGAGATTTACAGGGAATGAGCTTCAGGGATAGCAGCGCTGCTTAAATGTGCCACAGTTAAGTCCTTCTACAAAGCTCTTAAACCCCCAATTTTTCTATAGACACCTGGCAGGCTGACATTCAAACCATGATGTAGCTAACCAGATGATGCTTCAGTCTCTGACTTGGGCTAAAGTCTGACTGAGTCTAACCCGCTCATACTCATCTATGACTTAAACCTGGCTTTGAGTTTAACTTCAAAAACTTTGAACAAATTACCTGTAACTTGATTTAACTTCAGAATTGACTCGACCATAACGCTGACCTTGTATTCTATGTCCATTTTCATACTAGAAGAAGCACCACTACCCAAATTCTATACTCAAGAATTTTCTTTATTATTTATCTAAATAAATTGACTGAAAAAGTTATTTCTTAATTCAACTTAAATTAGACGGGTTTGAACTTGTAATCTATATCGAGTATTATTAGAGATAAATAGATTGTCTGATGTCAGAGTGACACATTATGACATTATAGAGAAACAAGGTTTTCCATTGAAAAATTATATTTTAATGATCAAACATACTAGATGAATCATAATCTTAGAAAAATTAAAATAAACAGCTGGAGAGTGCCACATAATGTTGAATCCCACAATATCGTGTTCATTAACTGTTCAAACTAACAGTTTAATGTCAAGCTACTGGTAGATGTGAGGTTTGTAACTCACAGCTCTGGTTTTAAGATCGATGTTCAAAAGGCTGAGATGGAACACATCCTCATGGCAACCAACAGGAGTAGGTGTCCTGTGAAGACCTCTGTGTATAATTGAGCAACCAAGACCTGGAATGAGAAGAGATAAGGTTGGATTTTGCTTTCATCTCCAAACCTAAGCTTTTTTTTTTTTTTTTTAGATAACACAGTCATGTGTGAGGCACTGGTGACATTTTCAGCAACGATGCTACAAAAAATGAAAAAGGATTAAAAAAATAAAAGTTAAAAAAACAAAATCTACAAAAACTTGACTTCCTTTGGTCCAAATCACATACTAAATATGGCACTTAAATTTTTAAAAGTTTTAGCTTTTTAGTCATTTCAGATACATTTAATGTTATCTTAATTAACTGAAATATATAATTTCATACATTTTCTTAGTCATAACATGAATAGTAGGGTGAACTTCCTACTTAACAATTTTAGGGTTTTATAGAGTCTCAAATGTATAATAGGTGTCTATCTATCTATGTATCTATCTATGTATCTATCTATCTATCTATCTATCTATCTATCTATCTATCTATCTATCTATCTACATTAATATCTTAATGTCACAGCTGATTGTGTATATCCCAATAAGCTATAGCATTAACATGTTATCATTTATTCATTTATTATTAAACCAGTAAATTGGCAACATGATCATGGGGCCTTAAGGCTCATAAATGCCCGGGAGGACCAAAGGATAGCCCATCCGGTCCAATCCCACAGAAAAGTCAATGCAGAACAAATTGCCAAAAAGCTTAATGCTGGCCACAATAGAAAGGCTCCAGAACACCCAGTGTACTACATCCCAAAGTCAATAATTTAAGTGGCTGAGATGAGATCAAAACCAAGACCAAAGCAGGGAAGGACTGATTCAAGTTCAAGTTCAAGTTCAAAACCAGACATCGTAATTAATATGTTTTTTGGTAAAATGTAAAACATTCAAATGATAGGCAGTCCTTAAATTGATACAAAATACATATTCCAGATACAATCTTAGAAATCATTGTGCACATAAAGCGACATATTAAGACTTCAAAAACGTAGGTAAATTTTGTGTACTGCATTAAACATTGTAAATTAACACAATACTTACACAAAATGGACAATATAACAAGGAAGTTTTTCAAATAAATATATACAAGGATATGATTGGTATGACATGACCCAACCAGTTATTGAACCTCCACAAAAACAGTGCATGGATATTTTTCTTTGTATCTAAAACACTGTGTGGGAGAGATAAAGCTTGAGGAAGCAAGAGAGAAACACATAAATAAACACAAACTAGAGTAAAAAAAAAAAGCTATATAATAAATTAGTCATACTCAATATTAGCACCCAAAGAGCGCTTTCCATCAAACAACACAGCCTATTAAGTAAAAATTTAAATAATTGGAGGTGAATTACTTAGTCTCATCTCTCTGCTAATACATCTCTAATTCTTTCACACAAGTAAAGGGCAGTTCCACAAAGAGTGGCATTTATACATGTCTGAGCCAACATTAGTGAATGTTGATGTAATGTGGCTTTATACAGATTAGACATGTACTGTACTGTAACTTAAGAACATTTCATCACTGCGTGCTCTGTTCTCTCAATCTTTTACAAAGTTAACACTGCATTAGCTAGACTCCTACCTTAGGGGGAAATAGCCAGCAAGTAACTGAAACCAGTGCCCTGAAACATACAGTACATTGTTAGTTACTGTAACATGTTTAGAATAAAAATCTGCTGTGTCTTCTTTGTCACTTTTTTTTTCAGATAAACTCTTAGTGTTTTAAGTAGCCAGCCTTTTCCACGGAAGGTTTATCTGATAAAATTTCCCAAAAAGTCGGTTTCTTTTGGTGCACCTACTGTATTTCTCAGTGAGTGCATGAAGGGGCAGGAATGGGTGACAGTTCAAATTAGGAATAAATCAAGTAATTGGTTCCAATTTTAAGCAGAATGTTTTACATCCAACCACAGTGATGGGGTTAAATAAATCTGACAATGCACAGGCGATTTAGTAATTCCCCACAGTTGCGGGTTTGACTGGTTTAAAATGAAATCCCAAGTCTGATTTGGCTGAGACAGAAATGGAACTGAGTAAAAATGTGGTCGATTCCAGGACAAGACCAAGACCTTCAAAAAGGCTAATCTTGAGTACTGGAGCTCAATATGGTAAATGTCAAACAACAAGCACCTCAAAATAACTTCTTCAAGTCAAAATATATCTATATAAATAAATGTAAGGTTTTGTCTGTACAGTACATTGGTCAGAACCTGCTCTTTCAATTGAATTTTTACAATTGAATTTATTGGTACCCGAAACCAGTCTCAGAGAATTTTCCTTCTGTATATTTGTTGGTCTGTCTATCTGACCAGAATTCAATGAAACTTTGCCAGTCCTTTGGTGTTTGCCTGAAGTTAAACCTGAGACATAAATGAAAATGGTGAGTAGAGATTATGAGCAGTTATGTGCCAGATTAGAAACCTCAAGTTTGCCCATGCGTCAAACTGTATGCACGTCTTAAGTCGATAGCTGGACAAAATTTAAAGAAGCTTTGTCAGTAAATAGATATCTGCTTTTAACAGAGTTTAACCTGCACTATAAGTGAAATCAAACTTTTGAGTAAAAGCGATGCTAATGCCTGATTTAATAATCTACTTATAAATTAATAAGCTACTAATAAGCTACTTGCTCAATGTAAACAAATACCTGCACCAATAAATATAAATTAGAAAACCTAATCTGAATATTTTTACTGGGATTAGTTAGTATTTTCACTGCTGAAACTGTAATCTCCGATTACTGAACAGGAGTGTATGTGGATGACGATGAAAGAAGTAGAACTTAGCGTAAACAATGTTTTGGATGCTTTACCTTACATATTTTTTTTTATTTGTATTAATTCGTTAGGCAGAGAGTTTTGCTGTACAGAAAGACTGGCAGACATATACCTGGGGGTTACGTAGCTTAGGTCATGAGCAGTATCGTGAACTCATTTTCTACGTTACTTCCAAATCCTGCCGAAGAATTCATCTCTTCAAGGAAGGCTTTATGCTACAGTATATTTTGAAATCTAGCTGTGAAGATTAGTGCTTATTCAACCACAAGAGCATTAGTAAGGTCAGGCTTTGAGGTTGGGTGAGTAGGCATGGGGTGCAGTCGTTAGTCCATTTCATCCGAAAAAGAATTTAATGAGGTTTAGGTCAAGGCTCTGAGGTTTTTTAACTCCAACCTTAGCACATCATTCATTTATGTAGCTTGCTTTGTACATTGTATCTCTATACTGGAACAAGTTTGGACGCCTTAGTTCTGGTGAAATTGTAATGCAATCATATGTAATGACTATACAAAAACAATTGTGTGTTTCCAAACTCGTGGTAACAGTTTGGGGAAGAAACATAGTGTGATTGTAAGGGCTCCCGAAGTTTTAGCCAAATAATACAGAAAATGGTATTTACAAAAGCATAAATATACAGAATATTGAATTTTTTCACAGTTTAATGATACAAATCTGTTTTCCCACATGCCTCCAATTTTTCTTGTTTCCTAGTCATCAATGCTCTCACTTTGATTTCTGTCTCTTTTGCTTCTGCTTTATTGATTTGCCTACAATAATGAGGTCCACTTCTAACCCTTGCTATGGATTTTGTCTCTGATGCTTGAATAATCCTTCTTTTAAAGAGATGTTGATCTTTTTTTAGTTTTAAATACTGCATCAGAATGCATTCATTACTTTACCTCATACTGTATTCACCACACTACCAATAGCATGTTGTGAGATAATTAACTGAAAATTGTTCGAACAGATTTTAAATGCTTCCATAATTTGTTATGGTTCAAGGCTAATCAGACATTATAACTAAAGCCTACAGAGGCTTTAAGGGTATAATTTTATCAGTCAGCTACTGCTGGAAATAGAATGGGGAAAACTAGCTTAGCAGCATACAGTAGCAGCTGGCATGACCTACATTTGGTTGTTAAACATTGTGGCTAATCTCAAGATTGATCTGCTATTAATGTTGTAATTTCTTTACATTGTTAAAAATAAGAAACAGTAAATACTATCAGTAGGTCTTTGACACTTTGCTGCTAATTAATTATATTCTATTATTATTCCATTACATTTAGAAAGCACATTTAATTAAAATTTTTTAAAGATCCCTTATAATAAACATTGTTTCGTAAATCTACTGTATTTTATTTCACTCTTTTCCAAAAATCTACAAAACAGTAATGTGTCCATCTGGGAGATAGAAATGTGTGTGTGTGTGTGTGTGTGTGTGTGTGTGTTGTGTGTATGTGGTTACAACCTTCAGCTATCCTCACACAGCACGAAACACAGCTGCAGCAATCAAGATAATTTGAAGATGCAATTGCTTGATATAATGAAGTACTTAAAAAGAAAATACCACTCATAAAAAGCAGCAATCCTCCATGCAATCTTTCATCTTTTATTATGGCAAAACAGGGTTTTCATATGATTAAGGTCTTGAAATGTTTATTGTCATTTCCCTGAATGGTAGGAAGCCTATTTGATCCTTCCTCCTGTCAAGCGTTCGAGGAGAAGTTACATTTTCAATAATGAGATGTGTGGTATAATGATCCACAATGAGCTAAAGTTATGAGACATGCTTTCAAAGTAAATGACAGTCTTTTAGGTGTCCTTAGTCACTGAGACAGCCGGTACTGTTCACTTAACCATCGTTGTGAAATTAAATGAATTCCATGGCTTGCTTAGAATGAAAACAAAAATTCGCATGGTAAAATGTTGGGTTTAGAAATTAAAAATGTAATCACTACAGTCAACCACAGAGGTGTCAAGTAACGAAGTACAAATACTTTGTTGCTTTACTTAAGTAAAATTTTGGGTATCTATTTTTTACTGGGGGAATTATTTTTTAGCCGACTTTTTACTTTCTTCTCCTTACATTTTCACGCAATTATCTGTACTTTCTACTCCTTACTTTAAAAAAAAAAGCCTTGTTACTCCTATTTTATTTCAGCTTGTCATTCAAAAAACAAAAAAAAAAAACATCCGGATAAATCGCGCCATCCGGATGGAGCGAATTTGATTGTGGTTGGATGAGAAGTACTGTATAAACATACCATTCCGACACCCTATTGGTTGGTACGAGATCCATCACACCTGCACATGATGTCACGTCACACACTCCAGCAAGGACGTTTGAATAAAATAGCATTTTCGGTTGATAAGGTTGTGATAAGTAGACGAAGATGTCCATGATAAAGTCTCATGATTCAAGCGAAATGTCACAAACAAGCACCAGCGAGGAAGGTAACAGCACCAGGAAGGCAACAGGAATGATATATATATTTATATTTTTGATTAATCATTCATTCTAACAGCACTAATGTTTATTGTAGACAACCATACAAGGGTAATTGTTACTAAGCCTGCCCTGGGTGCACTACTTTTTTTGTATGTAGCCCTCACAGATTCCTGCAGCTAAGCTTGGATCTATATTTACATTCCAATAAAGGTTACCGATGACATGCCTCTGAAGTTTGACTTTTTGCACCATTAAAATACTTATAGGCAACTAGTTATCATATATTTTTCTCCATCAAACATGTTAATGCTCAGTAGTACACATATATGGTTCTTTAATGTATTTGCATTGTACTAAAATGCATTCTTTTTAAATTGCCATATACAGTACAGTATCCCAAATCACTATGGACATTGAAAAATGCAACAAACAAACAACAACACATTTTTCTTTTTTTTTTTATAACGTGTTAGTGCAGTATATAGGCCCGTGGCACAGCCTAAGCTTTTATCCTTAATGCTTGTTTTCCCCGCGTGTTACTTTTACTTTTATACTTTAAGTAGTTTTGAAACCAGTACTTTTACACTTTTACTTGAGTAAAAAGCTTGAGTTGATTTTTCAACTTCTAAAGAAGTCTCTTTAAACCCTAGTATCTATACTTCTACTCAAGTAAAGAATGTGAATACTTTTGACACCACTGGTCAACCATAATGTCAGACACATACTTGTGAAAACATCCACTACAAAATGACAATAAAATGCTAAATTCAAGCAATGACTATAAATGTAACAATGACTTTTTTGTCACTTTAAACTTTGTCTTTGTTAATTTATTTTGAACGTAGATATTCTTTATTAGGATTTTTTTTCATGTAGAAATACCTTTATAATACCACAAAACTACAAAAGTACTGAAAGTGACATAGTGGTTAGCATTTCCAGTTTCGAGAGTTTAAGTTCTGCCTCCGGATCTGCGTGCATGAAGTTTGCAGGTTCTTCCTGTAGTTGCTCCAGTAGTCCAAACTCATGCTGATTTGGCCAACTGGCATTTTCAAATTGCCTGTAGTGTGTAAGTGAGTGCATACATGCTTGTGCCCAGTGTTGGATTGGCACAATGTCCATGGTGTACTCCGCCTAGTTCCCTGGGATAGGCTCCAGTCATTCCACTACCCTGAATAGGATAGCCAGTATTAAATTTAGTTTTGCAGCAAACATTTTGGAAACTGAGATGTGAGTCTTCTCAATACAAGGATAGTCTTGTTGTGTTGTGTGTACAAGTCCATGTCGCAACTGTGATTAGGTCATTAGGGAATACTGTTGCAATAAATGGGTGTACTTTGTCTCCAACACTGTTTAAGTATGTGGTATGTGTCATAGGAACATCCATATACAGCAAAATATTGCCCAAAGCATTGCACGGCCTCTGCCATCTTGCTTATGGCATTATGCTCACATTGCCTTTGTAGGCACTTTTGACAGTAGACAGTGGTCAGCATGGGCACTCTGACTGGTGTGTGACAATGCAGCTCTGTAAGCAATAACCTGCATTGCATTATGTGTCTTGATGCCTTTTTATTATAACCAACATTATCTTTTACAGCATTTCTCTCTCTCTCTCTCTTCAGTAGCACTTCTATGGGATTGAGCCAGACAGGCTAGCCTTTCCTACATGCATCAGTGAGCCTTGGACACCAGGTGCTATTGTATCAAGATAATCAATGTACTTCACTTTACCTTTTAATAGTTTTAATGATAAGGGTAATCCATGTATGGGTGTACATACTGTACCTTGTCCACCTTCATACACAGACATTTTTATGTGTCTATAAGATTTTCTTGTTAGCAAGTCTGCCACTACATCTCTCCGTCACACTCTTCTGTTTCGGCTTCTATCCTCCCGGGCCTTTTTTTCCTCTAAAGCCTTTAGAATTTTTAACACTAACATGCAAAACGTCAGGCCCCTAGCAACCCATGGCCTTGTTTCCTGCCCAACGTATTCTTTTATTACAAAGGAATTTTCATTTTCTCTTTTTTTCAGGTTAGACAAATGGCTGCCAAAAGGTCAACTAACTATGGAACATTTTTTGTTTATTTTATCCAAAATTTGATTTGATACTAGACTAAAGTAACATTTAAATATTCCATCTAAAATTATATAAAAATTAAAGCAGCAGAACATTAAAGTAATGGTTATTTGGATTATAGAGCTTCTATACATCTGACGTCTTTTATATTTATAAATCATACACCTGTACGAGAATATCTACACTTAGTACAGCAATAAAAATACAGGCATACACTGTAAACCCTAATGCTCAAAGTAATTAAACATATTGCGTGCTGTTATTTTAAATAATTGCAATTAGTTTAAATGAATAGACCTTAATGAGTATTTAGAACTTTTGGGTATTTATGAGTTTGTGGAAATTACACTTATTGCACTCAAGTTAGCTGAACAAATTTAATATTTTAAGTATCTGTAAGTACTTAAGTAACAGTAACTGTCACCTTAAAGTTCCACCACTTAAAATCTTTCAGACTAGCGATTTTGTGTCTGACATCGTTGGGGCAGTAGGGCACTGGTGGCTCAATGGTAGGGGTGAAAAGCCTGGGTTTGATTTCCAACAACTTGATGAAGTGCCAGTCCCAAGCCCAGATACAATAGGAGGGTTGTGTCAGGAAGGGCATTTGGCGTAAAACCTGTGCAAGCTTGTGTGCGGACCGGATTGTCTGCTGTAGGGACTCATTGCTGGGAGCAGCCCAAAGACCTAAAACAATTTATGTATATATATATATTTGCTAAAAAACAATCAAAAATAGTTGTTTTTTTAGCTTTGACAACTTAAAAAATTAGTTAGGCTACTCAATATTGCAAAAAAAGAAAATTAATATTAATAAAATAAAATATTAATATGAATGACTACAACAAACTCAAAAACTCATGGTTCCGTTTACTTAAAACTGGAAACATCATTACTTAAAAAATTGTATGTAACTGATTACCTCAAATTTTTGGAGTTTTGCCAACTTATTTGGATTTACAGTGTATGTATTTAAATACAAACATATACTTTTAAAACAAATATTTTAATGTTATGTTTCAATTGTTTTTTTTTTTTTTTCTGTTTTTTGTGTTTTTTACTGTTGTGTTTGGTACTGTAAGACTCTTATGTTGTGATAGCACATGATACACTATATGGACAAAAGTATTTTGACCTGCAATTACATTGTATCCCAATACATACACTCAAGTATAGAGTTGGTTCCCCTTTTGCAGCTATACTGTAACAGCTTCCACTTTTCTTGGAAGACTGTTCACAAAATTTTGGAGTATTTTGTGGGAATTCAAACCGACCCAATCTGTAGAGCATTTATGAGGTCTTGCACTCATGTTGGACGAAAAGGCTTGGCTTGCAATGTTCGTTCCAGTTTATCCCAAAGGTGCTTGTTGAGGTCAGGGTGCCATGTTGAGGTCAGTGCCAGTCAAGTTCTTCCACACCAAACTCATCAAACTATGTCTTTATACTGTAGTCCTTGCTTTGTGCACTAGTGTTCAGTCATGTTGGAATAGAAAAAGGGGCCTTCCCCAAACTGTTGCCATAAAGTTGGAAGCATAGTATTTTCCAAGATGTTTTAATATGCTAAAGCATCAAGATTGTCCCTTACTGGGGATAAGAGGCTTGATTGAAACACCTAAATTCAATAATGAAAAGGTTTGGCCAAATACTTATATATAAGCTTATATGCTTATATAGTGTAGATGGATATGCATGTGTGCTCCCTTACTTAGATTTCCAAATCTATTATTACCAAATATATCAAATAAATTGACATTTATATGCCTGCATATAATATGAGCAAAATAATAATTAACCGTTAAACAACAAGAACAACGAAGATCCTCTGACAAAAGAAATCTCTTAAATAAAGAGGACTTTGCACTTTCCTATTTCTTGGCAACAAGCTGCATTTTTTTTGTCTCATTATCTTTGAGAGAAAAATCATACTGGATGATAAGGGAACAAATACTTAAGAGAAGTGATCACAGTATCTAACGTGTCATGTATGGCAAAATAGCTTTTATTAGAACAACCCAAAGCACTGTAGCAGTCCATAGCCAAGCACTTAATCACATGCAAATGGAGATAAACACAGAAGATCCATAATTGATGTCAAAACACAGGGAAATGTCACAACCTAGAATACATGTGAAAATAAGAGAAAAAGGCTTGACAATATTTGATGCAAAAAACAAAAAAAAAAAGGCCAAAGGTACTTGAAGGAAACGAGAAAGCAAAATGACAAAACCAGGTGTTAATCATGCTGGGAGTAGCACAGGGAATTTCTGGTCTCTATTTGTATGCTATACAAGGCGTCTGGAATAGTGAGATGTTTTAATGAAGGCACTTGAACTCCTGTTGGTGTGTAAAACATCCACATTAGGACCATTTGCCCCAGGGCTGACGATTATGCTTTCCTAGCCACCCTAATCAACCTCTGGTTGACTCTGGGGGGAAAACAGCTCATTACTTGAATGCATTCATTATAAAGTCCCTACTGTGCTCAAAGTTCAGTGACCACACTTCATTTACAATTGAGCAACAATTAAAAAAAGAAAGAAAGAAAACAATAATTGTAAAATAAAATGGTAGTGATGCCCTTGCGGGGAACATTCTCAGTTACTTTTGTCAATTGGGCTTACCTGGATTTAGCTCCATCCTGAATAAAAAGCAATTAGAGGATAAATGCACCAACTGTGAATAGTAATAGTTTAGCAGTGGGGATCAAACTTCAGTGTTTGTAATACCATCATGGTCCACATAAACTGTAATAAAAATGCATAATCAAAATAATGGGAAATATTATGTCCTAACACCCTAATGCTGTATTAATTTTTATAGCAGTTGCCCCTAAAATGGTTGATTAAATGGAATTTTAACAATGTATGCTTGTATTCACAAATTTCATTAAAACACCACTGCTTTAGCTTGGCAGGCGGAGAGATCGTTCATTCATTTTCCACACAGCTTAGCCTGGATTTTAGCCCAGGGAGCTCAGGGCACAAGGCAGGGGATACCTTAGATGGGGTGCCAACCCATCACAGAGCACAGGTGCACACACAGTTACACAATCAATCAGACAATATGGGCAATTTGGAAACAGCAGTCAGCCTACATGTCTTGGGATTGTGCAAGGAAACCAGAATACTCAGAGAAAACCTACAAAGCACTGGAAAAACATGCAAACTCCATGTACATAGACCAGAGGTACGATTCTTATCCCAAACCCTGGAGTAGTGAGGCAACAGTGCTAACTGCTGAGCCCCTGTGGCCAACCACGAGAGCAAATTTAATTTATGTAGAATGATTTTTATGGAGTTGTTGTTTATGTAAATAGTAAATGAGCTGGCAGCAGGCTATATTGATACAGTCAACCTTATTCTCACCACATGACCCTGTATTGTGTGATGAAACATGTAATGGAAGTGGTCTCCTCCGGAAAACTGAATACTGAATAGTTGGTTTAGGCTGAAATATGATGTTAATTATATGCAACGGATTTCCCACTTATAAGATTAAAAATTTTCCAATAATTTTATACTTTAAACAGTGCTCACCACTGCTACCATCATCAAAGCAACAATTGAGGAAATATCTTTGGATTGAAAACGATATGCTGTTTATGGGGTGTGTGTTAAGGCTCTTACTTATTTGGGAGGTTGACGGTTCAAGCCCTACCCTACCACCAGGGTATCTCTGTTGGGCCCTTGAGAAACACCCTCAACCCTGCCTGCTCCAGGGGCGCTGTATAATGGCTGACCCTACGCTCTGACCCCAGGCTACTAACAAGAAGCTGGAATATGTGAAGAATAAAGTATTTCACTGTGCAGTAATGTATACTGTATGTGACGATTAAAGGTTGAACTCCCTGCACTATATTGTGTGCAGTGTTATAAATAAATCAACTTCTAGATTGCCTGAACAACTTCATGCTCTAACTCTGGGAACGTCAGGTGACTTGTTCCGTGATGTTTTTGCATGGGCCCAAGTGGATGCTATAAAAGCACATTATGTTTTAGTCTCCTTGATTTAGAGGGTGATCTCTCCTGAATAGGGTGGATGGGTGTTGGAATGTTATGACAGACATAATGTTAGGATTCTGGGGTCCATATTTTCTGCTAACAATTAAAATTTATGATACAATTAAAAAAATTGGTTCTTTATGTAACAGCCTCAGGTGCAATCTTATATCCCCTCTCATCTGTTCCAACCCTTTAGCAGGATATTAATCATCAGCATGGTCATCTGTCATCATCTGTATCTGTTTCTCACTGGTTATGCCTGGGTCATGTATAGGTCACTGGGTGGCTTAACAAACAATTAACATTTCTCTGAAACTGCTCAGGTACTGTACAGGGACTGGACTAAAAATGAGAGCCAAATAATGTATGTATAAAATAATGTATTAACTGGTTAAGGCAACTGACTCTTAGCAGCCCATCAGTGACCTTTATTAACCAAACAGGCAGTAAAAGTTAATGTCACTTGTCAGCCAAGTCTTGTGCTCTACACAAGAAAAAATAGTCAAGTTTTTCTTTCCATCTGAGGATTATAAATGGACCAAAATGGTCCCTGTCATCTTTTTTCCCCAAAATCTGTAAAATGCTGCCAATGCAGTTGATGCAGCAAAAAAGGAGAGAGAGAGAGCGAGAGAGAGAGAGAGCATTAAGCTTTCCTCTGCCCTACTGTGCACTTCCATTTCTAGAGATTTGGCTTGCTTTTTTAAAATGAATCCTCTGAGAAAAGAAACCTTTGCAATTATCACTAACGGTCAGAAAAACATTTTTTGCCCAGACTGCACGTATTTTGCTAAACCAAAGAGTAAATTGAAAAAAAAAAAAAAAAATGTCAACAGGGTGGGCACAATAATTGGGAATAACACTGAATTATTTTCTGCTCATTATACAGTACTGCTATGAACAAACAAGGAAACTTAAATGTTCTCTAATTCTCAGGAGCATGCTCTTGTTTTATATCACACATTGTATCTATTAAGGAAGTACTTAAAACATTTGTTTAAGCATTACTTACTCTCTTACTCATTTTTTATAACACTTACACTATACAGGGTAGCTGGTAGCCTGGAGCCTATCTCAGGGGACTTGGGTATATAGCCCCCTCCACCCCCACCCCCAATGCACACACAAAGACACACACACTGTGCAATTGTGGAAACGCCAAATTAGATTAATTTCCGTGTTCTTTTCAGACATGGACAGATCAGACCCACCAAGCACACGCCATACATGCAAAGCCCATGCGCTCAGACTCGAAGACAGGACCCGAACCCTCAACCCTGGAGGTACAAGCTCACAGTGCTAACCACTACACCACCATGCGGCAAATTGTTTAGGCATTTTAGAAACCCTCTTATGAAAGCTTACTTTATCTGTGAGTAAAGGATTAAGGGGGAAAAAAGGACAAAGATAAGAACAATACACTTTGTCAAGTGCTAAACAATATTTATTAATAGAGTATATGAAGAAGGCTAATGTAGGATAGCACAGGGGTGTGGAGGGTAGCATTGCTCCATCATCTCTGGCTCTCTTGAAGTTTTGCATATTCTCCCTCTGTCTGGTGGATTGGCTACTCTAAGAATGTGAATGTGTGTACCCCGTGCCCTATGATGGACTGGCATCAAACACATTTTTGCCTCATGCTAAGTGTTCCTGGGATAGGGTCCAGATTCACTGTGAACCTGACTAGAATAAAGTACTTACTGATGGTGAATGAATGAATTGAATGAATGAATGAATAATTTAGACGATATAGTAGCAGGACAATAGGTAGTAGAAATGGAACAGCCTTCTAGTTAGGTTCAAACTTTCAGTTTAAATCAGACACTTATTCATTCTGTTCGGCATTTTGTGAAACAGTATGACCAGATCTGGGAAGTTCATGGGCATATAACATTTCGATGCTATTCCCAAGATATTTTCAAACTCAGGTGTGTTGATAGTTCACTAAAAGGACACTTTCTTACTTGATTTCTTTACGGGTTTATTTAACCTTTTACTTTTGGCTGTCCTTTTTACTCAACCTGTCAGGGCAAGACCTGCCAAAGTTGCCACTTGCACTCTCTTGCAAAGTACACCTTTTTAAAATCCACCAAAGATACAAGCATACAAAATAGTCTGCCCTTTCTCTGCCTGATTCAACCTGATATGATTCGAGCACAATTAACTCACACACTTCTGCTGAGGACGGTTCCATATGGATAACACAAAAAATGATGCTTCCAAAATCATTGCCCCAGTGGATAATCTTACCTAAATACTGTGGCGACTGTGTAAGGAAAGCTTTTTTTATGATAAAGACTGATCTGTGAGCAGCCCAAAATCTCCTCACACTGAATGTAATTCAGTGTCCTTACAACTGTTTACTTTTATACTCTTCTATACACCTTTACCATAACATGCATCACTACACGTATGGTACCAAGTCTGGGAGGAGGCACAATATCTACTGTATCTTTCTGATGTTAGCAAGATAAATATCTTTCGATGTTAGCGGCAAGCTTAATATCTTAGACTTTAAAACTGTAGGCATTAATTAGCGGACAGATAGCTAATGCTAGATAGTAGTTGCACTACTAAGTGCAGACATTGTGCAAAAGTTTAAGGTTTATTTTGAGCTATCCATCTACTACTTGTTGAGCTATTGTACAAAAGCAATATTACACTCAAAGGCGTGCTGTTGTGGTGAATATCAGCATGGCTCTGATGCCTATCACTGCATCACAGCCCTGCTTTTGCCCCTGTAATCCCACCATTTGGTTCACCCTCGACAGTTCCCACTGAATAATCTAACTGGAATGAAAGATTATAATAAATGGTAATAACAATGAGACATTTAAATACGTGTATCATCATGTGTTGTAATAACTGGTAATTACACTAATTGTCAATCACAACATGGGTAAAAATAGGTCGGTATGTTCCGCAGTACTGGAGAGAGAGCAACTGCCAGCCAAAACCCAAATTCAAAACCAGACACAGAAACTTTCAGCACGAAAACACATCTGATAAGGTTATGTCACCATAAACAACACTTTGTCTCCTTTATAATTGCTTCTAAGTCATTCTGAATGACCTTTTGTGTTGTTTTTCTTTATATAAAGAAAGCTACAAATATAACTACTGTAGCTTCTAACATGAGGCTGAATCGCAAATCATTCTCAAACAACAAATGATTATACACTCTAGCTGCTATTCAACTCCCATCATTTGATTCACCCAGTAGAGAACTGATTCTCTTTTGAATAAGCATTTAAAATTGAATGGCAAACTACCATTATGGCACCATCCTGTCCTATGACTTTATGTTTAAATACATTTACTAACCTAAAAAAATTATACTCATTGGTGGGTTTGAAGGCAACATAAATGATTGTAAAACTCCAAAGACAATAATAGGGAAATTGGTTAATGTTAATATTTAGAAACTGACTTGAAGCATAGCTTTAAATTAGATTATATTGGATTCAACTTGGTCATTGTACAGAGTACATGGACAGAGCCAATAAAATGCAGTTAGCATCTAAACAGAAGTCATAGGTGGCCTATTTACAATAAATAAATATTTGTGTTATATACAGAGGATGCATTTGGATATTGTATTTAAATTTAGATATTGTATCAAACTAGACCACACTACTTTATAGGAAAGTCTGTACAAATGAATTAAACACCTCTTATAAACCAGAGCACTACAAAATCCATGAGTGAGAAATTATTTTTATGTGTATAATGAATTGAAGGGCTATGCACCATGGGGACACGTTATAGTTAAATGACCCACACAGGCAGGGGACTGTAACACTTTCAGGAACTGCATGTAGATTTTAAGAGGCGAATATTTTTGGGCTGTATTCTTAAGAAAAGTTAGAGTAAGAAGAAAAAGTATCCGAAAATGTTAGGCTCCAAGTCTGTTTGGTTCAAGGGTGGGTCAAGGTTCAGTTCAGTGTATGTGAGGACCTTCTGTTAAGGATTCTCTATACGTTTATTGCTTTTTGGTTTAGTGTTGTTACTAGCAAGTCTGTTTCTGTTGTTGTTGTTGTCTGTATGAATCCATAACACATTCTAGCAATACTGAGAATACAAGGAGAGGAGAAAAGAATCTCCACAAAGACTTAATGGAGACGTGAGACAGCAAAGCAATCATTATACCATAATTTTTTACACCTACAGCATTTGGCAGATGCCCTTATCCAGAATGATTTAGTTTGATTTAGGGCCCAACAGTGGCAGCTTGGGTTTGAACCCATGACCTTCTGACTCAGAGACCAACAGCTTAACCACTAAAGCTACCCGTCTTTGTTTGAAGTTTTTTTTAATGGTACAGCCTTCCATATTTTCTTCATATTAAATTAAAATAAATGCTATAAATTAAATTAAAGAAATGGGAACAGATGTTTTTTTATTATTATTTTGTGACTAAAAAGTGCCTAAAATACACAATTTAAACATGGCTGGGTTATGTAACAAGGCAAGGCAAGGAAAGTTTATTTGTATAGCACATTTCATACACAATGGTAATTCAAATTGCTTTACATAAAATATAAGCCCGTCATAATATAATATAATCATAATGTGATAATCATAAAATGAAATAAAAAATAATAGCAATAAAACTTTTGAAGAAAATGTAAAATTTGATTTAAAATGTTAAAATAATTAAAATTTAATTTAAAATAAAGATAGAAAACGAATAAAAATGTATTTAAAATAAAAACAGAACAGTTTAAAATATTAGGTAAACATAAAATAATGCAGTCGGTTCGGACATAGCGCAGTGCTCATTTAATAAATGCATAGCTAAATAGTTTTAAATGTGACTAATGTTTTAGCATCCTTAGCAGCAACCTCATTTCACCTCGTATCTTCCAATCACTCAGCATATTATACTGATTACTGGTCTGATCATCTGTCATCATCTGCACTTGCTTCTAACTGGTTAATGCCTTACATTACATGTTTTTTTTTATGCATGCATGATTTATAGGTCACTGTGTGGCTTATCAAACAACAAACAATTCTCTAAAACTTGTCATCTACAGTGTCTGGACATAAAATGAGAGATAAAAAAGGTCCTTAAAGAGAAAGCCTGGAGAACTATTCCTCAAGACTAGATTAAAAATCCAAGTTTGTCGCTTTGGAAGCAAATATGAAGAAATGAGGTGCGGCTCAAGACTTTTGCACAATGCTGTATGTATAGCACTTTGTTTGAAACTTTATATAGTTACACTGAACAATTGGATGCAGCAGTATGAAATGCCTCAGTTAGTGCAGCAGACAAAATATGTCTGAATCAAACACACCATCTGTGATTATGGTCATTCAAAATCTCATGGCATCTGGCAGCCACTACACACATATTGAAGAAAAAAAAAAGATTTTATACCAGCTGCATTCAGTTACTTGGTGGAAAACCTGACAATGAAGTATTTTTTTAATACAATTGACTTAATAGACTTGAAATTTGACTTTGGGGAAGAAAAAAACACATCACCAGTGGACACTTCTAACAGACCTTCTGTTCATCTAGCAGCTGTGGCTCTTCGCTGAAGCAGCTATCCGTGCATAAAAAATACGTCTTAAATGGATGCAGTAGTGCTTTGTAGCCGCAACAGTAAAATACAGTGAGCGAACAGGACCAGCAAGGCCAGTTCTTTTGTTTTTGGCATAATTTGAATGCATACATTTTACAGGCTTGAAACAAAAATCTGAATATGAGACATTGAACATCTACTCCAGCCTCACCTACAGTAGAGTTTTTTTATTTTATTTTATTTTTATACATGTAAAGGCTGTGTTTGGGAATGCAAATGGTAAATAAAAATTTACAATGATCAATCAATTACAAGTAGAACCTTAGAAGCAGCAATATTTCGCACCAAAAATATGTCAGCTACGATACACTCCTAACAAATTCTTATTTAAATGCATGCAATTTCCTAATTCACATGGTATCAAATAAGTCTTTTTTCACTTTGAAATTAGTATCTTGCTTTTATATTACATCATATTACATTTGACAGCAAAGAGGAAAAAATCCTTATTCAGTCCACATTTCTATCTTTTTGCGGGGCTTACATTTAGAGTGTTTAAGAGCAGCAGTCTTTCCCTGGTCCTTTATTTACTGTTAAAAGCCAGTGAAGAAGATTTTCTCTACATTTCATCACTTTAGTATTATCTGGCTTAAGAGTGACTTGCAGAGAGAACCTTACAATGCTAATGTCACCGTCTGACTTGTAAACAGAACACACATTCATGTCTAGAGGCTTTTATTTTGTGTACTTTAAGCAGGCATGAAAACAGTTTGTGAATAGAAATGGGTGTGGTATTTCTCTGGTATTCCTTTCAGAAATCCCAGATATTACTAATGTGACTTCATCAAAGCAATTTTGATTCATAAATTCAACCTGCAATGACCTGCAATATTAGTTTGATGACTGTGATCGAAGTGCATACACAATTTAGCAGTAACCATTTGGGGTTTGTTTGTGTCCCATTCAGAATGCCTGGTCAAATCTTTAAGTTACTAATAATCCACAATTCTTGTCTGCCTCTTAAATAGTTCTTGATAGTTCATGATAAAACATTGCTATTTAATTACTTCTCATGCGGAACTTTTTAATCAGTTGCTCTGATTACTGTGCTCTAAGTATTGAAGTACTCTACCTACAGCAATTTCTTTTTTATATGGATTTTAATACTGCCTGCAGTTTGGCTATTAACCATTTTGTACTTTGGGCAAACACATCCATTTTCAGTGTACAGCAAATGTTTCCTCAGTGTAGAAAATAACAGTCTGTATTCCCAACAGTACCTATTTGCCTATGCAGAAGCTCAAGACCTCCAGGGTAATTTATGACTGGAAAAAAGCAATGAATTCTCTTGCCTGACTGCTGTGTGAGCATCTAAACCGGCATTAAAACAAACCTAGGTTATTCTGCTGGCCCGCCCAAGCACAAGGCCTCTCTGATCATCATTACCACATTCCTGACTTTATTCTCTTATCTCATGTGCCTTCTGCTGTCTTAATCATCGCATATACATTGTTTTACCTGTGAAGCTTTAACTGGGTCATTGCACTTAGTTCCTATGCCTCTATATTGTACCATCAGGCCTCACATTCACACTAGAAAATATAAGGCAAGGATTGAATACAATTATTAATGTTCAGTGAGGAGTGAGATGTTTAATAGTGAAACCATGCATGCTGGTATTCAGCCATCATATGTAAGTACAGACTTTTGCACTGTTCAGAGAATTAGAAAAATTAGGTTGGAATTTTTCCAGCAAAAATAGGAAAAGGACAGTCACATACAATCCTGTCCTTGAGACAATTTTCATGCACAATATCAGCTCAGCCATGGACGGTCTGCTAACTTTACTAGTTTGCTTTACGTCATAGCATCATGGCATGCTGAAATCATTGTTTTAACCTTTAAGTACATAAACAGAATTATAGAATATCATTTATATTAGAATTATAGAATATCATTTGAGGCCAATATTAAATACATAAATATAAGGCTAATAATGAATAATGGGCAATACACAAGTTCTGTATGTTATACAGGTTCGATTTTTGCATGTGCAATTTTTACACATTCACAAATGTGAATGTGTAGATGTTTGTAGATATGTTTGTAGATATATAAATACACATACATAACAAACAGTCAGGTTTTATCCTTCTTTTAATTTTGTGATTTTTTTTTAAATCATCTGATTATAGCGAGTTTCAGTATTAAGCAAATGCGACCTTGGACAAACAGCAACATAAAACTTTCCTTCTGTGCAATTATTTATTTAACAAAAATGAAGCTTATATAGACAGTTCACGTCAGAGCAAAAACCAAGCAGGAAGTCAAAGGAATTGTCTGTAGACATCCGAGACAGGATTGTCTCATGGCACAAATCTGGGGAAGGAAAAAATTTCTGCTGCTTTGAAGGTCCCAATGAGCACAGTGGCCTCCATCATCCATAAGTGGAAGAGGTTCGAAACCACCAGCACTCTTCCTAGAGCTGGCCGGTCATCTAAACTGAGTGATCTGTGAAAAAGGGCCTTAGTGACCAAGAACCTGATGGTCACTCTGTCAGAGCTCCAGAGGTCCTCTGTGAAGAGAGGAGAACCTTTCAGAAGGACAACCATCTCTGCAGCAATCCACCAATCAGGCCTATATGGTCGAGTGGCCAGACAGAAGCCGCTCCTCAGTAAAAGGCACATGGCAGCCTGCCTGGAGTTTACCAAAAGGCACCTGAAGGACTCTCAGACCATGAAAAACAAAATTCTCAGGTCTGATGAAAGAACTAAAAGTGCCAAAAACAGACTAAGTAGTGAGTTACACCACCGTTCTTGTTGATAACTTTAAACACTTTTAAAGTTTAATTTTTGCTTGATCATGAAATCATGACAATGTGACTCTACTGTATCTGAAGGACAATGACATTAAAGCCATATTTTTGCAGAGATTTTAATTTTTAAAAGATATGGTCTTAAACTTTTGATCAGCTGATGACCAGCTTGTTTGAGTTTAAAAGCAGTTTTCAATAAATTGCTTGCTTTCTATATTTTGTCTCTTGCTTTTGTTTCTTTATTTGGCATTTTGATGAAGAACTTACAACCTTATGATCCACCAGTGTGAAGTGTGAATACTTGTAATATTTTCCCTGGTCTTAAGATTTAGTTTAGGAGTTTAAATATAGTATATGGGCATTACTACATACAGTGGAACATAATTTCTTCCTAAGTTCCTAAGGTTTTTTCCCCATAGGCATACATGCAAATAAAATGTATTCATTTTCTGTCACTATGCACTATGAACTATATTTAACATTTGATTTTTTTTGTTTATATCACAACATATAAAAAAAAGGATGAAAAAGCAATAACTATACAACACGAATATAATATTAAATATAAATATAAAGTGTACTAGAGAGAGCAAACACTTCATTGGTAAAATGTACATGTATTGTTCACGCACCTTTTTTAGGGAGACTTGTTGACATGAAGGAATGAAGGAGAGGAAGATGTGTGGGGAGAAGGTTAGTTTTTGGAAGGAGAGTCTCCTTCTATAACACTGGGTACTCAATCAGGGTTTTTCTCTCTTTTTATATTCTAGGCCACTGGTTTGTACATGGCTGCCATTTTCACTAAAAATAAAGATAAGATAAAGAGAGAAAGAGACTTTATTGTCTTTGTAAAGATACAAAAAAAAAAAAAAAAAAAGCTCTCAGAGACCAGCAGCAATAATAATCGTAAGAATAAACTAAGGAATAATCCAAAGAATAGACACAAAGTAATTGCACTAAAATATAACAACATATACAATGGAATGTATATGAAGTGGGACCAGGATCTTGGTGTAAACAGTAGAGTGCAAAAAAGTGATTGTCTGAGATAAGAAGATATTGCACAAGTTAGACTAATAGCTGGAATAACACAGTTCTGGTGAAAAGTGTTTGGTGCAGAAAAGTGTCTTGTGCATTAGCAGCAGCATAGGGAAGAGCGTCAAACAGCTGAGTTTGTTATAACCGCCTCCAGTTCTCAGCAGTCTATCCAGAGAGATTTTTTTTTCCCCTGTGGAGGGAACTGCGTTGCACAAAAAAAAAAACACTGCTTTATTGTTCTTAAGGTGTAACACTTTGTTCGCCACAGATCTTTGCGGATGACATTTCTTTGCAAAGGCTTGGACGTCTCTCTGCTTTGCCCGAAATTCTTTTATCACGTGAGTGATCTGTGACCACGGACTGAGCAAATTTAATGTTGGGTGATGCACTCATGCCTTAGTTTAACTCATAGCGACGGAGTCGTGTTCTAAGACGGAGTTCATAAACAAAGACAAATTTTTGTTCATGAACTGATTTGTCCGTACTTGGGGGCATTCGTGAACTGAGGTTCCACTGTATCCTTACAGTACCACTTCAACAGGATTTAGGGACTCACTCATCTTCTATAACGCTGTATCCTGTATTTAGGGTCACGGGGACCTGGAGTCTATCCAAGGAGGCTTAGGGCACGAGGCGGGGTACACCCTAAACGGGGTGCCATACACACACTCATTCGCACACTACAGGCAATTTGGGAACACCAATTAGCCTAACCTTCATATCTTTGGACTGTGGGAGGAAACTGGAGGAAACCCACCAAGCACGTGGAGAACATGCAAGCTCCATGCACACAGAGACAGCAATCAAGCCTGGCCAGGAAATCAAACCTGGACCCTGGAGGTGCAAGGCGACAGTGCTAACCACTACACCACCATGCCGGCTTGTCTGAGAATGATTTGCCTAATACTGATCAGATGGTTTTATTATGTTTTTGCACAAAAAAAAATCATTGGATTAAAAGAGGCAGTACAAACTTGATTGAAAACTTGACTGTGTGTCTGTGTTTTATTTCCTATTAGCATAAATGGGGTGGTTAAGGTGTTGGCCTGCTGATCAGATGGTGTCCAGTTCAAGCCCCAATGCCACTGGACTGCCACTGTTAGACCCTTGAGACCCCCAAATGCTCAGATACAGTCAGGCATCGACCCCATATGTAACTGCCACAGAAAAGACTGATATATCTCCAGGGTGTGTGTATCTGTTGCTCAATGTGCCAGATGGCATGTAGACAGACCCTTATTAGCACAAATGGTCACCCTGTCCTTATGTTTTTGTTTGTTTAATAATTAGTTTTTTTACAGGAGAGCACGACCCCCTTGACATTTTTCTTAATTTGTTAACTGCACAACTTAAAATGGAAAGCTGAAAAGAGGAATTAGTACAAATAATACTCTGTGCATATAATATGGTTTTATTCTTTATTCTTTTTTTCAAATCTTATAAATAACAGAAATTCTTTGTGTGTAACCTGACTGAATGTTCTCTACATAAAACATGTCATGTAATTTTTAAGTCAAGTTTTTTTGGCTTTAAGTTACCAACTCTGAACACAGCCCCATGTTTCTGCCTGTACTTTTCACAGAATCACATGGGTAGTTAAGTTCATTTGTGTGTGTAATGCTTTGGCCGCTTTAGGCCTTGTCTCTTTCGTCTATGCTCCATGAGCAGTGCAGTCAAAGCTCTCCTGTAAAATAATTGGATTTTTGTTCTGGAAACTGCCTTTTTTTCAAGCAGGATTGTGGAAAATATGTTATTAAACTTTTTTTTCTATCGTTCTAAAAAGTCCTTCATTTTAACATTCTTTGAAGATTGTTAGCTGTGTAGATGTTTGAAGAAGAATAGAAGTAGGAAGCGTGCATTAAAAATCTTTTTTTCGTTCCGGGAAAACAACTATAAAGATGAAAGCATGTGAAAATGAAATGAAATGTTTTTTTCATACAAAGACATAGTGGCCATATAACTGATTACAAGAAATGAAATTTATTGGATAGAAATCACTTAGATGGGAAAGTAGGATGCAGTTTATGTCACACACACACACACACACACACACAATATCATGTGATGATTTACAAACTCTTTGTATTTCATACATGTTCCAGTGACACGACATATTTCTAGTTGACGCTGTTCAATATTGTGGCTACAAATCATAATCTCTTTAATCACAATGGATTATAATAGAGGAAAACACAGAGCCAATTCGGTTCATTAGCTCTATTCTCTCGATGGACACTGACCGCCTGATTGCTTCTCCATGCATATTCATGTAATCTCTTGTAACCGTGTTCTACATTACAGTACATCAAAAGCTGTGGGTACGTTATTGGAAAATGCAGTCAATAATTCTTTATTCGATTCAGTTGAATATAAAGGATTGATTAACTGTATTAGGTTTGCATTCATTAACGGCGCTACAGGTAAGTGCTATTCATAGCATTCATCATTCTGTTTAAGCCAACATGCAAAACCTTATCATTTTGTCCATTCAGGTGGATTGCATCTATTGTAATTGTTAGTGAACGAGTCTAAATGTTGCATAGTTTATTACCTGCGTCATGTCAGGTATATCTAAGTAAGCATTGTTGACATTAAACAACACTGGAATACACATTGATTCCTTTTTGATCCATCATGAATTTGTTACTTTAGTCATTATACTGTAATGTAAGTAAATGTCATTCCTGTGGTATAAGTGGAAATACAGTGGTGTGAAAAACTATTTGCCCCCTTCCTAATTTCTTATTCTTTTGCATGTTTGTCACACTTAAATGTTTCTGCTCATTAAAAAAGTGGCCTAGTCAAAGTCCTGACCTGAATCCTATTGAGATGTTGTGGCATGACCTTAAAAAGGCGGTTCATGCTAGAAAACCCTCAAATAAAGCTGAATTACAACAATTCTGCAAAGATGAGTGGGCCAAAATTCCTCCAGGCCCAACCAGTTATCAGGTTTAGGGGGCAATTACTTTTTCACACAGGGCCATGTAGGTTTGGATTTTTTTTTCTCCCTAAATAATAAAAAACATCATTTAAAAATTGTGTTTACTTGTGTTATCTTTGACTAATAGTTAAATGTGTTTGATGATCAGAAACATTTTGTGTGACAAACATACGAAAGAATAAAAAATCAGGAAGGGGGCAAATAGTTTTTCACACCACTGTATATCTTCTGGGATGCCTTTGGGGATGGGTTAGAAAAATAATCCACAATCAAAGCAGGTACCCTGGAGCTGTGCGGTGGGCAAACATAATCCGTAGATGCTTATATTTAATTGATTCTTACTGAAGAATGTATCTCTTCTATGATATTTTATACACCTCGTTGCCTTTTCCCCCTTTTTTATTTATAAATAGTGCTATGCAAGTCAAATTTAACCTTAAAATTATTACTTGGCCCTGGTAGAACAGCACTCATGAGAAAACCTGATCAAATGTTATAATACAGGTTAAACCCTGGCCAAGTTTATTATTCATGGGTCAAATGAAAAGGCACAAAGAAACCAGTACGGATAAAATAGGAAGAAAAAGATATGGAGCAAGAGAGAACTTTTAATAAAGCCTGGACTGCTCCAAACATCTACTGGTTGAATTATTTTTAGTTATATAACAGACACACTGGTATTCAGGGTTAGGGGTAATAAAAGCAATAAAAGAGAAAGCGAGTCCAAGGACAAAGAAAGAAAAAAAAAATCTAAGCTGGTCATTCTTTTAATGGAGTTTACTTCAGTTATATCTTCCTGCCCAATAAGCAATTCTGTACAGTCGATAAAAGCTCCAGCTAAATTGTTTCCTTCCCTTGCAGGGAAATCATCTCAAAATTGGCTTGATATTACTGTTTTCTCCCTGAGTGCATGTACACAGGTCCTTAGTGATTATGGAGCAAAATGCTACAAAGGCACTTGAGTAATTACCCTTTTTACCACACAGGAGAGGGTAATGACCAGGTGTAATGCATGTATACAAAATGGTTGGATAAAATCAATATACTGTATTTTGTAAGGACTAGACTTATTAAAGCAAGTAAGAGTGCGGTAGGCATTACTTCTCAGAAACAGGCTGTTGTGCTTGCTGCGCTGCATTATTTAAAAAAATGGAGTGTGAGGTCAAGCAGAAATAATAAACATTATTTCAATTCCTAATTCAGTTACTTACACTGTACCTTATCTATAACGTGCCATCACTGTGTGTGTGGGTGTGTGTAATACTCACCTTATAGATCGATAGATCGATCGATCGATAGATAGATAGATAGATAGATAGATCGATAGATAGATAGATAGATAGATAGATAGATAGATAGATAGATAGATAGATTGATAGATAGATAGATAGATAGATAGATAGATAGATAGATAGATAGATAGATAGATAGATAGATCTATGGTAAATTCCTTATAGTAGTCAATTTTTTTTATTCTTAACAGCTGATTCATTTATCACATACAGCACTTAACTGCTTAGACCGGAGGTACATTCCAGTCCCACCAGACCTCATAATAGCTGAAGAAGAATAAAACAAGTTGTTTGTTTTGCACTGGCAAATAGAAATTCAACTAAATCATGGCTACAGGCTTTAAATAAGGGGATATAAATTTTAAAAAAGATATTATGATATTATAAGCAAAATCAAGCTTCTTTTGGTAGAGCAGTGCTAAGGATATGAAAAATGGTCCTCCTTAACACATTTACTAATAACAACAGCAGCAGAACCTCCTGCTCCATGGAGACCACCATCTTTCTGTTCACTTCTACATTACATGGAAAACACTCGGTAAAATAGTGAGCCACACTGAGAGTTCCAGGTTCCTGTGTAATACCAATAGAAAAGGCATTACGTAAGACGGGATAGATGTATTACATAAGACGGGATAGATTCATTTTTTCCTTGCTTCACAGGTAGCAACTGTTTCTCCTTAAAACATTTACTAATGACAGCAGCAGAACCTCCTGCTCCATGGAGACTACCATCTTTCTGTAGACTTCAGCCACACTGAGAGGTCCAGGTTTCTATTTAATACTAGTAGAAAAGGCATTACATACAGTAAAACAGGGGAGAGATGATTTCTTTACTTGCGTTCCATGTAGCACCTGTTTTATCATGATAATTATTATTATTATTATTATTAATAATAATAATAATAATAATAATAATAATAATAATAATAATATTATTAATATTATTATTATTATTATTATTATTATGAGCAAGCAAAGTAAGAATCTATGGTGGGGCAATGCTAAGAGTTTAAACAATTGTTCTCCTTAAAACATTTACTAATGATAGTAGCAGAACCTCCTGCTCCATGAAGACCAACATCTTTCTTTATACCTTTAAATGAATAATAAATAGACTACTAAATACTAAATAGAATAATACTAGTAGAAATATATCTTCCTATAAAAGATGGGTGGAGGTTTATTCTTTGCTTGCTTCCCAGGCAAACCCACCTGCTTTCATTATTATTATTATTATTATTATTATTATTATTATTATTATTATTATTTAATATTATTATGTTCCTTATATGTTCCTTATATGTTCCTTAAGGTCCTCATGTGTGTGATGAATATATAATTTGGTTGCATAAATATTTTTTTATTCCAAAACCTTTCTGCTTTCTATATTAGGAAAAAACGCTGAAAGGCATATTGTTCCGCAGAAACATACCAATAAATGGGTGGTTTGATAGGGCCTATAGACTTACTTTAATCACCTCCAAGATGATGATTGATTTTCAATAACATATCCCAGTGTGCATTATTCCTTGTATACTATAGCCATTTGTCAGTGATAACACTTGTTTTATTTAAAAATGAGATGTTATAAGTTTTACCCATTTACAGTTGCATTTAATGTTCTGAAACATTCTTAAGACGAGTAAGTTCCTGTTATCACTTATGAAACTGTAGCTATAAATAGTTGTTTCCTCACCAGCCTCTCTTGGTTTCTCTGTATCTCTCACTCCGGGAAACCACAAGTTCTTTGTCCTGAGGTCTCTGTTATCAAAGCAGAAAAAATATACAGTATATTCCAATGTTTGACACTAAAGTTTTTTTTTTTTTTTTATATTTAGCAAATATCTAATTAAGGAAAATGCCACCCTAACAGCAATTGTATATTTTTTCCCCTGCATGACATGTAAAATTATTAGGCTTAGATTATGCGAAGCATCTGTGCTGACAATGAGTTATTAATATAAAAAACAATAATGTAATAAAATTGGTTCATTAATTTTAACCTGTCATTTGACACTACACTGTAGCTGGACTAATGTCATAGTTTTTTGTTTGTTTTTTTAATAGAGAAAATTAATCAATATGTTCTGACCTAACAGAGGTTGGACAAAAAAAAAAAAAAAAAATTATTTCTATCAATAAGGCTTTACCTAAATAAGCTGGCTTTAAAAAGATTTTTACAAGCCTTTTTGTTTATAATTAATACAAAGATGTACTTGGTCTAATAAAGTTTCCATGACATGTCATTCATCAACTAGAAGCTATGAGCAAAAAATTAATCTTGCTCGTCTGATAATTATTTTATCACCCTACCTGGTTTTATCATGCATCTTTAATGTGCGTATTTCCTCCCTTCATTTTATGCACAGAGCTAATTTGGCTCATCAGGTCTGATTGATCAAATGAGAAGAATGAAACATATTGTACGACCTGCCTTCTGGCTAGTTTCATATCAGCATGGCTTGCTTTCACCATGCAGCAGACTTAGTAGTGTCCATGGGGGTGTAAATAAGTACAGGAAGGTAAAACATTGGGACTGGGATTAGGGAATAACTAGTGGCATGTTTTCAGGCAGAATCAGTCATTATGAATTATGTCTCAGAACCCTAGTTCTAAGAATACACTTGTACTTGCAGCGTCTAATATTATAATTATGAGTGCTAGCCGAACAGACCCTGTGGCACAGTATGATTTTTAATGCGCTACACATAAAGTAATGCATGTTTTTGGTTTTGGAAAAATACAATTTTGGCAAAACTGTGGAAACACACTAATATATAATTTATTAAACCTTTCATGCATTTAACTACATTCAAATTAAAAAATATTCGCAATACTTTTCAAATCACATGTTTAACAGGAATTGACATTAATGTAAATTTCAAAAGCCCATCGGAAAAAAAAAAATCTGAATATCAGAATGTATTTAATGTTTATTTTTTGATTAAACCAACAGTAAATTACTTGAACATTTTGTTTATATTTTTATTTCACAGTGTTTAAAATTTGTTAAAACTTTGAGATATAATCATACAGCTTTCCTCTGCACAGCTTGATGTTACACTCTCAGCAAGTGGAGCTGAACAGGGAACAGCTGGCTGACAGTTCACACTTCGCCAATGACTAATATTTTGATGAAATAATCAGAGACATAAGCTGAGTCCCACATGAGACTGTACTGCAATAGGAAGCAGGCAGCCGTTTGGGACTGAGCCAATCAACGAAGACATGACTGGACTTCTCAAAATTGCAAATAATATTACTGAATATAATCATGCATCGCTTAATGTCCGCTGTACATTTTGTGAAATGAGATGTTATGTAAGGTTTGCAACGTTACTGTACATATGGGTTAAGTTGGTTAATGCTGTATATGTCATTTTAGAACACTGGTGTGTGAAAAGCTTTTCTGTGCACTTTCAAAAATCTCACCAGAAGAGTACAGCAATACTAAATGTCCCAGACTTGCTCATTTGTCTCCTCTGCAGAAAAAGTGAGTCTCTGCAAATATTTACACATTTAAATATCAAAACAAAGTGATGACAAAAGAAGACTTTGTACAGTGCACTATGTGTTGCAGCTTCATAGCACATTTTGATATGTAATTTGTTTGAACAGAACTTCCAAGACCATATTATCCATAATTATACACACACAGACACACGCGCACACACACACACACACACACACACACACACACACACACACACACACACCACACACACACACACACACACACACACACACACAAATACAAACACACACAATCTGGTCTAAGTATTTGAAAACAATTTTGGACGTATAGACAATTTTTGTATTTTTGCGTATAGTTTCACAATGAATTTAAAATAAAGCTATAAAGATGAAATTATAAAAAAAAAAGATATTGTATTCAATTTTATCAATGTTATTTTATATTTTTTGTCATAGTTTCTCTATTTCCACAGGCTTAAAAGTACTTGGACAAAATAATCATGAATGAATATATATATATATATATATATATATATATATATATATATATATATATATATATATATATATTAGTGCTGTCAAAATTAGTGCGTTAACGTATGCGATTAATTTGAAATATTTAATGCATTAAAAAAAATTAACGCAATTAACGCGGTTGCAGTTTTTTTTATTTCCTGTTGTGGCCGACGTGTGTTCAACGTGCAAAGAAGTATGGATAAGACCAAGGAAGGACTTTTAGACGGAAGGTTTCAGTATAAAACTCTGCCGGATGGTTCTGTGGATAAAACAAAAGTAATCTGTACATTTTGCAAAGCCAAATTTAAATACCAGAGAAGTAATTCGTCTTTGACATATCACTTAAAAGCAAAACACCCCACCGAAACAATCTCTACAGGGCCTCGCCAATGTAAATTGCATTGATTGTTTTGAAAATCAAATGACACAACTGGCACATACCTGTGTTTTTATTTCTGTAATAAATATGGCTTTCAAGCCAACAGTTAATTTGGAGAATATTGATGGTTTATTGCAGGTATGTTGTTTACATGAGAAAATCTGTGTTACAAGTTAAACAAAAATTCCAAAAAACAATCATATTTGAATTTAAATAGTTTTATTGTCTTGAGTTTACATTAATTATTTACATTTAAATATCCAAAAAGTTTCAGTCTTTTAATTGTGATTAATTGCGATTAATTGCAAAAAATTGTGCGATTAATTAGTTAATTTTTTTTAATTGATTGATATATATATATATAGATAGATAGATAGATAGATAGATAGATAAAGGTGACTAACTCCAGCCTTAAGAACAGGTATATCGAAAATGTATTTATTTGTTTTTTGTTTGTTTATTGTCTGTTTAAAATGCAAGAATTATTGAATCTAGCTTCAAGTATCTAGAATCTAGCTGACCAGATGTAACCTACCTTTTTTATCTGTTATTATTAGAAATCTTTATTCAGTTTAATCTAGATTAAGAGTAAATCATGTCTCTAACCTCCCACAACTCAACCAGGAAAGAAGCAGGGTTTAGGATTCAAAAATAATAATAAAAATAAAAAACTTGGACAGTGATGCAATGAAAACTGCTGACATTTTTTCTTTTCTTTATTTCATTCACATTTCACATTTCAGCTAGAACTGGGGCCCCAACATTGTGGTATGAGCTCTAGTGTATTACATTTCATCTATATCAAACAAGCCATCAGGCCCAATGGAAATTCAGAGCAATATAATAAGCTCAGGCTTTAACACAATAAGTGTGATGTTCAATATTGCTCTTTTCCCTGCCCTCGTGCTTTAATAGAGACATAGGTTTGTAAAAATACAGACCTGATAGCAGGGTATGTTGAAACAGAGCACAGATGTATAATCTGTCTTTTGATGTACTATATAGTGAATAATCATTGAGTTTCTCTGGTTCAGATGTCAGGTGGTATGTGCACTGAAATATTTCTACATATTAGGAAGAATTTACTGAACTGGCAGTGGGGGGAAAATGGCACATTCTTCTTCTTCTTCCTAAATGTCATTATGGTATTATGTGGCATTAGATTCAGCTCTTGAGCTGAATTATTATATTTCTGCTTCTGAATAAGCCATGAAACCAAGGAACATATTGCTCCTCAATAAAACTAATGAGATGGCACGTAACCTCAAGTGCATGTTAATATGTGCAACAATTCTATTGCGGTGGTTTTACATTTACCTCTTAAGTCTGCCCATAACATAAACGTACTAGACAATTTAAGCATGAGTAAAGTGTCCATCACAGCGATCTATATGTATGGGTCAGGTGAATCACATAATAATATTAATATAATCTGCAAAATCTACAGCTCTTTATGTCCAACCTTCTATAATATCAAAAGTGTTAGTTTAAAATATAATAATTAACACTCATTACTCACCCACTCATCATATATACCACTTAGTCCTGTATACAGGGTTGGTGGGGGGCCTAGAGCCTATCCCAGGAAACTTGGGGCATGTGGCGGAGGACACGCTGACACCCTCGAGAGGAGCTTCCACTATCATGGTTTATTTCGCTCGCCGTTTGGCAACATACTGTAGTACCGCGAAAAACTTTAAACTACTTTTCCCCTGTTAATTACAATCTGTTGGTTGCTAACTCTTAGTCACCAGCTTATGGTTGGATATGCTCTGTTGGAGGGAAAAAAAAGGTTAAATAATCGAACAAATTATAATACTGTATATTGACAACAAATGGTGTTTGTGTAACTGTTGTATAATGCAATATCACTAAAGGGTGTGCTGTTGTACCGAATATCGGCACAGCTGTGATATCTTTGGAACTTGGACTGCATTACAGCCATGCTGATATTCAGTACAACAGCACATCTTAGAGTTTGGTATTGTTTAATTGTGTTTCTCTATGACCTAAACACAACACAGTGATTTAAGTCAAACTCTGGGAACAGGGAAGCACTTTCACAGCAGATGTGAGACAGCATTTTATTTTTAAAGTTGTTTTTCAGATCAAGCAACATATGTGCTTTTGCTTTTCATTGTGCAGTGTTCTCTGCATGCCACTAATGACACTTACAAATTGTAATTTTGTACTTTTTCACCAGTGTGATTGCTGTGCTTTAAAGCATAGACATGTTTGCATGCATACAATAACCACTTGACATTTAATTCATTTTAATGTCAAAGTTGATAAAAGAACATTTATAAATAAATAAAAACAGCTTTTCATGTGATGGCTACTGGAATAAGCCATTGTCATGATTTGTTGCAATGTTTGTTAGTTCCTGAGATGTTTATATAGGGACCTTGTAGCTGTATAAAAATCGCCCTGACACAAAGTCGCGTGTGTTTCATCTTCTGCTAATGTGCACTGGAGATTAACAATATTGCAAGCAGGATATTTTCATAGAATGCATGGACATTGTAGGTTACACACGGACTTTTGTCCGGTCTGATGGTGATATCATAATCTGATATAGACACATATTGGAGGAAAAAGTCTAATGTATAAAAAAAACCATAAATAAATAAATAAATAAATAAATAAATAAAAAAAAGTCCTTCCGTGTGCTATTCTCATTCATTTCCAGGGGCCTAGAACTGGCTGGAATGCTAAGACCAGATAACTAAATGCCAAGCATGGCAAATGACATGGTTAATAATGAAAAGAACACATGCTCAACCTCTCCTGGTACACACCTACTTTAAAAAAAAAAAAAAAAAAAGGAAAACCCATCAAGGATGCATCCTGCTCCACACAGATAACACTAGCAGAGTGCTTGGTCCCCTTCGTTGACTTTTAAAAAGGAACCAACAGTGAAAAGATGGGGAGAGAGAGGTATTTTCCAGCATGATTAGTTTGGGCAGTGGGTCTGAAAGCTTGTGCATAATGTTCTCATCATTTTCACACTGCATGTCTCAGTAAATAACAGTTGCAGTCGTGGTGGCTGCTCACCCAGTGGGCTCTCTCTCCCTTTCACACACCAATACACAATAGCAGGGCATAGTTAAAGTCCACACTATCAGCATCAAGATGCACTGAGAGAGAGAGAGAGAGAGAGAGAGAGAGAGAGTTTGTATGCAAAGTGCAAGTTTAGGGAAGCGGAGGATCAAATCATCATTTCAATTACCAATCTACACCCAAATGCCTGGTGCAAATCCAGTAGCCTTTAATCTGTCCTATCCAAGCATTTCAGTCACATGATTTTTCTGCTATGGTTGCTGTATTTCAAGCTGATTTTCCGGCTTTGTTGCACACCCCGAACATAACTAGAGTTAAAATGTTTTTTTTTTTTTTTTACTTGGGAATAGAACAAATGGTACATCTATTAGACTGTAATCTTCATGTACTTTTCTGAATATTGATCATTCAAATTGTTGAAGGGAAGATATATCAATTTGTGTTTTCCTGATATACAGTCCTTTGGTCTATTTTTAAGACTCCAAGCCTCAAAAAAATTAAATTACGGAAAACATATTTCCATAAAAAAGGAAAACATATTTTCCAGCGTGACAAACTTTCCTTATATTTTGAGAATACATGATGTGCACTGTCACCTCGCATCTTAAGGTTTGGCAACTTGAATCTTACCTTGAGACACTTGAGTGGAGTTTGCATGGTCTCCCACTGGGTTTCCTCCAGGGGAACAAAGGTTTTCTCCTACTCTTCAAAGACATGCAATTTCCAAATTGCCATTAGTGTCTGATTGGGCGTTTGAGTGTGTGTGTGTGTGTGTGTGCTAGTGTACTGAAGTGGCTTAGCGTTCCCTGCAAAGTTCCCCAAGAGAGGGCTTCAGGCTCCCTGCTGAGTGGTATAGATAATAAATGGATAAATAGATTGGTGGATGTTTATATTTGCCCTGATGTTCTTGTGCAGTCCCCTGTCCTGTCATTAGTGTATTAGCTGATTATGTCTCCTGCTCCATGTTATTTCATTTATGTTGTTTTGTTGTTAATATTTTAACATATATCCCGCATCAATTTCCTTTTTGCAAAGTTTGATTGCAAAGTATTATTCTACTTTTATTCTGTGTATAAGTCCAAGTCTTGCTTGCCTAATGCCTTGTCTTTGTTTGCTGCATATGACCCCTGTTGATTACAAATTATAGTTGTTTACTGCTGTCTGCCTGTGATTTCATCCCTGATGTGAACTGACTATGATTCTTGGATTACATAAACACCAACTACATTAAAACCCTACAGGCTCTTCAGTTCTGGATGGGTGAAGGAGCACAGAGTGTTTCATCAAGAGAAGACAAACCTCAAGTCAATTTAGTAGAGAACAGAGATACAGTACTCATAAGGGGCTTTCAGAAGTCAAACAGGCACTTTTGATTGTGTAGAATAACACAAAAAATACCTTTATTTGGCTATATAATCCCCTGCTACACTAATGCACTTACCCCAGTGCTTCACTGATGCTTGGATACCATCAAGGTTAAAAGTTTTCTCAGTGCACAGGGGCCATGACTATCTGCATAACCTTTGAAATACTGGGCTCCCGAGAACTCCTTTAATGAGCGTGGTGAGGCATTCCCTTTGCTAAATGCAGTAGGCTCCAAGCCACCTCGGGTTGGGATTGTCATTCACAGATGTGTAGACTTCTTATAAAATGTTGTTCAATTTAAATGTTTTACCTCAGCTAAAAGTCTAGTCACTGTACTGCGCTTGAAGTCTTTTGTAAATGTCAATCAATTTTATGCCTTCGTTTGACTCGAATGCCCCTTAAATTTAAATTTAGCAATACTTGCTGCTGAAATAAACTTTCCAGGTCTTTGGCTTGAACGAGGTAGTGCAATGAACAGAACCAAGAGTTGATCAGAATATAGTCCAATATCGCTATAGTCCTTGCCAGATGGGTTTCACTATATGAGTTGTCTGTTTTCAGGGACAGCAGAAGTTGCTGTTTCCAACAACCAAAGTGTTGGTTACAGCAAAGGATAGGATGCGCAGTTTATCACCCCTTTGATCACCCCATAGCCAGATTGGCCTATTACCAATTTGGACATTGAATACCCAACCAGGATGATCATCTCAAATCCAGAGTGTATTTAAGCTGAAATGGTTCTTGGATGGGTCTGATTGTAAGGGCTTTAATGGTGCTGTTCTTCTGAACTCATTCTACACCAAGTAATCCTCTGCAAAAGGATACCATGTGAAATGAACCTTTTTGTTTTTTATTTAGTTGAACAGTCGGTTGGGTTTAAGGTTCCCCTGTCTCAGTCGTTTAGCGGGGAAGAAATTGAGGAAAAGTACAACCTGTTTGTGGGTGGCCAGGGACTGATTTTGGAGAGGCTGCATGACACAAATTCTGATCTCAACCTTTCCAGATCAAGACTGTTCTGTGTCTTGTGTTTTTCTTGTGCTGCAATGTCAATTTTATAATGGTATTTTAGTAGAGTATAAGTACAATATTTGTTTACACGAATGAGACTTTCTTAATCTTTATGCTTGTCTTGTGATTTTTTTTATGAGTACAACTGGCAATAATTATATTAAAAGGTACAATAATCAGCCATAACATTAACATTAACATTTGTCATAATTGAGATGATTATGGCATACAGCTTACGAGAACCCCAAATCCACAATCTCACAAAATTAGAATATTACATGCAATCAATAAAACAAGGATTGTACAGAGAACATAGAACATACCCCAGACATATTTACATTGATTATCCTTTTTTTTTTTTTGTTACTGCATATACTCACTGCATAGCTATGTTACGTAATATATACTGCACACACTTATTTAATCTGCAAGTTCTTACTACTAGGTGCACTTCTGGTAGATGCTAAAATGCATTTCATTGCTGATTACCTGTACTATGCAACTAGAAAAAGAAAAATAAGGTTATTCTGTCTATCTACCCATCTAGCCATTTATACATCCATCCATCAATCCATCTATAAGATTGGCAGACACACACGGATATCTTTGATATTTACTAAAGTGCTAAATGTCTCTAAAATATACCATACTGGGACACAAATACTTTCGGACAAAAAAAAATCCATTATAAAGAGATAAAAGAATTCATACAATGTGCTTGTACATATTGCCCAACAAAAACAAGTCTGACAGTAAATAAATGCATTTCGGTTACACTGAAGACATTGTGTTGCTGCTGTCTCTTTGTTTTAAATGTAACTAAAGGAAAATGGAAAGAACCTTGATGCATATTTCCCGTTAAACATCAGCCTCAGGCAGAGCGTTGCATCTGTCATTTAATACCTTGACAATATTTCTTTTATCTCTTACCTCATCTAAAAGGCAAAACAGATGGCATACTGGGAGAGGAAGGATATTGAAATCTAATGTTTAGGGATATTGGTTTTATATATATAAATGTATAAACATAAACTATTACTTTACCCATATAGACTTATTTCAGGCTTTGACAGGGTTAGCAGAGACTAAAGGATGGATTTTGAAATACAGTTTAGGAGTGTCAAACAGGGGCTTGTCACGAACTTTCTCATGAATGAGGGTGTAAAATCAATTGACATTTACAAAAGACTTCAAGTACAGTACAGTCGTGAGGCTCTTACTGTAGCTGCTGTTAACCATTTTGAATGGTGCAACTGTTTAATAAGGGAATGACGATCCTAGCTGAGGTGGCTCGAAGCGTGCTGCATTCCTTCCCATGAACATAGAGAGTGGCCCGTCTGACCCTTAAAAATCTGCAGCTACTTTGTAACCAACTCGTTAAAAATAAGCAACTGTGGGAACTGTACACACGATTATACAGGAACACAGCTGGAATTATTGCCACATCAGCCGAACAGTCCTAACCTTGCTCCAAGTCATTTCCACATGTGCAGGCCATAAAAAGAGTTCCTGGGAGGCCAGTGTCTGGGTCATGAATCAGGCAGTCTGATCATGCATATGATATCAGCCTACTGAGAAAACTTCCTACCTTGATGGTATCCAAGCACTAGTGAAACGCAGGCATCTGCATATAGAGAAATAAAGGGAGGTGTTATTCTGACAATTGTGTTCTGCACAATCAGAAGTACAGGTTTGACTTGAACACCCTTCATATAATTGTGCTGTTCTTCTGCAGTGATCCCATAATACATTGGTGGCTCTCTTTAATAAACACAGCCACTCTAGAGTTAAACATTAGATTTTGGAGCACTTCCAAGCTTGCAACAAAGAAATGCAACCTGAATTCTAGGATGAAGTTAAATTTAGAATCATTATTCAGAGCGAACTGATGTGAGAAGGTATTCAAATTATTTATATATTTTATTAAACAATACATTGCATGTAGATTGATAAATGCTTGGATGTGTGTTTATGTTGTGAATATACACAATTTCCCTTTTTGCCTAAATCTTCCCTTTTCTCAGTGCTTTTCCCCCCTAAGCACTGCAGGCTTTGGTGATGTCACAGAGGGCCTAAGAACCCCCCTGCCTTTCCACCAAGCCCCCTAAATATTTCATTCCTCCGTCAGAGCAGAACACTGCCTTCTCTGTTTGCCTTCTTTGTGCTCTGGCTTTGCACCTGTTCCAGCTCTGAGGTCTGAATTCTTGGATGCTTGATCCATTGCCGCAGTGCCTTTGTTCATTCTGAGATTCCCTATGTCAGCCCAGCACTATGCTAATCCCCTCCTTCTTAGGTGAAGAAAACATACTGCTTGTTATCCCAGGAATGACTTTTCATTCGGCTTTGCAGCTAACTGCACAGATTCTTCTATTGACTTTGTGTTGAATCTGGGTTGGTGTGATCTATAAATCTTTGGCACATCTGTCTCTCTCTCTCTCTCTCACACACACACACACACACACACACACACTCACACTAGAAGAGAGAAGTTCTAAAAGCTGTGTTCAAACTTGGCACATATCCTGAAATTTGTCAGTATAAATATATCATTGCATTGCATAGCAAAAAAAACCTGGTAATTTTACGAAGTGTAAAATGAACACAGAAAGCAGTCACAGAAAGAAATAAAGTCTCTGGTCTTTTTATTCTCTTGTGAGAAACAGATAGGAAGGGAGAGCGTGTGTGGGAGATGCTTAAGAGCCACTGAAGGATGTCAATATATTCTAAAATTGAATTAAAGTGTAATTAGTGAAATCATTACCTGACACTCGAGCGGTGGGATTTGGTTAATTTATTGCTACCATCCTGCCATGAATGAAATGGGTCCTGTAAGACTTCTCCTCCTGCCAAAGGTGATGACTGCATTACACAAAAGCTTGGTTCTAATCAGCAACTCTAACATTTGCACTGCTCTTGGCAATATTGCGTCTACCCAATGCTTATGGCGTCGTAGTGGGATTTAAAAAAACAAACAATGTCTTATCTGACTAAAACATTCCTGTAAAGAGTATGTATTAAAATCCAAATAATTACAACTCTACTGTATATGTGAAGACATGTAGGATCATTATTTCTTTGGTTGTTTATTTGTTTAACAAAATGGCACAGACAATTTTTGCCAGCAAAAAAGAAACTTTGCCAGCCAGCAAGGTTGGGTGATCTTCGTCTTTGTCTTTCGGCTGTTCCCTTTAAGGGGTCGCCACAGCGAATCATCTGCCTCCATCTAACCCTATCCTCTGCATCCTCTTCTCTCACACCAACTAACTTCATGTCTTCTCAAACAGCATCCTTCTACCGATATATTCACCATCTCTCCTCTGAACATGTCCAAACCACCTCAATCTGGCCTCTCTGACTTTATCTCCAAAACATCTAACATGGGTTGTCCCTCTGATGAACTCATTCTTGATCCTATCCATCCTTGTCACTCCCAAGGAGAACCTCAACAATCTTCAGCTCTGCTACCTCCAACTCTGCCTCCTGTCTTTTCTTCAGTGCCACTGTCTCTAAGTTGTAGAGCATCGCTGGTCTCATCACTGTCCTGAACACCTTTACTTTCATTCTCGCTAATACTTTTTTATCACACAACACACCTGAAACTTTTCTCCACCCATTCCAACCTGCCTGTACCCGCCTCTTCACTTCCTTTCCACACTCTCCGTTGCTCTGGACCATTGACCCTAAGTACTTAAAGTCCTGCACCTTCTTTACCTTTGCTCCCTGTATCCTCACCGTTCCTCCTGGGTTCCTCTCGTTCACACACATGTATTCCGTCTTACTGCGGCTAACTTTCATTCCTCTGCTTCCCAGAGCATACCTCCACCTCTCCAAATTTTCTTCCACCTGTTCCCTGCCTTCGGTACAAAGCACAATGTCTTCTGCAAACATCATAGTCCATGAAGACTTCTGTCTAACCTAATCTGTCATCCTGTCCATCACCAGAGCAAACCAAATGGGACACCAAATTGTGATGGCTTGACAACTACTGTAGGTAAGAGCGTCTACAAAACTTGTACTGTGTGGAGGTTATCAATGGAGAAACAGCCATGGGCACCCAAGACCCATTAAAGCATATAGGTATGATGGCAAGCCACCTAAAGCAGTGTAACGAAGGGGATATCTTGCATCCTGGTGTTCAAGTGGATGTTTACACCAACTTTAAACATATTGCACGTCAGGTACATGCCTTCATGGCAACACTAATCACTAATGGAAGTGTCTTCTTTCAGCAGGATAATGCGACATGCCACACTGCAAAAATAGCTCAGGAATGGTTAGAGGAACATGACCAAAAGGCCGGCTCCTACTAAGCCTGTCCTAATCTGATCAAACATCTGTGGGTACAATCATTTATCTCTATGAATTACCATTATAGAATTACCATTGCAAGAACAATGCATGAGTCACTAAACAACGAGACTATTTTTTTTCTATCTTTAACTGTCCAGTTTTAATGAAGAATAAAATAAATATCTAAAATAGAATATTTTCATTTGCCGGGGGTTAATCTAATCTGTTTTCAGGTCACTGATATTGTGGAAGGCTTAATGAGCAACAGGCTAATTAACACTTAAAAAAAGAACAAAAAAAAAACAATTAGTGTTTGCAAAGCAAAACTTTCTTTTTGTCATGTTGTTTTGAAGCACGCTTGACGTGTACACCTCGAACTATAACTGTAGATAATGTCATTACGTTTGAGCCACAGTTTTAAAGCTTGAATGTCAGAGTCTCTGTGTCCACTACAAAGACTGAGAAGCAAGCTCCAGGTATTTTCACACAAATCAAACACTGATGATGGGGTCCTGCAACAATTTTGGTTTGGTCTGAAAATGTGTGGAAATTATGGTTAAGGTTAAGGTCAGGGAATAAAACAACCAGTCATAGCATGTCTCAAAAACTAAATTTATAAAAAGACATGCATAGGTAAATAGGAAATTGTACAAGTACAGTCCCATAAAAAAATATTTAAAAAGTATATAAAAAGCCTTTTCAGAATTGTTTTTGTTTCTCTTTTTTTTTTTTTGAATGATCAAAGAAAGTTTAACATTGCACAGATATTCTGTGTAATCACAAAATGCAGTTTTTAAATGATGATTTTATTTATTAAGGGTAAAATGTTGTCCTATTCTGTCTGGCCCTATGCGGACAAAGTGATCCTTAAGATCCATGAACAAGCCATTTATGCTCTCGAAAACTTTTTAATGTGGCAAAATTAAAATTATTTTAAAAAGAGGAGTGGGCCAAAATTCCTCCACAGTGATGCGAAAGACTTAGTCTTTGTCAGCTTCACAACCATTAGATTGCAGTTGTTGTCCCTTAAAAAATGAGATCATCGTTAAAAAACTGCATTTTGTATTTACTCGGGTTATGTTTGTGTAATATTAAAATTTGTTTAATAATGTCATTAATTTGAGTGTGACATGCAAAAAAAGTAAAGGCGCAAATACTGTTTCACAGCACTGTACACTAATTACTTTTTACTTATGATGATGATGATGATGATAATAATGACTAAAGACTGAGATTGCAATGTTTATCCAAAAAAAGTCTTAGAAAATATCTAATAAATAATATCTAATATCTAATCTAAATATCTTAGAAACATAAGATAATTAGATGTAAAATGTTTACTGACAATTAATTACAAGCAGAATAAATATCTCTACTTAAATGTACTTTTACAATCCTAAATAAGAATATATAAAAGAAAATAACACATTAATATGAATTTCTGATCAATATATTTTAGGGACAATTTGCCATGAAACTAAAGAAATATAAATAGAAAATTCTGCAGGAGAAATAAAAAGGTTTATTATAAAACATGATGAAATATGATTCCTGAGATCTTGTGCAATAATAATAATAATAATAATTATTATTATTATTATTATTATTATTATGATGATGATGATGATGATGATGATGATGATAATTATTATTATTAGTAGTATTTTATTATTATTATTATTATTATTATGATGATGATGATGATGATGATGATGATGATAATTATTATTATTAGTAGTATTTTATTATTATGATGATGATGATGATGATGATGATGATGATAATTATTATTATTAGTAGTATTTTATTTTATTTTATTTATTTTTTTTGAACCAGTTCCCTGTGAAACTCTCACAGAACAAAGTGTCTCTCGAGTTTCACTCCACTTGTCTCTGTTCTATAGGTAATATTTCACTACCTACAGTATTTTAACAAGGTTACTAAAGTAACTTTAACAATACCATCAATGACCATCTATTTCCTTTAATTTATCTAACTTTTTAGTTAAAATCTGGCAACTTATCAGATAATGATAAAAATTAAGAAATTATGACAATTTGATCAGAAATACCTTACAGGTAGTATACATTTTTAAACATTGAAGAAGCCACACAGAAACCAATGTGCAGTTGTGTAATTTGTGCTGTATGTTCCCACTTGATATAAAAATTACAGTAACCTGTGGAGATACAAATAAACTTTACAACTGCACACAAAAAAAAAAAAGTAGTTCATATCATTCAATATGTAATAAAAGCACTGCGGAGCATTTTTGACTAAGTACTGTAAAATTTCACATTCATTTTGTTGTAAGAGGGTGAGTCAATTGAAAAACTTAAAAACATGACACAAATGAATGAAACAATTTTTAGGTGCAAAAAAAAAAGGATTGATAGCCTCTTCTGCTGCTACTGTATTTATTTATTTTATAAATTATTTGACATTATACATTTTCATTACATTCACAGTATGTTATGTATCAAAGTTATTTCAATTATAATCACGTATTTGGGCACAAATTAGGCTGGAATGCTTGACTGAAAGCTTGACATTAGCTGTTGCTGGAAGGCATTTATTTTTATCACAATTAATGATCGTATTTGGGCAACAAACCAAGCACGCAACATTGTTCTTTATTTTCTTCTACTACTCTTTGTTGTTTGTTCTTAGAATGATTTATAGGCAGAAAGCAAAAAAGGACAGCAGTTCAAAGTCAGTGAAATGTTTTCTGTAACCTTTATCATGTTAGATTTCTGGTCACACTTACACAGAGACACTCCTGGTGTTGTCAGATAAATATACCGCTACTGACTGGGGCAGGCAGGGGCAATAAACACAGCAGGGGAAAAGAAATGTTCTTTATGCTACTGTAATGTGGTAAAGATGGTTGTAAACTGTGGTATAAACGAGGAAGGAAGGGAAAGATTGAGGCCATGTCCACACATAGCTGGGTATTTTTAAAAACGGAGATTTTTATCTGCGGTTTTGGCCTTTCGTCCGCATGCAAACGTCGTTTTGGTCGTTAAAACTGGGCTTTTGGAAAACTACATCCAAAGTGAAGATTTTCCAAAACTCTACTTTCAGTGGTGTTGTGTGGACAGGGGAAATGGAGATTATGTAATGTCACCTTGTGTGCCGATGATGCTGCTACATACAAAGCTCATATGACTCAGACCACACAGACAGCGATGACAGTTTTGGTCGAGACCCGTTGGACTTCTACAAAGCATAACCGGGGGCTTCTGATTGGCCCCCTGTTGACTAGGCGGGCTTCAAACAGCACTTAACAGGGCATTTTGCATTTACATGTGGACAAAGATATTTTTCAAACTTAGCTCATGTGGACAGAATTCTAAAAAAAAAAAAAAAAATTAGTTTTTAAAAATACCCAGCTATGTGTGGACTGGCTACGCTGTGTGTAAACAAATTCAGAAATAATCCAAGTGTCTTTTTTTTTATGGTACAACCTTGCAGTAAGCTGTTTATCTGTACATTTCATTGCACATACAATGTAGGGATGAGAATCATCAGGGACAAGTTACAATATTATGACAATACCTGGATGTCAACTCGATTTGTATTGTGTTTTTGTTAGTATCATGATTTTCTTCCTTTCAATTCCAAACAAACTTAGCAAATAATTCACTCCTACATGCTGTGATGCAGGAGTATGGAGGAATTGCAACATTTAACTCAAATGCAAACAAATAAAAAAAATTAATAAATTAAGTCAATCAGTGTGGCAATATATAAACGGATAAATAAAAGAATCAAGATGTAACTTATTCGCTTTTCCCTATCTTAACTACAATAATTATTATAGATTTTTTTCATTAACGATCTAATGTACTATAATAAACACATTACACCAAAGTGCATTCTATATTTAATAAGCATCAATTACACATAAAATAAAACAAAAACGTTTCTGTGCAAGGTTTCAAAGGGTTGCTTTAGACAATATCTTTAAAAACTGTACAGTTTTAGGTAATTTTGATAATACTCTACAATATTCTCAGGAAAATCATCCACATATACACACCTTGGCATGCACTAATATTTATGCATCAAGTCATCAAATCTGAGCATCTGTAAAAAACATTTTGCTCTGACCAAAAATGTCGAGATAGATTTTTTTTTTACAGCTTTTAATACACTTTTATCACTTTTCAATAAGATTAAAAACTACCTCTGAAATATTTACAGAAATGTCAATAAATCTATTTTCATATTTGGAGGAGAGACAGGATGCAAACACAGACACTCATTCGCTTATCGTCTATACCGCCTAATTCTGTATTCAGGGTCGCGGGGGGGCTGGAGCCGATCCCACGAGACTTAGGGCACGAGGCATGGTACACCCTGGACAGGGTGCCAATCTATCACAGAGCACACATGCATTAATTCACACACTACGGGCAATTTGGTAACACCAATTAACTTAATCTGCATGTCTTTGGACTGTGGGAGGAAACTGGAGTATCCTGGAGGAAACGCACCAAGCACAGGGAAAACATAAAAAACTCACACAAAGACAAGACGGGAATCGAACGGGCCCGGAATCAAACTCAGACCTTAAATGTGCAAGGCAACAGTGCTAACCACTACACCTCCGTGCCGCCTGCAAACGCAAATACTCGTTTAATAAAGTGGAGTTTAAATCCACTTTAATTAAAAACAAATCTAGGAAAACTCTGCAGGAAAACAGCAAATAGGGATAGGAACTAAAGATAATTCTAAGGACAACTATTAGGTAACAGGAACAACAACTCAAGCAGTGTACAAAACAGCAATCTTAACTAAGCAGCAAATCAAAGCTGGCAGTATATATAGACAAAGTAATCAAATTAACCAGGTCCAGGTGAATGACAAGTTTTAACATATCAATATCTCTTTAGATTTGTGATTTCCTCACACTGTCAATGTGACAGGCTTAATCCGAATACAGGTAAACCTAATCATTTAAAATCCTTAAATGCTATTTATACTTATTTAATTTTGGGGTTAGACCTATAGAATGCGAGTAAATCCTTGTTGTCTGAAAGAGAAACATATGTCAGTTAGAAAATCTTGTAAAAACGTCAAAGTGTCAGTATGTGAGGGGTTTTCCCAGGCTGCCACTCATAGATAAACATTCATAAAAGTAAAAAAAGATAAAGGAATAAAGATGTGCATACCACATGACCATATTCATAGAGTCAGCATCATGGGCACCGAACTCGCCCCAACATCCTTCTTTGCCATCCATACCAAATTGTAATAAAAAACAGTCTGTTGTGATAGTTTGCTCTGTTTTCTCTCTCTCTCTCTCTCTCTCTCTCTCTTTCTCTTTCTTTTTAACCAGTCATTATTAGCTCATAACCATCAGTATTTGCTCCTTATCTCAATCACCTCCATCTCATCTGCACTCCCTGCCCTGTCAGCATTCTTACGTTCTCTTTCTCTGTACTCAACATGCACCAAAGTGAGAAAAAAAAAAAAAAAAAATATATATATATATATATATATATATATATATATATATATATATATATATAAATATATATATATTATAAGTAAACGTGTAAAAGTGGTGTTTCTTGCCATGATGATCAGAAATGACCTTCTAATCATTTCTGAACTAAATGGAACATATTATTATTATATCCATTCATTCATGCATCTACTACTCATTCTCTCATTGATCTCAACTCACTTTTCTTGTTTTCTAAGTCTGCCAAAAAAAAACCAAGGCGAATGGCACTGCCAGCCTTCATAATAATATTTACTGTGAATGAAAGCTGGATGTAATACAACAGCTTGCACATCATTCAAACAAACACTAATAATGCGATTTATAAGACGGAAGCACAGCTGTACAGTATACTATACAGATACATAAATCTATATAAATTACACATGCAGTGCAACATAAATGACTGACACTCAGATTTTCTGGCTTTGTAAAAAAATACAATGTAAAAAAGACATTAACGTTAGTTGTGGCTGTATGTACTTTTGCTGGTTGCTAGGTGAATGTGTGGATAATAAGTTAAGTTAAGCCTTTATTTGTCACATACAGTATACATTACAGCAAAGTGAAATTATTTCTTTTTATACGAGCGCAATTTGGGGTTAGAGTGCAGAGTCAGCCATGATACAGCACCCCTGGAGCAGATAGGGTTAAGGGCCTTGCCCAAGGGCCCAACAATGGCAACCTGATTGGAGCTTGGGATTGAACCGCTGATTTTCCGATTAGCAACTTAATGCCTTAGCCCTCTGAGCTACCACTGCCACACTAGAGCTATTAACTTTCCAGGTAACATAAACAAACAGTTTTTGATTTTAAAAAAAAAAAGGCCGGTCGTCGAGTGCTAATCTGAAAGGGAACAGCTAAAAGACAAAGACGAAAGACAGCAGCTTCTGCTTGGTTATGGCAACTGCACTCAGACAGAGGTTCTGCAGTTCTGAAGCAGTAGTAATAATTTAAAGGGTTTTTGGTTAAAGAAGTTTAGTTACTGTATGATTAACATTTGCTAATGATTACTCACTGTGTGGTTGCCTGTCTAGTGTTTGGGTTCGATTCCTGCCTGGGGTCTGTGTGCATAGAGGTTGCAGGTTTTTGCCGTGCTTAGTGGGTACAAAGCAGTTTTTTTTTCCATCATCCTAAGTCATGCAAGTTTGGCTAAATGGCGATGTGTGCGAATAATAATCATGCCCTAAAGTAACAACGGATGTATTTCCTGAGTGGGGAGGATCGGGACGCCACCTGGATGAACCAAAATACCAAAGAAAATCCCCATCAATATATTATATAAATATTAATTATCTCACTTATCTGCTGATGCTTGGAAATTTTAGTAACTATGTTTGTACGGGTCAGGTTGGTGTTTTATCCACAGTCTATCTCTGAAACACTGGGCATGTGGTGGAATACATCTTGAACCAAGAGACAATACTTATAATCACTGGTATACTTTAACCACTGGTATGTTTTGAGGTAAATAGGGGAAGAAAATATGTGGACACAAAAAAAAAATTTGTGCAGAAACTCTGCACAGACAGTGAAGCAAGTTCAAGATCAATCCAGGGACACTGATACCTGATATATAACCATACAGTACATACTGCACATAACAGACTCTAATTAGTAATTCTACAGCATGAAAAAATCACTAGACTTCACAGATGGAACAATCATGGCATTCTAAACAACAATTAATAAGGCATTGTAATACCATGTACTGTATACAGTCTGTGTTTCAACATGTACTTTATGCAGTTTGGTTAAATTACTGCATTACCGGATTACTGTTATTGCAAAACATTCATAAGCTCTCTGTTTCCTAAAGATACAGTCATTTATCTTTTAAGTTTGCAATTGCCTTGCCTTTGTTCATGACAATGAAAAATCTCTTTGCAGACTGACCTTATAAAAATGCACTATATCAACCTACATTTTTGGAAACCTATTGGCTTTAATGTAATTACTATTTTCCCCAAAATATACAGTTATAGTTTAAATAATTTATTTAACAACAAAAAAAATCAATTAATAAAGCAGATAATCAATTTATAGATAGATAGATAGATAGATAGATAGATAGATAGATGATAATAATAATAATAATAATAATAATAATAATAATAATGCTGTTGGTCTTTCAGCTCTTTGCCACACAAGCTTGGCACAGGTTTTTACACCAGATGCCCTTCCTGACGCAACCCTCCCATTTCATCCGGGCTTTGAAGCGCCCGTTCATCCAGTGGCTGGGGTTTGGGCACTGGCTGGGAATTGAACCCGGGCCTTCTGCATGATCTGAACATTTGATCGCTCGTAGCTATGAATATGAATTGTTCCCATAACCTTGTGCAACATCATTAAACTGTGTTGTCCACATGTATCTCTCAAAAATGGGAGATTTTGTTCTTTTGTTCACATGCAAACTCTATTTTTACCACTGAAAACATATCTTTTAAAAAACTCAATCCAAGGATGTTTAGAGAATCAAATTTTAGTGGTGACTTGTAAAAGGAGAAAACAGTTTTTTGGCTTGTATGTGGAGAGCAAATACAGATGTACGTATGTAGTATGGCATATTTCTTTTTCCAAAGCTACAGTACATTCATTTTTGGTCAAGATTTTGTAATTATGATGAGAGCCTCAAAACACTGCATCAAGTCTTCCCCAGAACATCTAAAAGACTTTCAATTGTGGCCAATTCATGTGTGAAAATGATTCCTCATGCTCCCAGAGCCTCTCTTTCACAACTTGAGCCTGATGACTCTTGGCAATGTCATCCTGGAATGTTCCTGTACCATCATGAAACAATTGAAGCAATTGAAGAAACCTCAGATGATTACACCGCCTTCAGAGACTTGTACAGTGGGCATTATGCATGATGGGGCATGCACTTTACTTATTATGCTGATGCATCCATCACCCTGGAATACGGTCAATCTGGATTCCTCAAAACACTGTTTTTTATGTCCAACTTGTATATACCCTTTTTTATTGCCACACGGCAGGTTAGCGACAATCCCATGACAAGCTTTAACCTTATTGAACTATTTCACATACAAACATTAAAAAGTATTTTTAAAACATTACAAAATTATCTCATGTCTGTGTCTTATTATTTGGCAAACACAAACTCAGAGAAACAACAATCCATAACTTTCTTTTACTGTGCCCTTATTTTATTTAACCAAAAGGAACCAAAAAAGAAAAAAAAATTAATTAGTATGTGGGTAACACTAAATCCCCCCTTTCTGCTTCCACAAGATTTAAAAGTGTAAGCACTTTAAATAGATTTAAATTGGTGATTTATTTTTTTTAAGAGATCTCCGATCACGATCATTCTAGATTTTTTTCCACCACATTTCTTCTACAAAGTAGACAATTCTGCACTATCCTTTAGATTTTAATAATCAGAGAGTTTCACTAATTTCTAATCTGCTTAGTTGCTACCTTTGCTTGATGCTGGTCAACACATAAACATCTATTCCATGATTTCAGGAAACATCTCGTTGTATAAGAAATGAAAAGCTACTTTCTGCATCAGGTGGCGCTTAAAAAAAAAGGTTACCAGCTGAAAAATATTAGTCCCTGGAGTAATTATCTAGTCAAAGGCCCTTGGGTATTTTCCGATTAAATTTTTAATTGTGAAGGTTTTTGTCCAGGCAGCGTACAACAGTTTTTTTTTTTTTTTTTATCAATCTGTTTGGATGAATAGAGTGCTTACACTTTTTATGAATGTAACTCCTGGCTTAAAATATGATAACTCATTAAATAAAGTTGCAGCTTAAAAAATACTGTACAATTTAATGTGAGCTAGAGTACCTAGCAGCTAGTCAGTGAGTGTAGCCTCTTTATAATATATATATATATATATATATATATACACTACCGTTCAAAAGTTTGGTGTCACTTGCAAATTTCTTTGTTTTTGTTTAGTGATTTATTTTCTACATTCTACAACATTACTGGGGATTTCAAAACTATACAATAACACATATGGAATTAGGTAATTATGTAACAACAACAAAAACAACAGTTAGTTGTTATTTTAAGAAACAGAGGTCAGCCTTTCTGTAATAGTTCTTGCAAGAACAGTATTATCAAGTGCATTTGCAAAATCCGTCAAGCACCATAATGAAACTGGCAGACGAGAAGTTCATTTAGAGTTATCAGCCTGAAAAATGACCAATTAACAGCACCACAGATTAGAGGCGTTATGAAGTCTTTACAAAGCAGAAGTAGCAGAAACATCTCAATATCAACTGTTCAAAGAAGATTAATGCATTTTTAGGACGCCTCCAGCATTTCTTTACAATTTAGAAAGAAATAAAAATCAAGAAGCATCTTGGAGTTAGAAAGTGTTCTAAAACTTTTGAACAGTAGTGTGTGTATGAAAGTGGGGTAAAAATAGATGTAAATTTTGGTTAGCTTGTGTCTGAAATGTATGTTTTATTTTGTTTATAGAACTTTGGTATAAAAGCAATATCACACTTGGTATGTTTACGTGGACCCTAATATTTTACTAATAGTTGAAATAACTATAACACTAATATAATAATAATATAATAATAATGTGTAAGGCCTGAGTTTAATTCCCACACAATTTCCAGCCGCTGGATACCAAGCCAGTCCCAAGTCTAAATAAAATGGGAGGGTTGCATCAGAAAGGGCATCTGGCATAAAACCTGTGCCAAGCTCAGAACAGCCTGACCCAAACCCTCCCAATCGGAATAAATTTTCAAAAAGAGGGGCGTGTAAATCTTTTGAAAATACTTTCATTAGTAAAATATAAGCCATGTAAACACTTGAAAACGGATTGTTTCTTTTTTTTCGCTGGAATAAGTATTTTTTTGCACTTTGCCCCATGTGGAGGTGATAATAGGTGACTTGAAAATTTTCCAAAAGGGAAATTTTGCTTTTATTCTTTATCGGCAAACTTCAGACTTTCATCTACTAGGCCTTTAGTGGAGAAAGCGGAGCCAAAATTAAATGTCTGTCCGTTTCACATGTACTGTATGTCAGCATCTAACTAATCATACATAATGCTGCCTTTTTGTAACCAATCATCCAACCAATCAGAAGGTGGCATTTACTGGAAAACATGATAAGGCTAACCTAACCTCAGAGCTGGAGCAAAATACTGTATTTTTCAAATAGAAAAAAAAAGGCTTCACAGTCGGCACAACCACTTTGTGCATGTCAAAAAAAGTTACATTCTGATTAAGTGCTTTGCCCACGTAAGCACATCTTATCGGATTAACATTCATGTAAACAGTTATGCTGGGATATTTAATTGGATTGATTTCAGTTGGATTGAAGTAATATTGTCCATGTAAATGTAGTTAGATTATACCGGATATTGGCATGCTTGTGAATTCCTAAGGCCCTGTGCCCAAATCACAGCCGTGCCAGTAACCATGTGCAGTGCTAAGAACCAGGATTAAAACTTTATTTATTTATTTATTTTGGACAGTTTTATGTTTATGTCGCTATAATGTGGTGCTTATTTCAGTGAGAAAAAAAATCAACACACATATGAAAGAGAAATCAGAAGAAAACAGCAAGACTTGGCTGCATCATATGCAGATGATTCATATAGCCAGTAGAAATGCTGATGCTCATCGCTGCCAACTTTAATTAAATATACTAGAAACTTGGCTTATGGTACTTAAATGTTCTTGTGATTAGAAAATCTCACTTTCTTTATGCGGTTGACTCACAAAGCCAAAGACATGACATCTGATTCACACTTTAAATTGAAAAAGTGGATGAAACACAATTAGATGCACACTGCTCATTGCTTCGGATATACACAAAGTCTCCCAAGACTGCATTTCTACAGTTTCTCAGTCAGGTCTATTTTTGGAAAAACACATTGTTAGTCAGAGAAGAGGGGGGAAAAAAAAGGCCAAGCAAGCCGATAAGGTCTGTCTGCTTGGAGATGAAAGGAGTGGAGAAAGAGCACATCCAAATATGCTGACAAAGCTGTCAAGGTTCTGGCTTATTAAAATATTATTGTCACCCTCCTCCTACAGATCACTCTTCACAATGACATCACTTGCAGGGTATCGTTATGCCAGCTGCATTTTATGGGAATATTTACCTCTCATAATGGCATGCTGTCTGTATGTGGATAAATGATTGCGCACATGGCATCAGGCTGGATCTTTTATACCTCCCTTATCATGTGGATTCTTGTATATACAGAATAAGTGACTTTAACACAACCTGAAAATCAGCTTGGAAAAATCTTTATAACTTGAAACATTTCCTCTACATAACACACTATAATATGAACTTCACCAACACCACTGACTGACTGTCATTGCAACCCTTTTCCAGGCAACTGAATTAGTAATGATTCTGCTCTTATTTGCTTAAAAAAAAAAAAAAAAAGAAGAAGAAAGTCTGCAGTGTCTATCCAAAACTCTATTTGATGTGCTGAGTTTTAATTGTCACCAATTTATTCGGATGAGAAATAAAATAAATGACATCTTGTAAATTAATGTATCAGCACGAATGCATGAATGTCTTGTTCATACAGAATTGACACATTCTTAATGCCTTTTCTTTGATCATGCTTATGTTAATTTTGCAATAAACCAATCATGCCTCCCTAAGTAAAACTCTTTCAGATTAGGCTAAAACTTAATGTTTTTAAAAATACAAAAGAAAACGAAACAAACTCCTTTTTTTCTTTATGAAGCATCAACAAAGAGGCTTATATCTGTTATTCTCACATTTCCACACACCTTTAAAGTAAATGCAAAATTCTTTTTTTTTTTCAGTTAAAAGCGCTTATATATAAAAAGTACAGATAAAAAGTGTATATGCACAAAGGACTTAGAATAGATTACAATACCAAAACAAAGCAACATAATGCTCTCCAAACATAAATTTAACAAGTATTATTAATTATTGTTTAAAACATTCCATATGTGTGTGTTTGTGTGTGTGTGTGTGTGTATGCGTGCATTGGGGAAATAACTAATGTACTACTTGCAGTTGGCATGTTTTAACACATTTAGAAGCATTAATGTTGTAAATAAAACAGCTTTTTGAAGTAACCATTATTGTCATTGTAAACAGGTACTTCCCCTGTGTGGTAGGACCACTGGCGATTAGGGATGCTGTCCATTCCGACCCCCATTTAGCATGTTGCTGTCAGTTCATCAGTCTTTTTAGGGCATTAATACTGTATTCAGTTTGCTAAAGTGGTATTCTTGTAAAAAATAAATAATTATATGATATGACAAGTTATAGTTAAAGGCAAAACAAAAGGTGAGAAATACATTTTTATTTTATTTTATTTAGTTTATTAATAATGCATTTCTTTTAACCTAAGGGACTTTTAAATTATTACAAAATCATGGGATGCATTGAAGGTGGTTTCTTCTACGTAGGATGCAGATTTTTTAAATATAAAATTACATAAACCGGTTGCTAATGTTCTAAATGTGTGTGCATATGTGTTGGATATAAGTTAATATGCATATTTTATAGTTAAAAGTTAAACACAAAATTAGATTATATGGACTCTTAATGTTTTAAAAGGAAATTCAACCATCCATCCGTCTAGTAACCTCTGTAGCCCAACTAGGGACTGTGGAGTACATCGAGGAAACCCAAATAAAGCACGAGGAGAACATGCAAACTCCATGTACACAGACCTGAGGTAGGACTCGAACCCTGACTCTGAGGTGAAAGGCGACGGTGCTGACCACTAAGCCACCATGCCACCAGTATAATATATACTAACTGATATTACACATTTAACAGACTTTATAAAAGGCTTGTCATTATTATTGACTTCTACTTTATAAATATGCATAACATGCCATAAAGTAGTTGAACTATGCACCAATGTCAATTATAAAATACCCCCCCCCCCCAACGTAATTGTCAAAGTAAGTCTGTCTATCATAATTTGTTATTTTGATATCAATTAATACAAGATGGATTAATTACCTTTTTAACACTACAAATGACATGTAATTGCTGATAGATTTGTAAAATGCTAAATAATGTTTGGTAATGAAACTTTACTGAAGCATTGCCCTTGATATTTTCAGTTATGAATGCGCATTTACCCCCAAGCTGATTTGTGATTGACTGAATTGCTGTTCTTTTTTACCTCTGCATTGTTTCTATTTTGGGCTATTCTTTTAATCTTGAAGCTTGGTGGGTTGTTGTCAAATTCAGACCCTATTAATACAATATTTTGACATTTTAGTTTATGTAGTATTATTTGGAAATACTGACTAGTTTTAATGGCTTGTACATAAAACTATCTATCTGTCTATCTGTCTATCTATCTATCTATCTATCTATCTATCTATCTATCTATCTATCTATCTATCTATCGGGAATCCCAAGAGACTATCCCATAACACATTATCATGATATCTAGGCGCAGATTTAATTTGTATATCTATTCTGCAACTATCCGAATTTTATAAATTTCACAATTTTTTTTTTTTTATAATTTCATTACATTTCTAAACAAACAGAGCATCCATCAGACATGATGCTGTGCTGCCTGCCAAGCTAGTTTTGTTAATTTATGGTGTTAATTTGTTGTCATAGCTAGGTAGCTAATTAGGTGTCTCAGCTAGTTATGTTATTTTATTTTGTTAATGTATGTTGCACCTTGGTCCTGGAGGAATGTTGTTTCGTTTCACTGTGTACTGAATTGTATATGGTTAAAATGACAATAGACCACTTGACTTGACTTGAATAATTTAAAGTGCACCAGCTTTAGGATTATAGAGGAAATGTTACCACCTTAAATGCACACATATACATATACAATTTAAAAATACATTTTAGAGTGTCACAATTCATGAATGACTACATACAAAAATCACGATATCCCACTGCATTGATTTTTCATCTATCTATCTATCTATCTATCTATCTATCTATCTATCTATCTATCTACACAGTATGTGTGTGTATATATATATATATATATATATATATATATATATATATATATATATATATATATACACACATAATAATATGCCTAAAGGTTCATTAACACATTACCATCACCCAACGCCTTCCCACAATTGGACAGGATGTCTTTGTATGCTGTAATCGTATAATGTTCCTTCACTGGAAATGGGTTTCAGCATGGCAATGCCACTTTGCACAAAGCGAGCTCCGAAAAGACACGATTTGCCAAATTGGTGGAGTGGAAGTTTGCGAGTGTCCTGCTCAGCGCCCAACTACATTGCACACTTTTGTGATGGAATAAACACAAACCTCCCTATCGCCATTCTCTAGAATCTATTGGGGACCTTTCAATAAGTGGAAGTGTGGAGGTTATTCTCAGAGCAAATGGGAATACAATCTGGAATGGGATCCTTTCTAGAAACAGATTAGTGTTCTAAATAGGTAAGGTTTTTATTTTTGTAATTTTTGTGACTAATAAATAAATAAATAAATAAATAAATAAATAAGTAAACACCCTTGCTATGGACCCCACTTGAGATGCTCTTCAGAGCCCCGCCCCTTTACACTGCGCTCAGCCAATCAGGAGTGGAGCTGGCTTGCCTCCGAAATAAATTGCACGTTCCGACGGTGCAAAGGAGCATCATCCGACACACACACACACACACACACCGTAACATAGACACGAGGTGTTGATCTGTGGAGTACACACACACACACACACACACACAGGCGCGGAATATCCTAAAGCTCCTGTTCCAAACTTTACCGAGACATCATTGTGCCTGGACCGAGAGCGGCGCTGGGGCTGAAGCAGAAGCCGGCAGTGCGCGTCTGTGTGCGCTGTGAATGAGATCCGCCGGGCTGCCAGCTGACGCCTATTCGGACACGTCAGTCCGGGACTGCTTGACTGCTGTCTGATGTCACGCGCCGTGTTTTTCCGCCGTTTGCACTTCTGCAAAAAAAACAGTGAGGTGAAGTGAGCGGAAGGTCATCCGAAAAGGCATGTCAACTGATCCAAGATCATTATTCACATCTTAATCATTCTTTTCAGCGCTGCGATTTGCAAAACTGGGAATTGTCTGGGAAGTGACTGAAGAACCAAGCACTTAAACAAGGTAAATAATAATAATAATAAAAAGATTACTGTAGAAATCTGTCCCTGTGCGAGTGTGAAGGTAATGAATGACTTGTACTATAGTTGTTGCATTAAATATACTAAAGGAGAAATCACATAGAATATGTTGCACCTGATCCTAAGTTGTTCTTGTGCATTTCACCAAACTGCAAACTATTACAATATGGAGATATCAAGTAATTATGCCTGATGAGTGGAAAAGGTGTGTGTGTGTGTGTGTGTGTGAAATCATCTTTCTGTCTCTTTTTTGAAAAAAAAAATCAGCTGTGAACATCTCTCTCTCTCTCTCTCTCTCTATATATATATATATATATATATATATATATAATTAAAAACATGATGAGGGTAAATAAAATTTGTACTAGTCACATGTGAAAAATTCTGTAAAATTAAACTGTGTAAAAAGCCAAAATGAAAAACAATGTAATATATCTGTAATAAATCTCATCAATTGTGTATAAATGGAGTGAACATAAATTACTATGAATGTGCAAAAATTGTATTTGAAATATAAGAATGAAAAAAAAATCACATTGGATAAAGAACAATCAAAGTCAGTGTGTAAATAAATTAATGGAAAAAAATATTACATGCAATTAAACAAGCTTGTGGAAAAAAAATTACAGTTAAAAATCCATGTAAAAAAATATATATTGAATCGTCATTGCAGAAAAAATCATTACATCATTACAAGTAAAATTATTACATCACCCATAATAATAATAATAATAATAATAATAATAGTAATAATAATAATAATGATAAATATCACATATGAAAAAAATAAATTTTAAAACCAAGTATTACTACTACTGATAAAGATTACTACTAATAAATAAATACAAATGACAGGAAATAGGAAATAATTAACTTTTTCTTTTTTTTTTTTTCCATATTCTAACTTGTACCTAGTCTATTGGTATAAAATATATTAAGTGTAATAAAAAATCGCACGTTAAAATGTCAGACCTGTGTTAATACAATCAGATGTGTAAATAAAAGAATCACATAATGGAATAAATTTAAAAATCACATGTGACAATGAAAACTACATGTGAAACCTTCAACGTCCTATGTCTAAAAGGCACATGGGGGTTATTGTTAAGTTCCATGAAAAGTTTATGGGCTCCTTCTGAAAGGATAAAATCCCAACACCCTTTTTTTTTACTTTTTCCAATGTGATTCCTGCAACAGAGCTGATTATTACATGCTGAGTAATATGGCACCCAATACTCATCTGATATCGGTGTCACGAATTGCAGAAAGTACATTGGGGAAAATCTAACGTAATTGACATAAAAAAAGTGATAAGCGTAATAAAGGGGAGAATGTCTAGTAGTTATGGGATAATTTTTAAACATTAACCCACATCTAGCTGTTTCTTTATGGGTGATAATGACCTTTTATTAAAGTTCAGTGTTTAACATGAAGAGTATTCAGTTTTGTATATAGTAGTGTTTTGTTCTTTGGGATGTTTTTTATGACACAGTAAGTGTGTGAGAGACGTCCTGTGATCATTCTTTGGCTACATTAAGCCACGTGAAGCTTTCTTCATGCTCTATTATTTTTCTAAAGAGGTGTTGAACTACTGCAGGAAAAATAATTAATACATTTTTTACACACATGGCATTTCTTCCTACAGTTAACTAATCCAGTATTTCTTATAAATATAAGAAGTGGTAGTGCTAGTGATACCCAATGTGATAAAACATTATAAAGCCTATCCATGTCATGCATTTATTCAGTACTTTATTTTGGTACTGTATTAGACCTGGGGTAACTCTCCGACCTAACTCTCAGTTTTCTTTTTTCCTCCTCTTAGCACTTTCAGGAGGTGAGGAAAGTCCTGGGAGAATGTGGAGTCGTGGGGTGAAGCATGAGCTGCCGGTGTGTTGCTTTTAGACTGGCGTGTCTCATGTGTCCATGGGAGTGTATTTTACTAAGCCTCCACTGCTGGGTTGTAGCCTCGGCCACAGGCTCACGGGATGCTGCTGGCCCATACGGCTGGCTCCTTTCAGACAAAGGGCCTTTTCATCAGTCGCAGGAATTTACAGAGTTTGTGGAGCGCTATCAACAGGGCTTCACCACCAGGTACAAAATTTACAGGTGAGTCAAGTGAAGCAGTCTGATTCATTTGTACAGATTGTTTTTCATTAGGAGAGACCCGCAGCGGTGTCTTTCCAGATGGACAGTTTTGGAAATATTTCATGATTTCGGCAAACAGGTGAATAAAAGCCACATATTGTGATGCAAATGGCGACCTTCGTATTCAGGGGTTCAGCACTGTGGACCGAAAATTGTAATGCTGGATGATTACGTGTGATTCGTGACAGCTGAGGCATTGACAGAAGTTGAGCTGAGTTTGAGCATGGTGGATTAGATGAAGTCACAGCAGCACAAAAGGCAGCTGAAAATGTGTCTGAGTGACATGCGTGTTTGGCAGGGCTCAGTGCCCGTTCAGCCCGGCACAGATGGAGATGCCAGCACTGGGGTTAGACGTGCTGTCCTCTACGGCTCGGCACATTTGTGAATGCTCGTCCTTTTTCCAGAGGCAGAAAATTGGTATTAAGCCGGATCTCCCCCTGCTGGTGGGTTGGAATGCTAAAGCAATGATTGTGTGTGTGTGTGTGTGTGTGTGTGCATGTGTCTGTTTGTGTGTGTGTGTGTGCGTGCTATGCAACATCTGTACACAGTTTTAGCCCTTATGGAAAATAATCTTTAATCTTCAAAAATGATCTTTGAGATTAAACCTTATTGTTGGTAACACTATAAGAATATAAATAAGAATATTTTTTAAGCAAGTTTAAAAGCCATGCTATGTTATAATTCACAAGTGACTTTGACTTGACTTTTGTGTGGCTTACAGATGTGGGTTGAGGATCAGTACAGAGTTGTGTAACACCCCGCAGCACAAATGTTCTTGTTTCACATTCATATTTATTCATATTGCTCAAATATGCAACAAGGATTTGAAGGCTGTATAATGAGTTAGTATCATGGCACAAATCAATCTTCAGCTTATGTTCTATATCCCCATCCATTTGGTTTAGAAGGTTGGGGGTGATTCTATGGGTGGCACACAATTTAGCTTTTGTAGGTCTTAAAATTATACTATATTATTTATACATACTTAACAGTGAATCTAGAAAAATGCACATTTAGACAGTTTACCCACAATTCACAACAATCCAATGTATTACAATGTTTCTTTTCTGCAAATTTATTTTTTATTTTTTTTATATTTTATTGTACAAATGTTTGCTCACATCCATGCTAATGGAATCAAAAACATATTATTTGCAATACTTTAGGGAAAAGTGTTGTATGTTCAAAGTGCATGTTCTTCTTTTTCTGATCATTAGGAAATAATGATGATGATGACCTCCATTTGAACTTCCCAAATATTTATAGGAATGAATAGAGATGGGGAAAAATTGATTCCTGATGTTGTCGTGTGGCAGGTCATCTATTCCCGCACTGATTTAAAAATCGATATATTAAAAAATATAATAATAATGATGTATGTTTGCATTTGAGGTGGTAAAATATTGCTATTTGTCTGTAATCCTGCCCGTGGTGCTCTCTGCTCTATACTCTGTTCATTTACACATTGGTAGACCATGCAACTGCCTGTGTGGTAGAAACAAACGATTTTTTTAAATTTGTTTAGGATTGTAATACAAAGTGAACTGGGATAATTGCGAATTCATGATACTTAAAGAATCGCAATACAAATTGAATCGAATAGCTACAGTAGGTATTAGGATAATATTGAATCGTGTGGTCCCATCCCTGGGGGTGAATGTGTTCGGCTAACAGCTATGAGTTTATACTGTGAAACTAAAATGTATGTGAATGTTCATACCCTTTAATGGGTGACTTATGGAAAAGAGTGTTTCTAGCATGATTTGTTAAATGGATACACACACACACATGCACACACACATGTGCTACAAGGGACAGGTGGACGTCACACCCTGTATTGTATACTGTATATAAATTTATACATACATTGCATCATACAAAAGACTTTGATCAGCTTCTGATTGGTTACAAGTTACATACTTCAGCATCTCCTCCTACATGATAATTGTCTTGTTCTTATGTGTACCTAGCTTTACAGAATGTATCTTTAGAATCCTGCCATTCTATTGCTATAACCAGGGAACACTATACCAGATGTTCATGTTCTGCAAGTAAGGAGTAACCCTGACCCTGCTGTACTGTAGGTGACAGAATCTCTGGAACGCATTGAAGGTGTGAGAGAAGAAACATCCACATCTTTGGTAAACATATTAACCCTTAATCAAGTGCCATTATCAGTACCTCAAGAAAAAAATCAACTTTAAATGTGCCTTTCATTTAGTTTGTGTTTTAAAATCTGCTTTATATACAGTACTGTGCAAATGTCTACAGTGTTTTTAGTACTAACTTTGCTATAGATTTTTAAAATTACATTAAAGCAATTAATGTAACATTACAGGAAAAAAAGGAGCTTATTATATACTAGTATTAATAGTACTAGTCATTGATGGGTAAGGAGTTTGTAGAAATAGTTAAAGGGTTAAAGCTAAAAATAAGGTGATCAGCATCTGGCACGTGACTGCTCATGACGTCCCTTTTTTTATTTCAAATTTGAATTCCAGCTTTTTTTGTCACATACACAGTCATACACAGTACGATATGCAATGAAATGCTTATTTAATTTATGCTGCAAGGTTCAGTTGTCATAGTATACACACCATGTTTTTGGAGTATTTCATGCTGTGTTGCGCATTTGTTCATGTTTGGTGAGGACTATTGTAGCTTCTAGATGCATTGTCATTGTTTCTGTGTTTTCCACATACTCTGTGTATACACAGTAAACTATTGCATTGATTAACTCTGTTGAGTGACATGTATAGCCACATACAGATAGACAATGTCTTCCAATGTATGAAATGTCACTTTCATCACTAAAAGAGCGAGTTCTGACCACTCTACAGACAAAACCTTTCTTTTATTTATGACTGAAAGTGACTGAAAAAAAAGCTGCTACTGTATATTTTGCATGCAAAAAAGAAAGGGGTGCAACAGTCAGAGTCCTCAGAAGAACTGAGGCTGGTTCTGCAGGATGCTCAGTAAAACTAATTTCCTTATAAAGTTTTATTATATAATAAGTTTTATCATTATTTTGTAATAATGATAAAATTATATATTTATTAATTTTTTTTTTTAACATCCTTGCTTTACAGCATTTTTTGCATGTGTGTAAGACTTTTTCACAGTACTTTGTACACACTTTTAGGAAAATTTATTGATTACCCCAGATGGGCAAAGAAACTAAATTTGATAACTTTATTGTCCCTGATTTGCAATATATAAATGATAAAAAAAAAAATTTTGAATTTTTTTTTACATTTTGAAACGATCAATTTTTAGGTATGTCCTATAAAGGATTTAAGTACAAAGTAAGACTGTTTGTACATATCAATTAATTCAATTTATTTATTTTTATAGTTATTAATGATAATGTTTATTAAATACATTGCTTATACAATTTTCACTATAAAGACCCATTTGTGAATGTAATATCAGAGGGACACAAATACCACCCGAAATTATTTCCGAAAACTCCAATGAGCATGTTAGCACTCTTTTTAAACATTGCTTTTAAAACTTGTAAGACTAAATGGAGAGGTATACAGTACATTTGTCCCTGGAGGTCTCCTGGGCATGGAAATGCTCCCTGAGAAACCACCATGCCACCGTGTGTACAGGCCACCGTGCCAACCCTCTTTGTACATTCCTCTGTTCCCTAAATCACATATTTATATTCTTTTATGTTTTGACACATACAAATTAGAAATGTGACAGTTAATCTTTTAGAAATGTACCCTTGAGAATGGAGTTCTTTACCGTGATGAATAAATTAGCGTATGTTCCTTGAGCTTTATTCCCTGCATGCAAATCTACACTTATATAGCTGTTGACGTGTAGAAGCATGTGAAAGGGCTTATACTAAGGTAGCATGGAAAGAATTAGCAGAACGACGCTTTCTGTGGAGAATTACTGCTGATATTCATTGTATCTTTAAGAAGCGCTGGCTAAGCTGACAAGCGCTGTCATCTCGCGCACAGGGAGCTTTGCTATTAGCACCTGACAGCAACTTTCTTGCAGCAAACACACTGAGTTGTACAGTGTGTGTGTGTGTGTGTGTGTGTGTGGTTGGGTATTTGCATGTGTATAAATGAAATCACAAAATAAAAAAAAATAAATAAATAAAAAAAAATAAAAAATAAATATATATAGATATATATATATATATATATATATATATATATATATATATATATATAGCACATAGCACATATAATTCATGCTCATTTATTAAAAATTAATGTCAAAGTATATTTGGTCAGTGTGTGTTCAAGCCATCTCTAGCCTGTTTAAACCACGGAAAAGGTCAGGCTATAAACAGTCACTGAGGAATAGAAGCTGAGCCTTTATACCTTAATTAAAGCACAGAGTTCAGTATGCACTGCTCATCGTCTCCACTCTAGCAACTGGCTCATTATGCAAGGAATAAAAACACTGATGTCGGAAAATAGTCAATAACAAGGTCATATGATGTGTTCCAATGTGCATAGCAAAAACTATTACCAGGACTGCACGATTTAATAGCAAAAAACATACATTGTGACCATTTTGACACATATCGTCCCATATTGACATGATTGTGGTATAGACTTCATTTAACAACTATTTGATGTTCCAATATTTATTCATCACCAAAAAAGTTTTAAAAATAATTGTGTCATGCGTCTAAATCTCCTATCACTACTTGCTCACTCTGGCGCTCACTAGGTAGCCCCCCATCCCTCCTCTGTAGGTGTGCAAAGGGGCAGGGCTGCGGAAATGGGCACCGGCTGGTGGTTAATCTCCACTAATAGATCTCAGGCTGCTCCCCAGGCTATAAAACATGGCGAAGAGCATATCTCAGCGTTCTGTTGGGCTGTCTGTCTGTCGGTATGTCTGTCTGAACCTGGAAAAATCGACGGAGAACAACAGAGCTGAGTCACACGGCAGACGATAAAAGCGCGAGAGGTACGTTGTTATGCGCCTGAGACTTCAAATGTGCGAATGGAATGGGGCCTTTGATCGCCGCACTGAAGATAGCTGTGAGCACACTGCTGGAGCTCCCCCCTGGCATTGGAACTTTTATACAGAGCTGAAGGAGAAAAGGCAGCTGAGTTCCACGACTAGGGTTCCGTTCCCAGACGGGAAAGCTGACCAGGCGAGGAGTGTTGTGGAGATACCCGCATTCTGCCATGCTAAAGAAAGCTGAGAGAAGACAGTTCGGCCGATCATGAGAAGCTCGCAGGTGCCGCTGTGGACACTTCCTTTACTTCTTTTCCCCTTCCTCCCTCCTTTTAACCGTTTCCTTGTCCAATATTCTGAATAAAATTACCCCTTTACCATAAGACCTTGCCTCGTGTCTGTGTTTGTGGTGTCGTCTGTTAGAAACCCGTTAGAATAATAAACGCTGAAATCATTGATAAACTACATTTGGGGCAGTGGCACTTAGTTACTGATTGGAAGGTCACTGGTTCAAGCACCAGCTACACCAAGTATAAAGGCTGAACTTAACTAACAGGTTATAGGCGTATATTGCAGATTAAATATTTGCACATGTCCATATTGATATTAATATTTTTATGCAGCACTAACTGTATACTTTATGGCCAAACATTGATTGTTTTTCCAAAAACAGCATGCTCGGAAAGTTTCCATTTCCCTAATATTATAGCAGGCTGCTGATAAATTAATTTTATTAAAACTATTAATAAAAGACACATTGTGCATGTTATCTGTTTCTAGTTACATTTAATATTGTGGAACAAGTCCTGTTATCAGTATTAACAGTTGTTTCCTTATCAGCCTGTCTTTTCCTCCCTCTTTCCCTCTCTTCATATTAATAATAGAAAAATATGGATGATGCCACAACCTTCTGTGGGTGTGAGTCTAGCAAAATTTCTAATGCTATTTGGATGGGAAAGATGGAATGTTCTCTCTAACTGTCAGTCACAGAGACACTGGCTAATCACGGGCATCTGTCAGCATGTGTATTGTGAGTAGAATAGATGTGTGAGTACTTTTCTGAGATTGTGTTGCTTCTCCTTTACATGAAATTATGATGAATGGAAAATAGGCAGGAACCAAAAGTGACTGGGTCTGAAAAATAATTGTGTCTAAGCAAGTTTAGGCAAAATGTTAAAGTCCACTTGCACTTCCTATGCATCAACTTTAGGGACAAAATGTTAAGGGTCAAAACCTGCTGCCTAATATACACCCCGTCCCCCTCTTCCAAGTGATATTGTAATGACAAGGGACAAATTGTGATGGAAAATGTAATGGGTCAGAACAACTCCAAATCTGCAGGTCTTGTGGGATGTTCCCAGTCTGCCATGGTCAGGGCCTACTGACAAGGTCATGGGTGGCAAAGGATCATTTAATGCGCCTGGGGAGTGAAGAAAGGGCTGTGCAATCTGATCGAATAGAAGAGCTACTGTAGCTCAAATTGTTGAAATGCTGGTTCCCATAGAAATATGTCAGAACACAGCGCATTGCTGTTTTGGTGGCAAAAGGGGGACGTAGTCAATATAAGGTGTGTGGTTGTAATGTTATAAATGATAATAATCTCTAAACTTGGTTATCCCAACTCAGCACTGTCTTAAGGTACAGTTTGAAATTTGGAAAAGGGGCAGTGATCGCAGCGCTGTTGTTAAACGCAATAAAAGTCAAAGCACTTCTAACCCTTATGAAGTGCTGAGACTTACTATAAATTCTATAGATACAGTGGAACCTCGGATTACGAGCATAATTCGTTCCGGAAGCAGGCTCGTATTCCAAAACACTCGTAAATAATATTTAATTTTTCCATAAGAAATAATTAACACAATATATAAAAGTAAAATAAAACAAATTAACCTGCACGTTACTTTTAAAAAAAGTAAAAATAAATCCAGACAGAAAAGTGTTTTCGTTTGTGCGCGCAGGCACTGTGTGTGTGTGTGTGTTCACAGAGTGTGTGTTAACATTAACGGGGAGACTGTTTTATCGGAAAAGTTAGCCAGGAACATCGCTAGTCACACTCTCGTGAGCGCATACTAACGGAATCACTGCTGTAAAGTAAAAAAAAACAAACCAACTCAAAAAAACAACAACAAATGAACCTGCACTTTACCTTTGAAAAGAATCGCGACAGGGTGGAGTTTTTGTGTACGGCAGAGAGTGTGTGTGCGTGTCTCTATGTGTGTATAAAGCCGAGAGGAGAAGGGGGTGGGAGGGGCGCTGTAAAGGCGAGAGTGTGTGTGCACACACTCTCTCTCTTTTACAGCCCCCCCTCCTCTCGGCTTCCCACACACATACACACACTCTCTGCCTTACACAGAAACTCCGCTTTGTTGCGATTCTTTTCACAGATAAAATAAAACACAACAAGCAGTTACAGAGAGGGAGAGAAAACTGGAGCTTTACCCTCTAATGAGACTTTTTATTGCTTTATACACGCGCGCTGTACAAACACGCTTACAGACAGAAAATAAAATATTTTTTACACACATACACGCGGTCACAGTGTTATAGAAAACAGTACACGCGTGCACAGATGTTGATTATACCAGTAAGAGATGAGCACTAAGACCCAGCAGGGGAGACGATTACCTACAATTCCGCACCACAAGAGAAAGAAAAACCGTTGGCTCAGTTGTGATTATGTGACGCTCGGCGTCAAAACAAGTAGCACTTGAGTGATACATGATACTCGGTGCTCGTACACCAAGACAATGCTCATTTTTCAAAATAAAATGTATTAAAAATCATTGCTTGTCTTGTGGAACACTCGTAAACCACGTTAATCGTAGTCCACTGTACTATAAAATGATAAACCATTAGAATAATCACTTTGATTTGAAGTTGTGCTAATGTCTGAACTGGCGTCCTAAAAAAAATTAATCAACATTAGGGTATGTTATGCCATAGTCTATTCGATAGATAAATCAGTAGCCATAACATTCTGACAAGGAGAGTCTGTATATCCTTGGGCTCCTCAGGGCTGTTAGTTAGGAACTAGCTATTTTTCAACTTACAAAGTGTTTTAGTTTTTTAGCAACAAAATGTATATTGCAAATACAGAACACAGCTCACAGCTGTAATGTTATGAAATGGTATATATACTGTTTGAGTATCACGAACCAAATAAATAAAGAAATAAATACACAGTCTAAGATTTTATTCAGTCACCTTTAGCTTTGATTACAGCACATACAGTGGAACCTCGGATTGCGAGTAATGCGGTTTGGGAGTGTTCCACAAGACGAGCAAAGATTTTTAATACATTTTGACTTGAAAAACGAGCAAGTCCTGATTTACGAGTACCCTGTTTCCAAATTATGTATCATGTATGTATCATGTATCACGCATTCGCTTCTTGTTTTAATGCCGAGCGTCACATGATCACAACTGAGTCAACGGTTTTTCTCTCTCTTGCGCTGCGGAATTGTGGGTAATGATCTCCCCTGCTAGGTTCTAGTAAACGTCTCTTACTGGTATAATTAACATCTGTGCACGCGTGTACTGTTTACTATAACACTGTGACCACGTGTGTGCGTAAAAAATATTTTATTTTGTGTCTGTGTATTTGCGTCTGTGTACAGCGAGCGTGTAAAGCAAAAGCAAGTCTCGTTAGAGAGGTTAAAGATCCATTTTCTCTATTTGTCTAAGCCTGCTCTTTGTGTCTGTGTGCACGTGTCATTGAACCATTTTATGGCCATTGTAGGCCACACACACGCACACACACACACACAAACAAACAGACCCCTTCTACTTTCGCCGTCACAGACACACACACACACACACACTCTTTCTCTCTGCTCTACACAGAAACACTGCTCTGTCGCAATTCTTTTCAACGGTAAAGTAGAGGGTTATTTGTTTTATTTTTACCTTACAGCAGTGATTCAGTTAGTGTGTGACTCAATCAAGTGTCATTAGAGAGATTTCTTGTTTATTTTTCCAATGAAACAGTGCTTTCATTGTGTGCGCGTGTGTGTGTGTGTGAAAAGAGTGGAGAAAGGGTAAATGTGTAAAACGAGAAGGGGGAGAGGCTCCTTACTTTAGTTTTACACACACACACACACACAGCGCCTGCGCACACAAACGGAAACACTAATCTGTCGCGATTTATTTTTATTATTTATTTTTTTAAGGTAAAGTGCAGGTTTATTTGTTTTATTTTTACTTAATATTTCGTGTTAATTATTTTTATGTATTTATTTTTTGGGCTGTAGAACAAATAATTAGAGTTTCCATTATTTCTTATGGGAAAATTCAATTTGGTTCACGAGTGTTTTGACACTGGGAAGCCCACTTCCTGAACGAATTATGCCCGTAATCCAAGGTTCCACTGTATTGTGGTGGCCAGTTCATGTGTGAAATTATACTGCCTGCCCTAAAAACCTTTCAAAATTAGAATTCTAAAATATACATGTGCCAAGAAAAAAATCCATAGATGTGATAACTTGCTTATTCAGTACTTTTAGGTCAACAGCTGACTACATTTTATTGCCACACAGTGTTAATGAGCCTAAACCTGACCGACTCAAGCGATGTCAGATCATAACACAGTGACCCCTGTGCATGATGGTGCATCACTTCATGTGCATGTGCTTACCCCTCTTACCCTGATGCACTCATCGGGCAACATAACATTTTTTTTTCCATTCCATTGAAAAGACTTTTTCAGGTGAGTCTCACTAGCAAGTGTTTTTCTTAAGGTCACACAGCTTTCTGTGAGGTTTTATCACATTGTGTATGTATGGAATTTTTCTTATTTTCACTATTAAACATAGCTATGGTTTTTACCAAGTGTTTAAGTGATTCTAAGTAGTGATAGGATAAAAATACTGTACTGTACTTTTAAAGTGTTGTGCTCAGTTTAACATTATTCAACATTTATTAATAAATACCTCGAAAGCACTTTAAATGGCATTTTAAAGCAAACAATACCATGCATTCATGTTTCTCTTTACTTTTATCTACAATATTTCATTTTACTCATATATTTACTTTTTAATACAATCAGCCTTACTTTAGTATACAGACATATTTGTCACTATTCATGCTTCTACTATTCAGCTGTTCAGATTGAGTTTATGAGTACACATGGCTCTACAACTTGCATAAATTTTACATCAGTTTGACAACTACCTGTTCACTCAATTATCACATATTGTATACTTGACTGCTCTCTTAAAAAATGTTACATGGGTTAATGTGGTTTAAAATGTTTTATGGTTTATTATGTTAATATGATCTCATTAAAATAGATCCTTATGTGCCAAAAACTCAAACATTGATAGTTTAAAATGGGATTATTTTGCTTGAGGCATAGGCACATTTTTATGCACATTCTGCAATGTTATTTTGCCCTGTATATTTTAGGGCTCTGAAGTTTGTAAGTTATGTAAAAGGGGCTTCAAAAATAAATTTGACTTCACAGAGTTTCTCTAATGTCGCTTCTAATCAACAAGAAGAATTTGATTCTCACTCACCCACTCATTTTTATTTAGTTTTCGGTTTTGTTATTTTGTTTCTTGGTTTTGTTATTTTGTTTTTTAATTTGTTTTTGTTATTATGTTTTTTGAATTTTATTCAGTTTTATGGTTGTTATTTTGTTTTTGAATATGTTAATTAGTTTTAAGTTTTGTTATTTTGTTTCGCCACCGTACTGGAGTACACAATGGGGTACACACTGGATGAGGTGCCAATCCATCGCAGTGCACACACACACACACACACACACACACACACACGCGCGCGCAATTCGGGAACCCCAGTTAGCCTAACCGTTATGTTTTTGGACTGTGGGAAGAAACCTGAGTACCCAAAGGAAACCCAACAAGCACGGGGAGAACATGCTAACTCCATGCAAGCAGACCCTGATGTGGGACATAAACCTGGATCCTGGAGGTGCAAGGTGACAGGGCTAACCGCTAAGCCACTGTGCCATATTATACACTTAAAATGAAAAAGACATTTTAAAAGAGAAAATAAACTAAATGAACAAAAAAAAAAAAAACAGCAAGTAAGCAATGTCACATGAGAGGGAGAGCTTTATTAATAATTAACAGATTATGATTTGTTTGTTCATTCAACCAGTTATTTTGCTTAACCAGCACGTATTCTTACATGATTGGTGGAACTAACTATTCACGACTAGCAGAGCTGACGATGATAGTTAGAGACTGACACTTGTTGAAGTGAATTTGGGTACTATGTAGCCAAAAGTTGAGGATAATAAACAATGGAGGGTGTGGACAGTTTAAGAATATCATCTAATGTCCTGGATCTGGGGTTAAATCCCAAATAATGTAAAATAGAAAGCTAGTGTGCTAGTATACAGTAAGACATAAAGATTCCACACTCACCTGTAAACCCAGTCACAGAAGTACGTTGAGCAAGAGAAGTGCCCTTGTTCCACCTTGGGCACCTTGTGCACCTGATCAAGGGCACTTCTCTTGCTCAACGTGCTTCCGTGATTGGTTTCAGAGGTGAATTTTGGCAGGTACAGTAGCTTCAATTACTGTAGAGTGATACAAATAGTTAAATGTCCCCGTTCTGTTATGCTCTATTATCACCACATACAGACATTAATTTGTCACTATATGGCTCAACATCCTGTCATACTGAATACTTCACATTCGTTTGACACCTACCTTTTCACTGAATTATCACATATTGTGTACTCGTCAGCTTCCTCCCATTAAAAAAAAAAATGTTACATGGGTTAACATGGTTTAAGCGTCCTCATTAAAATGCATTCTTTAATGTTTTAATAATTCAATCACTGATAGTTTAAAATTGGATAATTTTAGGCACTTTTTATGCGCATCATTATGCACATTGTGCAATGAATTGAGCTCTATTTTAAACCACTCGTCCAATCAGATTACTTTGGTCAGAACTAACCGCTGTATGATAAACAATAAACTAAACAAGCCAAAGACTGCTTGGATTTGGGGAAAAAACGAATGCTTTATTCTGATTTATATTTTTTCCTACTTTAATGCACATTACACTGCCCATGATTAAAATCCCATGTTTTACAAATAACAATCTTTTTAAATAGGTTTTGCAAATTTTATAGTAAAATAAATTCCATAGCAAAAAAAAAAACACTTTATGTCGTAAACATATATATTATAGGGACAAGTTTGCATAGCCTGTGATTTTGGAAAATAATAAACTTAAAGGTTAAAATTTTACAGAAATAAAAAAATTTATTCTAGAAATCAAATTACAGTACAATATGTAGTAAAAAAGGTAAAAATGCACTGAAGGATTTGTGCTCAGTTTAATGTTATTTATTAAAGAACACTTTAAACAGCTTAAAGCATTCTTAATTGATTTTGAGAAAATAAACAGTACCATGCACCCATGCAGTTAGTTAACACCTACATACATGAGTCTGTCTTTTTGTTTTTTTGTGGCTTAAATCAAGGTCTACAGAGCATTGTCTGCTACAAGTGTAGCATTGCTTTGGAACACATGCAGCTATTCATTACATCTTTCCAAGCTGATACTCATGCAATGCCAGGGGAGAGGATTAACCATCCAATTTTGTACACATGTCCTACCAGATGACCTTGATCGAATTGCATGGCTCAGTATTGATAGAGAGAAAGAAGAGAAGCCATCTTTCTAGTTCAGGAAGAGTACAGATAGATTGTTGGTCACAGATAGATTTGGCATCACAGGGAATTTCATCATAAGAGTCTAGTCCTATGCAAAGCAGTCAATTAAATTGCGTCTGTCTGACTGGTATTGCACCAGAACCTTGTCTTTGATCTTGTAGCCTGTAAGAGCCTTGGTTAGGTCATGTTGAGTGTGAATCAGGGCCATCCCTCTAGGAGTGACAAGGTGGCCCAAAGGTCTGGATCCATATGCATGTCTCCTTATAGGAGGTTGTATAATTTTCTTTTTTTATTTCAGGCACAAGTGTTAAACCAGACCTACTGTAACATCATTTACCTATGGGGTCATTTGAAGTCAGAAGTCTGTCAGAACAGATTTTTGATTATTAGTTTAATGTACAGTTAATATCCACTTTTATTCATGAAAAAATAAAGTTTTAAACAAGAAAGTTAAAAATAACCAAAAATAAATAAAAAATACTTAATTGGACCGGTTTAAGCTTTAATTGCGGCATACATTCTCCATAGCATTGATTTGACAGCCTTATTCAATGTCACAACATTTAGTTCTGTTTATTCATTTTTACAAGAGAGTCAAACTGTTCAATAAAGTCTGCAGCACATCTTAGAGGCTTTCAGTTGGTTTAAGGTCAGGACTAAAATGATGTCTAATGCTGCCAGAACTCTCTCACTGTCTAGTTTTTGAAATATGCCTGTGCTATTACTGAAGAAGAATTTAATTGATAACTATAAATATAAATATAACTAATAGTCATTTAGGTCATCAGCTGACTTAATTTTATTGCCACATAACATTGCTGAGCCCAGACCAGATCAACTGAAGCAACCCCACATCATTACTATGACTTCTACTGTCGATTATTTACAATGCATCCTTACAGATCATTTGATCCCAATCATGATTTTAGTAGTTCATGATTTTTTCTTATGACTTTTTTTTTTTTTTGCAAAGTTCATAATTCACCACTATCAATTCAGATTTAAAATTTGTCAGGTTTGCTTAGTTGGCATTTGGAATCTGTGGCCAGACATTATAAAGTCTGGGATGAACTTAGTTACAAACTTCTGCTACAGTGATTTTCACCTGGACAAGCCTAAAGGAAATGCATGAACGAATCCTTGACAAATTACAGGTACAAAGCCTTGAACGATCTGCGATGTCACCCATGACATGAACAATCATAGTTAACATATTGGTTAATTATTGAGCGGATAAAAAACGTAGGTTAACCTTTTCATGGATCTATTCAGCTGCAAAAAACTATTATAACAACCAACAGTCGAACCTCAGATTGCGAGTAACGCAGTTTGCGAGTGTTCTGCAAGACAAGCAAAGATTTTTAATAAATTTTGACTTGGAAAACAAGCAAGTCTTGGTTTACAAGTACTGAGTATCATGTATCACGCATGTGCTGCTTTTGACACAAGCGTCATGGGATCATGCACGCTTGCGCTGTGGAATTGTGGGTAATCGTCTCCCCTGCTGGATCTTAGCGCGCGTCTTTTACTGGTATAATCAACATCCGTTTACTATAACACTATGACCACGTGTGTGTGTAAAACAATTTTTTGTGTCTGTATGCATGTGTGCACAGTGCACGTACAAGCAAGTCTCATTAGAAAGGTTAAAGATCTATTTTCTCTCTTTGTATTAGCCTGCTCTTTGCGGCTGTATGCGCGCGCGTCATTGGACACTGTGCCACCCACACACACAGACCACTCCTACTTAACAGGCACACACAGACACACACATACTCCTTCTCTGCTCTACACAGAAACACTGTTCGGTCACAAATTTTTTTCAAAGGTAAAGTTCAGCTTAATCTGTTTTATTTTCACTTTATAGCAGTGATTTCGTTAGTGTGTCGCTCAATCGAGTGTCATTTAAGAGATTTCGTGTTTATTTTTTTTTTCGATAAAACAGTGTTCCCGTTGTGTGCGTGCATGTGTGTGAAAAGAGTGGAGGAAGAGTAACAGGGTAAGACAAGAAGGGACAGAGGGGAGATGCTCCTTATTTTAGCCTTACACACACACACACAGAGCGCCTGTGCACATAAACAGAAACACTTATCTGTTGGGATTTATTTTTACTTTTTTTTTTTAAGATAAAGTGCAGGTAATTTTTTTTTACTTTATATTTTATGTAATTTATTTTTATGTATTTATTTTTGGGGGCTGTGGAATGAATCATTTGAGTTTCCATTATTTCTTATGGGAAAATTCGATTTGGTTAACGAGTGTTTTGAAATACGAGCCCACTTCCGGAACAAATTATGCTTGTAAACCAAGGTTCCACTGTATTATATATATCATGGTGTAAGGTTGTTCAAGATTCAAGATTCAAGATTCAAAGAACTTTATTAATCCCAGAGGGAAATTTGCTTTGTGCGTTGTATTATAAGTAATCTTTGTTAATTATGTTTTTGATTTTGTGGACCATACTGCTTTACCAACTTTAGTTATTCCTAATTTTCTACAATTTCATTTTTCAGTTCTTTGCACACAGAATTGAGAACCTTTCTAAATTAAATATATCAATATGCCAACTGTGCCAGTCTAATCCTCTCTACACTGGTGTGTACAGAACATCCTTTCTGTGGTAATCTAAATCTCATTAATTCGTAACATGTTGATTGGCCCCTTAAGGGGTAGAACTGCCGTTTGGTTTACTCAATGCAGAGGGACCGAAAAAGGAAATTTATTTACAAGGCCGAAGGGAGAGGGGATACAAAGGGTAGTGGAGTTATGCCCTAGTTAATTGTCTCATTTTTTATGTTTAAAGACATGCATTTCTCAGGAGTGTTCTTGTACTTGCATTGACCAAGGACAAAACACTTACTCTTTCTTTAGCCATTGATGTGAGACTGCTTACCCAGTTCCCGTGAAGGCCATCATTCTACTTTGGGAGACAAACTGGAGGATTGTGGGTTTGTTTTGGTTTTGTTTTGACTCATGGAGATACTTTCAAATCCCATTTGCTTTTGCAATTATCCCTTTTGTTTGCAGCTACTTGTTTAAAATCATTACATCCCTAACCAAGTTCAAAGATTTACTAAAAATAAATGAATAGATGCAATAATTGCAGCACACAGCACCAAGTAGGGTCTTACATTACCAAATAAGGCATTTGATTTGTTTCATGAGCTACACATTCAACCACCTGCTCCCCAAGAATACGCATAAATGCCATACAGTATTACAACATTATTGTTGGGTCTTGGAAGTCCCAAGGGACACTAGGTGCTGCACACTTTTAAGACAAATTGTTTCGGTTCACATACGGCAATGAGAACTCAGTTGAGCGAGGCTATACTGATCTAGCAAAACATGCTTTTTGAACTGACTTAGGTTTTCTTTCCTTTAATGTCTATATAAAATAACAAGATTGACATTTTCCAGTCTCCCACACCGCTGCCAAGAATCACAGATTTACACTGACAGCATGTTTGGTTAATCATTTTCAGTATCAAAACATCACCTAGGCATATCGGGATTTAAAATGCATTAGCTGTTAAAAGTTGCATTGAGTTCCAAACGGCAAAAATGTCTCACAAATGAGACACAGGGTCACGGGGCGGCCTGCAGCCTGTCCTAGGGAACTTAGGGTACAAGACAGGGTACACCTTGGATGTGGGGTGACCTCATTGCACGGCACAAACCCTCGAACACCAACACTACTGGGAATTTGGAAATGCCCTGGGTGTCTTTGGAGTGTGGAAGGAAATCGGAGTACTTAAAGGAAACCTACCAAGCACATGAGCATTTAAACTCCAAGAGGTAAGATTTAAAGTGCCAGCCATAGACGTTTCAAATGCTAACCACTAACCACCTTCACAGAACCGTTTTTTTAGGAAGCATACTGTAGGTGTGTATTAGCTATTTTGTTTGCTAATAGCATTTATTCTCTCTGTACAGCATGCAAAATTTAGCGCATTTAGCAGGCAGGTGACACATCTTCTTTAAAAGACTCAAATCTATTTTTATTTATAGCATGCCTAGCAGTTTACAGGTAACAGGGGCCACTAGGGTAAAATTTAATCAGCTCAGCTCAAATTTCTGATCACATAAATATACAAATACATACAGTATATACAAATGTATAAGTAGATACAGTGTTAGATACATAATACATTTTTTGGAAAAAAAAAAGGTGGATGGATGTAATTTTAGTATAAATGTTTTAATAACATTATAACATTATCACAGTCAAAATCCAAAAACAGCTAAAGTAATCACATGGGTAAACTCGAAACAGGTGGGAAAAATTATGGCATACTATGGAGACAACCAGTGCCCAGACAGGAGGAAGACAGGAATCAAAACAAAGGGCACATGATAATATATACAGGCACTTGAAAAGACGTCAGGGTTACAGAGCTGTGGCATACAGTGATTGGTGCGATAGAGCTGTGGCACACGATGATTAGTGTGAGTCGAGAAAATACACGTGTACACTATAATTTTCAATGACAGGCTCTATCGTCCTTCAAAGGTGCAGCTCCCAGTGCACCATTTCATCCAAAGCTTGCAGCCCTGGGCAAAATGTCCACCATGTTATCTGGGTGTGGAAGCAGTTATTGACCAAAATTTCTATTTTTCATATATGGGGAGAGGTGTAGGCATGGGGCAGAGAACCAGAAAGATAGAATGAAATCTTCAGTGGTGCAATGTGACACAGCAACCTCTAAGGTGGGGCAAGAAGGTGAAAAGTCACTAATGGCAAAGTCAATTTTAGTCAACTGGATGTTATCGTCATTTCAACCATATACTATATACACTGTACATACTGTATTGTGCAAAAACATTGCAAAGAGACTGAACAGGAACAGTGTTTAGTTTAGTGCATGTTTGTGTATGTGAATCCAGTCTCTGGATATTGAGGAGTCTTGATGGTTTGTGGAAAGAACCTCTTATACAGTCCTGCTGGCAGAAGGGTAAACAGTGTGTGTGGTCATCTACAATGTTGGTGGCTTCGCAAATGTAGTGTGGCTTGTAAATGTCTGTGATAAAGGGTAGAGAGATTTGATGATCTTCTCAGCTGTCCTCATTATTCGCTGCAGGACCTTGAGATCAGAGACAGTGTAGTTCCCAAATGAGGCAGCGATACAGCTGCCCATGATCCTCTCTATAGTCCCTTTGTAGAATATAGTGAGAATGTGAGCTGGGAGATGGGCTTTTCTCATCCCTTTGCTGAAAGTATAGACACTGCTGAGCTTTCTCTTGCTATATAGCTGGTTTTGAGGGACCAGGACAGATGAACACTGCGTGACTTTAGTGACCTTGATCTCTTCGAAGGAGCTGTAGATGTTCGCTGGGGAGTGGTTGTCTCGGCTGTGTTCTGCTGAAATCACCAAAACTGGGAAGCGACTACAATGGCAAGGCCAGAGGGGGGAGTGATGATGACAGGGAGGTCAGAGGGGAGGTTTAACAACAGAAGGTCAGGGGCAGTGGGGAAAGAATAATGGCAAAGCAAGTAGGTGGAGTGATGTCCTCAATGAAGCAGCTTCCTCATTTTAACAGGAAGGTGGAGTGGCATTTTCCGCAGGGAATAATGAGGAACAATGACAGATACTGTGAAAAAAAAAAAAACACCAGGAAGCCAATCAATGACAAGTTACTAATCAAAACACAAGGTGTATAACAAATTAAGACAGTATTTGACAATGTGGAAGTCAGCACACTAGCACTGCTGGCTATAATAGTAATTCTGACCATAAGTGTTACTATTCAACTAGGAACCTCTGTAGTCCAACTAGGGACATGGAGGCCATTGTATTTATTCCCATTTTTACGACCGTGGTAGGACATCTGGTGAAAGAGTGATATTAGTGAGCCTACTGTATTCTCCTATATTCTGTTTTCAAGACAATCCATATAACAATTAATAATTAAATAATTGCAATAAAAAAAAACCATGTATAATTGTTGAAATTCTCTGTGAACTTAACGTTTCCACTAAATCTAAGTCTTCAGGATGAAAGGCTGCTACCGGAATGATGGTTTAGATTATCTGTATTATGAATAAACATTTCGCATTGCTGGAATGATAAAAATATAAAACTTGTTATTTGTTTCTTCTTATGTACATACATTTCACATCCAGTACAACAGTGTTAGGATTAGATGTGGTATTTAAAGAAAACGATGCTTCAGGATGTGCTCACTTACTCACTCATCTTTTATCTCGCTTTATCCTGGTTGTGGGGGGCCTGGAGCATATCCTAGGAGAATTAAGGCACGAGGCGGGGTACACCCTTGACAGGGTGCCAGTCCTTCGCAGGGCACACACATACACACACGCACTCATACTATGGGCAATTTAAGGAACTCCAATTAGCTTAATCTGTATGTCCTGTGGGAGGAAACCAGAGCACCTGGAGGAAACTCGCCAAGCATGGGGAGAATATGCAAACTCCATGCACACAGACCTGGGCGTGCAAAGCGACAGGGTTAACCACTACACCACCATGCCGCCCTTCAGGGTATGCTGTGATAAGTAAATAATCAACTGCATGGCAACTAACTTGGCTTCACTTTGGACCACACTGCATGACCCTCTTCATTGTTTTCCATGTCCTATCATGTTTTAGAAAGTAATTACATGGAACTAACCTGGCTATTTACTTTTAACTATTTAGTACAGTGTGTAGTCTTACTTTATAAGGGCTGTTGGTTTTGATGAAATTTCTACCTTATAATTTACATTTAGCCAGTATTAGAGGAACAGCAATTATATTATATATATTGTATTTCTTATTTATAAAATTGTACAATTATAATAATAATAATAATAATAATAATAATAATAGGTGTTTCCCTATAAATGGAATATCAACCTTGAATGAATTTACTTTTAGACAAATGCTCTATGTGAATAAAGCCCTACATGATAAAAAAAATGGCTTATTTAAGCTGCATATTTTTCCCTGTAAATGGGATACAGAATGAGGAATCTCGATTTAGCTTTTCTCTCTGCTTTTTTTTGCATATACTATATTGCAATTGCCTTCAGGTCCTGTCAGGTTTACTTCAGATCAATGAAGAACAGGATGGGATGATGATGTAATTGAATTGGTTTTGCGGGTGTTGTGACAGGTATTGAAGTTGCATGCCCAAAGACTTACAGTATCTACTGTGTGCTACTGTGTTTCAGAACGGTCAAAATAATGGCATGCATTAAGTAAAGAAAACAATTCAGAGTGCTGTAATTACTGGAATTGAGCTAAGAACTGTCCAACAGCAAAAGGAGAGTCCTGGCCCATGAACCCATGAAATGAGGTCAATAAATAAATAAATCTTGAACAGCCTCGATTTGAGAACGCTGAAATGCTTGCTTGTATCATTAAAAACAATATAAATCACCACTTTTGTTTAATAGTGAAGGGAAGAGGATGGGAATACCGTAGCTGCATGGCCATAAGAAGCTAATCACAACATATGGCCTCAGTTTTCTAAAAAACATAAAGTTTGGACATCTTAGCAATGAGAAAAATGTATGGGGTCTAATCAATCGAGATGTATCTATTTCAGACCAAGGGAAGTGCATGAAGCAGTACACACCCACACAGAAATGCATGTAATAAAACATCTGGCATTTAAAAAAACAACAACACATAGGGTGTTGTAGCCTGGATCGTGGTCATAAATTCCTTTTGGATTTGTCAAAAAGACTCAAGCCCCAACTGTCAAAAGCTAGTAGATTTCTTCCTGGCTGTGTTTGGAGTAAATTGTGTATTAGCTGTTCCATTAAGGGGAAGAATTGTTTTCTTGTTTTCTTCATGTGGTGTTGCTAAGCCTTCATCATGTTTCTAGAGGACTGTGGAAATGGGATCAAGATACCGGGTACCCCTGTGCAAACTATTTAATAATAGTTATAATATTGACGACCTGCAGTGATTGCCTTCAGGCATTTCTCCTCCGTTGCCTGGATACCCGGACTGTTCGTATATAGTCAGTCTCAGATGAAACCTGAAAACTCAGAATCAAATTATATTTGTGAAGAAATGCAAGTTTATGTATTATAAGTGTCCTGTGCATAAGTATATCAGCAGAGTGCTCAGTATGTGCGCTGATGTGTGCAGCTTGAAGTAAATCTGTAATTGATGATTTAACTGACTCTTAGTTTGTATCCTTAGAAAAGATTGAAAATAAATTGACTGTAGTAACATGTTCAACTAATGTGTGTCCTGTAATTAGCATCGCGGGTGTCTTCAAACTTGCAATCAGTTACTGTAGTCTATTTAAATGCTGAAAAATAGTCAATCTGCTGTTTGGTATCATGGTGTGTACGATGCTGAACATGCACCTGCGAAAGGAAAGGAGAGAGTTGTCCGTGGAGATCAAAAAGAAATTTATCCAAGAGCATGTTAAGGTGAAGGCTAAGACTTAAGGCAACTTAATATTCCTCTGACTGCAGTTGCAAATATTATCAAGATGCTTAGAGTCCATAGGATGGGGAGCCAACTTCCCTGGATACGGCTGATGTCAAATTAAACAGAAATATGATGTGAATGTAACAAAGGAGCCAAGGACAACTTCCAAAGAGATTCAAGGTTAATTCCGGGGTCAAGGTACATCAGTCTTGGATCTGATTTAAGCAAAAGTGGACAACTGAATCTTAAGTATACTGCCCAATGTCAGAACACACTACTAAAAACACCCAAGAACAAAACCTTGGTCCCACCAAGCATGGGGAGAACATTGAAGCTCCATGCACACAGACCTGAGGCAGGAATTGAACCCAGATCCTGGTGGTACTGTACAAGGCGACAGTGCTAATCACTAAGCCACCATGTCGTCGTTCATTAAACTATAATTCAATATTTTCTTTAATCGAAGCACATCAACAACTTCATCCACATGTATAAGCGTATACAAGTAGTGTTCAAATCAATCTGGGACTTGGGATGACATTTCTCATGAATAAAGGTATAAAACCGGTTGACATTTACAGAAGATTTCAGGCACAGTACCTGCTTCTGTCTTGTCATGACCCCTAAAAGCTATTTCTAATCTAATATTGCTGATTTTGATTAACACTGAGAGAACATTCGCACCAACTATAGTGCTGAACATATGGTTATTTGCTAATTTTTCTCTTGTGTTGTTTGAACATAATGTGGATGGGAGGAAAGAAGGCAGTGCAAACTGACAGATTTGCAGTAGTGTGCATGTTTTGATTGGGGCTTTGAGCTAAAAATGTATCTATCTGGATAACACCTTTGTCACAGTGACATGCGTTATGTACACCAGAATTGTTCTAAGGACTAAAATATTTTGCTTCACTTATATCCCATTTAATGAGTGTGGACAAAGCGAGTGGTTGTCAAACTTCCAGAATGTCATGCGCTGACCTTGCCAAGGGTTGCAAACCAGCGATACATATGTACAAACCATGCACAAAGGCTTATTTAGCTTATTAGATGGCATATTCATGCACTTTTCAGCTTGACTCTGACCATGCTGTCTATCAAAACCATTGTTGTATAGCAGAGGTATAGCATGCATCTAATCCCTTTCTAGGACATAGTACGTATAGGTAGCATTACCTTTGGTTTTAGATGGTTATATAGATATAAATGTGTCTTGTGAATGTCTTGTAAATTATCCAGTGCTTGTTGTTAATTATCATGAATGTATACTTGTGTTATAACCTAATCAGCCATAACATTATGACCACTGATAGGTGTAGTAAATAACAATGGTTACTCCATAACTATACTCCAGCAAACTGGTAACAGGATCACGGGCAGCCAAGGCTTATCCGTCTGGTCTGATCCAAAAAGTCGATACAACACAAAAAAGTCAACGCTGCCCAGGATTAAAAGATATCAGAATAATCAGTATATTATAGTCTGGCCTGTACAGGGTCCGGCAGGCAAAGAGATCAAGGTTGTTTACCCATGGTACATACAAGACATCCACGGTATGCACTTCATGTAAACTCCAATCCATGGAGGCTCCACGGGGCAAACCACAGCATTTAAAAAATCTACAACTAATGTCCCAGTGCCAGACGCCACATCATGCCTCCAGACGTCATGTGCAGGCATGCTGAGGGGCCAGAGCTGCCCCAGTGGCACAAGTGGAACCTGCACAACACTAGGCATAATGTTTTGCTTTGTAATGTTATGGCTGATTGGTGTATATAGACTGGCAACAAATGATGAGAAGAGTTTCACCGAGTTACTTAATTTGAATTATTCATTAGAGAATCAATCTCCAGCACTTAGAGTCTGCTTTGTGTAAACTGACCTTCTAAATAATCTCATAATATCAGAAAAGTGTTGTCTTTCAGGTCTGTTTTAAGCTTAGTGTACTACTTGCAGGAACGGTTCAGCAGGTTAACCAAGACGTCATTTCCCCTTATGGCTCATCCACTGTAATAGCAGGGGAACTAATTTACATCAGGAGTCAAAATAAATGTCAACATTGTTCATAATATATATAAAAATACTTGCAGGATGCAGAAAAGTGTCTGACTGTATGCTTAGTTCCTGTAAGCTAGTCTGGTTTGTTTCAAGGTTTCTGCCTATACAAATAAAGTGTAATTGAATTGAATTGAATAGTACGAAGGTTTAAAAAGAAAAAAAAGAAAATATGTATTAATAGAAGACCCACATGAAAATTTCCTGTTGCTGTTTGTAAAAAAAATCAAATAATAGCTTAAGGCTTAGAGCAAAAGGTTACATCACTTATTCTGCACTGGGTCATGGAAGGTCTGGAGCATATCCTAGGGAACGTAGGGTGCGAGGTGGGGTAGACTCTGGGTGGGATGGCAACCCATTGCAGGACACAAGCACACACAAACATAATCATATCTGTTTTTACCCCAGTCATCTCATTGGTTGATCTCCTAACCATATTCATCTGTTTCCAACACTTAATAATTTTATCTGTTTACACGGTATGTTATTGTTTATTTGTTAATTTATTAAATATGAATTATTCGTATTAATTTTCCAGCTTGTGCCTTGATCTTTTTTATGATAGTTATTAATATGCACTTAGTAAAAAGCACACTGAGTCGAGCCACATCTGATCTCATTTGAGCATGTTAGCTCTCAAAGCTCTCACTTTTAAATTGCATTGTGTGTTTTACATACAGTACGTCTTCATACATTCACATTTTACTTGCACATGAGCATGCACTGACTGTAAGTAACAATTTGTGCTAGGTATATTTTAATAAGCATAAATGGATGCTAGACAGTCTTTTCAGAATCAGGGATATGAACAGATGTGGAAACAGTGACGTACCGAGCAACAACTACAGTGTACCAAAAAATATATATATTCAAATAATGTGTAATGTATTCCACTGCAGGGAAAAAAATGTGATCGGAAAAAAAAAAGAATTGTGAGTGGAGATCATTTAAACATCTGGTGAAGTTGTATGCTTAAAAAAAATCTATAGCCGTGGTTAATAGTGAAAGTGGGAATGTTTCCATACAGTACACAACCAATGTGATAAAAACTCATAGGATTGGGCTAAACAGCTGTGTGGCCAGAAGAAAAAAACTCTTGTAAGTGAGACTCATACGTTAAAAAAAAAGGCTTTAGTTTGCTAGGGATCATATAGATCGGACATTGGAGCAACAAAAAAAGGTCATGTGATCTGATGAGCTCAGACTGACCCTATTCCAGAGTGATGGGTATGTCATGAAGAGCATGAAGCGATGCATCCATCATGCATAGTGGCTACTGTATGAGCTTCTTTGGGCTTGTTATGATCTGGGGTTGCTTCAGTTGGTCAGGTCTAGACTCATTATATATGTTTTTAATAAGGTGCATTAGCTAATGCCTTTTATTCAAGTTTAGTGGATTTCTGGGAATAAACCCATGTGGTTAAGTAGCACAAAGTAGTCTTGACATCCCAGGTGGGCTACCTAATGAATATATGCTTTGTTCCCTTCTGTTAATAATGAAAAAGCTCGAACAGTGTACGCCCTGTAATAATGCTGTATCACTACGATAGTTACATTTAAAAGCATTTGTCATCATCCAATAGTTCTCTATTATTGTACTTTTGACAGTAAAGAGATATATTTATCCTTCTTGTTTACTGCTGACATCCTCACTGTTATCTTTAAATTTATTCCTAATGCAAAATTATAATTCTCCCAATGCGGCTAGTTATCAGAGTACAAGGTGAACAGGGAGAAATGTATCATGGCTCTGAATAATAGCTTTGCACTGACCTTATTCTGACATTCTTATCATCACCTACAAGAGCCAGAATTTAGATACTGACTTGTTTAGTAATGCATTAGCTGCTTAATGTAATTAATTTAGTTTGTTTCTGCATTTGTATAATTTTATATGATTGTGATTGTTCTATTGAATAGTAAGATATGATATTTGACATTGGATTCGTGTGCAAATTATTGCACCCAATTTAAAGTCTTGTACTGCATGATATAATTAGAACGAACACTCAATCACTTACTCATCGTCTGTACCACTTTATCCTGTATACAGGTATACAGGGTGGGTGGGGGGGGTAGTGGAACCTATCCCAGACGACTTGGGGTTGAGGCAGGAGGCAGGGTACACCCTGGATGGGGTGCCAATTCATTCCAGGGCACACACATATACACACACTCATACACTAGGGGCAATTTGGGAATGCCAGGTAGCCTAACCGGCATGTCTTTGGACTGTGGGAAGAGACCGGAGTACTTGGCGGAAACCCAACAAGCACGCGGAGAACATGCAAACTCCATGCACACGGAGGGAGGGGAATCGAATCCGGACCCCGAAGGTGCAAGGCGACAGTGCCAACCAAAAAGCCACCATGCCACTATTAAAATGAACATACTTTATTATTATTATTATTATTATTATTATTATTATTATTATTATTATTATGAGCTGAATTTATAATAAAAAGCAAGCTGAAAAGCATAGCACAGTCCTGGTGGAATAAACAGCAGCTCTGACAGTAGCCAGCTTCAGGGCAAATCACAGGTTTATGTTAATAAACTCATTCTAATACATTATTGTTTCTATAGTAACAACTCATTCACAATAATATTTAGCTTAGGCATAGCACATAATCTATGATTATTAGTTACCCTTAGTCTTAAAATGTATAATTCCTCACATTTGTTAAAAGCCTTCTGTGGGACTTTTTATAAGGAAGCATTTAACATTTAACAAGACTTTAATCTTTGTCACATTGTCAGTTTTAGAAATGTCACTTCCCAGAATACAATACTCCATCACAGTCTTGTTCATGTTCACGGTCAACTGACTACTGATTCCACATACTGTACCTTTCCTAATGAAACACACACACACACACACACACACACACACACACACACACACACACACTCTGCTAAGGTGCATATTTAAGGACTCATTTTGTGAAGTGCTCTGCCAGTTCAAGTTCTGTATAGTAACAGTCATTACCATGCCTTGTTATCCTGTTAAGCCCCTTTCACACATGCACTCCTTTCCATAAATCGTACTGCACTTTAAGGGGTCATCTTCATGCCTGGATACACTCACTCTGTAAAAATCACTCCAGGAAATCATATGAGGTTGGCACTAGCAACTTTATGGATCAATTTCAACATGAAATAATCTGAACTGCATGCAAGAACATTTACGGATAGCCGGGCAGAAGCTTGAAGTACTGCCCTAGGACGCAGAGAGCAAAGTGAGCTTACCGATCAAGACAGTCTAGGAAATAGTGGTTGAAAAATGTGTACTGTGCAGGTAATAAAAAAAAATCTGTTTAATTTGAAATATGGTAATGTTAAAATTACCACTCATTTGGATAGTCTGATAGAGGACTAATTGTTGAAAACAATAAGTACTGTGTACCGTAATTGCTAAATGAACAAATGAATAAATATATTTACTGGTGTGAAAGAGACCATACAATACATACGGTATCACAAGACCAAACAATATTCTATTACATTAGTTATTGCATCTTGAATTTCATATTTTTCCCATCCCTAGTCACAGCACCAATTGTGTCATAGAGATGCCTATAGTGCTCCCTCGTCCTACGCCACCTTGCAGGCATTGCACCAATTCCCAGCTATGGTCCTGGACAAACAACCCCTTTACATTGCTGTTTCTGACTGAGTCTGACCAGGTTTTGTGGACAGTCTTGCCACCAGGCGCTCACTGGCCAACTCTGCCCCCAGGCATGGCTCCGGGGGCTAGTCACAGGTTTCCATGTTCCAGGCAGTGTATCATATAATTTCACCTATATTAATAAGGCAGCATGGTGGCTTAGTGGTTAGCACTGTTGGCTCAGGCCTCCAGGGTCCAGGTTCGATTCCCGCCTTGGGGTCTCTGTGCAATGCATGTTCTCTGGTTTCTTCCAACAGTCCAAAGACATAATCCGCACGTTCCCAAATTGCTTGTCGTGTGTGAATGTCAATGTTAACCGGTCCTTCAATCGTGGGGAAAAAATTTAAATTTTCATCACTATTGGCCTCCTTGGTCCGTAATACAGAGGTTCCTAGATGGATGGATAGATGATACTCTGTCTTTACATTCCTAAATAAAAATAATACTGTTAAAAATTGTCTTTACTTTTAAAATAATAATTAAAATAACTTTCTCTATTAACGGTAGTTTCCTAATTATAACAGTTTATGGATGGAGTTTATAGGAGAAAGATTGATTACTATAATCAATGCTGCATCATTGTAAGCCATTTTAGTTATAATATATTGTTATATTTGTGGAGATAATAAGGGGCCGAAATAACCTTTGGACCAATAGCAGGTAATGCAGTTCTATTTGTTATCTATGAAACACGCTGTGTAAAACATTTTTCTAGGCATTTTTAAGGCCATTTTTCCAAAGAGTCACTTTATTATGATGTGTAGCTGAGATGAGTAACCTGAAATAATATTACAGACTACTTATTGTGACAAGCAATAAAGGTAATATGTGTTTGCAACACACCCAAACACACACACACACACACACACACAATAAAAAAAATATATAAACTGATTTCCAAGCAAAGACAGGAATTTAAAATTCTAATAGGGAGATACTGTAATAGTTAATTAAACTTGACAGATTAATTTGGAGCTGTTACACAGAAGCTTTGAGAACAGTATGAAAGCTACTATCTGACTAAACATTGAGGAACAATGCATTCAGTGCTTTAAGATATCTGTTTAATTGCAACCTACCTTAAAAACAATGTAAAATTTAAGTAAAGTTGATTAAAGTGAAAAGAAAAAAAGAAAGCCATTATGAACTAACACACATAGAGGGTGAACACGGCAAGTGTTATGATCAGTACATACGCACTGATCAACCAGTCTTCTCTGTTCTTTGATTTTCTGGAATTGTGGCACAATTGTAATACTGTAACACCAACAATTGAGCCATAGTTAAGTAGTTTAGGCCAGAAAAGGTACTATATGAGCATACACAAAAAAGAGTTTGAGCATGCAAGAGAGTTAGAGCGTGTGCAAGAGATGGTTGGAACGCTATTCAGGAATTGAACACAAATATATCTCCAAAATATAACACCACAGATCCCTGCCAGAAACACAACTTTGGTCTATTGACTATTGGTCATTGACCGATTTAGAAAAAAAATAAATAAATAAACTGAAGATATGGATTTCTTGCTAGTCCGCGTGGATGGTTGAGTGCTTTTGGGTGTTCGGAAATGTTATGTAGAACCAAAGTTACTATTACTTTTAAACATGTAAATTGTCCTGCTTTTAAAGCATTTTAATGATTATAACACAAAAAATTTATTAACTTATACACTATATGGACAAAAGTATTTTTCCGAACCTGACATTTTTCCGAACAATTTTTCCGAACTTACAATGACATTGTTTTCAAATAAAATATACTTCAATATGGAGTTGGTTCCTTTTTTTTCAGCTATAACAGCTTCCACTCTACATGGAAGGCTGTCCACAAGATTTTGATGGAGTGTTTCTGTGGGAATTCGTACCCATTCACTCTGTAGAGCATTTACGAGGTCAGGCCCTGATGTTGGACAAAAAGCCTGGCTCGCAATCTTCATTCCAGTTCATCCCAAAGGTGCTTGATGGGGTTGAGGTCAGGGCTCTGTGAGGGCCAGTCAAGTTCTTCAACACAGAAACCATGTCCTTATAGTCCTTGCTATGTGCACAGTCATGTTGGAATAAAAATGGGTCCTCCCCAAACTGTTGCCACAAAGTCTGAAGCAAAGCATTGTCTAAGGTGTCTTGGTATGCCAAAGCATTAAGACTGACCTTCACTGGGGATAAGGGCCCTGATTGAAACGTCTGAATCCTGAATCCTGAGATGGTCTTCATGAAAACCTGATTTTCAGAACAGATCTCAGTCACTTACGTAAATGCTCCTAGATTAGATAATTATCTAATACGTGGTCGTGTGACTGAAATAAAAATGGGTAGATCAGAATTCATGAGACTTTTTTGCTCTGGGCACTCGTTGGCGTCATTATTCAACCCTGGCAGTGCAGGAATTTTTATAGCGGTGCTAGCAACATTTGCTAAAAGAGGGAAAGCAAAGGGTCCGACTAACTGCTTGCTAACCTTCAGCGCAAAATCCTAAGCATATTTTTGCTAACATCACATCCATTGTTTAAAATAAATGAGCAAACATGATGTGTTTTAACCCAGATGACATGAGCTGGGACGTATCAATGTGTACATGCGTGCTATTTTAGAGGACAGACGCGTCCACGTTAGGTTCAGGAAAAAGTGAATTGTAAATGTGAACCCTCATGGCATGCAAATCTGATCTGACCAAGAAAGTTGACAATACTATACCTATGTGGCTTGTAATGTGAAAATAGCCGCAATTAAACATAGTAATGCCTAAAATCAGTAATATTTTATGGTTTAAAGGTTAAAACCCTCGAATCCCATCCACAGTGATAATCATATCAGTCAGCAGCACTGATTGACATTAGTACTTTTCACACAATTTCCAAAGCCTTTCTGGTTTTGTTTGCAAGCTTGTAAAAAAAAAAAAATGACTCAATTTGCATGAAAGGTTAAATGCTAAGAATATTAGTTGTAGTTTTATTTTATTTCAAAATTAAATGGTTCCCATTGCTACCCATGTTCCTTTTTTTTCTTGTTTTGCAAAATTCTATATTGTTTTTTTCTTTTTCAATTTTACTGTCAAATAAAACAAATGGTATGGGGTGGCTTTTGTAGATAAAAAAAAAAATTGTTTTGTAGAATAAAAATAATTTATATATCAGTTGGTAAACGAGGGCTAAACAATGTCACAAGCTTAGAAGCAGCTTGTTTTTCAGAGCTCCTTTGCAATCTCAGTTTGTAATGAAGGTGGTCTCAGAGGCTTCTGTTGAGTGGCAGCTTTACTGTGGATTCTGTTTTTTTTTTCACCAGAGTGTGTTCTTTCTCTCACTTCCATGCAGTCATAGCTCTTAGTAGGGAAGCATAGCAGGTATTTCTTCAGTAATCCTGTGCCTGCTGTGCACCTGCAGCACCAGCACAGTGTTGGATTAGCCTCCGGCTCCATCCATAACTGTCCATCAGCTTCGTGTACTCTGACACAACGTCGATCATCCCTCTTCCTCCTCTCACTCTTTTCCTGACGTCTCCTCGCATTTACCCAACGAATAATTATCACTTCTCATTATGCAGATGTTCCTCAGATTCCTTCTGCCGAGTGACAATACTTCCTATTTCCTTTTTCTTGTTCCTTCTCGACGCTCCGACTCCACCCATCTTATCATTCCTGCACCTGTCTTATTCGTGAAAACATCAGATGCTGTCGTTTTCTAAATAGCTTTGATTTTCTCGCTGCATGCCACAAAGTCTAGCTAATGTTTATCAGCAGTAATAAAAAAAAAAAGTCAGACAAAATAACCCCAGATTGCACCATTATGTAAAACCATAGGGGGCGGGACAATGGAGGTTGGAGCAGTTGAACGTTGGAGCAATGCCTAGAAATAGAGTTCAAACATAATGACACTTTTTGTTGGGGGGAAAAAAAATCACAAGAGAGATTCAAATAGCAGCTATTGGGGTCATGCAGTCATCACATTTTCTCCCCAGCAGGTCATATCTGAATGAGTCTCAACCCTCACGCACAAGCTGTGTGACGATTTAGTTTGGCACTTTTCTTTTTTTTTTTATGCTACAGAAAGAGATCAATTTTCAAAGAGACCATAGCTTCTTTAAAACATCTGAAGCTACACAAAAGTCAATCAGTGGTTTAAATGTCTTTTACTGTTTTACCACTGCAAGCCCTATGGTGGGATTGAAGCTTATTTATTTTCTAACCATGTGTGTGTGTGTGTTCACGTTTGACATTTCAGAGAGTTTGGACGCTGGAAGGTGAACAGCTTGGCTCTGGAAAGAGAAGACAATGGCATTGCCTTGCCCCTCGACCCAGAGTTCATGCAGACCATCAGGCAGCTGGGCCGCCGTCCCACCCTCAGTGCCATCACCGAAAACATCATCAAGAAATACGGAACGCATTTCCTGCTCTCAGCTACACTGGGAGGTAAGCAAATAGAAGTGGAAGATAAGCATTATATTCAGGACGTTTGGCAGACGCCCAATCCAAAACGACTTACATTTTATTATATATCAGTTAAGGGCCTTGCTCAAGGGCCCAACAGTGGAAACCTAGTGCTCAACCTGGGATCTTCTAATCAGTAGTCCAATGCCATAACCACTGAGCTATCCATATAGAGTAATGTACATATTGGGATCAAGCCTGGCCGGGAATCGAACCCGGACTATGGAGGTGCAAGGCGACACTGCTAACCACTACCATGCCGCCAAACATGGATACAATTGGTTAAAAAAAGAATTTCACTGAAGGGAAACTAGTGCAAGATGTGCATGTAGTTCCTGATAAGAAATTTCGAACTTTGTCCAGGGAATTTACAAATCTTTGCCTGATAAAATAATAGAAACCGAGCAGTGAGCTTTTACTCCCATTAAAAGAAGTGAAGGAATTGCGTATTATTAGGTATTAGTTGAACCTATGATATTATAGCAAATACTGTACCCTGTTTCAAATTCATTTTAAGGTCAAGAGATGACCTTACCATCCAGACGTGTATGTGTATCCAGACGGTACACATACTGTATCTATCGCTGACATTGACCTCAAAGCTCCACATTCGGTCCTGTTTTTAAAGTCTGACAAGCCTCCGCAGTATACTGCTGAGATGTTGGCGTTTAATCGATATTGCCCAAGGGATGGTGTTTGGAAGAAAGAACACATATAGCACCAATTAAAAGTTTGGACACACCTTGGTCTTTCCTGATTTTTGTTTCTTTCTACATTATAAAACAATGCTGAAGGCGTCCATGCAATAATCTCCTTTGAACATTTGATATTGAGATAGTGTCTGCTACTTCTATTCTGTAAAGTCTTCATAACGACTCTAATCTGAGGTGCTGTTTGTTAATTGATGATTTCTGAGGCTGGTAACTCTAAATGAACTTCTCCTCTGCAGCACAGGTAAGTTTTGGTCTTGCTTTCCTGGGATGGTTTTCATTAGAGCCAGTTTCATCATGGTGCTTGATGGGTTTTGCAAATGCACTTGACACAATACTGTTATTGCAAGAACTAGAACAGCTGACCAGCTGAAATAAATCACTAAACAAAAACATTGACTTAGAAGGTGTGTCCAAACTTTTGACTGATACTGTATGTCTGGTCAATGTTGCCCCTTTCCATAAAGCTACACTGGCAAAATGTAGCACAGAGAGCATTTGTTAGTTTGCAATATGTTGCAGAGACGTCTGCATTTAATCCAAAATGTTCACCAGATGATGTTTGGACGATGAACCAAAGCTAATACTTTTCAGACATAAAAATTTCTTATTCCATTTAACTTTTCACTCTACACCATTTTATGGGCCATTTTTGACGTCAGTTTGTCCCGATTCCCCTTGTGATACTTATGTATTAAGGCATAAGAAACTTTCATGTTGGACTAAATCCCATCAAAAACAACTCAAGTTATACCCTTTTTCCAAAGGAAGTTGACCCGTGAAGAAGAGATCAGCTTTCTTGGGTTGTTTCATGCTATAGCTCCCCTAGTGGCAAAGTTGAGACTGCAGCTTGCACTTGCGGATTTAAGGATTTTTCAGCTTTTTTCATGAACCATGTTTCAGGCCTTGTTAAGGGCTTTGCTTTTTAAACATCTTGATCTAACCCTAAATCGATCTAAAAGCCAACAGTTATTCCTGCGAGAAAATGGGACGAGTAGCAGAAGCAGTACTGTACATAGCACTTGCAAAAAAAAAAAAAAAAAAAAAAAACCCAGCCCTTAATTTAGATAAGAGAAACAGTTAAACCGATAAAAGTAACGGTGCTAAAGTGCCTTAGATTTGTTTCTTAAAGTCATTTTAAAAGACTTCTTAAAGGCTTTGTTTGTGCTCATTTGCTTTTTCTCCACCTTGCAGGCTGTCAGGAAGAGAAAGATGAGTTGAAGTTCCTCTGTTTACTCTTACTGTTTGTCTTTCTTCATGTGCTGAATTCTGTCTGACGGCAATCAGTCTAATGTTAAAGTTTTGTAACTTGAAGCTCGTCTATTAATTATACTGTACACACAGGAAGTTGGGAAGCAGGCAGTGGTGGCTCAGCCAGTTAAACCTCTGGGTTGTTGGTGGGGTTCAATTGAAAACTGCTTTTGGATATAATTTTTTGTTTGTTTATTTGTTTGTTTTCTGTACTTGGATAATATAAGCTTTGATTTATTGTTCAGACATCTTCTGGTGAACATTTTCGATTAAATGCCAACATCTCTGTGAAATATTCCCAATTAGCAAACGCTCTCCATTCTACGTCTTGCCAACATAACTTGATATATAGGGACAACATAGGCCAGGGATATGCGTGCATTTTGGGTAGTGCAGTTTAATAACATAAAAGCATTCACTTTGCATAAAAACTTTCAATTTGTAACATATCAATTTGTTATACCATTATCATTGTAAATGACTTCTATTTTTATGCCAAAGGTTTTAAAAAAAGACAGGAGACAACAAAGGAGGATAATCCATAATTAGTAACACAAAAGAAAGTCAAAATGTGATTTCAAGTTAGGTAGGAAGTCGCACAGCGTAGTTTTGCACTATGGCCAGTAGTGTTCAGTACATGAAATGGATTAAATTTTGGCAAAACTTGGTATCTAAAAAAATTACCTGATTCTTCAACAGAATTGGGAAATTCCTATTTTTTTTTTTTTTTTTACTACTGTAACACTATCCAAGCTGGTTACAGTTGTCATAGAAAAAAATGCTTTTTTTTTGTTGCTATAAACCCATGCTACTAGTGAAGTTATTTTTAGGGGTCGAGGGAAATCCTTGAGTGAAAATGCCCCTAAGGGTTCCTTGTTTCTTATTAGAATCCTTATTTAAACATTGTTGTTGTTGTCTTTGTTTTTTTTTCCCCCAAGATATTGGCCACATTTCTGCATCAGGACATAAAGTAATAAACCTTGAATCAAAATGGAGCTTATTGAACCAGGAATCTAAAAATATGCATAACTCAAATCACCCGAAATGTAAATTAATACCTGATTTGCTGCGATGGATCACATATATGAAAAGATGAAACAAGAAATCAAAGCTTTAACATAATGTTTTGGAAAGCTTTCTTCAAATTTGTGATGATATATTTATACAACAGGGTGTACATATTAAAATGAACTTCTTTTTTATTTTATTTACTGTATATAGCGTTTTTAACAACTGGTCTTGTCACAAAGGTGTTTTACTAAAAATCTGGATACAGTTAGAAATTTCATGAGCAAGCCAGAGGTGAGAGAGAGCGAGAGAGAATGCCAAGGATTATGATCAGTTAGAATCAATCAATAAAAAACAGGACAGGTTTACAGAAAAATGTAGACAATATAAACACCAATAACAGGGCAGGGGCAGAGACAGGACTGAAACAGTAGCCCAAACATGAGCACATGGGAACACCGAAGCACATCTGGGGAAACTATGACCTTTATCGGCAAGTACAAAAACATGTTGAAATGACTTTGGGTTGAAATGGTGTAAAACTAAAAATAAATAAATAAATAAGTAAATAAGTAGTTTATTTCATTTCATGTTTTTTATTAAGTAGCTTTAAATGCCATTTTTTTGGATAAACAAAAAACATTTTTGACATATAAATTACCAACTTATTACTCTGTAGCCTACATGAAAAATGATTGATTGTAAAAACGAAGACATGCTCAGAAGACAAGATAAGGTCATGCTCCCTTGAGATTGCTCATTATTAATAATTGTGAATAATTTCTTGTAAATGCTGACCCTGTCACCATTTCTCTCTTTATCGAATTGTCTAAGAGGTTCTATAAAGCCCTTTTTGTAAGTTAAAATGCAAACAGGATACCTTGTTGCGGAAACCTTATGTTTAAAATCATATTGAATTTGGAGTTGCGTAGAGCACTGTAGATGAATTTAAAATGTTACACCCTATGATGTGTTACACCACCAACCATACAATAATAATAATAATAATAATAATAATAATGATATTATATATATATATATATATATATATATATATGAAACAGAACACAAGCATAATATCAGAAAAAAAAAGAAAAAGGAACTCTATACCTTCCAGGGAAATGGAGCAAATTATGTTTTTTATCCTGTAATATAATAAATCACTCTGTTATCTTGCCCTTTTCCACCTTTCCTTTGCCCCCCTCACTGCCCTTTGTCCTGTTGCAGGTGAAGAGGCTTTAACTATTTTTGTAGACAAGAGGAGACTGAGCCGCACTGCCGACCCGACCGACTCCAATAGCACAGCTGTGACTCTGGAGGCACTCCACCAGCTGGCTGCCTCCTACTTTATAGACAGAGAGAGCACACTGCGCAAACTGCACCACCTCCAGATCGCCTCAACTGCCATCAAGGTAACCCTGCGGCCTAGATGCACACAGACCTGGGGACTTGACCCCAGTCTTCAGTGGATATATTTAGAATTGAGCTACAGTTAAGCTAGGCCATCTCTATTGTTTTGAGAATGCAGCTGCCTCTTTTGAAGGGGAAGAGGAGGATAGGGGGCTTTTTGCATTATTTTTAGTAAAGGACGTGGTAGATGAATGTAAGTAATAGTATCTGATCGAGGGAAGGTGTATTTATTTATTTATATACAGTACAAAGAAAATGAAGAACAGATGCTTGTTTAATTTAAGGATGCTACAGGAGTAAAATTACTTTTTTTAAATTGATGAGAATATTTTGAATCATCCTCCATGGATGATAGAGAATGCTCAGTGTGTTATAATAAGGTTTTTTGGGCTTGTGGAATGATGTCCTCTTTTCATATCATAGAGATCAAATCCATAGAATGACATGGGCATTGCTTGCAAATGTTTGGTTCATTATCTTCTTGAAAAATGATTATTGCCATACCTGTGTATTGCCATACCTTAATCTCCTTGCAGATGTAATGTATTCTAGTAGTGAGAAGAAAATATAATGCCACCAGCAACATAACAGCCCCAAAGAATCAAAGATCAACATACTGTATATACTTTATCAAATGCTTTCTGATCTTTTTCCCACATTTTTAATTTTAGTGTGGTTTTTTTTGCATCCACTGGAACAATTAAAATTGAATTGTTATAAAAAAAAAATGTGTGCTAACTACTAACTACTACCACTGGAGAACATGATGTTAAAGTTCGTAAAAAAAACAGCGGCGGCAATGGCGGCAGATTTAAGAATTAATTTTACTTTTAAGACTTTTAAGTTTTCCACATTTTGTTATTCTTTTATATTTACCTTTTCATTTTTGTCCTCGTTGGCGATTGATGTGATGTGCACGGATAGCACCTTAACACTTAGTTCACCCTCTTTGTTTTAAAAGAGTGAAATTTGGATGTGATGTGATGACATCATTATTTATAGTCATCCAATTAATGGCCAAAATCATTTTTGAAAGGGAGGTTCAGGAGTTGTGAAGGAGCTGGCTGTTTTTCATATTAATCACTGCGTGAGTGCGTTAGAAACCAAATAGACAACTTTAAAACCATTAACATTGAAACCACCTAGGTCTTTGGTTCCTCTTGTGCCGCCAGGGCAGCTTTGGCTCCTCCGGGTGTGGCTCCATGCCACGGGACCTTTGGTGGTGTACTGTGGTGTCTGGCACCAGGATGTTGTTCGTCCGGTGCATCTTATGGATGTGTGATCGAATTGGGATCTGGGGAATTTGGAGGCTGGAGCAATAACCTTGAACTCTTTGCCCGCTAAGCCCCATGTGTGGCACGCTAGGGTGTGCCACCTTTCTGTAATGGCCAGTGTTGACTTTTTGGCGGTTTGTGCTGAATTTTTATTTCCATGGGTTCCTTTGGTTTTCACAGGCATACAGTAGCTGGACTGTGTATGGGTTTTGTTGGATGTTTAAAGGCTGGAAAAATATATAATTAAAGAATATACTCTAAATACACTGCTATTAAACAGCCTGTTAAACAGATAAAACGAGGCTGTTAAACAGATATCCTGGAAATCTTCTCGCATTCCATAGATAATTCATTACATGAATAGGAGGCAGTCCTAGGGGTAGTCCTTCTGACCACACAAATTGGACTGAAGTACTTTTGCAGTGTGCTGAATGAGACGAATAGACAGCAGCTTTTTTGGGTACTTTTACTTTTCTGGGCTCTTCAAGTGATTGATGGAAATTATTCTAAGAATCAGCAACCTTAATTAATCAAATAAATGAGGGCGGACACGAATGCAAAGGTAAACGTAATGGTGACAATGTTCTAGTTAAAGACTATGATGCAACATCAGGGGTGGCCTGTGCTTAGCAGAAGAGCGGCTGCTTTGGAAATAAGCCCCCATATATCAAAGAAATAAATGGGAAATTGCAGGTGCAATTATGCATCAGCGTGAGGAATTATCTTTCAATTTCAATATTTCTCCGAGCGCCTTGCCCATTTGTCACCCGTTGCAATATAACGAAGGTGTTATTCTCTAATGAGCAAGTGACAGATGAAGAGTATTTTCTGCACCATTGCTAATAAATGGATTTTTAACCTCAATGGTGTGCTGAGATACTGAATCAGGAAATACCAAGAAAGTGCCAGTTGACATCAATCGCAGCTATTAATTTTCATTCAAGCCTCGGTAGAGCATGTGGTTGATGTTTGGTACTGTACCTGTGTTAAAAAGAGGATTCGAAGGCATTTTGCTATTCAAATGCCATCCATAATCATATCTTTAGGTAGCAATGACTAAGATCCATTTTATTGGTCATGTGGTCAGAATATGTGAGGAGATGGCAACAGGATACACAGAATTCTTTGTTGATAATCTTTCTGTAACAACAGCTTTGAGCCGCAAGGCAAAGCAAAGGATTATATTGATGCTAACTCTTCAGTCTCTGTAATTTAGGGCGCACAATAAATTGATGAAAAATGTAGTTACTTAAAAAAAAAAAGTAAACTCATTTACAGTCTGTTTTTGAGCTTGTGGTTAAGCTTTGGTGAATCACACTACAGGTGCAAAGATTCCAGCATTTGCATATATGCCACACAGCATTTTGCACCCTTAGGTAGAAGCCTATACTCCATACACTGCATATTTAATAGGCAAACATGCAAAACAGACAAGATGTGCCATTTTGCTCATTTGAAAGAAATCTTTGCTAGATGCTGATAGTAAATTAGATGTATCTAGTAATTAATCAACTGGCAGCTGGTGTATGTGCATGTCAATGCAGAACCATGGTGGGGATTACAGAAAAGCAAAAACAGTACAGATGCCTGATAGCTCTTTTAGTTTTTTTTTTTTTTTTTTGGGTCATCAGTCAAACCTATCCTATTATAACCAAGAAGAGTGAAAGATCTTTGAACGACCCCGATTTTTTATGATTCCATTTTCTTTTTTCTTTGAATCAGCCCAGCTACAAATTTTCTGAATGCATCTCAGAGATGGGAGAACGCTAAGAAATCAAAAGAAATGTTCTGCTTAATACTAGCAGATGGGGTCTCTTGTATGGAGCACATTATTATTTCATTTAAAAGGCTAAGCCGAAGCCGAACATATTAACCAGTACTTCCCGCTCGATGAGGATTCCCGCTGATTTCAATAAGGTTTCAAATTCTATGGAACAGAATATAATCTCATGCTGATACATGTTCCTTCCACGGACATGGTTATAGAGCACACGCACCCACACACACACGTATACCCACCCACACACATGCACGCACACACACACACACACACACACACACACACGTTCAGGTGAATAATTTGATCCACTTCTTGTAGTTGCTATGGTATTATCTATATATATATATATATATATATATATATATATATATATATATATATATTTGTTATGTATGTACAGTAAGTGTATATAATATGTATATTTGTAAGTATAAATTAATGTTATAGCTATGCATCATATATTTTATAGCTTATACTGTATATATATATATATATGAGCTTTAACATATTACACCAAATTATTACCTTTTGCCACCTGGCCCCTCAGGGGTGTGGTGTCTGGTACCAAGACATTGGCAGCTGATCCTTTGGGTGCCATGGGTTGCATTGTGAGGCTTCCATAATCATCAGACCTATTTGTCCGGTTTATCCCATGGGTGCTCGATTGGGATTTGGGAAGTTTGGAAGCCACGTCATTGACCTTGCCTTCCGGGCCCCGTGCGTGACGGGTTTGGTGCACTGGGTGTTCTGGAGCTCCTTTATCATGGCCAGCATTGACTTTTCTTCGTGAGCTGTGCTGCATTGAATTTTCTGTGGGATTGTACCAGACAGGCTGGCTTTTGGTTCCCGCAGGGGGAAAAAAACTGCTCACAAAAAAATGTGGTTCGAGCTTCAGAGATGCAACTCGTAGAACTGAATTGCTTTTCCTTTCACATCATGACTGCATAGAATAAATAAAGTGTGTACAAAATGTAAATTTGATCCAGATTTTAAAATGCTTCTAGTCACCCTCATGGTGGAGGAGTACATCCTTAACCCAGTTGCACATTTATTTGAGTTTGTTCATTATGTATCATGAGCCAAACATCTCAAATGGAAAGTTTCACTAGCTCTCTGCTAAGCTATAGAAAGCTTTGCTGAGCAGTTCCTACCAGCGAAATGCATAAAGACCTTATTCAGGCTTTATCCCAGCCGGTGTAAGAATGCTTCAATTCTCCCTTTAATATTCTTTCCATATTAATGCACTCTAGCAGTCGGTAAGACTGATTCATGTTATTAGCATATATTAAGGCACACCCAGGAACTATTTTTTCTAACAAATGCTTTTATGAAAATTTCTGAATAGCATAATTAGTCAGGGCACATGCACGGAATTAAGCGTATTTGTTCTCATCCCAATTTACGGGTTAAGACAATTTAGCAGCACAGCATTGTTCATTAGCCATTTGTGTAAAACTCTACACCATTTAAAACTAATAATTAGTTTTACTATACAAAATGCTATGCAGGATAAATCTCCTGTGTTGAATGAACGCCTGCAGCGTTAATTACTGTCTAGCTGGTCGTCACCCTGGGTGTTAATTTAACACTATAGCGACATCGATACATAACGATGTTTAATACTTTTTTTTTTTTGATGTTCATGTACTTCTGAGATGTACAGTATGCACACACGATTGACCTTGAGTAAATTAAGTTTGCAGTCATGAGAAATGCATTTTTATTGCACAGATCCTTTATTTTAAGATATTCTTCTAAATAGTTAAAGTTTAAAGCTGCGCAATGTGACATACTTCAGATTTTTTGTTACTGTACACTTATATTTAATTTAGCATGCCGTTTAAGACATGAGCTATTATTCTGTATGCTTATTATGTGATTAATGGTGATTAATCACTTTTGCAGAGTAGCTGTTTCTTAACCGGCCAATCGCAAAAAAAGATACTATTATGATGATGCAAAGTACAGCTGAACACATCAACATTCCATCGCCAGTCTGGGAATATTACCAAGTCTCTTTAAAAGATGTTACATTTGCATTATGCAACATTTTTGTTCTTTTCAATTTATTTTTTTTATAAAGCAAATCCATATTGGGCAACATTTTGGCAAACCTTTTCACAACACCAGCCTTATTCACAGTTCAAGAACAACGCAGTGTGAATAATCAGAGTGTGAAACGTTATCCGCAAAGGCAGCAACTAACTCCTGTAAGCTTGAGCCTCACTCTAGAGAGAATAAAAAAGTTAAAACCATTATCACAAAAATAATAACTAAGAGTAAAATTCCAGCTCTGGCCGAGGCAGCCCAGGTTCGCCTTACCACTGCATGCATGCGAGCTGACAGTGAGCGTCTATTCAGCACGGCTGCACACATTCTGGATGATAAGACTGTCTCTTAATGCAGGGATTCTGATATTCATAAAGAGATTCCTTCCTTCACTGCTTACTAATGAGTAGCCATGACAAGGGTCGCCAAATCCAAAGTGACTGCTGCGTGTGTTTATTTAAAATCCTTCAGTGCAGTGTTTCGATTTGTTATTCATCGGCGCTGACGTGTTCCATGTGCTGCACGCTATGACGAGTTAGTAAAGCAGGACAGTCACATTTTAGATAAGCATTTCGGCGTGTATGAGAGCCCCTTGATGCTAGTTAAGGAATGTGCTATTCTGTTGGCTTCAGTTTTTTTATAATCTGAATGAAATAATAAGAGGATGAAGTATGTTACATGTGTTGCATCTTAATAAATAAAAATTTTAAATTTATGATACTTTTTCAGATCTTTATTGTTTCTGTGCATAACTGTTTAGAATAGTAATGAATACATAAATACTGTACAGTAAGTAATCAAATCCAGTAAATAATACTAAACGAGATAGAAAATAAACAATGAATAGAACATTTTAAATGGCTGAGGATCAGAGATCGGCCCCAAAAACCCTGATCGGAGCGTTCTATACAGTAAGTGGAAATGTATTTTATAGTAGTGGTAGAAATCGGACCATTATTTAGTTCTTGTCATTCAAAACCAGTGGTTTTATAAGTCTCTTAAAAAGAGAACCAAACCTCCAGACTCAGTTAAGGTTATAAATTGAACTTGGGCCTAATAGGTTCAGTTGGTAAAAAGTTCAGGAATAAAAAGCTTCATTTAGCAGATAATAAATGTGACCAAAAAATGGGGTTGGAGGGATTTATTTTAAGGTCGTTGAGATCCCCAATTGAATACTTTTCCAGAAAGAGAGAAAGAGAGATAAAAGCAAACAGTAGCAGTGATTACTGGAGCATGTGGTTGGGATGATAATTACATCAGAAGTCATCTTTAAGCTTAGAATAAACCTACAGCATGTTGTTAAAAACCCATATAAGCATAGCTATGTAGGTAAGCCAGATCTTCATCAAAAGTCCTGTAAAAAGTCAGAGCAGTATATCGCTGTGAATTTGAATATGCAATTTATTATCACTGATATAATGGTTGATTTTTAATGATTTTGTTGTGAGCCACGGGCAGAAAATTAGGTAGGGAAAAAAAAAGTGTTGAGTTTTGTTGCACACAAAATCTTTTTAATTAGAAAGATTGTTGAAACCCATAAACAATACAAAGGCATATTTCGAGTTTTAGCTAAAAGTAAAATATAAATTACCTTGGAACTATCTTGTTTAAAATTATTTGGTTGATATGTAAGCAATAGGCAGCATGTCTATATGTTATACAGTGGTGTGAAAAACTATTTGCCCCCTTCCTGATTTCTTATTCTTTTGCATGTTTGTCACACTTAAATGTTTCTGATCATCAAACACATTTAACTATTAGTCAAAGATAACACAAGTAAACACAAAATGCAGTTTTTAAATGATGGTTTTTATTATTTAGGGAGAAAAAAAATCCAAACTTACATGGCCCTGTGTGAAAAAGTAATTGCCCCCTGAACCTAATAACTGGTTGGGCCACCCTTAGCAGCAATAACTGCAATCAAGTGTTTGCGATAACTTGCAACGAGTCTTTTACAGCGCTCTGGAGGAATTTTGGCCCACTCATCTTTGCAGAATTGTTGTAATTCAGCTTTATTTGAGAGTTTTCTAGCATGAACCGCCTTTTTAAGGTCATGCCACAACATCTCAATAGGATTCAGGTCAGGACTTTGACTGGGCCACTCCAAAGTCTTCATTTTGTTTTTCTTCAGGCATTTAGAGGTGGATTTGCTGGTGTGTTATGGGTCATTGTCCTGCTGCAGCACCCAAGATCGCTTCAGCTTGAGTTGACGAACAGATGGCCGGACATTCTCCTTCAGGATTTTTTGGTAGACAGTAGAATTCATGGTTCCATCTATCACAGCAAGCCATCCAGGTCCTGAAGCAGCAAAACAACCCCAGACCATCACACTACCACCACCATATTTTACTGTTGGTATGGTGTTCTTTTTCTGAAATGCTGTGTTACTTTTACGCCAGATGTAACGGGACACGCACCTTCCAAAAAGTTCAACTTTTGTCTCGTCGGTCCACAAGGTATTTTCCCAAAAGTCTTGGCAATCATTGAGATGTTTTTTAGCAAAATTGAGACGAGCCTTAATGTTCTTTTTGCTTAAGTGGTTTGCGCCTTGGAAATCTGCCATGCAGGCCGTTTTTGCCCAGTCTCTTTCTTATGGTGGAGTCATGAACACTGACCTTAATTGAGGCAAGTGAGGCCTGCAGTTCTTTAGTTGTTGTCCTGGGGTCTTTTGTGGCCTCTCGGATGAGTTGTCTCTGCGCTCTTGGGGTAATTTTGGTCAGTCGGCCACTCCTGGGAAGGTTCACCACTGTTCCATGTTTTTGCCATTTGTGGATGATGGCTCTCACTGTGGTTCGCTGGAGTCCCAAGGCTTTGGAAATGGCTTTATAACCTTTACCAGCCTGATAGATCTCAATTACTTTTGTTCTCATTTTTTTCTGAATTTCTTTGGATCTTGGCATGATGTCTAGCTTTTGAGGTGCTTTTGGTCTACTTCTCTGTGTCAGGTAGCTCCTATTTAAGTGATTTTTTGATTGAAACAGGTGTGGCAGTAATCAGGCCTGGGGGTGACTACAGAAATTTAACTTTTAACTGTGATAAACCACAGTTAAGTTATTTTTTAACAAGGGGGGGCAATTACTTTTTCACACAGGGCCATGTAGATTTGGAGTTTTTTTTCTCCCTTAATAACATAATCTTCATTTAAAAACTGCATTTTGTGTTCAATTATGTTATCTTTGACTAATAGTTAACGGTTTTTGATGAGCAGAAACATTTAAGTGTGACAAACATGCAAAAGAATAAGAAATCAGGAAATAGTTTTTCACACCACTGTATATGTAACATATCTAAAAGCTTCTCTCTGTTTTATGGACATACTGTCTTATTACTCAGGTTAATTTTCTTCTGATAATATTATGCTGACCAGCAACATGACTACCAAATGCAGTCAAACCAGAGATAGCGAAAGCAAAAGAGAGAAAAAAAGTGGAAGTGTAACGGAAGGTTACACTACAAACTAACTTATCACAGTGGTAACACTACAGTATCTCACACAGCTTTGTTCAGTATTTCACAAAACATATTGGAAAAATTTTGTGCTGCATGCCTGTACTCCATTAATGCTGTAAAAATTTTAATGGCTTTAACAAGCATAAACATCAGGGTTCTTGGCTTCAATATTATTTAAAAAATGTACCCAGGGAAGCTATTGTTTGGCATTGCCAATTACTTAACGAATAGGGCTGAAGAGGGCCAGTCAAGTGTAAAACATGAGAGGGTTGGAGGAGGGTAAGAATGGTCAAGGCAGATATTCCTATCTTCCCTTTTCTGGTCATCATAAGCTTTTTAGGTTATCTTAAGATGGTAGATGGTACTGTAGATTCCTTCATGGAGGCAGTCAGAAGCAGCCAACTCCCAGGCAGCAGGGTGAGTGCTGCATTGATTGAGGGTTCAGCTGATCTTGGGTCCCCACGGGGTCTTGGATTGGAAGCCAGTTTGCTGTAAAGGACCAAGGTGGGCAAAACTGGTAATGTGGAGCATGCCAAGACTTTTTGGGTGGCCAAGAATTCTACAGTACATCCCCTGTTACTGCACTTCACTATGTGTCAGTTGGTCTAGATCAAAAAGGCAATCTTTCCAAGTCATTTCACCAAAGCAGTGGTATCAAGCACAGTTCCAGTTCTGTTGTTACTTTATCTGGAATAGCTTTATCTCTGATGTGCCTCGTGTTTATCTCAGACACCAGAGAACATGTGGATTGTTCATTATGGCGATAGCATTCAAAACTCAAATCAGACAGTAGTACCAGACCAGTCCTAGTGTTGCTATGGTTTCTGGGTTAACCCCTAAAATCTAAATTCTTTATTTAGACTGCCCCAGGCAGTGTACCATGTGGTTCTAACACTAACATCAAGAACATTCCCCAGAACAAGTTGAAGAAGTATATTGGACCTTTCTTCTTCTTTAGTGGACCATGTGCATATGGCCTATCTATCTATCTATCTATCTATCTATCTATCTATCTATCTATCTATCTCTCTCTCTCTCTCTCTCTCTCTATATATATATATATATCCATCCATCCATCCAAATTGTCCTAATGTGTCTTTGGAAATCACAGCCTAACTGTCCAGGTGAACAGCATTGTGTGTTGTACCGTGATGCTCTTGTCTTCATGACCTAGACTCTGTATCATCAGCTTAAGTGCTTTCAAGACAACCATTCTTAACCTTAAGTAAAAGGACAGAGTGAGCAACAACAAGCTTCTGTCTCGAGCGTGCCATTCGGCCATGCATTGTCTTCAGTGAATTGGACAGAATGAAAAAAATGAATGCATTTTCATGTCATCCTAGTGAGTTGCTACTGTTGCTTCCTGCTTGCTTGTTAGGGCTTTGGATCTACATCTGGATTTCTGTATAGCTGTTTTGTGTCAAGTTGTTAATGGTGCTGTACAAATAATGTTTTGGCAGGAATGAACGAGCGCATCTGTTTGCTAACACATTCCGATTTTTTTCCCCCCTCGGAGCATACACTTTCATGATAGCTGTGAATATTCAAAGAGGTTTTAACCACGGTATTTATACTAAGCAGAGTGATTTTACTAAGCAAACTTGACTGCTATAATGTCTTCCTCGTATTATTAGCATTAGGGCCAGCTTCTAAATGGTCTGAGCTCCATTCCACTTTGCCCTTGTTGCAGGTTTGCTCATTGCTATGCATAGAAAACCCATCTTTATGTTTGCATTCAGCCAATTTCCAATTTAAGTCGGACATCTGTCTCTGTTAAAAATTAATCTACTGATCCCTGTAGAAGCTCCTTGGATTTTAATTAATTGCATGGGCACATCAATAAAAGGAATTTAAATGCCAGTGCTCTGCTTGCTGAACACTTTTCTCCCGATTTCCTGCTTTTCCACTTATGCAAGTTATTTCAACTCATTGAACGGAAATTAAATAAAACACTATAATGAAGATTTTCTGCTTGTGCAACGTATTAGCAAGATCCTTGAAACTCGTCTGTTTTTTGAGTAGTTATCACTCATAAAATAATGTCAAGACTCGGCTGTTTCCGAATGACCAAAATTTCATTATTTTTACATTTCTGAAGAAAGCATGGTTACTTTTATTTGCCTTCAGGGAAAATACTAAAAGAGCTTTCTGTGGTATGAAGAATCATTTTTAAGTGTCAGGGAATGAGATGGATTTGCCTTCAGGCAGCCTTTTTGTCTTCCCATATGTCAAACTCTTGACATGGAGGAGCTTTAAATCAAGCTTTCGTCAAGAATGATTGGGCTGCGATCACTCCCCCGCAGTGCTGTGCTGAAATGGTACTGATCTGGTTTTATTAGCAGACAACTTAATATCGGTTCTCTTAAAAACAACACTTATTTTCATATTTTATTTTATGAGCCTCATTTGTTATTACTATTTCCTTTATCACCATGAACCAAAATGAAAATATAGAGAAAACACAACACCAATATTTTGAGCTCAATATACTGTAATAAATGAAGGAATTATGTAGAATAAAATTACTCCCTTTATGTCTCTACACTTATCCCACTGGACACTTGGAATTACATTAAAAGTTTCTCACTACAACAGAGCCATGGTCGGACTGTCTGCTTCACATCTGAAACGCTGGCCTCCCAGGAACTCCTTTAATGCCTTGTACAGGGGATGTGGTAATGACTCCCGGCCGAATTCCTGCAATGTTCACTTGGTGTCTGTGAATGATTGTGAGTAGAGTTCCTATAGACAGATACATCTCTTCTGCAAGTTGTCAGTTTCAAGAATTAAGTGTTCCACTTATTGCATGTTCACAGGAGCGACTAAAGTGGGTCCGAGTCATATTCATTAAAAAACCTTTGCACCATTCAAATGTTTTATTGCGGCTTAGAGTCTCATCATGCCTGAATTGCAATCAGGTTTAGGCCTTTATTCACGAGAAATCTCATCACGAGTACTGGTTTGACTTGAATGCCCCTTGTATGAATACTTTAAGATTTCTCGGAAGAGGATAACACTTGGTAATACAGTACAGTGGTTAAGACATTTGTAGGAGACTAAAATGTTCGAGTAAGATCACATCTCTTTAATAGTGTTTAAATTTCTGTTCATTTGAAAGGACATTTGGAGTGATGAACTTGCTTAAACCTCCATGAATAACAATGGCCTAGAAGATGCATTTAGGTATTATCCTGGTAATTGACAGAATGCATAATGCAATCAGTTTTCACAAGACCACTAACTGAAACGCAGCTTCAAGGCAGCAATGATCCACAACCCATTTGGTTTCTATGTTTTTCCTTTTAAGTATCTTTTAAGTGTTTTAATTATTTTGCCACACATTTACTATTTTGTGTTAGAGAAAGAAATTGTATGGAAAATTAGTAATAACAGGTTTCCATGAAAGTGAATTCATGCAGAAAAACTGCAGTTATGCAACAATTGCGGGTCACAGCACAATTTAACATTTTTGCACAGTACATATTTTTTGGCACCTACTTTCTTGTAGCTAAACAGCACAATGAAAAACATTAGAATAATAAGAAACAAGTACAGGAAGAGCGTGTCCTGTCCCGGCACAAATGTCACTGCTGTGCTTGGAAGAAAAGGAGTGTCTGCACATTATCACCTTTCCACATAACATCATAAAAGAAACATGTCTGCTTTTGATGCCTCATGTTTAAAAAAAAAAAAAAAAAGCCACACAGGTCACCATGCCTTCCTCATTCTTGTGCAAATATAAGCTGCTCTGCTCAGCATTTCCTCTGCTGTATCTATGAGCTTGTGTTTCTCATACATGCATTAAGCTCCCACCCTGAAGTTACTGATTTCCCATCACATTCCACATGAATGAGAACAATTGATTCCCCAGGGCCCTGGGTGTAATAGATTGTACGTGTACTATCAGAGCAGAGTCATATCTACAGTATATTCTTAATTTCTGAAAGTCGGCTAAATCTGCAGCTTTGGATTGTTGGTTATTAACACAAGGCTATCTCCTGCCCAAATTGCTTATTTGGCACATTATTACTCCTTATACAGTCATAGCACTTCGGGATTCTTGATTCTGATTGATTCCAAACGTATTGCTTTTTTTTTTCTTATGAGATCTGCTTCATGCAAACATATTTTAGATATAGTGCTGCACTGGCATGTCTGTAGGGCTGGCCTTTGGTCCTCATAGGCATGGGTGAGCCTTGAGTGCCCATGATCCTGTCACCAGTTTGCTGGTGTACTGTATAGTTGGTGATCAATGGTGTTCAGTTCATTATGTTATAGATAATTAGTGTAATGTACTGTAGATTTCCCTAAAAAATAGTTTTTAAAAATAATATTGATATGGTGAAGTATTCGGAAGGAGACATTTATTTAGCATTTAGGGAGAGTCGAACAGTCAACAAGGTTTGTTATTTGGGTCTTGAATAAAGATCAAAATGAGAATCTGGTACAGGAACAATTTGTTACAGCTGCTATAACACAAATGATAACAGGAGGGGAAAAATAATACATAATAAAATAGGTTTTAGCTAAATGCTTCTGTATAACTGAAATGAAACACATATGGTTATGTTTTGTAACTATGTGTTGTGATGCATCATGGATTATTTCCCTATAACACCATATCCTTAAGTATTTCATTCTTGAAATAAACTAGACCAGCAACGCTAAGCAAATCAAACAATCCATTGTTTTTAGCAGCACTATAAATGAGCTTATAGTTATATTGTCAGAAAGCATGTTGGATTCTTGACATGGCCAGGAGAAAGATAACAAAACAGCCTTTAGAAAGTCAGTGTATTCTTTTTGGCACGTTGTGTTTGCAGAATATAGCCATGGACTATCGATGTCACCGTGACATTTCAGAGGAAAGAATACAATGAAAAGTGCAGGCAGAAACTGAACTGTATGTTCTCTAGTTCCTTTCTCCCTCTGGACCTGCCAGAAACGACTCTGCTGCATGATCCTGAAGTTCTACTCCTGCTGCTTTTTTTATAGCTTTCTTCACTTTACTGGTATTTGCACTTCCCTTGTTCCCATTGTTATTTTAGAAACATTCTAAGAACAACTGATGTGATTATGTTCATTTCAAGATACTTAATTACAATAAGCTTATACTCAACATCTCATACCCTGATCAGCCATAATGTTAAACTCAACTGCCTATGATTATGGAGGTATTAAGGTGGATGGTAAGTATCAAAGCAAAATCTTTGTGAATGCCAGGAATAAAAGTTTCTAGCAGAACATTGTCCAGGCCCTCACATTTCCTCTGCCAAGTCGCCACCATCCACATAAAGTAAAGTGAAATGTGACCAGCCTACCATGCCTAGTTCTGATGCTTACATACCTAGTATAGATGCTCTTGGTGGTGGACAGGGGTCAACATTTTGTGCCACTGTAGTTCTCCATTGGGATCGGATAATGCCAGCTTACTAGCGGTCTTTCTTTGGATCTCTTATAGTAGGCTGTAACCCCTGCATATCAGGAACACCCCACAGGAACTGATGTTTTGGAGATGCTCTGACTCAGTCATCACACTTGTCAAACATGATCTGTACATTTTTCCTGCTTCTAGCGCATCAACTTTACGAACTGACTGCTCACTTGTTGCTTAAATACTACTGTACAGTATATCCCACTCCTTGACAGATGCCATTGACACAATAAGTGTTATTCACTTCACCTGTCAGAGGTTTGTTGTGTAGAAATATACCACTGTAATGCCTTTAACACAATGTAAAGCCACATGCATTTTTCATTCTTCACATTATCCTGACAAATAGTGTCAAATAAGAATGAGTACCTCTGTAAACTACAGTGGCGTCAGGTATCGAAGCATACTTGAGGCTGCTCTGTTGCGCTCACTGTTCTCTCCAGGCTCTGGCTGTGAAGATGATAGGCTCTCACCCTTCACCGGATTTGTGAAAGACTTCATCTACCTTTTTTTGTGTTACATCAGTAGTTTCTCTTTTCTTACCTGCCAGTGCTTCCCCTACAGACACGCCAGCCCTCGACCCTGCAGTGCATCTGCTGAAATTGTTAGTTGAAGTATGGATATGTAAATTTTCAGATGCACTTCCTTCCTGGCACCAGCTTACCATTTTTCCTCCCACTTTTTCGCACTGTGCAGCAGTTTTCAGATTGCAAGTGAGCTTGAACTTGCCTTTCAAGCTCACTTGACTCCATCGATTCATGGAGGCCTGGTGACAGTTTGCCTAAAATGGGCTTGCATCTCACACAAAAGTGGATGGATAAAGGGTGATGAGTAATATTACAGACTGAGATGAGATGCTATTTATCCTATTCATATGCTTTTTTACATTTCCAAATGTTCTTTTGTGAAATTTTGTTTGGATAAACCATTATGAGCTCTGAGACTTGTAATAGCTCTTGACTCAGGATGTCAATTCAACACTGTATGAGTTAAAGTACCACTGAAATGAGAATGGGAATTTTTGCATGTGCAACTATTCCACATTAATCTTTGCTTTAAACCCTAAACATTTAGTGCACTTTGTAAATAAAGTGAATAATAAATAAATAATCTAAATAAATATTTGCGGTGCCCTAGGTATGCAGATCACTTAATCAATTATTCAATGATTCATCAGGTTAAGTTATTATATACAGTATACTGTAGATATTGAAGAAAACTATAAGACCCACAATAAACCACAGTCAAAAAAATCGACATAAATTGTGTCCCAACTCCCTGTTTGAACTCATTATATGCATAATTATAGAATTAATGTATTTAATAATATCACTTTACATTTTTACTTAATTCATGTGTGTAAATTGAACCAACTTGTTCTCTGTAGGTGTACTGTATGTACAGTATAACATTGGCATGACTCTTTTTCTCTCTTTAGGTTACAGAAACAAGGACGGGGCCTCTAGGATGCAGTAACTATGACAATCTTGATTCTGTCAGTTCAGTCTTGGTTCAGAGCCCTGAGAACAAGATTTACTTACAAGGTACTACATTCATAATTGAATAGCCAAACTTCTTTATGAGACTGTCAATCTTTTGCAAACGTGTCTTTTTTTAAATAAAAAATGGGGTGGTTGTAAAGAAAATATCTTACATTTAAACATCTGAATTGATTAAGATATTGTATTTAAATGTTATATTATACAATTTAACACTGCATCATTTGAATAATGTTGTATAATTATATATATATTTTTGTAAGTAACTGGTTTTCAAACCAAATAAACCCAGAGAAATACCTAATTTTTACTGTAATGCAAACTCATACAATACACATAAAAATGTGAAGTGTGCTGGGGACTGATTTAAGAACCCACGCTCTAAATTGGGTGACATTTGTTTATGTGTATAGTCTCCCAAAAAAAAAAAAAAGTGTGTAAAATAGTCCATGATTCTGGTCCTTAATGAAAGGCGCTTATGTCCTACCCTCAGGGCTTCAAGCGATCCTGCCTCGGTACCTGAAGAGCCGATTTGTCCAGGCAGCCCTCAGCTATATCAGCTGCCACTCCGAGGGCCAGTTTAGGTGCAAGGACAATGACTGCTGGTGCGAATGCAGTGTGGATTTCCCCCAATGCAACTGTCCCACTGAGACCCTGGAAGCCATGCAGGACAGCCTGAGGCACATCAGAGAGTCCTGGGCCCAAGCCAATCATGAGTTTGAAGAGTCAGGTACAGTAGGCTCTTCATTAATAAGCATTGCTTGCAAGTAATGGGGGGTTTGAAACTCTACTGTTAGAATTTTTTGCAGTCTTATAAAGTAATATCTCATATGGCTTGTTGTTTCAGAAAAAAAAAAAAAAAAAAAAAAAAAAATATATATATATATATATATATATATATATATATATATATATATATATATATATATATAAAACCTCAGACATCTACACTACTATGGGCAATTTGGAAATGCCAGTTAGCCTATGATGCATGTCTTCGTAGGACCCTGGAGAATACTTGAGGACCCAGTGGAGTGCCTCCTAGCATGCAAACACCACACACACACACACACACACACACAGACAAAGACACAAGGCAAGATTTAGACCCCCAACACCAAAAGAGCACAGTGCCTCTTATAAAGAGAAACAATAAATATTCCAACATCCAACTACAGATGTTTAATGGTTTTTGTAATGCTAGTTTATAACAAGGCCAAGTAAATTTGGTAGCAGTGTTAAGACCTCTTAATATATAATTAAATATAAATATCATTGTATTTGTGATACAACAAGAAAAGAAGTGCCTCCAGCGATTGACTCTCATGGCTGTAAGACAGGATTTTAAACACGGCCCTCATCGATTTCCCTGCACTGGGCATGGGTGAAGGTTTAGTCATTGGTGATCAACCTCCTGTAACTACAGTAAAAGATGCTGTAAGAAACTATACTGTTAAGAGAGAAACAATAATCACGCAGCCAAGTGAAATGATTTACATTTGTTTCCCCCCTTGCTGAGGCTTCAGTCTTTGTATAGATACTATCATTACTAAAACCACGTCCCTTCTTCTTAGCTTTTAATATATTACACATGATTAACTCTAGGAGAGTGTGGAAATTATAATTATTTCAATTACCCGATGTGGGTAAAAAAGCATATTAGGTTTCAGTGGGCTTATTGTCAGGTTTTATGAGAGTCTTTGATTTTAATTAGAGATATAGAGAAAATTTCCCCTTAGATATTATCTAAAATTGATTCAAGGATATTATATAATGCAGTTATTGATTTTGTTCTTTGCTGCCAATGGAAAAACCTTCCATCAAAAGTGTTTGCTCATGCATCTTGTAGCCATATCAATGTTTAGTGTTTTTTGCCCAAGGACGTCTACATCTAAAACGTGGCATTATTGGTCGTTTTACTGACAATGCCCCTATTCAGTTGAAAAAAAAAAAAAAGAATTGCACTTCCATCTGTCATATTCAAAATCTACTAATTCTATTAAGACAACTTATTACAGGAATGACATTTAAATTTAGGCATTTGGCAGATGCCCTTATCCAGAGCGACTTACATTTATATCTCATTATACATCTGAGCAGTTAAGGGTTAACGGCCCTGCTCAAGAGCCCAACAGTGACAACTAAGTGGTTGTGGGATTTGAACCTGGGACCTTCTGATCCATTTTTTAGGTTTTATTTAAATTGTTTTATCACACTATAGTAATACAACTCTCTCTCACTCATCATCTATACTGCTTTATCCTATATACAGGGTCACGGGGGCCTGGAGCCTATGCCAGGAGACTTATGGCTCGGGGCCCGGGTGTGAATTCATTGCAGGGCATACACACATTTACACACTACGGGCAATTTAGCCTAATCTACAAGTCTTTGAACAGTGTGAGGACACCGGAGGAAACCCACCAAACTCAAACTTTATGCGCACAGAGAAGAGAATTGAACGCAGACCCTGGATGGGCAAAGCAACAGTGCTAACCACTACACCACCATGCCAGCTAGTAATAAAACTCTCTCACTCAGTCATTGTCCATACTGCTTTATCCTGTATTCAGGGTCACAGGGACCTGGACCCTGTTCCAGGAGGCTTAGGGCACAAGGCTGGGTACACCCTTGACAGGGTGCCAATTCACATGCATACACTCACTCACATACATTAGATATAAAAATATCTATTAATAATAGTATTAATAAAAATAATAATAATACTCATTACCACAGCCAGATATTAAACTATGCATTTAACCAAATCACATGTTTTAATTTACTGACCAGGCATAACATTAAAATGCCATTATGCTGAGTATTGTGTACTGTAGGCCTTCTTTGTGCCCTTTGTGGCAGATCTGGCCCCTCTGGGCATGACACCACAAGACCTCTGGGGTGTGCTTTGGTGTCTGACACCAGAAGAAAATGCTTCTTAACGTGGTGTAGGTTGCAAGGTGGGGCCTTCATAATTCGGGCTTGTTTGCTCAGGATATCCCTCTGATACTTGGTTGGATTGAGATCTGGAGAATTTGGGGGCTGGTTTAACAACCGTGAACTCATTTCCTGCCAAGCCCCATACACAGCAGGATGTGATGCATTGAGTGTTCTGACACCTTTCTATTGTGGCCAGCATTGGATTTTTTAGCAATTTGTAATGTATTGAATGGCTAGCCTTTGTTCTCCATAGATGAGCCCTGGCAGTGGTGTTAGTGTTGTAGCTGATCAGTGTATATCTTATACAGCTAGTCTGCTGATATGCATTCAATTTTATGTGTAATTATAACATGCATATCTTTTTGCTTTATAAAGTTTAAAAACTTGCATGTTTTCAGCAGTAAGAAAAATCAGTTAGATCTAAATATTTATATATTTTTTTATAATATTTTTGCATGTTTTTTCCTATCCCTGATTTTAACCTTATTCCAGAGGAATTTGACAGTGTTATGTTTATTTAATTATTTAACTGTTTTTCTTTTTATATTTTAATGTCATACAGAGAAATTTTTTTATTGCTTAAGTATACAAACTACAATACCTGCAAATTCTGAATGAATTTCCTTTGTAAAATTGCCTTTAAGTGTATCAGCGACCTACGACCAAAGATTAATTGTGTTCATTAAAAGATTAATATCTTTTTTTAAATCCTTCTTTCAATGAAATTGATTCCATTTTTCTACCATGTCTACTCATCCTCCTTACTTGTCTGGTTTCTAGACGAGTTCCAGAATTTTGTGCGAAGATTACCAACGTTCTACGCTCTCAACACATCTGCTATAAGGTACTTTTGGAAAATGGACCCGGCTGTACACCAACGCTTTCAGCTGCTGGAGACTAACACTCGACAGCTTCTCGGCAAAGCACAGCGGATTGTCAGCAAGCTTTTCACTCTCAGCAAGAGGTGTCGAAGTCAGCCCAAAATATCTGTGCCCAAAGAGAGGTAAGAAATGTCAGAGCAATGAATTTATACCACATGAGGCCTGCTTGACAAGGGATCGTAATTATCTTTTACTGTTTGAGCACTCTATATTATTATTATTATTATTATTATTATTATTATTATTATAAGAAAAGTATTAAATATGCGCAAACTTACTTATTTTAAACTATCCTCCAAATCTGCTTGAAATGTTTTTTCTGTGAAAAAAATACATAAATAAGAACTGATATAAAAATGATAATATAATGTTTGAGCGCTGAGGGAATTTATTTTTTGGTATTTTCAAGGATTCATAGCAGAGCATACAGGGTAATACGGGGTTATAAGAGGTCAGTCCTTTGAACATATTAATTAGATAATGCATTTAAACACTTCATTCAGGTCATATTCAAGGTCAACTATGGGAAGAACAATCATGTTAAAGCTGGTGTCTTGGCTTCTTTCCCAGTCTCACTCAAATCAGGGAGGATAACTGTAATAATTCCTTGTGTAACTGGATGAATAGGCTTTATCTCTCCATCTAAGGACTGATGTAGTGGGAGTGTGTAAAAGCGTAAAGAAGAGAAGATGGATTAACTCTTCATTTAGGATACCGAATAAGGTAATAGAATGATTCTGGTTGAGGATAGTTAAAATATAAAAATTATAATAAGTCCTTAGGCATGTTGTAACTAAATACAATTAAATTTGGAAACCATGTGTTAAGAAAAGAAATCTATCCTGGGACGAATTTAGGACCCTTGTTTTGAAACACTGGATGGCCAAATGTATTTGAATGTCACACCCATACAGTATGTGGCTCTTCCACACTTTTGTACAGGCTTTGTGTGCTACAGCATTGCAATTCGCCTTGGTTTAGCCCCTGTGCACCACACTTTGAAGATATTGTTTGGACACTGAACACGTTTTTGATAAAATGAAGCTACTGTACATACCAGGCGTCTTTTCAGCTGTTCTAGTGGAGGTGCAAAAATTCTCACATTTTACAAAATCCTTAAAGTTCTCATGGCTAAAACATGTGCAGTAGATCCTTTGCCTCCATGAATCACATTTGTTTGTCCAGTGTATTCAACAGGTGCTTGATCAGATTGAAATCCTGGGAATTTGAAGGTTATTTGAGCACCTTCTAAGTTTTTCGCATGTTCCTCATATCATTGCTAAACAATTTTTAGAAGCGTGGCAGTGCACACTTCCCCAGATAAGTTTCGCACATGCACCCGGCTCTCTGGTTGATCGATCCAACCAGGACACCTTATTTCACTGCTCCATGGTCTAGTTTTCTTCCATTATAGGTGCTTTCAGCGGTCAGTTGTACTAGTCTGCAGCTCTGTAGCCGATTTTGCAGAAAAGCTATGAAGGACTCTGTGTTCTGACACCTTTCTGTCAGAGCCAGCATTGACTTTTTCAGCTATTTGTGTTACAGTACTGTAGCTCTTCTGTGGGATTGGAACAGACAGGCTAGCCTTTTTCCCCCATGTGCATAAATGAGCCTTGGGCACACATGTCTTTCTCGCTGGTTCACTGGTTGTCCATCCTTGGACCTTTTTTGGTAGGTATCAACCACTACATAATTGGAATACCCCACCAGACCTGTCATTTTTGCAGACATGCACTGACCCAGTCATGTATCCATCTCAATTCGGCCCTTGTCAAAATCGCTCTGATCCTTATGCTTGCCTGTTTTTTCTGTCTTCAACATGATATATATTATCTGATGGCAAATGTCAGTGTAGCGACATACTGTAATCCACTTCACCTGTCTGTAGTTTTACTGTTATGGTTAATCTGTGTGTATAATCGTGATGATTAGGCGTTCACATACTTTTAGTGCACTTCTGTTTTGTTTAGTAATTCTGGTACTAATTTGTTGGTTGATCCTGTATTTCCATTGCTCTCATAAGAATTCAGCAGTTGTGTGCCACACTTAATTAATTTTATATTTTTCATACTGAAAGCTCGTATTACATTAGGTATGTTTTTTCCTAGAATAGTGTACTTAACTTTTATAGACAAAACTTTATGAAGATAATAGGAATTCGTTTTTATAAAGGATCACAGTTTTATCTACTGAGATTTGTGCTCAGTAATTTGAGTGAGCACGGACCACATTATCATCGAATTCTTTGGCATATAGCATAACATATGTTGATTATGGTTTTCTGGCTTTACAGTCTAAGAATCTGACTTAAAGTACTGCCTTAAACAAAACAATTCCCAGAATACCCTCTGCTGTAGTTAAACCCATTGTACTGTATCTTTGGAATATTATATAAGTTGCACCGAAGAGATCTTGCACCGAAGACTCACCAAACATTATGGACATTTTAAAACACTATTTTTTAAACAGCATTTTGTGTTTCTTAATATAGAGGCTGGCCCACAAGGGGAACAGCATATGGACATCATTAATTTTGACAAATTTAGAAGACAGAATTACAAAGGCAACCTTGATGAAGACATTAAAGTTTGGGGAGGGAAATGGACAGAATGGCTGTTTCTGTTTGCTGAATGATGGTTAGATTAAAATGCTTTTCAACATACGTTTTTTTTTAACAATAAACTTAAAAATGACAATACACCTTTATTATAAAGTACATATTTCTTTCCACAAATTGCTTTTCCTTTTTCATTTGCTATCAATGGAGTTTAGGTCAGGGAATTGAATGGCCATGTCAGGGTTGAATCTGCAGGAACAAAACCATTTTTGTGTCGATTTGAAGGCATTGGTCAATATTTTTTTTCATGATTTTCATGTTTCATGGAACAAAATATTTTCCATTGTTTATATCATTCTTATGATGTTGTTTATACACTTTAGGGTTGAGAACAATGGTTGGAAAATGTCGTGTGAGTTGTATTTAGTAGACAAATTCCTAATTTTATACTATGTAATAATTTACCTCTATGTTACCAATTTTTTTTTTTTTTTTTTTACTTTCTGCACATTTCTAATACTGTTATAGGCCAAACATATGGCATACTACCACTACTGCTACTACTACTACTACTAATAATAATAACAATAATAATAATAATAATTATTATTATTATTATTATTATTATATTAATAATAATAATAATAATAATTATTAATAATAATAAAATTATAATCATAATCATCATCGTAGTAGTAGTAGTATAAACATAATAAAAAATTCTACATTAGTAAGGAAAAAAAATATGACAGATTTACTATAATAAAAATGAGTTGTGTTCACTGATTAAAACTGGGCTTTCTGCATTATGAAGATGGAAAGCACAAATATTCACAAAGTTTGTGATAAACGACAGGTTGTTTGTTCATACAAAATAATTTGCCTAGCCAAAAAAAAAACCTCACTATCGCAGAAGTGCCACATTATTGGGCAGAACTGAAAAACAATCAAATCATTTCCCCTTAATCCCCCAGAGGGACAAACCTAAACCCCCAAACCTAAAATTTGAGTGCTGCTATATAATTAATCGTTTAGAAGCTTTGAAATTAAATGTTTTTGACAAAATGAAGTAGTCAGAGGCTGTATTACATAACAAAATGCTACACAACTGTAAAGAGCCAGTCACACAGGAGAATATACAGAACTGCATGGGCAAAGTTACTTCTGTAAATATTGTAATGTAAAGACCATGTGTAGTCTTCACATTCAAAATTTCTACTTTTGTAGGTAAAACGTGGTATCTTTTGCCTTTACTGTATCTTTGGCAATAATAATTATAATAATAATGATCATAAACATGCACTTTAGTAAAGAAGACAGTTATGACATGTTTATTATAAAAAAAATAATAATTGGTGTTCACTAATTAAACACAGTCTTTTTGCACTGTGAAGCGGGAAAGCACAGGTATTCACAAGGTTGTGAAGAATGACAGGTTGTTTATTTATGCAAAACTGCCAGGCCAAAAAAAGTCTTTTTATCACATTATCTTCTTTATTTAAAATCTAATTCTTTGGCATATAGCATAACATACGTTAACTATGGTTTTCTGGCTTTACAGTCTGAGAATCTAACTTAAAGTACTGCCTTAAACAAAACAATTCCCAGAATACCCTCTGCTGTAGTTAAACCCATTGTACTGTATCTGTACTGAATATTATATAAGTTGCACCGAAGAGACACCAAACATTATGGACATTTTAAAGCACTTTAATTATTTTTCGAACAGCATTTTGCACTTTCTTAATATAGAGGCTGGCCCACGAGGGAAACAGCATATGGACATCATTAATTTGGACAAATTTAGAAGACAGAATTACAAAGGCAACCTTGATGAAGACATTAAAATTTGGAGAAGGAAATGGACAGAATGGCTGTCTCTGTTTGCTGAATGATGGTTAGATTAAAATGCTTCCTAGCATACGTTTTTTTTTAACAATAAACTTAAAAATGACAATACACCTTTATTATAAAGTACATATTTCTTTCCACAAATTGCTTTTCCTTTTTCAATTGCTATCAATGGAGTTTAGGTCAGGGAATTGGATGGCCATGTCAGGGTTGAATCTGCAGGAACAAAACCATTTTTGTGTCGATTTGAAGGCATTGGTTAAATACTTTTTTTTTAATGATTTTGTAAAACAAAATTTTTATGAAACAAAATATTTTCTATTGTCTTATATTATTTTTATTTATGATGTTGTCTGGCCAAAAAAAAAGTCATCATTGCAGAAATAAAACAGTGAAGAAATGGTGCAGTGCACCACTGGCAAATTATATGCTTGCATCAAGCAATGAAAACAATTAAAGGCGATTTTAAACTATTGGAATTGTTATGAGTCTTTTAGCTGTTCCCATTGAGGGGTCGCCACATCCAACCAACTGATCCACAAAACAATTTGGCACAGGTTTTACACCGGATGCCCTTCCCTCCCATTTTAACCAATCTTAGGACTAGGGTTGGGTATTGTTTTTTTTTTTTTCGATACCGGTGCCAAATCGATACTTTTAAAACGGTACCGGTGCCAAAACGATGCCTAAGCCGATACTTTACAAAAGCCACAAAATGATGGTGTATGACTCAAGAATACATTTTTATTGAACAAAAAATTTACTGCTTAAACTTTTAATATATTGTTCATTTTTAAAGTATATATGAATATATAAGTAAATACAAAAAAACAACAAAACATAAGCCACCTTATGTCACTGTTGTAGTACTAGCTGGAAAGCCATAATTATAAACAGAATCCATGTTACATTAGTATTTTACAAATAGTTTGACTATTTGTTAGCATGAAGGTAAGATTTGCATTTTTGTAATTAACATTACATTAGCCCACTACTAACATGCGGAAAGGCTGCTGTCGTCATCATAATCGGTGGACTCCTTTCTGCTAGGGTTGGTATGACTGGAGCTGGAGTCATTCACACTAATAGTGCCAGCTGTTGTCCGCAAGCTGTCAATCACGGTGCCTTCCTCTGCTTTTAACATTATTACGTGTGCCCTCAAATGTTTAATTAGATTTGACGTGTTTCCCCCTTTACACGGAACTGCTGTAAAACATTTGCTGCACGTCGTGGTGTCGGAATCCTTTCTTGTGAAATATAGCCACACTTTCGACCGTTTAGTTTTAGGCATTTTAACGGAAGTTGTTTAATTTAGCAAGCTAAGATAGCGGTAGGCCACCTGCTGCCATTAGAGCAAGTGTAACGTTAATTGCTGCATTCACGCGCATCTCGGATGGTCTCATTTCCCGATGATTTGTGCTTTTTAATCTAATCTAATCTAATCTAATCTAATCTAATCTAATCTAATCTAATCTACAGTAATAAACGTTTAATTTACAAAAAAAAAGGACAGTAACATTACTGCAACAATGTTTTGGATTTGTATTATCAAACCTTTCCGAAGTTCTCAAGATTTTTCTAATTAAGAAAATAATTAATTTTTTCGATAATTTCTGACACTCCATGAATGCAGTATTTACATTTTACTTGCGATCATGTGTGTTGATGAATCTGATGCTTATTACAACTGTGTCATCATAGCCCCAGAGAACAAATATTTCAATCGACAGTTTAGGCATTTAAGTGACACCGAAATGAGGCACCGAAATTTGTGTTTGGTTTCGGTCCGGTACATATATAGGTACCGGTACCGTATTGGCACTGGTTTTCGGCACCCAACCCTAAGATACCCCTCCGTCCGACACATTATTAAAACATGTAAAATCCAAATTATTATTATTTTTCTTTAATTTCAATTTTATTTTAATAAGATCTGTGCCGAACATTCAACATCATTGTAAAAATGTAGTCAAGAAGAAAATCGAGTAGGGAGATCTCTTCTGTTAAAATATGAAGCAAAAAAAACAGAGATATGTTTGATAGTGAAAGTAAGACCATCTCCACAGAATGTTACAGGACCTTACAGGAGTACAGCTGTTCTAAACAGCTGTGTGGCCATAAGAAAACCACATTAGTGTGACTCATTAGGAAAAAATCAACACTTAAATTTGCTAGGGATCAAAAAGACTTTGGAGCAGAGAAAAAAGGTCATGTGGTCCGATGAATCCAGATTGACCCTCCCCCAGAGTGATGGGCGTGTCATGGTACCAAGGGAAGCACATCAAGTCAAGCACTCATCATGCATCGTGGCCACTGTACAAGCCTCTGGAGGCAGTGTTATGATCTAGGGTTGCTTCAGTTGCTCAGGTTTAGGCTCGGCAACGTTATGTAGCAATAAAATAAAGTCAACTGATGACCTGAATGACCAGGGCATCACATCAATGTTTGTTCCCTGATGGAACAGGCATTATCCAGAATTCAAATTGTGGTTATGGACGTTTAAGGAATCAATCTCACACATGAATTCATCTCCACACTCTGCAGTGGCATCAAAGCTAAAGGTGATCAATGAAATCCTGGAGTGTGCTATTTATTTATTTGGGCCAGGTAGTGTAAATTTGGGGTTCAATACGCAATGAAGCTGCTTTATTTTAAAGGTTTAATAATGGTGAGTCATTTTTAACCCTAAAGACAAGAAATGTGAAGATTACACAAGAGTTACACAAGAGAATTATAGAAGAATACAGTCTTCTCATTGACAACAAGACAGGAAGGAGCAATGTGATTGGCCCTTATGGATATGTAGCATTTTGTTATGAAATGCAGCCATGCATTTCATACACTGACATGTTCAAAACTTTTTCTAAAACTAGAATTATATAGCAGCATTACAATTTTAGGTTATCTTATAGATGACTTTGGTGGATTGAAGAAAATAATTTGCATAAATACATGAAAGTCCAAAAATAGTGTTCATTGCATTTTACAGTCAAACCCCAGTTCCCCTTACAATATTGCTGTGTAACACCTACCAGTGTAATAGACAGCAACAGTAATGCAAGTCTGATGCTTTTATAGTAATAATCCTACAAATGTAGCAGCAACTGACATTTAAAGTTCTTATGTCGGTGGCATTATTACATTAAAAACCTGTAGATTTGTATTAAATTTTTGGTCTGTTATTACCTTGGCGGGTGTTGCAGGCTACTATTGTTCTTTTAACTTTTGACAGTTCAATTTCTGAACACTTTTGAAATAGATTGTTCTGGGGATTTTTTTTTTTTCTCAGATTAAATGAATTGGAAAATGTTTTGTCTCCTTGGACATTTCCACTTTGTTCGGAGCTGACAGACTTTGGAGAGTTCCTCCTCTGCCACCCACCTTCACATTGAGACTGTCTCTCAGGCCAGCAAGCTCCATGAATATTTAGATATTCACTTGGCATCATTTGTGTGTTAAACCAAGTAAACCTTCTTTATTTCCCTCTCTGAGCAGAAGTTCTTGAGAGAACATTGTATATAGGCAAAGATCACAGATACAAACCAGACAAATGTAACAATAGTGTTATATACAACTCCTTTGGCTTTAAAAACTTCATAGCTTCTCCTAGCTTTTTGGTGCTCAAAACTGCTTTGTAGCCTTGCATCCTACACACGTCCCACTATTCTGTTATTAATTTAACATTTCTTTTATTTCTAGATTTTTACTTAACCTTCGTGTTTTTCATCTTCTCCAAAAATAGACATTGCATTCATTTTTTTAAAGAATATTAGTCACACTTTATGAGATAATAAAAAAAAAACTAATTTATAAGAGACAGTTTAATAATGTCTTCTCCAATAAAGATCCTCTAAAGACAGACCTTTAATTATTATACTGGCTTAAATTGTCAATTGGAGCAATCTGGGCTTGGGCAGAAAAAAGAGTAGCAGGAAATAGATTTAGGTTGTCATAATGGCACCTGGAGAAAGTAATTAATCCTCTATTCATTTCCATTCTGCATCCCTTTTTGCTCTCTCATGAAAAACCTTATTGGGGACTTCCAATAAATCTTCATTCTTCTGTTAATAGTTTATTAAAGCAGAAAGTCTACATTTCAATAAACTTTAACTTGTCAAAATTTTGTTACTGTAATTTGACTATATACACATCTGTGTGTTCAAATGTAATTAAATAATCTCTTTCAAAAAGTTAAACTCTTATGTATTTTAGATTACACAACAAATGAAATATGTCTATCTTTTTTGTTTTGATTTTGATGATTGCAGTTTATAGCTGCACAAATCTGTATTTCAAAATATTAGTATATTTCTAAGATCGATAAAAAAAAAAGATTTTACAATACACAAATGTCTAACTTTAGAAAGTGCTCCTTTTGCATGAATTATTGCATCGGTATGGCATGGCATGGAGGCAGTCGGCCTGTGGCACTGCTGAGCTGTTACTGTACATACTGCAACCAGGTTACTTTTATAGCAGCCTCAATCTTAATCAGGTGTTTCCCAACTTCGACTTGGCATGGCTAATCTACTACTCATAATGATAATAAAGACGGAAATATAACATTTATTTAAGTATTCAGACCCATCACTTTGATAAAACACCTTTGGCAGCAATGACAGCCAGTCTGTTAGTGAATAACACTAAATACTCAGTGCACATTTCTTTTGCCATCCTTTCATCCTTCTTGCCAGAATCATTCAAGCACAACCAGGTTGGATGGGCACAGACATTTTCAGGTCTCTCCAGAGATGCTCTTTCACAAAGGTGTTCTAAAGCCATTCCTATGTTTGCTTGGTGGTGTGCTTTGGGTTGTTGTTTTGTTTAAATAAAATCCATCGCCCGAGCCTAAAATCCTGAGCACTCTGGAGCAGGTATACACTTAGAATAGCTCTGTATTTCTTTCCAACAATTTTTCCCCTTTATAGTGACTAGTCTTCCAGTCCAAGTTGCAGAAAAACACCTGAACAGCCTATTGCTGCCACCATTGTTTAACTATTGGGATGGTTTGAATAAGGTGATACACAGTGCCTGATTTGCTGATTCCGAATAGTTTAATCTTTTTCTCATCAGTCCAAAGGATTTTGTTTTTTATGGTCTGAAAGTCCTTCAGGTGCTTTTTGGCAAACTCCCAGCAGGCTGTCATGTGCCCTTTAGTGGGGAATGGCTTCTGTCTGGCCACACTACCATAAGAGCCTGATTGGTGGAGTGCTGCAGTGATTGGTTGTCCTTCTGTGAGGCTCGCCATATATATATATATATATATATATATATATATATATATATATATATATATATATATATTTTTTTTTTTTTTTTTTTTTTTTTTTTTTTTTAATTACAAAACATTCCAAACATGTTTTACTTGGTCGTTGTGGAGTGTTGTGTATAGAGAGGAAAAAATAATTGGGATCAATTTCAAGATAAGAATGAAACATAACACAATGTGGAAAACTTGAAAGGGTCTGAAGTTTCTGTCTGCAATGTATCGAGGCTATAAAGAAAGGACAAACTTCTTTTGAGTTTCATGCTTTCATTTTCAGTAGTTGCTTTCTCCTGGTTAGGTCCAAGGTAACTCTGCAGTATTTCGGGAACATGGGGAAGGAGAGCTCTGAATTGATACACCAGTCCATTATAAGGCACAATGAACCCACATATCCATTAACTACTAAACTCAGGAGGACTTGACAAAAGATTGTTTAAGGATTTTCATATTTGCTTGTAATTCCATTATTTACTTAATGATTATTAAGTATAATAAATGCATTCACTCTTTAATTAAACTCAGCAATGGTTCAACTCGATGATTTATGTATTCAATCTCAGTAGCGCATCCACAGAAGAGAACTAGTCAGCAATATATATGCTGTGAACACACTGACCACTATTTCTGATTTTCCTGTTCAGTGCGCTGAAGAACCATAAGCATTCCCATTAGAGCACTGTCTACATACCAAAATCTCTTTTCACATGTGGTTGCAGTTCAGTGAAAAAAAGAGAGAAAAAGGGGGGTTGATGGCTGGGTAGGGGTTTGGGACGAGATGATCAGCTGGTATTTATTTTACAGCATGAAAAATATTATGCTGATCAAGTGTGGTTGGCAAATTTGATGATAAATATTTATGATTATGCTTTTTCAGGAGGAAATGTGTATATTGCAATTAATGCATGTAATGACTTGTATATAATTAATTAGTTTAGTGTGTTTTAATACAGTATATTAATCCAATTGTAATCATGTGTCATATGCATTCAAAGTCATGTACGAAACATGGAACTTGTTTAAAGTATTTTCCTCTCTCTTGTAGGTCTTACAACTACTGGCTGAACTACATCCTTTCCCTTATGTACTGCAGCGAAAATAATCAGCTAGGCACATATATGGAAGAGAGGAGGGTGTGCTCATGTCAGCATGAGACTCCAACCTGCCAAGGTATCATACCGTGCACGGTGGGTGAGGGGCCACTTTGTTCCTCCTGCTCCTATGAGAACCGATCACGGTGTGCCAGCTGTAATCCAGGTTATACCCTGAGTCAAGGGATGTGCAGGAACATCATCCCTGACTCCACTGATAATTACATAGGTTTTGAGACAGATCTCCAAGACCTCGAGTTGCGCTATCTCCTCCAAAAGCGAGACGGCCGAATCAGCATCCATGCCATGTTCATTAGCAACGATGTGAGGCTGAACAACTGGTTTGACCCTTCCTGGAGGAAAAGGATGCTCCTGACACTGAAAAGCAACAAGTTTAAGTCTACTCATGTGCACATGCTTTTGGGGATTTCCCTACAGATCTGCCTTACTAAGAACAGCACATTGGAGCCTGTGTTGTCTATCTACATTAACCCGTTTGGAGGGAGTCACTCAGAGAGCTGGATCATGCCCATAGACCAGAACAATTACCCTGACTGGAAGAGGACCAAATTGGAGATTCCTCTTGACTGTTATAACTGGACCCTCACTCTGGGAAACAAATGGAAGACATTTTTTGAGACTGTACACATATACCTGCGGAGTCGCGTCAAAACAGCATCAGCGCATGGAAACAGTACGGCCTATTACGAGCCACTGGAATACATGGATTCCTCACGGAATCTGGGTTATATGAAAATCAACAGCATGCAGCTGTTTGGTTACAGCATGCACTTTGATCCTGAAGCAATCCAGGACTTGATCCTGCAGCTGGACTATCCGTACACACAAGGATCTCGCGATTCAGCCCTGCTGCAGCTGCTGGAGATACGAGACCGAGTTAATAGACTGTCTCCACCAGGCCAGCAGCCCCTGGATCTGTTCTCCTGCTTACTGCGCCATCGGCTCAAACTCTCCACTAATGACGTGGTCCGAATTCAGGTTGCTTTACAGGCCTTTAGTGCCAAGCAGCCAAACTCAATGGAGTACGAAACCACAAAACTATGTAGCTAATCAGACACTTTACTCTGTTTCTAACACTAAATCATCAACCAGATCACACTTTGAAGAATTCAGCTTCTTTTTCTTTTAATCCGGAACATTAATTATGGCTTTCAGGGGGCGACTGAAGTGCATACATTGCTATTTCATTTACAAAATACATTCATGGTTTCTAGTGTTATTCTGTAATAATGTACATACATTTCATTTACATATCGCTTATTAATATTGATAGAGTAGATTAAATGTAAATCATTGGAATTTATCTTTCAGTATACTTTTGATTTCATCACTCGTGCAAAAACAACCCTACCCATGTAAACTGAAGACAACACCAAGATGAATCTAGAGCTCTTCATCTGTACAGCACTATCTGTCGATTCTGTAACACTCCTCTATATCTGTATCTGCTTCAGCAGCAGTTGAGTTTAATGGTAGAAATATTTTTAAGATATTTGTACAAAAGCATTATGACTATAGGAATAATTTTGTTTAAAAAAAGACATATGTCCTAACTTTATGTTCTATGTGCTTTTATATTTATAAACATACTATTTGTGAAATATTACAGAGGTAATGTCAATAAAATGTACAGAACATGGGTTTGTTAATACACTAAATAAATGAAATTTTTATGCACTGTCTTTGGTTACTTGGTTTGAGTACTTTAGTGTTAGCAATAAAGCAGCACCAACACAAGGTTGAATGCTTATCCAATTGTTATTTCATTAGATCACAATTTGGTGTCTTTATTGTTTGTTGTTTGTTTTTTTAAGTAAATATCCTTTATTTCGATCAGGTTTCATGATGGTCTGATGATAGATATAGAGGACCTTATATCATAACACTTTAGCTGCCTTTAATGATTAAAGTGGTGAATGTAGCTTTCAGCACTTTGTATCTCAGGATGACACTTGATCGGTTCATCCGTTAGAAACTCTTGAAACATGCTGGAAATATAATAATAATAATAATAATAATAATAATAATAAGTCAAGGTAAACCCTGAAGTTCAACAAGTCCCTTTTTAATCTAAAATATTTCACTGGTTCAATCTCATCAAATAGTGAATCCCATTAAACCTTGACTTCTCTACACGGACCTCTCTGAGAGTAAATAAGTCTTCTTAAGGGAACAATCTTTTCAATAGATGCTAAAGGTTAATTTAGGTTAATAGATGAGAGTTGATCTTGCATAACTAGACCCTTACGCAGCATCAAGGGAAATTCTGTTAAAAACTTGTTTTGAATAATGTGCCTCCCACAGGAAGTGATTTAATCTCAGTGAAAGAAACAAATGCAAAGGAAACAAATGCAGTTTGCTTAATAGGAAAGGCTGTTAGTTGCATATGTTCTGTGAATGGCAGATCAGCCTTCATGTGAACATGCATATGCATTCAAAGGCCCTCTGTCCGAGTTGCTAAGTGGCATATGGTGCTGAGCAATTGCTCAGATGGTTCAGTTGCAATGATTGATCAAAAGGCTTTGAGTTCAAATCACAGCACCACATCCCAGGTGACTCCTTGAGCAAGGTATTTAACCCTCAATTGCTCTGTAGTGTTCTGCCTTAGTTGACGGTTTTAAAGGTTCCAAATGTTAGTTATTTTAACAAATTAACATAGAACTTCAAAATGTATCTGTTAATGTTCCAGCTTAAATTATGCCTTCTGGCACTCTCTAGCAGAAATTCCTTCTGCTACTGTACACTTCAGTTCCAGTTGTACTGCTTCAGTGTCTGGAGATTTAACTGCCTAGCATGCCCTTTTGCAAAAGTGCATTTTTCTTGATAATCAGATCTCAAGGAATGGGATGTCCCTAAAATAATTTCCCAGGACTTGATCCAGTGGATGGGCTATGCAAACTGCACACCATACCTGATCCTGTGCTCTGACTTCTTCTTCTTAACAGCCTGTGATACTCAACAGAAATAATTTTAGCATGTTGTTACATAAATGTGACAAACAAACACTTTTTTAAAGGCTTTTTCTTTTTAAATGTCTTATACAGTAATTGAGCTGAACATATGCAGATTAATGCCCTTGCTCAGGGTTCACCAGGGACAACTTGGTTATACTGGGATTCCTTCCTCACTTTCTTGATCAGTAGTCCATATCTTCCTAAATTCCAGGGTTGGGAATCACCTGAACACCATAACCCATTATATCATGACGAACCAGCATGTCTAGGGAAATTCGTCAAGTTTTTCAGAGGTCATCATTGATTGGGGTGATATTAATCTTGTAGAACCCAGTAGAAGAACCTTGTAGAAGAATGTTCATGGCGACCCCCATTTTGCAGCAGCAAGGCCTCCTGATTTGGCACAATTCTTCTTCTTGGAAAGTCATGGTATGAACTTAGTGTTTGGCATACCTATAGGGCACGGTGATAATGTCCATCACCTACTCTGTAAGACTCTGTTTAGACTTTCTTCTGTGACAGATGAACAGTTGGCCTGAGGCTACTGTCTGCTTTAAACAGTACCACAGGGAGTGCAAAGGGCACATCAGGGAATGCTCTGCAGTTAAAACAGGGAATGTCTGAGCCAGACATTGTGTTCCGAAGATGGCCAAGGAAATAAACACGTCTAGTAACTTGTACCTGTTATTAAGCTTCCAGGGAATTCAGACACTGCTCCAGCCTTAGATAAAAATCCACCTAACTTATTCGAATAAACATAAAGCAGTTCATGGTAACACCACAGAAGCTGGCATGCACCACTAATAGAGCAGACAGATGTGCAAATGTTTAATTCATTTCTCAATAATAAGCAAAAAATTTAAATTAAAATATTATCAACAAACTATTTCATTTGGTGATAATTTATAAAGAAAGATGAAAAAGGAGAGAGTATATCGTTTTTGACAGGAACTGTATTACGACCATTTTGTAGCTTAAATGCATTGTTCCACTGCCAATGCATGAACACCAAATTGCACCCTGCATAGGTCAGCCAGGTGGCTAGAAATCCACTTTGCATTGACAAGGAGAGTAACCTCTTTCCAGCCCAGGCTGTCTTACACATTTACATTGATAGATGATCGCCTAGCAAAAGAGACATGCAAAGAATCAAATTCCATCAGCACACATATTGCTCTCCCTATACTGTAGCTGCAAGTTCATAATGACTATGAGAGGAAGATACAGCACAACAGGGGCTATCTTAAATGTCTGTGTGGATGCACACAGCAATATCCTGCCTTTAATCACAACAAACAGTTTGTATATGAGTCCAGTCGGACCCTGTAAGTATTAAAATCGTACCTTGTGTTATTTTGTTTAAATGTAGCCATAGAGATCTTTATTTAAATTGTTGTATACTTTAAGTCCTTCACTATTATACACTAATCTTAACCAAGTGCACACTTTCTAATCCATTAGAGCTTAACAAGATGTGACAAGTTTAAAACATTTACATGGAAAAATAAAGCCAGCAGGTTGAAGTTTATTGTCATATTACTGTATTAGCGATTTGCAGAATAATCTCTTATTAGTGATCCTGAAGTGATGTGATCAGTGAAATACGAACATTCTTCAAGCTTTACTAAATTGTGTCCAAAATGTTCAAAAGTATAAAACAGTTGTGCATATGCAATAAAAAAATACTTTTTTTCATGATTGAACCAAAAATTCCCAAGGTGACCGTACAACTATAATCCTCAGAGCTATGTCTTTTTCTGTATTTAAACCTTAAATATGACAGATTTTTAGATTGAATGTAAAACGAGCTCATTAAATACATTTAAAACCCGAAATCTGAAACGCACTCATTAACTTACATTTTAAGAGGTTTACCGTAGGCCTCTACAGCTTGGCTTTACCATGATGGCTCCACCAAAATATGTTCATACAGTATCTACTGTATGACACATAGCTAAAATATATAAAGGGTTATTAAAGGCAATAAACAGCTTTAAAGACCAGGATGTTAACCATTATTGCTGCTGTTGGTGTGGCAGTTATTGTGCAGTTTTTTAAACACAATTTATGTATATGCTGCTGGTTTTTGTTTAATAAATAGTTTTTTTATTTTATTTAATGACGTAGAGACCATATTTAGTAGACATTCTTATCCAAAGCCTTGTGATTTACTCTGTTATACAAATGAGTGGTGATGCGGTGGCTTAGTGGTTAGCACTGTCGTCTTGCACCTCCAGGCTCCGGGTTCAATTCTGGCCTCCAGTTCTCATGTCTGTGCACATGGAGTTTGCATGTTCTCCCTGTGCTTGATTTCTCTGGTTGCTTTGGTTTCCTCACAGAATCTAAAGACATGCAGATTGGATTAATTGCCATTCCCAAATTGTCCGTAGAATGTGAAATAAGAATAAATACGATGGTCACCATAGGCCTTCATGGTTCCTAGATGGATGGATAAATGGATACATAGGAGCAGGTAAGGACCTTTTGAACCTGGGACCTTCCAAGCAGTAGCACAGCACCTTAGCACCCACAGTTTAGACACCTTAACCACCACAATTAAATGTTGGGGAAAATGTGAATACAGTCAATACACATACAGTACATTTTACTGATTAAAAAGTTCTAGGTAGGCAAAAATGTGCATGCTCCAAAACTTTTTTTTTTCAAGTCAAGAGGGTTTTTCATGGTGACATTTCTATATAGCATTTACAGTACATACATATTAGCATTACATTTAATTCGATTTCAGAGTGCAACATACAGTAACATTAGCAGAAATACATTGCATCTCTGACTTGTTAGGTCAGCATAGGGCAGTGATTATGTGAGTTGCACTACATGTGCAAACAACAAACCATTGATGCTTTCAGAGGTGTGTGCAACTGAAAACCTGAGGCATTTCCTTCAGGTCTGACAACAAAGCAGCCCTCTGCACGACAAGGGCCAAGATGCCCCAGGGTATCAGAGAGACCAAACACAACTATGCAAAAAGAATCCACGGTCACTTCCTAAACACAAAAGAACTCACACACTGCGAGGCAAAGCAATCGGTCCTTTAGAGAGTACAAAGCTGCACCACTTGTATATGATCTGACAGATCGCTCCCAGATGTACTGAATGATTTGTTCGCACAGTTGGAGTCAGAGATTAACATACCGGCAGGAAAGCATGCAACAAAATACATCCGATTGTTTTGTTTTTTTTTTGTCACATCTGACAGAATGGATTTATCTTGTTTTGCACCAAACTCCCTCATTTGCACTTTATATAGTCTTGTGTGCTGCAACATTTAGTAGAAACAACATTTAGTTCCAATGCATACACATTTTATAGAAGAATAACAATACCTTACCAAAACCTCCTTGAAATGATTGCAAAACCAGTGTGAGATGAATTTAGGACAATAAATAAACAGGGAACATGTAGAACAACTCATTTGTAGAACAACACGTACACAAAACAATAAAAACACAGAACACTGAACACACTTTAAAATTATGTAGTTTAGGAGCAATAATGTTAGCATTATTATTGGCAAAAATAAATAAATAAATAAATAAATAAATAAATAAATAAAACTTTCTGGATCAGTTTCGTAAAGTGCAGCTGTGCAGTGGTATTGAGCCATAATTGGTTAGGTATGCTCTGCTCCCGTCTGCCACATGGCAGGAGAGTGAAGAGTCAGAACCCGAACATCTTACTTGTTATAGCACTCTTTGTTTTAATTATTTTTAGATGTGTCTACCAGTAAAGAACATATTGATCGGACAAGTTTATTTCATTCTGTCTTGCAAAAATGCTGCAGAATTACTAAATTGTCATTTTCAGTCTTTCCACAGGGATTTAGGTCAACTTTTTGCCCAGATCTGGGCTCTCACTGGGTCTTTCTAAAATGTCAAGCTTTATCTTCTGTTCCTATACTAATTCAGATTTTGCTTTGGATGTTTATTATACAAAAATGACTTTTTTCAGCTTCATTTATTTATTTGTTTAGTATTGTTCTTTTTTTCTTTTTCTTTTTTTCCTGTACATGGTTTGTAAGCTTATTATGGACTATGGTTGCAGCATTTGAATAGTATATATTTTTTTAACCAATAATACAAAAAAAATAGTTGATTAATGTTGTGCATAAACAAGCTTAAAGGGCACTGTTCATTGAACAAATTCATTTTTTGCTGAACGGTGAACTGAATAGTTTAGTCTAAAAAACGAAACAAAAAAAAACATGTGAGTGTCATTAACATGCAGATTAATCAAAGTGAGTCTCAAAGATTTTTTTTTTGGTCAATTTCTAAGATTGCTAACGCAGACATCCTGCATATTAATATCTGATACCCACAAATCATATATGTACAATACCCTGGAAATCGATTTTTAGATGAAAAAGAGAAAAACATAGAGAGAAAGAGAGAGAGAGAGAGAGAGAGAGAGAGAGAGAGAGAGAATACTGATTAGTCTCTTCTTGTCTAAAATTAACCTATTATGTTTTGTAGCGTTCAGATGTTGGCCAAAGGATAGACCTTTTTTGGGGAGGTCAGGGTTTTGCGCAAACTGAATCACTTTTCACAACTTTGTTACTTTTTTTTCTCCCGCATTTACTATTCATGTATGTGCCGACTGTTTCTTTAATGTTTTTTTTTTATTTTAAATATGCCACAGTGTTTTGAACAGCCTCATTCATTCATTAGCTTTTGATAGCTAATCTTATTTGAACCTTCTGTCTAGTTGCTACTCTGTATTGACATTACATGTATTGAGGGCCACAGGCTGTGTTTTGTGGTAATTTAACTATTCATATTAGTATCAGTAATATGATTTTTGGATTTAAAATAAAGTAATAAAATCATATAAAACAATATAAATTAATATAAATCTAGTGCTTTGTGTTTTTGTAGTGTGTCATTGGCATCACACAGTCACATGTCTCATTATACAGTACACGTAGATTGATGTGTACACTTCTGCAACCAGCTTATACTACTTGTTTGTTTAGTTATTTGTTTGTTTGTTTGTTTGTTCTTTTAAAACTTTAATTTTGTCTCTGTCAGTTGCTACATGAAATCATGCTATAGGCAGGAAAAGATATTACATGATTTGTTTTCATTTAATTTTTTATAAAAAACAAACAAAAAAAAAAAACAAAAAAAATAAAGTTAAAATGTTTGTACTTAAAATAAATGTAAATACAGTCAACAACTATTTAAATTTTGCGACTGGATTTCTATGTACAGTGGGTATAGGAAATGATGACTGTAACATTTAACATCCACATCCAAAAAAAAAACCAAAAAAACAGAATCACTAATATGGAAAAGAATCACCCACTGACTTATAAACTTAAATGGCTTATAAACTCAATTAGGTGAAGCTCATGTTCTCAATGGCACACAAAGCCATTTGACTTTTAACTGTGATCAGCTGTGGTCATTTTGATTTTCTCAGAGTGATCATTGTGCATATGACCATTGCAAATTGCCCATAGTGTCTGAAAGAGTGTGTGAGTGTGTATGTGTCTGTGCCCTGTGATGGATTGGCACCCTGTCCAGAGTGTACCCTGCCTCGTGCCCTAAGCCTCCTGGGAAAGGCTCCAGGTACCCGTGACCCCTGAATACAGGATAAAGCGTTATGGACGATGCGTGAGTGTATAGGAGGGTTGCACGAAAAAAAAAGCAGGAGTGACTGAGTTTTGCAAAAACGCACGCTGAAGTTTCTGAGACCACATGGAGAAAGGTGTTATGGTCAGATGGGACTAAAATTGAAGCATTTTCACAACACCAGACAATATGTCTGGCAGAAATCCAATACAACTCACCATCCAACAATAAAGCAGTAAAGCATGGAGGTGTTAATATCCTGTTAGGGGTGTTTCTTTGCAGCAGGGACTGGAGCACTTATCAGGATAGAAGGAACTGGATGGGCCAAAATACTCTCAAACTCTTGAGGAGATTTGCTGCCCTTTTCTAGAGGAGAGCAAAATTGTAAATGGGAATTCGTCAGTGAAGTTGTCAATGGGAAGAAGGGTTACCTTCCAACATGACAATGACCCAAATCACACAGCAAAACTGACCACACAGTAGTTGAAGAAGGAAAAAAGGTGAATGTCCTTGCATGGCCTAGTGAGAGCCCAGACTTAAACCCTATGTAAAATTTGTGGAATGACTTAAAGACTGCAGACCACAAACGCTCACCATCAAATTTAACCCAACTTGAGCAGTTCGGCAAAGAAGAGAGGGAAAAATACAAGTATATTTTTTTACTTGTATGTTAAACGTTGCACTGAGTAAATACAGCTGTATAAAACTAAAATTGACTAAAATTTTACGCAGAAAACAACAAAATGTTATTGTTTTCTATATCCACTGTATGTTTTGGTTTACTTCAATCTAGTTTAATATGTATAGGATACTTTTATGATAATAACAATTATCATCAAAATCATTACAAAGTAGCAAAATTTGGATGATTAGAGTTTAATCCCTAACGAGCAGGTTGGAGATAACAGTGGCGTAGGAAACCACCCTGACTCACAATGAAGAAGCATGGAGATCAACAACAACCACAATAATAATAATAATAATAATAATAATAATAATAATAATAAAAAGCTCTACTACTGTACCAATTCTAGTTTTCTAATGATAGCTCTAAGGGTACATCTTGTGTACTGTATATACAGTGTGTATTAAATTAAAATATACTTTTAAACTTAATTTAAAAGATAATTAGAGTCCTATGTGATGGTTCCTATTAAATGTACAAGGGGTGTTCAAGTCAAACCACATGTTTGGGTCATGAAGCAAGCAGTCCAATCATTAAAAAAAAATTTCTACACTGATGGTATCCAAGCGCTAGTTACATTACATTACATTACATTAGTGAAACACTGTGATAAGTGCATTGGTATGACATCGGATTATATAGAGAAATAAAGGTAGTTTTTACTCTCATGTCTGTGTTCTGGTATTCTGCACAATCAAAAGTCCTGTTTTGACTTAAACATATCCATGTATGACAAGGGGAAGACAAAAACTAGCCTCATGTGATAAGTACAGATTGGTACTACTTTTGAGACTCTGTGCAGGTGTGATAACCCACTAAAGGAACGATGAGTCTTGGGGGTAAACTGTTTTGGGAAGCAAATCTATGTGCTATCCGTGTGAACCCATCCACAACAGCAGAAGATGTATCTGAAGTGCAGAAAGCTCAGAGCAGAACCTCAGCATGAGTCAGGCAGATCCAGAGGGCAAGACAAGTCACAGCAGTAGAAATGTGTCAGGATCAGAGAGCCACATCACATCAGGAAGTAGGAGCACATGTATACTAAGAACGAGAGAGAGAGAGAGAGAGAGAGAGAGAGAGAATATTGGGTATGCTTTAATCCTACAGAATTTGTTTTAAAGCTTTTACAATTACAATATGCAATACATGCAACTGATCTTTATGTGATGATCTCTACATGACTCATTGTGGTCCTTTAAAATTCTTCCCACTTCAGCTTCCTGCTGCCAATACCATCTGAAAGCTCAAATGCCTCCTCTGTCAGTTGTTCCATTTTTATAGTCTAAAGCACTCTCGTGACTGACTATATTGGAAAAAGCTTCACATTTATCGACGGACTCATGTCTGAGTGTTGATTAATGCTGATTAGAGCATGTACATCTTTTCCGTATTGGTCTTTGTTAATCAGGTCTAGTTAGTTAGATTAAAATATCATTATGAAGAATTTTCAGTACTTATACACACCATTAACTGAGTATGAAAATAGCCCCTGGATTAAAAAAAAAAACAAAAAAACATAATCATTAACCGTTATTTCAGCAACACACAGCTGCATAAAAGATGGTGCTGAACATAACAGGCTGATAGACCATGTGAGACCGTGTGCAGCTTGTATTAAAATACTTCAGCTTCTTCAATAAGTAGTCTGTTCTTTCTCTCGTCCTGTCGACTGCCTCTGTGATACTTGTCCATGCCAGGCTGTTTTCCAGATATACACCCAGATAATCATGTGCCTCCATACAATTGAAGGTAAAGGGAACAAAACAATGTAATTCATTATCTTCTGTATGCGACCTTCAGGTATTTTGCTTAATTTAACTGTACTTGAAACAAGGTTGCCTGAATTTTGTAAAACTAAAATTTACATACATAAAGTGGCGTCTTTAAAAAGCGAGATTTTGTAGGTATTCTAATTGTTTTTTTTTATTTTGTAGGTATTACAGTATTAACGTTTTAAATAATTTATCACAAATATGCAGATGCATTACCATGAAGGATGCTTTACATTTACTTTACAAAAAAAAAAAAAAACAGTTTGTATATAATAAAAAAAAAATTAAAAGCCTTTCACTGAACATTAATCTTTTTTCTGCTGCAACTCTTTTAACACTAAATGATGCAGTGTGAATGAGTAGCTTTTTATTTCTTAAAAAAACATGTTGGAAGACAAATCCCATGGTCAGAAGGGTTAAATTATTAGACTGCATCAGGCAAAGAAAACAACTAAGGGGATTACTTCAATTTGTGGAATTGCGTTTAAAACTGTGGAACAGAAACCTGGAAGGATAGTGCTGAACTGTCAACTGCACTAGAAAAATGTGATCAGAAAACAAAACAAAACATGAATGACCATTATTGGAGATGATTTAAAGTCTTGGTGAAGTTGTGGTGTGAAAACAGTAATAATAAAAGTAATGTTTAATAGTGAAAGTAAGAGCATTTCCACAAACACTATGATGAGAACGCAATGAATTGGGACTAAACAGCTGTGTGTCCATATGAAATCCACTTCTTAGTGAGAATAATTAGAAAAAATGCTACAGTTAGGTAAGGAGTATAAAGGTTGAGCAATGAAAAAAGGTCTGAAATGTTAAGATTGAGTATTCCAGAGGGATGGGTGTGTCAGAGTAAGAAGGGAAGTGCATGGTCAATTCTAGGCAGTAATATGTGAAAAAAATAATAATAATAAGTCGGCTGAAGACCTGATGTAATTAATTACCAGGGTACCATATCAAGAGACAGCTATATTATGGTTCTGGGAGTGATTTTCCTTTCCCGTAATCAATACAAGATCCCCAAAAACAGTGCAAGTTTGGATGGACATAAATGCTAAAGACAGTTCAACATTTTTTTTGTTTTTTTGTTGCATGCCAGGCAACATATTTGTTAATTTAATATTAGTGACACAGAAATAGCTCCACAATATTGGAATCATACATACTGTACAGTACTGTGCAAAAATCTTGAACCACCACAGTTGTCAAATTGAGTTTAATTCTGTATGTTTTGAATTAAAGAAATAAAAACTGATATTTAAATGTGATGCCTAAAAATGTACAATTTATAAAAACTGGTTGTTTATGTAACAATCTCAGCAGAAACCTCATTTCCCCTCTCGTCTGTTCCAACCACTTGGCATTCAGCATCACCAGTATACCTACATGTACAGTATTACCGGCCTGATTATCTGTATTATTTGTACCTGTTACTCACAGGTTTGTGCCCTAATTTAGATGCATTTTTTGTTTGATTTATTTATAGGTCACTGTGTGGCTTAACAAACAAAAAAATTATTATCTGAAATTAGTCATGTACAGGGACTGGACTGAAAATGAGAGCCCCAAACATTCCAAAAGTCCTTTAGGAAGCCTGGTGAACTATTTTTCAAGACTACTGAAAAAATATGATTTTGTAAGCAAAATATGAAGAAATGAACGAAAGCACAGGTTTTGTAAGTTTTATAAAAATTTATGTAAAAGTTGAATAGTTCTCTACTTTTAGATATACTTCATATTTATTTAATTAATTGCTAAAACTTTCATTCCTCCGAATTTGTATTTCTAACGAATACATACATGCTAGTGGCTCTCTGTATAACAGATCTGCCTTTTGTAACCCTCACTCCTGTGGCGGTTTATGCCGCTGGTTCTTCCAACAGCCTAATTAAACTGATTTTCCAATTATACCCTCCTGCCTCTGGCTCTCAAGTGTTACAGCCCATTTAGGGGAAAATATAAACAATGAGGCAGAAAAGGTGCAGATGCACTATGTAATCTAACTACGCTCTTAACCATGATCATTAAAGGTGCTAATGCATGTGGTGACGTTTTTCTTTAGTCTTTCGAGAGGAAAGAAAAATCCAATAGGTTGTGTACCATATTTTTGGCTGTGCTCTTCATAGTTCACTACACAAATGCAATCAGGAACTCTTCTAAAGTGATGTCTTCTCATCATTGCCTCGACCCCTTCAAAATAAAATATGCAGCGGCTGAGCTATAATAACAGCACTAAAAGATATTGTTAATGGATGAAAGTGAAATTGCTCCAGCATTTTTTTTTTTTTTACCTACGTAAGGCAAGGTGACATTATTAGGAAAACACAATTCTCCAAGGAAATTGTCCACTATGTAACTTTATCAGTTCTGAGTACAAGGTGCCCCAGCAGTGCCGGCAGACGTTTTTTCAGGCTAGCATAACCTCTTCCTAAATATAAATGGGCAAAGTGCTGGCTTTTATGGAAACCCGAGTGGAGTACGCGTACTGTAGAAAGTAATTGACATTTGTGTGACTTGCATATTTGTGGTGCAATGTTTAGGTGCATGAATTATATTTATGCACATTAGCTTTCTCTGCCAGAGGGGGCAAGTGAACCTAATTTAGTGGCAATAAACCCGAATTAATAGAGTACAGGCATCCAAGCACCCAAAGCTATATTAACATCCAGTGCATGTAATAGTGAAAAGGGCTCCATAAAAAAGGAATGATTTTGTGGGCCAAGGTCCAAGCCATCCCTCTCTGGAGCAGTCAACGTTTCAATCAGCACTTATCATTTCCTTTTGGATCAGGAAATATATGCATCTAGCCAGTGCTGACACCATCTACTGTTACTTTAACAGGGAGACTTGAGATTTAGCTTTAATTAAAGCAATGTACACTGGAGCTCTGTAATTAAAGTCTTCTCAAAGCATGCACTATCCATAGCATACATTATTCTTATCATTAAATTAGACCTGCTGCACATTGATCATAATTAGTCTATAAAATAACTGCTGTGTTATATTGATTAGTGTGTACAATTTCCTGGACTGCTGCACCATGTCAACCTTCCTATATCAAATATTCTCCATGTTCTTTAGTACTGAAGAGCTGTAGTACTTTATGAACTCACTTTCTTTTTGCTTTCATCCCACACATCATTTGTACACCAGTCATTCTCCATCTGTTTCCAGCCTCCTGGCATCATGAATTCTTCACTTTTTTTTCAATTCCTCTCCCTGTTTGTAGTCAAGAAATCTTTTTTTTTTTCCCCCCAACTCATCGCCCCCCAAACACCCCACCCCCCAGGCTCATTTTGGAAACATATGGCAGAAAAAAAAGCTGACTTTGGGGACCTCAAATGTTCATTTGAAAAATAGCCAGCTATTACTCAAGGTTATACCCTCGATTTTTGAATCTATGGGTCCAACTTTGCAAAAGGCCTCTTGAGTCTCGATGGATGCAAAAGAAGTAGTGAAGCAATTAATGGGGTCCTCTTCTCTTCATATAGACTGCCCCCAAAATACCCAGCCATCACCTCAAAATAGGATATAATTATAGTGGGAAATTTCTGTTAATACAATATATAGCAAGTGCTAAATTCAAGATCAAAACATCATACATCTCCTTCACCATACTAGAACAAACCTGATTATCCATAAAATTACAATGCAAAACATTAAACCCAGTATTGTGTAGGTTCCCCTAAGCCACCTGGGAATTTCTGGTCTCTAGTGGTATGACTACACAAGACATTGACACAGGATCCTTTGGATGCTGTGGTTTGTTGGGAAAGGCTTCTGTGGATCATACTTGTTTGCCATGGGTGCTCAGGTTGACTGGGATCTGGAGAGTTTGGAGGCATTCTTGGCCGTTCTGGCAGAATGGTGCACTTGGTGTTGTGGTGCCTTTTTATTATTGTATTTTTGGCAAGTTGCTCTGTATTGGTTTTTCTGTGGGATTGGAATCAGCACGCTGACCTTTGCTCCCCATGCACACACATCAGTGAGCCTTGGTTCCCCATGACTTCATCAGTAGTTCACCAGTTTTCCATTGCTGGACCACTTTTGTAGGTACTAATGATTGCATCCTGGGGACACTAACAAGACCAGCTGTTTAAGACAAGCTCTTACTGCAAAGTAATTCCCAATTGAGTCTTAATCTCTACAGCATGTCACTATACAACAAACTATTCAAAGCACCATATTGATTGTGTGAAGAAATTAAGGCTTCAGGCATCCTTTAGTTCATTGGACATTTTCACCCCTGTGGTTGACCAAGTGGATCCGTAACCAGTGGAATATTTGCAGTAAACAAGCTTCTTAAACACATGAACACATCACAATATATTGGTAAATATTTACAACCAGTCAAAAGTTAGTATGCAAGTTTGAATTTATTTTCTGCATTCTAAAACAATGCTGGATGTTGTATGAAATAGCCTCAGTATGAAATAACACAGATGGCATAAGGTAATTAAGTAACAACATCAGTCAGTTGTTTTTTTAAGAGATGAAGGTCAGCTGTTCTGGAACAGTTCTTGCAAGAACAGTATTTACAAAAACAACATTTACAAAACTCATCAAGCACCATGATAAAACTAGCTCTCATGACGACCATCCCAAGGATGCAAAACCAAAAATATTACAAACCCCATGGGACGACTTTAAACTTGGCAAAGAAGAAGATACCATCACGCAGACAGAAGCTGAAATCCTTTAGCCTGTCTACAAGAAAGATCCTGTGCATGCAAGCCTATTTCTTCATGAGTCCGGTTTGTGCTGATTAATGATGTAAGCAAAATGTAGTAATTTTCTTTAATCACTGGCCTATCGTAAGAGGATCATATAATCTGACAGCAAAACAGATTATAGTGCAGTCTTTCATAGAATTCAGCCAAGAATTTATTGGGGCCATCAAACAATAATCTTAAAAGACTGCTGCACAATGTAAAACAGGATGCAACTGGTAAAAAAAAAAGAAAAAAAAATTAAATCCACTTTTTCCATACTCTTTTGATTTCTGAGGTGATGATCTAAACATTTTCAGGATTAGAGGCGGATTTAGTTATGGGTGACTTGGGCAGCCACACATTATGGCCTCTTGCCTGCCCGTGAAATAGAGTGTGTGTAATAAAAATAAAATAAAATAAAAAATAAACAAACTGAAACATAAAACTGTATTTTTTATTTTTTTTTTGCTTATTTGCATGATTAATTTTTCACCTCAGTGTGTGGGTCAGTTCATTTTGTTGGAGTCGACATCACCTCAGGTCTCCCCTGAAAGCCTGACTGTGGTGGGAGGAGCAGAATAAAGCACATATCTACGTTTGTACAGAAATGTAATTGGTAAAATCTATAACACTACAGGATAGTACAGAATAAACCACAGTTTGTTCTATAGTGTAGATATACACTATACTGTATATTTTCACATGGATATTTCATCATTATTTTTTTGTGTGTAATCATACAGTATTATATACCCAGTCTACTGTACACACCCCAAGATTAAATGGTTTAGCCTTTTCCAGTTCAGTCTCTTCACACTCAAAAGTTTGGGAGGGTAATGCCATAATGCTCAAGGAGTAAGAAAAAATAAAGGAAAAAGGAAGAAAAAGAAGACTGAAAAAAAAAGAGATAATGGTATGCAGGTACTGTATGTGGAATCTTGAATCTTGAGTAGCTTACATTATTTATTCCAACGTCTAAAAAGGTAATTGAGGAGAAACAAATTAAAACACGTAGTTATTAATGTTTTAATTGTTTATTTGTGTTGTCTGAATAAAACATTAGAGCAAAACATTTAAACATTTTATTAGTGATAGTATTCTCTATCGGTAGAAGGATGCTGAGGTTGGAACCGCCAGGCAGGAGGTCTAGAGGAAGACCAAAGAGGAGATTTATGGATGCAGCGAGAGAGGACATGAAGTTAGTTGGTGTGAGAGAAGAGAATGTAGTGGATAGGGTTAGATGGAGGCAGATGATTCGCTGTGGTGACCCCTGAAAGGGAACAGCCGAAAGACAAAGAAGAAGATTAGTGATAGTATTCAGTAAGAATTTACTCACTCACTCATCATCTATACTGCTTTGCTCTGTGTACAAGTATTTGGGGGCCTGGAGCCTATCCTAGGAGACTTGGGGCACGAAACGGGGTAATCATAGCAGGGCACACACATACACACTCATGCACACACTACGCGCAATTTGGGAACACCAATTAGTCTAATCTGCATGTTTTTGGACTGTGGGAGGAAAACCCACAGTCCAAAAACCAGAGGAAACCCACTAAGCACAAGGAGAACATGTAAACTCCGTGCACAAAGAGATGGGAGTCAAACCTGGCCAGAAATAAAATCTATATCCTGAAGGTGCAAGGCGACAGTGCCAACCACCAATTGGCAAAATTGCCAAAATTGGCTAATTCTCATTTTATAATTTAAACTATTACATCTAAATTTGATTTTATCAGTCTATAATGACTTGTAAGATCTTAAATTAAATTTATTTAAGGCACTCTAAGAATCACAATTGATGCTGTTGTTAAGGGTAAAAAAACAGTGTATAAATAGACAAACTTATCTTTATCAAACCTTATCTACACAGAATCAGTAAACACAAATGGTTAATTAACCAGTGACAGGACGCATGTTAAAAACCCAGAAACACAATAGAAACACAACATAGAGCAATGCGAGCAGTGTTTGACATGACATGAAAGCATATACGCCTGGCATAGGCTGAAAGAAGGTTTTTGTGAAATTACAGTTATGCCATAGCTAAGTCATAATGACAATGTAAATTCAAACACTGAGAAGCCACTTAAAAAAAAATTCTAAAGTATACTTCTTGCACTGGATCTCATCATTCTACAGCTTGAAGTGAAAATTAAATTCAACTTGCAAGTGTCTTTCATGTTTTATTTACAGGTTGAATAAGCAAATCAGGTTTCTGAAACATGAAATGCAATTATATTAATAAATTCATAAAACAGCACATTAAAACAAAGTAAAGATAAAAAGAAAAAAGATCAAATATGTGAATGCCCACCTTGTAAACTTTTTTTTCCCCCTTGCTTATGATGCACATGTTGATTTTAATAATTGCAGTGCATTCGTGCAAGACCATGCAGGAGTTTAAACATACAGAAATACTTAAAGATTTGTCTTTTTTCTTCCCAGAGGGATATGTCAGACAAATGCAGTGGGCTGGAAAATATGTTTCTTTTTCTTTCTTTCTTTATTTCTTTCTTTCTTTCTTTTTTTTTTTTTTTTAAATTCCACATCCCTAGTTTTCCATGCAGTAAACAAAATGAGTGAGTGTAGTTTCTAGCTCTCGGTAAGGAGAGTTTCGGTGCTTTCCACTCTTTTGTCCTTGTCGAACTCAGATCACTGCAGTGACTCATAGTATATGATGATTGGCACATAATACTGCAAGGAGGCTGCTGGCATTTCTAAACAAAATAAAATCTGTGCTGCTTGTCAGCACATTCCCCCTGCAGTTTGTGTAAACAAGCAGGTTCTCCTAAGAATTTTCTGATTTGTAATTGCTTTCCATTCATGACACTCCATGGACTTTTCCACTCTGTCTCCTTCTCCTTCTCTCTTATATGTATGTCTGCTATGACTGCCGGGCAGTTCCTCATTATTTGTATTCTCCTACCTGCCAGCACTAATGAGAGAAGGGACTGGTGCCAGTGTGACAGAGTTGGTGGATTAATGTCTGAGCAGCAGTGGGCGAAGTTTGGGGAATACAGCGGGCCCGCAGTTCATTACACCTGATATATGACATTTTTAGCACTATGAAGTTCACTTTAATAATAAGGCATAATTGTAAATACTCGAGACCAATCAGAACTTCACCGGGTAAAGCGTTTCACCCTAAAGGAATTGTAATTAAGGCGAAGAAATTTTTACTTGTGCCTTTCCAACTGCTTTATATTCATACATAAAGGAAAATAATTGCAACTGAAGATGAGCAGAGTACAGCATTCAAAGTAGGATTGAACAAATTCTGTTTTACTCGAGATAATGGTATTAAGTCTTTCCTTCTGTCCCGTCCCTTTGTATTATTTGATAATGTAACGTACATACAGTAGTTGTGTTTATTTATTTATTTTTTTAATACAGTCAAAGTTTTGTTATGAAGATGAATTTAATTTACTTTGATCATATCTAGTACTTTACAGCTGGTAAGAGAAAAGCATCAGAACTAAGCAGAATTTATTTCTTTATTTTTTTGTTATTGATCACTGTGAGGAAGTAAAAAAAGTAATAACGCAGACTGTAAGCCAGTCAATCAAAAGAGAAAAAAAAAATGCCTGTCAAAAGTCAGGCGCCAAATGCTTAGTACCGTTGTCTGAGGCAGTGGATACTTATAAATCTGTCCCAATTTATCTGTATTTTCTTCTTTCTTTCTTTCTTTATTTATTTATTTATTTTTTTTATTTTTATTTTTTTTTCAATGTCTAAAATGAACCAGCTTGATAATCAGCTATAATATATGCAAGCACATGGAGAGTTATTTTATAGCTAAACATAAAACACAAGCATGCCATTAGCCAGCTGAGTGAGCTAGTAGACTACAGACCAAGATTATTAAGTTTTGTAAGAACCTTTTCTATTTAGAGCATTTACCTGATGCCCATATCTATACAACAAATGGGTAGTTGAGGATTGAGGGTCTTGCTCAAGGGCCCAGTAGTGACTGCCAGTGCAACGTCCAGATCAGGAAAATAGAGAAAATATCAAGCAACAAACCACTTAATATGATCAAATTCTCCTGCATTATACAGCTTGTGACATCTAAGAGATGAAATGCTAAATTGATGGTGTTAACAGCAGCCACCTTCATCCTCCCTGATGCTGCTGGTGTGAATTTTACAAGCTGACAATGCACAGCTATTTCTCACAAGAGCCGCAGGCTTTGAGCGCAAAGACAAATTATCCTTTGATATGAAACAGATTGTTTCCTTAAATACCTGCTGTGGTAACGAGGCCCCGGTGTTGCGTTTGGATTTCCACCGTCTCTCGTTTCCTAGTCCGGGGCCTGAGCGGCTGGCCCGGGGAGGCCCAAGCTCACTGAGTGATTAACTAAAGTTTGGAGCTGACAGGCCTGCAAACCTCTGAGGAGGGACAAGCTGGACTAATATGGGGCTGTGTATAACAAGAATGGACGAGTGATGGAGGGGAGAGAGTGAGGAAAGGGAATGGCTAGATATACAAGAGAGACTCCCAGGCAGGAGATGAGAAAGGAAAAAAATAAATAAATAAAACCTAGAAGGCTGACAGCAGAGAAGTAAGCCCCTAATCAGCACGGCCCTATCAGCTGCCTAAAAGCAGGATGGAGGCAAAGCTCAGAAAGTTTCAAGTTCCGTGCTTTCACAGTGTGAACGTTTCACTGTTCACCTCATTCCCTTATAGGCACTTTTGAGGGTTTTATCATGATAATTATTAGTATGATTGTTTGCATGTATTCAACAGGGACACCAACACCCATCAGTTATTGCACATTGTGGACAGATTCTGCTAGACAGCACAGCGGTTAAAAACAGATTGGATAGAATACATTTTGCTTTATCATGGGAGAAACATTTGGAGTACAATCAGTGACAGCCACGTTTCAACCCATATACAGTACATACTGTAGCGATGTATATAAATTAGAATTCATGGTCTGGCAGTTCATTGTGTTATTATCTATTATTGATGTTTAAAGAATCTGTATAAAGAGTTAAAAGGTTAAAGCTAAAGCTGATCCGCTTAAACGTATTTATTGATATTATTATTTCAGGTTGAAGCCCACCTTCATATCTGCTGCATGTCTTTCTGTACAGCAGAACTCTCCGACTAAATTATTAATACATTCACTCAATCACTTATTGTTTATACTGTACCGCTTTATCCTGAAAATGGGTTGCGGGGAGCCTATCTCGAGAGACTTAGGGCATGAGACGGGGTACTCCCTGGGCAAGGTGCCAAACCATTACAAGGCACACACATGGATATTTACGGCAAACTAATGGGTTGATTAGCTCTGTTGAGTGATGCATATGGCCACTCCCACCTCAAGGGGAAAAGCGTAATATTCGCTCAAAAAGGCGGAGATGCTGTGACATACTCTGGCATCGAACTGCTAATAACGTCCCTTCTACTAAAAATGTTTTATTTAATTTATGCAACAGATTTAACTTCAGGCAAATAAAGAAGGATTTACAAAGTTCATTCAATTCTGTCCAGTCAGTTTTGCGTGATGCTGTGACAAAATCTGGCTGGATAGACATACGGATATACAGACATACAGACAGACAAGCATAGAGACAATTTTTTTTCTAAGACTAGTTTCTGGTCCTCCAACGTATGTAATGCAAGTGCTACCTTTATTTTGTTTATATGAATATATTGTTTCTGTAAGGCATTGAACATTAAAAACATTTTAATCGGCACTCAATCAAGAAAATGTTAAAAGGTAAATGTGAGATGTTATATGTAATACAGTAGCAGCGGATACATGTTGATAGATAATCTACTGCACACCGATAACCACAAACTGTGAGTTTATTATGTAAAGTTACTCATAATAAAGTGTAATATACTGTACATTGCAAAGTACTGTAGTTACCAAGTAACACAAAGTTGGTTTCTGCATTTAGTGTGTAAAAACACATTAATAAGGAATTAAAAATACATTTTCATATGATAGCTTTGATTGGACTTTGTTCATCATTTATGTAACATCATAACAAAAGATGCAAATATATATATAAGACCTTTATTCATTCTTTTGTATAAAACTTTGCAGATGTTGGAAATTTCTCCAAAGTTTTTTTTTTTTTTTTTTTATCTCTGTTATTTTATATGTCTAACTCTACGCTACGCTTTTTTCTCCCTCTGATCCATTAAAACCTTTTTAGAATTTTCTCTAACATCCTCAGGATATCTTCAGTCCCCCCCAGGACAATCACAGGGTTTTTATGTCTCTTTTAGCAAAATCTGGCTCCACCTCCATATATATTATTCATCAATATATGCATACATGTACAGAATATCAGAGTACAAAGAGAAAGAAAGAAAGAGAGAGAGAGAGAGAGAGAGAGAGAGAGAATGGGAAAAAAGGCTGTGTGTATTGATCTAATTTTTATTTTAAGAGCTAAAGTGATGTGAGAATACTGCAGAGTCAAGTGGAATGGTTATCTAAATAAAATAAATAATAAAAAGATTCTGATTAATAGCTCACAGGGCATCTCATATACTCATCTCTCCTCTTTTGCTGAGTGGATCTTGTAGAGAGTGAGTAGTGTTTTCCCCATGGAAAACACTAATCTCTAATTTGTTACACGGCTTATACAGTAGATGAGGAAGCACATGTTAAACATCCTGCAAATAGGACATGACCCTGACAATGTACATATAATATAGAGAAAAAGCCCACAGAGAGCACGGGATATATAGTAAGACGTACTTGAATTGGATGCAGAAAACAGAAAGAAAGCACAAAATGATGTGGCCAATATAATTATAGCCATCTTAAACAGATAAGGGGGAAAATGGCATCATTTTAACTACTGCATGTAGTTCTGCATAATATAACATCCCTGGCCTTATTTAAACTGAAAGGTTGCCTACTTTTATAATATACTGTATATAGTGTTTTACCAGTTTTAACAAATATATGTTATATACTGTGATTAAAATAGGAATGGTGGTTGAGGCTTTAGATTGCTGATCTGATGGTCGAGGGTTCAAGCCCCACCACTGCCACGTCACCACTGTTTGGTGCTTTAGGCAAGACCCTTAAACTCATGCCCAATACAACCCAGTCACTGAAGGCAGTCAAATTAAATGATCCATTGCGGTGACCCTTAAGATAAAAGTGACAGCATCCAAGTAAAATAAATAGTCCAAAAAAGATTGAGAAATGCTTCTTATTCTTCTACATGTTCTTTTGCATATTTCGGATCTTTATGTTTATAATTGTAAGCTAAAAGAAGCTTGAAGTTTTAACTAGCCTTCCTTTGATTTGTAGACAGATCTGCTTTATTTTCAGAGTTTATGTTTTTGGAGAGGCCAGATAGAGATCAGATTAGATCAGATTATATCTTCTCTACAAAGAAGAATCCTCTCTTCATGTACAAAGCCAATGAAATGCAGTTAGCACCTAACCAGAAATGTATAAGTAGCCTATTTACAATACATAACAATATGGTAAATGAGTGTATGGGTCCATATGTACAGGGGTGAGGGTTTCTTATGTACAGAAGGTGCAGTAGGTAATAGGGATGGGTATATATAGTACAAAGAAAGTACATTGTGCAGTGGATAAGTCATGTCAAGAAAACAACATATACATGTGTACATAATGTATATAAATGTCTGAATGATACAGTATATCCAAAATAAATATTGATAAAATATACAGTAGTGCAATGATAAATTATGGATGGTGCAAAGATGCATAGTAGATGGAGCAGTGCAGTGACATTGCAGTTGTGTTTTGGTTAAAAGTCCATGATTCCATGATAAGTGTCGACAGATCATTTAAGGACTGCAAATTATTGACCTGCCTAAATAAATACACTGTAATAATATAAGAAACATAAATTGTAAGTACATTAGCATTTGCAAAACTGAAAGAGCTTGTTGCAAAAGTTGTGTTTGCATCTTTTCACTTTAAAAATCAATAAAATGTGCCTTTTTAAAATAACATTAGATTACTGTGTACAACTCTGCTTGCAGTTAGAAAAAAGGAAATAATTAAACTAAAAACATTACTATGGCAAACATATAAAAGTTTGTGTGAGCTGATAAACCGGCAGCTGTTAAAACTGTGATAAGAGCAAAAATATTCTGCTGGAGATTGCAGCATCATTGCAAATCACAGAAGCATTTCCTCAGAATGCTGCCTGGACAAACTAGGAATTGTCAAGGGGGGGGGGGGGACTTACAAAAATAAAAGGTTTTATAATAGGTCAAAGAAATTTCAAATGTTATTACTATAGAATTAACAGATTAATTAATTAATTGATTTCAGAATGATACTCTTCCTGTCACAACCATCCCATTCATTAACCAGGCACGGCATCTCTTTTTCTAACCAGGAGTGGCTGGTTTACTCCATATGGCATGTAGGGTCTTGTTTAAATACTCCAAAGCTGCGACCTTGCTGGCTTGAGCCCCGTCTCATCAATGAGCAACCCAGGGCCAAGGGTTCGTGTCATTAAAACATGTTTATCAAAGTCATGTATATAAAAACCTTTCACTCACTCATCGTCTATAATTCATAATCCTGTATACAGAGTCACAGGGGGTCTAGAAGCCTATCCTAGGAAACTTAGGGCACAAGGTGGGTTTCACCCTGGAGTTGGTGCCGGTCCATCACAGGGCACACACACATATAGGCATATAGTACTCACCCCATTGTTCACACACTACAGATGATTTGGGTAAGCCAATTAGCCTAATCTGCATGTTTTTGGACACAGAGATTGGAATCGAATCTGGCCGGGAATCAATCCCAGACCTTGGAGGTGCAAGGCAACAGTGCTAACCACTAAATCGTGCCACCTAAAACAGTCAAAGTTTTATATAAAATTGTAAATAAAACTGTCCTTAACCAAAAGATGCATAGGGGTTGATATTTGCAGGCATTCAACTAATAGTGCCTCCTTTATATATTGCCTTGCATATAGTAGCTTACAGTAACTAGGATTTAAAGAGATGATGTATTTTACATAATATGATAATATAATATACTGAGATGTGTTTACATAATATGTCAAAAACAACTATTATTGGATAGCCCCTTTTTTTCATAATAGTGTTGGCATGGAATAACAGACTCCACAGACAAAGATGCAGAAAACTCGAACGGGTGCTTTTATTGATAATAAAAGAAGTATGGTTGTGGATAAGATGTGCAGGAGTCTTATCTGGTATGGTGCCGGAGCTGATGGACGAATGATCACTGGGAGTAGCCGATCATGGAGTCCTTTTCCGTAATGGAGATCAGACGCTGGGTGACGGGGAGTACAGTAAGGTGTATTTATCTTGTGCTGGTGATAAATTTCAGGTGTGTGTTTGAAATTCGGGTGATTGGGGACGTTGACTGAGGGCGGAGCCTGGTGTTTCCGTGACATGCGCTTTGTTAGTTATGTTTTCAGACAAACTCTGTGATCTTTCAGGAACAGGGCTATGCGACACTTATAAATAAGTTAACTTCATTTAGCTAATTATATGCCTCCTAATGTTTTCATTCCACTCAGGGACTAATAAACTCTACACCATAAACTCAGCTACTGACAAACTGTGCTAATATGCTGTGAAATGTGTAATGCTCCATCAGCAAGATGGACAAATTCGTAGTCGTAGTGATGTGTTGTTTTTTGTCTTTTTTGAAGAAAACTAGGGGTTCACATGCATTTTGGGCGGTAGTTTTATAACTACATATAATCCTAATAAAAGTATTTCAGTTTCAGCAAATATTCATATTGGACACTGTAAAAAAAAAAGAAAAGAAAAGTTTTGTTTTTTTGTATAAATGGATATAGAAGCATATATGGACAAGCACACTAATATATCAAATAATGCAATTACTGTCATGCCATTAAAGGAAATCTATGTAGCTGTCTAGACTGTAAAGACTGTAAAAAGAAAAGAAACTTTCCACTTGGCAGTCTTTAATAAGGTATTTTTTTATGCTAGGGACAGAGATATGCAAAGAGAGAGAGAGAGAGAGAGAGAGAGAGAGAGAGAGAGAGATGAATGTATGTTTCAAAGATCTTCAAAGATAGCTGACAATTCCAGAAAAATGTACTTAATAGAAAAGAAATGCACAATTTTTCCTTTTAAAGGATTAACTAGGATTTATTTGTGTAAAAGCGTATGTGAGCGATGATATCACTGAGGAAAAGTATGGGAAAAGACTTGCTGAAACACACTGGCCTTGTTTATTAGTTTTATTTTTTATGTATCATCATTAGCCTGAAGTGTCAATAACACTTTTTATGTGTATTCATGAAACATTATAACAGTGCACATATTTTTTATATGCTTGTAATAATTCCCGATAATGCTTCATAACAGTCAATATTTACCTTTAGTTCCATGTAATGTACAAAAAAATGTTTATAACTTACCAAAGTCAATCCAAGACATCAGTTAAAGAAATGGTGAGTAGCATTGTTAGCCTCTTTCATTACTTGGATAGCGACTGTAGGTGCGACTTCTGCTACCCTAAAAAAGCAAGCATGCAAAAAACCAAAGGATGCAGAAAATAAAAAAATAAAAAATTTAGTATGTTAGCTAATTATCTACATCAATTCTAAAGTAGGGTTCTAATCTTACATTAACAAGTGTACCCTTTCAAGATGCTTGAAACAGGAGTGATTTGTTGCCTTGGTAACCGCACTAACTAATCTATGCTTTCATAAAGACCTGCAAATCATTTCTGCATTTTTTTTTTCTAGAATTGGATTGTTATGTTCCTGTCCTTCCCTCTGAGTGTTTTACTTTAGTCACAGTATGGTGTGAGTGACAGCATAAATGCTTATGTTAAGATGTAAAAATCAATGCACTTTTGTCTGATTGTCATCTGAAAAGTAATAAGTCTCTATGAAAAATGTAAAGAGTAAAAGGACAGGTTTTTACTAAAAGATGTAGCTGCATAAATGAAAAAAGTATCACATGCAGGAAACACTTCGAAAAAATGCCTTTCACCCAGTGCTACAATGTTACAAAGTACAAAAACTTTATTACATTGTAAAAAGTTGAATTTACATGTATCTGAATGTGATGGCCCGCCATCGGCCACACACTGAAGGGTAATATGTGCAAGCATTCACACATAGATCTATTTAAACATGTGCATATTCCCATTCACTGCACTTATTATTTAGTATTTTGCTTAGTTAATTACTTTGGTATTTAATTTATATTAAACAATAAGACAACAACACCATTTCATTTAGATCTTTATAAGTGAATCATATTTGGGTGGAGTGCACACATCCTAATTTGTTGTACTGCTTATTTTGAGTTAATATTATTTTTCCTTGAGTTTAAGTTACCGTCGAGCTGTTGAGGTGTGTATGGCTGAAACTGTTGCACTGAGCTCTCACTGTGGACCGTCTATTAAGACCTGGCGTACTGCATCAACCGCAACTATGGTTTCACCGGCCGTACCAACGTGTAGACTAACTGTGGGAGGAATTGGTTGTCTGCCATTTTATTTTTGTGTGTATATCTATATGTATATGGGTTTGATTCTTTCTTTTTCTGCTTTTTCAATATCTGTTTAGTTGCTATTAGGGCCAGGGGTAGCTCAGTGGTTAAGGCATTGGACTACAGTTCAGAAGATCCCAGGTTCAAACCCCACAACCACCAAGTTGCCATTGTTGGGCCCTTGAGCAAGGCCCTTAACCCTCAACTGCTCAGATGTGTAATGAGATAAAATATATGTAAGTCGCTCTGGATAAGAGCGTCTGCCAAATGCCTAAATGTAAATATTAGTTATTTAACTGCCCCATGGTTGGTTGTTTTAGTTTGTTGTGATCTTGTGGTTCCCCTATATGTTTAAAAATTGACTGGTCCATCCCTATAAATGTGTTCCTATTGTATTGTCTAGGGGGATTGAGGGTGGTTGTTTTCATGTTTAGTTTGGTTTAAGTTTTTTTTTGCTATGGTCTGTTGGATTCAGTTAAGTTCTTCTGAGTTTATTAGCTTGAATTTAACATTGATTCTTTTGACCTTTTCAGTAGTTTATTTAACTTGAAAGTTGAATAATGCTTTCTTTAAGTTAAATGTAAATTTTTTGATTTATTAAAACTGTCATTTGGGTAAATGCTTGCTTTTCTACGTCCCCTCATTTATTTGGGCTGCAAAGGCCCTCACACTGAACTTAAATTCATTATTTATATTTCTGACAACTTTCATTTTCATTCCATTACCCATTAATTTCCTAAACAAAATGTCCACTTTTATTTTGATACATTTCTTCTAAGCATCTTCATTAATTTGTTGATGACATAATGCCAGTCTCTTGTCAACCACCAAGGGCAGAACATTGCTGATACCATTATGGCAGCAACTGGTGCAGATTCTTCTGTTAACATTACAACTATGGTAACAGACAAAGCCGGCCCTGACTTCAGTGGTGAACTCTGTGTATAAGATAATGTTAGACACCCCAGGTCTTATTTGCAAGAAATGTCTGTATGCTTCTTATGCCAACTGAAAATCACTGAAGTACTGGCATTTAAAAACTCCCTGTCCAATTTGAAAAAGCAAATTAAGGTATGTTAAACTGATATTGATTTAGTGGAGACACAATGTGACTATGATTTAGCTATAGTTAGTTAGCTAGTTATTATCATAGGTTTATCTGGCTAATGCAATGGCCAGGCTAACATGTGCCATCTAACTGACAAAAAATCCAGCTGACATTTAAACTTTTAACTATACAATCTATTTCTCCCCCCTGAAATGAATTTAAAATCTAATATTTAGGAAGGTCTCAACTCATTTATTAATATCAATGTGTTTATTTAAGTATCAATTTCAGATAGGTTATACTAATCAACAAACTTATTTGGACGCTACTCCATCAGGTTCTGTGCTGTTGTTTCCAACCAAAAATGACATCATTGTGCAACTCTATTCGCTCTGCTTCATTAGGTCCACCTGTTCAACTGCTCGTTGATGCTAATTTCTTATGAGACAATCAAATGGCAGCAACTCAATGCATTAAGCATGTAGACATCAAGTTCAAGAAGAAAGGTAGAAACTTTTAAGAACATTCAATTTCTTTGACTTAAAAAGCTCTCGGGTTTGCTATAGTGCGATGCTTTATCTGTGTTGTGAGCCTCCATCCTATCCAAGTTGACTGAGCTAAAGTATAGCTCTACAGAGTTTTAGCAATGGCGTCACAGCTTGGCTATGATCCACTTCCAGCAGTCTGTTCTCTGGACCACCGCAACTAGCCGACACTAGTCTATTGTTGCTTGCAAGGAAGTTGCCAGAAGATGCACAAAGAAAAAAATATGCAAAAAGATCATCTCTACAGATTTCCTGCTGTGTCAGACCTAGACCGCATAACCAGGTGGAAAGTATTATATTAATCAAATTTGTGATTTGGCTACCAAAAGTACAGGCCACACCTGGCAATTATACTGCTTATCTGTTATTTTGTCAAATTTCTTTTTAAGGCTGTGAAATTGGAAACTGTGAACTGAAAACTGTCTGTAACTCCTAAATGGTTAATGCAGTATTTTTTTTTTTTGAACTCCTAGAATTCTTTTGACTACCCCTTGAAAAATGCACAGGCCTTGTCATTAAGTGAGTTCTTCAAGTCATGCAACATCAGCGTCACTTCAGGAGGGCAGTGCAGATCAGAGTCTGTTTTTTCTCATCTCATTTCCTTGTTGTTTTGTTTTGCTCTGCTGGTAATGTTATGTTTAAATATGTATATATTTTTTTTCCATTTTCAAAGGCAACTTCAACTTAAAAAAAAGTCCTCAAGTTTTTTAAACTTTCATCTTTTCTGTAGCTCCAGCAATGCTTAAAAGAAAGTTATGTAGTTACATGAAGAATATAGGTCTAAACCTGCCTGGGGAATTTAAAGGCTTAAACTTATTTTAAAACTTCCGTTTCATGCATTGAGTTAAAAAATTATTATATATTTTTTAAAACATTAAAAATAACTCCACTAAGTTTAAATTTACCACAAACCCTACAAAATCACTTCAAGTTTTAATGACTAGCTAAGAAGTGTGCATTTAATCTTTATTTTTAGCAGTTTCCAGGATGTCTAGGCAAATTCAGATTTGATCAGTGTAAGAATTATATTTTATTTGTACTCCAAGTTACAATATGTTGTACAAGTGTCATTTTACATTTTACTTTAAATAATTAATTTCAATTATAAATGTAACTTTATCCTATAATTTGGGTAATTTTGTTGTTCTGAAATATCAGTGAACTATCAATGAATATTAGTGAAAATAATTGAAAACTGATGAAAGAAATTACTTTTCTGTTGTGTTTAGGCCAATTGGATTTATAATTATTAATAATGAAAAAGGTGATATTTCTTATTTCCGTTTTTTTTTTTTTTTTATTGATTACATATTATAATAAAAGTCTTTTTTTCAGTGTTACCAGGTTGTTTTATGGTACAACCTGAATTTCATATAATTCCGAATAAAATATTGGCTCATGTAATTTGAAAGATTTTAGGTTTCATTTTATTCAAGCCAAATTGAATATAGGTACATCAAAGTATGAAGGTCCAAAAAACAGGTAAAGGTCAATCAACAGGAAAAATTAAGGCTACGTAGAAAAAAAAATCGAGATTATCAAATCTTTGTAATAAATTATAGAAATCCTGCAGATATTACTGGTTTCAGGATCATATAACTATTGTGGAGTGACTGAGTGTCTGTGTAATATAGTTCAAGTCTCGTCAATATTTAGGTGACCTTGACAGATTGTGTTGGGGGATGTAGTTTTCACAGGCCATGCTAAGTTGAGTTTTAAGAGTCCAGTGCCAGTCCTGGTGTTGACCTGTCACAATATGCATAAAATTAATTTACTTGCAAGCTAAAGGAGATGTTTGCTGTTAGCATTAAGCTCAACCATAACTCACTGCAAATGTTTCCTGTAGGGTTTTTCTTTTTCTGTTTCTTTTGGCAAGTGATGTACTGCTTCTGCTGAATGACTGCTTTCGTTATTAAGTTCTTCCATCTCTGCCCCTGACAGTTTTAATGAAACTACAGAATCCTATAATGCGTGGCATTGTAATTATTTCAGTGAGATATGAGGTTGCAGTACCAAGCCAAATAAACAGAACATTTTTAATGGAAAAAAACAACCAAAGTGCCAAAAAACTTATTTATTTAAAAAAAAAAGAACAACAAGGATAAAGTTAGTGATGAATAAGCATTTTTTTCTTCACAAATAAACACAATTAAAAGGTCACCAGTTATAAGACTGCTCTGATAAGTACATGTTGTATGTTAACTTTCACTGAGTTCAATAAAAAGAATTATACAAATAAAATTTACTCACTCACTCATCTTCTATACCGCCCTATCCTGTACTCAGTGTTGCGGGCACCTGGAGCCTATCCCAGGAGCAATAGGGCACAAGGCTGTGTATACCTCGGACAGGGTGCCAATCCATTGCAGGGCACACACACACATACACACACTACAGGTAATTTGGGAACACCAGTTAGCCTAATCTGCATGTCTTTGGACTGTGGGGGGAACCGGAGTACATGGACAAAACCCACCAAGCATGAGGAGAACATGCAAACTCCATGCACACAATCTAGCTTGGCTGGGAATCAAGCCTGGACCCTGGAGGTGGAAGGCGACAGTACTAACCACTACACCACCATGCCGCCTCAAATAAAATTTTATTAAATTTTATTTAATTGAAAGGTAAAATATGTATATACCATATTCTAGAACAAACATTTGGCTAACTGACATTACAAATGAAAACTATGTACTATGTTCTGATCTCCCTATCGGGCTTACAAGACATATTATTTGTGGTCTGAGGACGCCTGTTCATTGAATTAGGGCACAAACAAACATTAAAGTAAAAATCAGTAGCATGGGGCTTAAAACTTTACTTAATAATTATTTGCCAAATTGCTGTGTTTTAACACAAATATCACAAATAATACTGCAGAGGTTGTGCAGTTGGTTTTCTGTGAGTACCTGTTGGACTGGTGAAGTGAAACATCATGAGAATTGAAGAATGCCCCTAAACAAGACTAGCTTTAGACATTTCTCAATCCAAAGGAGCGACTTATTTTTTAAATTTGGGGGAATTAAATCAGCATGAATATTTCTTAAAAATGCCATTGTGAAACTGTCTGCTGACTTTTTTTTTTTAGTAATGAATTTTGAGCTTGGGGCTCAAATAGAATTCAAAACATTTACAATCATCTCTGACCAGAGAACATCCAACACCAAAGTTAAAGAAGCTGCTTCGAAGTTAAAGAAGAGAGTCTGCATCAGCATCACACTCACAGATACTTCACTGTGACCTGCACCCAGCATACCAGAAGAAATAGCACAGCTGATTGCAAGAGATTGCAGTCTGCTTCCTCTAATGGTTTGGAAGTAATGGCTTTCAACTATTTCCATTTTTCATTGACAGAGAGTGCTTTTTTTCCATGTGGCGAGACTACCATCCTTCACTAAAAAACCAGGGATTTTTAAAATGGCATTTCCTTTCCACAGAAATGAAGTATTAGTAATCAATTCATATAATTGTACCCCTTAATGCTGTCATCAGATAGATTTTTCCCCCTAAGTGCTCCAAATCATTTTTGGTATTTAAAATGTATTGATGTGGAAAACATGTGTTAACAGTTTCCTGTTGGTATATAAATCTTACAAATGGAGAAAAAAAATAACTGGGCACAAAAGGCAAAAAAAAAAAAATGCAAACTTCTTATTCTTATTATTATTTGCCTTTTTATTTACATCACTACAAATCATAGACATTTTAACTCATTTCAAACTTGAAATACACTTTGGTCTTTCTAATGCTTAATGCACACAAACTGAACAAGATTTGCCTTAAGACCTTTACACAACAAAGTCGATCACATTAAAAAGCAAAATGAAATCACAAAAATAACAGAGCTTTTATAAACCCCAATGATTAGGAAATTTCATAACCTCGTTCTGTATTAGTCCCTGAATATGAATATGTATTTTAATGCACACAAACTGAACAAATTATTCTGATAATAAATCTTCATAGGATTTTTTTTTATCTAGTACATTTACCTAAATCAACATATCCATGGTTTTGCATATTTTAATACCTTGAATACCTGAATACATTTAATACCTATACAGTGAGAATAAAAAAATTATTTAAAAAGTGCCTTTCCTGAGTGCGAAAGTTTGAAACATACCCTATCTTCTGTGTGTGTCAAATCTTATATTGAATAACAGCAGCATCTCCGTGCCAACATAAACCACTGCTTACAGATTGTTACTAATGCTAGACGTGAGTGTAGGAGTGAGTGAGTGATGGTTCCACAGCATGGGTCCACAGTGCATTTGTTTCCATACACAAGTCATGATTATTGGTGTTTTTTTTTATTTTCTACATATATCTATCAGCATAGATTTTAGATTTCAGAGAAAAAGAAGCAAAATAAAGTTGCAGTTTGTGTGTATTTCATTGCTACTTTTCACTATTCTGTATAGACTACATAATGTCAATCGAGTGTGCAGAACCAGTTCTCATATCACATTTCTCAACATCACAATGGATAAACAACAAAAGAAATGAAGCCTCTGTGCACTCAATTTGTGCAAAACATTTTTTTAAAATAAAATCAAGCTTTCAGTCAGAGACCTTCTTCAAGGTTTAATGCATTAAAATGTGTGTGATGCATGGCGAGATCTGATTAACTCTTATTAAATAATGAGTATTTAATATGTGTTAAATATATATAATGTGTTCCTTATATCTTAAATGCACATTCTGTTCACTCTTAAACAAAAAAAAAAACTTTAGCTGTTCTCGTCAAGGGGTTCCCACATTGGACCAGCTGATCCACAACTTTGGCACAGGTTTTTATGCCGGATGCCTTCCTGACCTTGTACCCAGATCCTGAAAACCCCAAAACAACAACCAAGTGCTTTAGCCACCTGAGCCACCACTCAATTGGTAGTTACATCATCGCATCATCAAATACTTCTGTTCAACTTGAATTAAGTAAATTAAAATTCTAATTTTATTTGTCACATACACAGTCATACACAGTACGATATAAAGCAGTAAAATGCTTATACGACCACTTGTTACCTTTATTCAGAAATCTTGTCACAATGCCAACCTGTCATTGGAATAAGTTTATTTCCTGATATCCTTGCTACTACTGATATGTTATATATGTCAAAATATTCGTCTTTTTCCTTACACTTAAATCACTAGCTCATTACATATACAGACCTCTTTTTTTTAACCGAGTTGGGCACATGCAGTGATATTAGCTAAACAATCAAAGAATTTGCTTTGTCTAGTCCTGAACCCTTGTCAGTTCTTTTTTCTTCTGTTTTTCTCTTTGTGTGACTGTGTTTTGTTTTTTTTTTGCTTTAGGATTTGTCAGTTTGTCAATGAATGAATATATATATATATATATATATATATATATATATATATATATATATATATATATATATAGAGAGAGAGAGAGAGAGAGAGAGAGAGATAGATAGATAGATAGATAGATAGATAGATAGATAGATAGATAGATAGATAGATAGATAGATAGATTTTGGACTGTCCATTTTCAAAACCATTTTCAAAAATTCTATCAAGAATCTATCAAAAATCAAAAAAACTATTAAGAATAACAAAGCTTGTGTTCAAGTCCAATGCAAAGATGACACGCAGATCAGGAATCTAGATCAGGAAGAGTTATATAAATACCTAGGAGCAGATCAAGCTGACAGTATTTAGCAGGGTAAGAAGTAAGAGAAAATCCAGACAAAAATACTAATACTGCCATGCCAGACTTATCATTTGTACCAAACTATATAAATAAAACAAAATAGGAGGATTGCTGTGCCAGTACTTCAGTATAGTTTTGGGATAACCAACTGATAATTAACCCCAAAACACTAAAAAAGTGTTGTCCTCCACAATAAAAAGTCGATGTATATGCTTCAGAAATGTGGTGGATGCTCTTAGCCTAAGTGAATTTTTCATCACTGGATAGATCCTTACAATGGGTCACTAGGTTAGGCATAGACGTACTCCAGAAGGAAAATACAAACCACGTATTCACTGGCTGATTTGTATTAGTACCAAAAAGTAAACTCATCAGCAAGATAGCCAGTCACCTGCTCTGGTTGATGGTAAAAATCTGGAACTAAAAGTTCTTCAAAAAGTAATTGAGACCAACAACATTATTATTATGTATGCTATGTGAACACCGATCGCACCATTAGACTGGATATCACCCTACAAGACAGATCTAATAAGACTAGATAGTAGATAATAATAAGATCAGATAACTACTCTTGATTGATGTGGCTGTCCCAAATGATGTAAATGCTGCCATCAGGAAAATTGAGATGCGTAGTAAATACAAACAAATTGAGATGTCACAAATGTAGAAGAGAAAGACATGTATGATTCCAGTTGTAATTGGAGCATTGGGACCTGTCCAACAAGGGCTCCAAAAATATCTAGATGAAGTCCCTAAAACAACAGCATAGCACAGGTGCAAAGGCAGTTCCCCTGAAACTGGCCAAAATGGGATCCAAAAAGTACTTCAGGAAGGCTTGAGAAGTATTTCTCAAGACTACATTAGAAACAAATTAAATCAAATCTTAGCAATTAAGTAAAAATCAAGCAAAACAAATTTTAAAGAGGATGGGAACCACAGGTTCCATGCCTGTGAGCCAAGAACAAGAATCTAAAGCTGTCATGGACTCGCCGACACTGACACAGTTGAAAATGAGAAAATATATATTTATAATCCTTATTTATATATTTATTTCTCAACAAGGCCTTACCACACACATAACTGTCACTCACTATTTTTAAAATATTATTATACACTACATATTTATACAATATATACACTATTTTGTCTTCTTTTGTCTTATGTAAAAGCTAGCGACTGCTTTGCGTTAAACTTTCAGGAAATCTTCAGTTCTTGAAATATTCAAACTAGCCCATCTGGCACCAACAACCATGCCATGATTAAAGGCATAAACATTGCATTATTTCCTCATTCTGATGTTTGATGTGGACTTTTATTGCTCCTTATCTACATAAGCATGGTTTTATGCATTGTGCCTCTGCCACATGGTTAATTAGATAACTGCATGAATACACAAGTGTACAGGTGTTCTTAATAAAGTTTACAATGGGTCTACATTCATGTACATCAAACTCTATATCAAATTATGCAAAAGTTGGTCAATATGTAAAGAAAATACTTTTTTCCAAGTATTTTACTTGTACTTAGTATTTTTCCAAGTACTTATACCAAGCTCTCAGCTCACGGCACCTTTACACCAACATAGAATCAAAGAAAATTTTAGAAATTAAGTTTGACTAGAGGTAAATTGCTTACATTTCAGAGGAAAACAAATGCATAAGCTTAATTGAAAATGATGAAGCTATTTTATAAAAAAAAATTATACAAACTTTTTTTATTGTATGTTGATTATCAACGTATAATTATAATTGACATAAAATATTTTTCCTAGTATTTTTTTTTTTGCTCATCATCATTCTTTCAAAGAGTTAGCATTTTTTGTCTGTTTTATTTTTGTCAAAAATAAGGAAGTTAAGTTGTACAGAAAACAGACTAAATTCAATAGAGATGTATGTCGTAATTCCAAAATCTGTTTTAAATTGCTTTTCTTGTATTAAGGTTAAAAAATTACTTATTAGTGAAAGAATTTCTTTTAATTTATTGAACTTAAGATCTACTACAGTTCTTCAACCACTGCTGCATCTCTCATGAGTTCATGATGTCAGGATGATAGTTGGAACACTATTATATACAGTAAAACAAACAACACATAAAATCATGCACCGAAAGTAACAAGGTTTAATGACAACATTAACAAATTTCAAATATAGCTGATAATGAAAAATCAAACAGGAAATCTACTGTATACATTATGTGAATCAGTACCTGTTTTGATTAGGAATGAACTTGATTCAGGTGCTCGTAGTCATGTGACATGGAGCATGCAGGACACATGTGACTCAGAATAGTCTGATGTGAGCCAGTGTTGTATCAGCACTATGACACAGATTATAAGTCTCAACTGGATGCCCTGTGGATCATTTATATATATATATATATATATATATATATATATATATATATATATATATATATATATATATATATATATATATATATATATATATATATAATGTAAAGGAGTAAGCTAGATAACACTAGATAGATAACAACAATGCTTTTCCAAACTCAGGCATCTACTATCAATTATGGTAAATCAATCAATTATGGTAACTATCAATTATGGTAAATAATATGTTATTAGACACATAAGAATTTAACTATTTTAAACCACATTTTATTATTTTTATTACAAATAAGATTTTCCAGTAAACCTGAAATCTGATAGTATACAAGATGACAAAAAACAGGTTCCTTGTACAGTGCAGATGGTCTATTGAGGCTTTATGGAAGAGTAAACAAACCTAATTTTTTTGTGCAGAATTATGACAGAAATAGGGTTATATCTTGGATCTCAGTAAGAGAAGTTGAAATGCACTTAATATTGATATCTATTTGCATCTGATTGGAGGACATATACTGTACATACATTTTACTGTTCTCTAAAGCTAAGCGAGGTTAACCCCTAATAATCTGTTTTTCTAAAATATCTATACCACTTAAATAACCAAATTAACACTGGTTATATTTATGATTTGCTTACGTGAGGACAAACTTTTATACCTATACAATAGGTAGTCAATCAGTCAGATATGCATCTGGGACAAGCAACAAACAGCAAAGAGAATTCTATTGTTTGGAAGATGGATGAGATGTCTGGGTTTCAGGCGAGTGAGGTAGTACACAGAGAGAGTCCTATCCCATGTGTATTTCTTCAGTAAAGAGTGATTGCTCCTATTACAAATGCTAGATGAATATAGACATTGCTAACATCATTATTTCTAGACAGAAAATAAAACATTTCTTGTAACATAGTAAGTAGATCTGTACATTGCAGTGGCAAGATGAAGTAATAATAAAGCATCATGATATGGCTTGTGAGACAAGGAAGTAATGAAGCCATATAAAAAAAATTACTAGCTTTTTTCTAAAGCTAGTCAATTATTTTATCATATGCCATATGTCCAAAATGTCACTGCAATTTGCATTATAGGACTATTTTGAGAAATAATGGAGAATGAAATGACAGACGCTTAAATATCTCAATTTCTTTTGGGAGAAAATTATCATCCAAAAAGTACGAATGTTAGTTCTAAGATTAACATGTTGTTATCCAAAAGAAGTACTGCTCTCTGGTTAATTATCACAGTAGGTGCAATGTTTGTTGAAAAAGTCAAAGGAAAGTGGTTGAGCACCCAGCACAATGATTTGACACATACCTTTGACCATTTTTTGCAATTACAGCAGAGAATCTACACTGGTCATTAATCTACTGAGGTTTTGTGAAATAAAAGGAGGCAAACGACTGCATCATGCAAAGCCCAGGAAGAAGCCATGCTATTAAAACAATGCCTAAGTGAGTCTTTGCTCTAAAGAAGGGACATTCCAACATTGACTAAAAAATTAGTTTCTTCAGATAATTTATTATAAGTGCTCAGTTTGGTCAGATCAGGATTCATTTTATATAACAGGTTTTTGACAGTAAGTGATCTGTATTGAAAACCACCAGGTGAACTGATTTTAATTGCACAGTTATTAAAAAGAAATAATTTTAGCTATATAGTATAGTTATATTACTGCGATAGATTGGCAACCTGTCCCAGGTGTGCCCGTCTCGTACCCTAAATCTCCCGGGATAGGTTCCAGGCCCCCGCGACCCTAGATACCGGACTAACCAGAGACAATGAGTGAGTGAGTATAGTTAAATTAATTACAGTTTATTTTTCAATATTGCCTTACTCACCAACCAAAAGCCTCTACTAAACATTAAATGATTAATTAATCATGATAATGTAATTTAGCCAGTGATTTTGCTCAGGTTAGTCATATACTGTATAATAATTTATAGCCACAAAGTAACTACACTCTCCCAGACTTTTTAAAGAAGGCTCTATGCCTGTGGTTGCTGATCTCTTAAGGCCCACTGCAGTTGTCCATGTGAACATTCTGTGATTGAAACGCATAATCCTTAAAAATAAAAGAATAACTTGCGCAAGAGATGCTTCTGTGTGGGGGAACTGTGCACACAATTATTCATGAGCACCACTTGCACGTTATATGAACTCTGGAGTTATTGTAACGTCCAGTGACGATAGTATACAGTACAGTGTGTATGTATAAATATACACCTTACACCAGTGGATATTGCAATGTGTGTGGTATTTAAAGAAAATATTAAATAATTTTGATTAGTGTATAAGAAAAAAAAATACTTCATGGTGGCAATAATAAATCTTCTTGATGTTGAGCCATGTTCCATCATTCCACTGCTTATTTTCCTGGAACTATACAGCCAAATTGTTTTGGTTTTTACTTAAATGCTTCATGAACTCATTCAAATTTTATGCTACCCAAAATGTCACCAAATGCCCCGTGGACAAACAAAACGATTCTCCATTCTCGGAGGGCTTCATTCATCACTGTCTCCTAAAAACACACGGCCACATGAATTTCTCCCTCGAGGCTTAGCTGGCCAAGTCTTTCACACACGATGGTAGCCTATGTTATAAATAGAGCTTGAACCATGCTCTATTCCAGTGAGACTTATGAAAATATTACTGGGAATTAATCAGATTTTAACATTATTGCACTTGTCAAATAGGGTGCTTTTCTTAAGTCAAGGAAATTTTGAGTTTCAGCAGTTCAGTACAAAGTGTTTTGTTCCTGGAGTTCAAAAGAACAAAATCCCCTGAGGACCTCCATTTATTTCCTAGGCCACATTATGGAGCAGGAAATGAAGGGCAGAATCTAAAAATGATGTGATCCCGCTACAGTAGAAAGCATCTATCTATCTATCTATCTAAATTATACATTATATCTACAAACATATATACATTATATCTACAACAATTTAGATATTGTAGAAAAACCTATAGAAAAATAGGTCAAACTGCAAGAGGAATTCAAGTTAAACCAGTACTGTTGATTGTGCAGGATAAGAGAACAGTTATGGGGGTAAAAACAACAATCTGAAACCCTTTGCTGTGTTTTCTTTTTTAAATACTTTTATAACCAATAACTGTAGATGCATTGTTTATTGTTATATGGCATATCTGCAGATAAGTTGTTACTATGAAAACCATATAAAACCAGCATTTGGTAGCCCTTAAAGCTCAGAGCATTTTAACAATATATATATATATATATTGTTAAAATGCTCTGAGCTTTAAGGGCTACCAAGTATAAAAAGTAATATCCTTTTTCAGCACAAAGTAGGAAGAAGAACTAAATTTTAGTTAATTTTTACCAACTTCGCAAACGTGCCTAAGCAAAAAAAATAGAAACTGTGTCACATAGGCAAAGAAACAGCAGAGATGCACACTGTAAACCCTAATGCTCTAAGTAATTAAATATATTGAGTACTGTTAACTTAAGTAATGACAATTAGCTCAAATTAATAGACCTAGAGTATTTACTGTAGAACTTTTTGGTATTTATGAGTTCGTACAAATTACACGTTTCACGTTGGCTAAACTGATAGTTCTGTTTACTTAAAATTGAAATGTAACTGATTACCTCAATTTTTTTGAGTTTTGGCAACTTATTCGGGTTTACAGTGCACATGATCTTGTGTTTTAATGGTTATTTTTGGTTGTTTTTATGACCAAACAGAATAAAACGTTGGCCTCAAAAAATATTTTGAGAGTTCAACATTTCTGCAACCTTGTTCCTATATTCTGGTAGTGGGTCAATTCAGCCTTTATAAAAGTACTGATAACTATTGTTCTACCTGACATAACCAAATATCATACCACCAAGGAAATAAGGTTTGAAAGTTAAAAAAAGTGTTTGTATATGTGTATAAATACAAAGTGTATAAAAAGTGTTTGTATAGGTATATAAATACAAAGTGTATAAAAAGTGTTTGTATATGTGTATAAAATACATTTATATATGTGTACAACATATATGCATGGTGACCTTGAAGGAAATTATTTACAATCCAGTGTCAAACAAATGAGAATTGGTTCCCATTAGAGAATAGAACACCACAAGATTTTCTTTGTAATCAAGACCTTCGTTTGACCAATCAGAACGGAGAGATGAACAACTTTCTTTGCTCAGACACTACTAATCTAATCCATCTAATGCCTATATAAAGAGCATATCTTGCTATTGTACAATAAAAGTTCTGCATAAACAGTAAAATCCCTTGCCATTTCTGCAGAAAGTGGAACATCATATCTATCAAGCCCCTTTATATATTTTTTTCCCTTCTTTATGCCAGAACAGTGGATAAGCCAGGGTAATTTGCGTCTGCACTGCAAACCCAGGGGAGTGATGCTTGCTTCTAATACCTGTAAAACATTTCCTCTAAGAGAATGAGATCCCTGGAGATTTAGAAAATAAACCATATCCGCTTAGACTCCACTGCAGGAAATGTTTGCTTTTTGCGAGCTGATTATATTTCCATCTCTCAGTGTTATCAGTCTTTGAGCTCATATGGTGGATTTGTTGTGTATTGAGTTCTTTGTTCATGTTAGATGATGTAGAATGCATTTCACATTATGCAGTCTGAATCGACAGTCTGCATTATAATATACTTTCTTTGCAAAGGACAGATATTTATTTTATACCCATACAGAATGTGAATTCTAAATACACTGATGCTGGTTTGGTATTCTGTAGGCTCTGTGTAATACTTCAATTCATGGGCCAGGAAAGTCAAGTTTTCATTTGGTTCTACCAAAAGTAGATACAGCTACTTCAGAATGTACTGTATATAAAAGGTGAGTCCATGCATTCAAGGCTACATTAAAAGCCAAATGTATGTTATTTATGGTAGGGTGTCTTGTGTAATAATTTGTCAAAACCCTGACTGACATTTACCTCCACCACTCCTAAAATCCATGTCAAAATACGCAAGTTTGGTCCTGGAAAAGTCTCTAAATTCTCATGTATGTGTTTTCCCTGATGTTAGGAAACCTGTGATATAGTGCATGATTATATCATTCTTTTATTATTATTTTTTATCAGCACAGAAGGATTGATTGTCCTACTTTTGCAAAGAATATAGAGTGTCACATTCCTGCCAGAAGTGGTTGGCAGTCATTTAATTTAGAGATCTTCAAAAGTCATAGTTTCCTCTAGAGGTCAAGGTACTAGCACACTCTGGATTATGAGAATAATTTATCATTGTTAACAAAGAGACAGACAGAGGTCAAAACTAAATACTCTGAACTTATACTCAAATGAATGTTTAGTGACAGGACTTAGAGGACAGTATTGAGCCAAAGACATTCAGAAGAGTAAGAATTGGGGGTGAGACACACATGGGACTAAGTGTATTCTAGAAGCATGAGTAGGGACAAAAACTGAAGAAATAAGCATAATATAATTTACAGAATGTTTATTTTAAGCCCTGTGGCACATCTTTCAAGGAATCTCTTGGAGCTTACTGCACTAATGACAAGTTCTGATGGTGTAAATACTCCCGCATGGATACCCCAAGGATAAGACCACCCAAAATGTGTTTATGCCCAAGTCTCACTTTTAAATTAATAGTTTGGATTTGGTTCCTCAAAGAACTACTGGCGTAATAATAACGACTATAATGTGACTCTTTTTTACTATATGCTCATAACATACTGAACATCTTTTAACTACACATAGTACTGTAGCTTTCCCTTTAGTTTTCTGCACCTGTATCCCACATCCCACTCTCCACTGTCACCCAGAAGATGATGGGTTTCCCCTAGAGTCTGGTTCCTGTCATAGTTTCTTTTTCATGACATCTCAGGGAGTTTTTTTCTTGCCCCTTTTACATATGGCTGGCTCATTAGGGATCAAAACTACATCTGGATTTCTGCAAAGCTCCATTGTGGGTATACCTATTGTTAAAGTCTCCACACAAATAATGTAAAATTTAATTGAATAAAAGATGAGGATGCGACCACTAGGCTGTCAGCAGATGTGTCAGAGTCTACAGAGGAAAAAGAAAAAAATTGCTTCAGTCTAAAATCATCTACATTGGTTCAGGCACTGACACCACACAAAATGAAAGATGATTGTTTCTGTTTGGAGAGCCGTCTGGAGGGCAAGCGTCTCAGACCTACATGATGAGGTGCAAAAAAAGTGTTTGTCCCCATTCTGATGTAATGGTTACATTTGTCTGGTGTGATCCAAGTCAACAACATCAAGTATAGCTATAAAAATGTACAAAATTGAGTCATCCAAATCAGACGTGTTAGATATGAAGTGGTCGAGAATAGAGGTCGAGAATAGATATGGCCACATCAGATTGTAATATGCGTAACCATGACATGGACTTATGAAAACTAATGAATATAGAATGAAAATGCTAGCCCGCATATCTGTAAAACCACTGAGTCTCCTTGTAATTCATAGTTGCTTTACGATTACAATGCTGCTCCATAGTTTGTATAAAATACAAATACTTTTATGTAGTGGTTGTCTTATTTCCACAATAAATGGAGAACCAGAGGTTTGTAGATTTGCTGACATTATAATAACACAAAAAAATTTACTCAGTCACATTAAATAACTGCCTTATGTCATACTGTAAGTCTCCTGCCATAGGTCCAGGCTCCCTACCACCCTATCTACAGCATTAAGCGGTATAGACGATGATTGACTGAGTGAGTGATTTTAGCAGTAGATCCTTTACATGCTGCAATTTGCAAAGTGCGGGCTTTATAGATCAGAATTTGTTTGTATAGGACATCCCATGGATGATTAAACTGAGATATGAGAACCTTAAACTCTTTGTCTGCTAATCTCCATGCTCTGCAACCTGTAATACACTGAGTGTTCCCATACCTTTCTATAATAGACAGTATTAACTCATTTTTTCATTGATTTGTGATGCATTGACTTTTCTGTTTGATCAGAATAGGCAGACTGGTCTTTGTTCCTCTCAGGCATAAATGTGCCTTGCATACCCATACCAGTTTACTGGTATAAACTTGCTTATCAATTGTATGCATGTCCCCTGAAGTGGTCATAATGTTATGGCTGATAGGTGTCTACCAAATAACTTAAAAAGGTGTAAGCATTCACATTACACAATCTCTCTTAAGCTATTGAAGGATGATGTGGCAACCCTATGTCCTAAATGACTAAGGGTGCAATTCTGTAAAGTATAATACATGTGAACTAAATGACCGGATGAAGCCGGATAGGGATAATGCTCTTATGGCCATCAATTCATTCAATTTAATTAATTGTTTACATGCATGAGTTTGGTCGAAGTATGTTTTATTAAGAATTTAATTTCCTCCTCTTTAAAGAACATGGTACATGGTAGGATAGCGTAAGGCTGCTGAATCCAACTGGTAATATTTACACAAACTGATTAATAGAGAAAGGTGAAACAAACTTAACAAACTAAGACTAATCAGAAGATATAGTTCTGTGCATGAGTATTCTGCTAATCTTTATCTAATGCCTGCTGATTCTTGACACACTTCTACCGCTGTGTCTCCTCTTGCCCTCCAGACCTGTCTGATTCATCCTGATGCTCTACTTCTATGTGGAGATTTGTGACTCACCTTTTGCTACTGTGGGTCTATTTATTAAAGAAGTACACTTCTTAAAAACAGTGTATGCTGAAAATCATCATACAGTATCTGGATTCTGTACAGGATCAAGGATCACTGCTGTAATCATCAGTCTTTTATAATATTTATCACTGTTTATTATTACTTGTCTAGACCTGCATGCCCCAATTTCTTGATATTAAATTAAATGATGTAGATTAAATGAAATAAAAAAAACAGGAAGAAATGTTTTACTGTGACAGACTGAAATGTGCCTAAAGATTCAATAAAAAAAATTGTTGTTTATGTAACTACCTCAGCAGCAACCTCTTTTCCACTATCGTCTTGTACAACCACTCAGCTTTCAGCATCAGCAGTATACTAATCACCAGTCTGATCATCTGTCAACATCTGCACCTGTTTCTCACTGGTTCATGCCATTTTTTTTTATGCTTGACTGATTCTTTTTCACCTGTTTTTCTACCCATCCAAAGGTATCTGGAAATTGTGCCAGCTAGAGTAGACAGAGGCCAACCCTTTTTTGCATATAGTATTATTATTATTATTTTTTGGTTTTATTATTTATGTTTGATCCTTATACCTTCCATGGAACCGACAAGACATCCTCAGTCTGGTATAAGGGCCTGAAAGTGATGCAAGAGAGTTTTTTTTTTCCTTTTTCTATTGTTCTTGATCGTTTGTCACACTTTGAATTTTTGTTGCAGTTATGAGATGGTAGTTTCTACCCTTGCTCTGTTTTCTTTATATGTTGTTTTGTTTCTTTTGTTGGTTTAGAATAGTAATTGGGTTAAAGTTTTTTTATCGATATGTTTGCATATAATTTGTAAATGTGGTTTCTTTAGATTTCCACTGTAACTTTAAAGAGTAATTTGGTGTGGTGCTGAGATTCTTTCACTGTTTGTTGGCACTTATTTCATATCTTTAGTTTGTTTCATTAATTCACACACCTTATTCCCTTTCGTTATCAGTGACCTTCTTGATTATAGTAATCTCTCTAAAAATTAAATTTTAATGAAAATTTTGTTGCTTATGTCCTTTTTATTTTCCTAGTTGCCGACAATGATAAGAACAAAATAGGAAATTGTAGCATATAGGTTACCTAAAGGCATATATTCCCATATGATCTAAAGGCATATAGATTGATGTGTCACCAAACTCTAATCAAAATCAGCACATGCAGCATATGGTAAAAAACAAGTAATGCTTTGTATGTGTGTGTTTATACCAGCTTTAAATCTCATTGATGGGAATCAAGATGGATAACAGCATTAAGCCTGGATTTATTCCATTCGTATACCTCATACATTCTGTGTAAGATTGCATTTTTAATTTCTTTTAACTGACTGGAGTCGAATGTGTGTTTGAGCATGCACATTCCCATCCGTCTCTTACTTGCTCTCTCATATAAACGAACACACAGACCCGTCCATTTCAACTTATCTGGGTCACTGCCTCCAGTGATTAAGGCATTCATACTTGTCGATGAGCAAACAACACTCTGAAATGAACTTTACTTTTAATCAAAACAGTTCAGCCTCTATTAGGAAGCACTATATTACTCCAGTAAGCTTCTCATTGAGTTCACGATCCATGGTATATTCCAGTGATTTATTTTTATCATGGTTAACATATTTAACCAAAGGCCTCTCTGTGCTATGACTCTTTCAGCAGAATTAGAGGAACGTTATGTCCACAAAACAAATGGGGGCTGCAGACGGTGACTCCCATGAAAGATGGCACTTCCAGCGGCATATTTCTTCCCGACAACATGGGGTGTATGATGAATGGTGTGCGACAGCAGCTCCTGAACTCACACCAGCCCAGCCATGGAGATATTCACCGGATACTCATCTGGGCCGATGGGGTGCCACAGGCAGCCAAGCTGGATAAAAACATTCACCTTTCTGTCACCCCTACGTGTCACCTCTGAGCTCACTACAAATCAACAACCAAGCAAAACCAGAAAGCATGCTACTGATAAATTGTGAATTATCTTTTTTTTTTTAAATTCTTTGGCCAGAATTGAAAAATCAAGGGTGTTTTTTTTTTTTTGGTATAGGAATTATGATACATTAGAGGTTAGTCAAATCTTCTTGCATGTTGATTAAGGTCTTATTAGGGACACATTATGAGAACTCCATCTATATGTATGGCTCATAATCACACCCATATCTGGGATTTCTTAACACTGCCTCCATCTCAGAAGCACACAGTAGTATTGATTTTTTTTTTTTTTTCTGTAGCATTACAAAGTGAAGTCTATAAATACATGGTTTGTCATGGCTTAGATTGGATGAATACAACCCCACTGATCAACTCTGTGATTTCCTTAATTTCTGATTGTTTACCCGGCCTCCATGACCAACAATACTGCTTGACCCCAGTAGCAATCTTCTGAGGTTTGGGCAAATCCCCACAGTCACACTCTAAAAACTAGTGGAACGCCTTCCCTGAAGAATGGGGTTATTATAACAGTAAAAAGGACAAATTATGTAATGGGATGTTCAAAAGGCACATATAAATGTGATGGTCAGGTTTCAATAAACTTTTACAAAATGTAGTACCTTGGACGAGGCAATTGCATCTCATTACCATTCACACACTCATTGTCAATGATGTGTTATGGTACTGTAAGTGGAGAAAACTGGAGATCTCGTAAGAAAATCATTCGGAAGTCATACATACTAATAGCAAATTGGTTACATAAATTTAAAATGCAGCTGTAAGAAATAATCAAAGCATTAAATTAAAATACACAAACAATAATATATAAATCAATTTAAATTCTAAATAAGGGAAAATATAAAGAAAAAAATTGTGTTGCATAAAAACAAAAGTCCGCTATAGCTCTATTTTTAAGTTTTGTTAGTGAAATATGGATAGCAAGCACTAGATGATGTTATGAAATAATTTAGGTAGTTTGTCAGACACCTGCGATGGATTTGCACCCTGTCCAGAGTGTCCCCTGCCTTGTGCCTTTAGGGATAGGCACCTGGTTCCTGTGACCCTGTACACAGAATAAGTGGTATACTGTCGAATATGATACAGTATAAATGAATGAATAATTTGTCAGACATGCAGTGGTTATTCATTTTAATAAAGTGATTAGTTTAGAAACTAATATTAAAATTTTCTACAAGAAAGAGCTAGCCTATAGCCTAAGGCTAAACCCAATAATGTTTTCCTTTTCTATGAAGCCTCTGTCACTGAAAAAGTATCAACTTTGAGATGTCTCTAGGGGCACAACCCTGATTGCTCATTGGTAAATCCATCCATCTATTTATCTATTCATCCATCCATCCATCCATCCATTTATCTATTTATCCATCCATCCATCCATCCATCCATCCATCCATCCATTTAGGAACCTCTGTAGTCTAACTAGGGATCGTGGAGGCCAATGATGACCATCGTATTTATTCCCATTCATACAACAGTACAGTAATAGGACCTCCGGTCAACATTCAAAGGCATTTTCACACACTATGGGCAATTTGGGGATGCCAATTAGCCTAATATGCATGTATTTTTTTGGACTGTGGGAGGAAACCAGAGAACCTGGAGGAAACCCACCAAGCACGGGGAGAACATGCAAACTCCATGTACACAGATCCGACAGGGGAATCGAATCCAGGACCTAGGAGGTGCACAGCAGCAGTGCTAACCACCCAGTAATCAAACAGCATAAATGTACTTACAACAGTGAAATATTGTACTGTATTTGTAATCAATTACGCATTCAACAAAATGTCTTCATGTGCTCTCAAAACTGGTGTAAGGGAAATGATCCATGTTTTATCCATGCCTCAAATTTTCAACGTATTCAAACACATCAATAAGCTTGATTAGGATAGATTTTAATGATGAGGTGAATCTGCCCACAAAGAAAAACCTGCGGTTTGTGATACACGTAAAGCATTGAACAGTAATCATGCTTTTTTGTATAAGATCTCAGTAATGGGATGACACGAGAAGAATCCATAGCTTCACAGAAGCAGGAAAATCTTGATAATAAGAATAATTTCTACAGGGATTAGGAGGCAATCTCATGCAGAGGCAGGATCCATTCCCTCACCCTATCGTGTCTGCTCAAAAAGGTCATTGCAGAATGGATTGGCTGATCTTCACATGCTCTTGATAACAGGGAAAAAAAGGATTCAAGATTTGCAGCATTGATAGATTATCAGTGACGAAGCAAACAATCTACTGGGATGTTTTAACAAACTTGCTCTGCAGGCCTGGTCATGCACAGATAAACTTTAATTATTGGGAAATGTTATTCTGGTTAAAAAAGATAAAGAAATCCCCACTGTTGTAATGATGGAGACAAGAATGTTCATTCTTTTAGGACAGCTCTTTTGACTATAAGGACATAAGTAGGCCACCGTTTGCACCATTTGTCTTGTGTATGCCATTTAAGGAAAAGCTTAACAGCCCAAAATTTACATGAATAGGTTTGACTTATTCGGGTGGATAAGTAAATTTTTGGGGCTCCTCATTTAAATTATTAAAATTAAATGTGTGTGTGTGTGTGTGTGGTTTAAACTTTTATGTTTGCCAGATTTGTGTGAGGTTGAAACATTGGACAACATCTGGACAACTTTTAAATGAAAGTGCACAACTTTAAGCGTGGTAATAAAATAAAAGTGATAAAATATAAAATGAAATAAATTATGAAAAAAATATTAAATACGCTTAAAAAAATAAAAAAGGAAAAAATCTTTTACACATTTTTGTTGTTTGGTTCTCTGTATTTTTTTCATCTTTAACTGTAATGTTGAAGTGCAACATAAAATAAAAATAAAAAACAAAAAAAATAATAATTTAATTAAAGTGAATAAAAATGCCTTCAAATAAGCATCAGGTAATAAATCATATTACTGTATTTTTAGAATTGATCTCCACTTTAAGGCTTATAAAACATGCTACAGTATACTTACTGTGTAGAGCTGCAGACAGTGATTTGTATATATCTATTTAACAGTTAGTTCCAACCAAGTAACCTGATTAGATTACAGGCATTCCACAAGTGGTGATATAGAGCATTGGCAACGGCACTGGCATGTTTAATTATATATACTGTATTAGACTGTAGGCCAGAATGTATTATTTTGCATGTGGGGTAGGGAGGATAGGGCATCAGTGTGCCAAATTTAATAGTTCTTCAACTTGTAGTCTCTTCTTCACATATACTGTAAAAGGCAAAATAATTAATTAATTGCTTCTACTACTACTACTACTACTTAATTATTATTATTATTATTATTATTATTATTATTATTTGTCTTTCGGCTGTTCCCTTTCAGGGGTCGCCACAGCGAATCATCTGCCTCCATCTAACCCTATCCTCTGCATCCTCTTCTCTCACACCAACTGACTTCATGTCCTCTCTCACTGCATCCATAAATCTCCTCTTTGGTCTTCCTCTAGACCTCCTGCCTGGCAGTTCCAACCTCAGCATCCTTCTACCGATATATTCACAATCTTTCCTCTGAACATGCCCAAACCACCTCAATCTGGCCTCTCTGACTTTATCTACAAAACATCTAACGTGGGTTGTCCCTCTGATAAACTCATTCTTAATCCTATCCATCCTTGTCACTCCCAAAGAGAACCTTAACATCTTCAGCTCTGCTACCTCCAACTCTGCCTCCTGTCTTTTCTTCAGCGCCACTGTCTCTAAGCCGTAGAGCATCGCTGGTCTCACCACTGTCCTGTACACCTTTCCTTTCATTCTCGCTGATACTCTTTTATCGCACAACACACCTGACACTTTTCTCCACCCATTCCAACCTGCCTGTACCCGCCTCTTCACCTCCTTTCCACACTCACCGTTGCTCTGGACCGTTGACCCCAAGTACTTTAATAATAATAATTATTATTATTATTATTATTATTATTATATTATTATTAAAACAAACAAAAGCGTTTGTGCACCTTTGCTGCTAGGACCCCTTATAATTTGAACAAACATAACAGGGATTCTGCAGTTTCACAGGAAACCTAATATAACCTGATATAATTTTTTAAGGCAGATAAACATCTTCTCTACATCTTCTTTCTTATATTCTATAAAGTATATTGCTTTATATGTGAATAGATGATAAGCTAAAGAAAAAATAAAGTTGCTGTTTAAATATAAGCTTAACCTCATAGTCACTGGCAAGTAGCAAAGTACAACTATTCTTAGTGCACTTTACAAGTATTTTTCTTGTATCTGTACTTTACTTGAGTATTTTTACATATGTGTTTTTTTTTTCTACTTGTACTCTATTTTTTCGATAAAAAGCATGCTCCCTAGATTTTAAACAGAGACTCATTACCTTTAAACAGACGATCACACAAACATGCAGTGATTTTCTAATCTACAGCATATCATGACTGTAAGTGAGAAGCTTGCAGATTTGTTTGGAACATGCCAGTAATGTGGCCAATGGATCATGTACACTTGCTAACTAGCCAACATACTGACAAAAGAATCGGCTAGTGTTTTTTTTTTTTTTTTTATAAACAAGCTTATAATCACCATTATGTATTCTGTATGCTTGCAGTATGCACGTTCAATAGACTACTTCCATTATATGGGGTAGCTACAGAAATAATGAACGAGGCCCACAAAATACACCTTCATTCATTTAATCAATGCCAAATATTGTCACTATCAATCTCTGCTGGACTTGTACATTCATGTGTTCAACAGCATCAACTTCAATTGTGTTTAAAATAATTCAAAATATTGTTTATGAATAACTCAGTCTGATCGATATTCAGAAAAACAGCTTTGTTCTAGAGTACTTCTGCTTTTGTACCTAAAGAAGTGGTTCTTCTGCTTGTGGGGTAGTGGAGTACATATTTAGGCAAGCATTTTATTTTTACTTAGGTATCAAGTTTTTACACTGTAGTTCTGCACTGCTAGCCTCTAATTAATATCCACTGCTGGGAAACGTGTAAATTACTTTAAATGTGATATATTATCTTTCTGGAAGAAGTGCCACTTACAGAAAAAAACGGTTTGTTTGAGCAATAAACTCTGTGGTTGGTCTTGTAGGTGAAATGTTCTTCTGACATCTTTAAAAAATGCAGATATAATATTTAAAAAGAATTTAATGTTGCCTATTCAAGAACAAGATTACAATTGAACTATACAATTTAAAATGTTTTGCTTGATCATTGCATTCTTGTATTGCAAAATTTCAGGGTTTTTTTTTTGTGCAATGGGGAAAACAAAAGGATAAATGGGTTTATGTTCGAGGGCAGAAATATACCAAAGACAGTTTTAGCTAATTTCACACCATGTGCAACTGTCTGGAACTGTAATAACTTCATTCTGAATTTAGCCATATGCGCTGTCTTATGTCCATTTATGTTCCGTCCATTTGCAGCTCTTAAATATTTAAGTCTGTTATGTTTAAGAAAAACATCCAAGACTTGCTTACAGCGTTAAAAAAAAAACTCTGTATGAAACATTTCAGTGCTATACAGAGTTCCTATGCTATTCCGCCCACATCCCATTATCTATGTTATTACATGCTGAGGTAATGATGGACCAGTTATGTATGCATTTTATGCGACACACGTCGACTTTTTCCAGCTGAAAACTTCCACGCTTCTGAGAATTTTATTATGCTATCCTTTTTCAACACTTCACATAAATCAAACGCTAGAGAAGGCTTCCGGACAAACAGTGTGCCTAGGGAGAACGTTTTTCTTTTAAATTTGCTGTTCAGTAGCACAAAGGGAGCTAAAAAAAAAAAAATGCTCAGATCCCAGGTCAGATCTTTATGTCTTTCAAAGCGATCAGGAAAGCAAAAAAATCCGGCATTGTGAGGACAATTTGATTAGCTAGCCCTGGCCCTGCTGCCCATTACCTGCTGGAAATGGCTCCTCTCAAGAGAGACAAGGCTCATTGAGCAGCAGAGGTGGAATGCAGTAATTATATCTCCAACTTGCCACCAAAATGCTGCTCATTAGTTCATTCTAGCCCAATGGTGCAAACTCTCCATATGTCACTGTCCACTTTCAATTGATTGAGTCCTACTCCTTTTCCTATTCATGTGCCCTTTGAATTGATTGAGTCCTACTTCTTGTAAGAACAAAGCTGCTGTAACAAGCTCTAACATTTCACTATGTGCACAGTCTGAACCAGACATCTAGACTTAATTTCTGCAACAACTGCTGTGCTCAGGTGGGATTTCATTAAAGCCCTCTTTTTCACCAGCACTACCATCTTTTATTGTATTATTAGCTGACCAACTCACAGTCTGGCCTTGCACTTAGTTAGTCTAAAACAGAGAGGACACAAAGTAAATGAGGTTTGGAGGAAATGTAATAGGATGATTCAAGGACAAAATGTTATGTGACACATATATTTAAACCAACATAATTCCAACCCCAACTCTCACGTTATATATAACCCTAAACAAATTTGTGTTCCTGCTTTTTACATGGAAGCCATTTTTATGAACAGAAGCAGTCCAGTTCAATTCAATTCAATTTTATTTGTATAGCGCTTTTAACAATTGTCATTGTCGCAAAGCAGCTTTACACAATCAAAAGAATTATTTAAGTCTGTATGGAATGCAAGTGTGCATGAATCAAGATGAGCAGATCATCCCTAGTGAGCAAGCCGCGGGCGACAGTGGCAAGGAAAAACTCCCTGAGATGGTAAAAGGAAGAAACCTTTAGAGGAACCAGACTCACCAAGGAACCCATCCTCATTTGGGTGAAACAGAAAGCAGGAATTCATCTGCATTTATACAGTGTGTTAGATGGCAGGCAGTTCAGCTATAACAGTTGATGTAAATTGATGTTTATATGGAGTCCAGGTAGTTATTGGAGACAATTGCAATTTTGAACTATTGAGCAACCGCAGCCAAGTCAAGTCCTCAGAGAAACAGTTGTCATAACCAGGTGAGGCCAGAACCATGCTTTATGGTAAAGTGAAACCATCCTCAAACATCAGACGCATTCCAAAAGGACACACGGGTCATCCAAGCAATGAGATCTCCAACCAGAAGTGGGGCAGAGGGAGTCTGGATTACTGGCAGCTCAGGAATGACATGTGTAGCTCAACAGAGAGAGGGAAGGAAAGAGAGGGGGAGAGAGGGAAGAGAAAGAGCAGGAGAGAGAGCAGAAGAGAAGAGATAACAGTTAGGTCTGGTCACAGTCATACTGTATAATGTATAATGTGAATGTATATTAAGTGTAGAGTGCAAGCAGAGACTCTGGCAGGACTAACTATAACAGCATAACTAAAAAGGGAGAGCCAAAAGGAAACAGACATGAGGGCTCCCTGAGATGGAAAGCAAACAATCAGTTCACCGTCAACAAACCTGAGTGATCAATGAGAGTGGGGAGGACAGCATCTAAACATACCAGTTCACCATAATACTCTACGTCCATGAGTCCCCTAGATCTGCCCCTTTACCCAAGACAAATCTATTTATAAAAATGCTTAATTAAATAAATAGGTTTTTAGCCTGGACCTAAACACTTAGACTGTGTCTAAGTTCCGAACACTATTTGGAAGACTATTCCATAATTTTGGGGCCTTGTAAGAAAAAGCTCTGCCCCCAGCTGTAGTTTTCATAATACGTGGTACTGATAAGCAGCCAGCATCCTTTGATCGAAGTAGCGGTCGAATCGTAAGACACTTCGTAAGGCAGTTCGCTCAGATACTGCGGCGCGAGAACATTTAATGCTTTATATGTCAAGAGTAGTATTTTAATATCAATGCGAAATTTAATGGGGAGCCAATGAAGTGAAGATAAAGTAGGTGTGATGTGCTTGTATCTTCTGGTTCTAGTGAGAACTCTTGCTGCTGCATTCTGGACTAGCTGAAGCTTGTTTATGCACCTAGTTGAACAACCAGACAGTAAGGCATTACAATAGTCCAACCTAGAGGTGATAAAAGCATGAACTAGTTTTTCTGCATCTTTTCGCGACAGTACATTTCTTATCTTGACAATATTTCTAAGGTGAAAGAATGCTATCCTGGTAATATTATCTACATGTGCTTCAAATTAAAGGCTTGGATCTATAATCACACAGAGGTCTTTTCCTGTTGCACTCGATGGAACAGAAAGGCCATCTAAAGCTACACTGTGATCTAAAATCTTACTTCTAGCTGAATTCAATCCTATGACTAAAACTTCTGTCTTATCAGGATTAAGCAGAAGGAAGTTAATTAGCATTCAATCTCTTATGTCCTGCACTCATTGCTCAACTTTAGTAAGCTGTTTTTTCTCATCTGGTTTGCTGAGACATATAACTGTGTGTCGTCAGCATAACAATGAAAACTAATACCATGTTTATGGATTATGTTGCCAAGAGGAAGCATGTATAGGGAAAAAAGCAGTGGGCCTAAAACTGAACCTTGTGGAACACCAAACTCCACTAGAGAGCATGCAGAATAATCACTATTTAAGTCTACATACTGATAACGATCGGTCAAATAGGATCTGAGCCAGGGGAGGGCTGTACCCTCAATTCCTACTTCATTTTCCCATGAATCCCATGATCAATGGTGTCAAATGCTGCACTGAGGTCAAGTAAAACAAGCAGTAAAACAACCCTGTTTAGAATCCAATAGGACGTCATTTACTACTTTAACGAACTTTAACTTTGCTGTTTCTGTGCTGTAATGAGGTCTAAATCCTGACTGATACAGTTCACGTATGCTATTTCTATGTAGATATGAGCATAGCTCCTCTGCTACTATCTTTTCGAGAATCTTAGAGATGAACGGGAGGTTTGATATTGGCCTGTAATTGAACAGCTGACAGAGGTCAAGGTCAGGTTTCCTAATAATCGGTTTAATAACTGCTAATTTAAAAGATTTTGGAACATACCCAATGCTGAGTAAGGAATTAATTATTCTCAACAGGAGTTCTGTTATTGCTGGTACTATCTGTTTAAGAAAATGTGTCGGTACAGGATCTAATATACAGGTTGATGAATTTGCAGAAGAGATGAGTAAAATTAGTTCATTCTCTTCAAGGGGAGTAAAGTATTCTAGGTTTTGATTTGACATAGTTAGTTTAATATCTGCGTCAATTGCATTGTCTGGTTTTAAAGCCTTAATTTTATGCCTGATATTTAAAATTTTAATATTAAAAAAGTTCATTAAGTATTGTACAATGTTGTCATGGAGATTTCTGAAGTGGTCTTATTTCTAGTTAATTTGGCCACTGTATTAAATATAAATTTTTGTTATTTATTATAAGAGTGGAGAGATACGTTGATCTAGCTACACTAAGAGCTTTTCTATAGTTCAGGATGCTTTCCTTTCATTCTATTTGAAATACTTACAATTTAGTTTGACGCCATTTACGTTCTAATTTCCGAGCGGTGCATCACTGAGAAGAGCAAACCTGTTGGACACGTGAAGCTGAGAGGAGGTGTGCTCCAGGGGGCTAGCCTTAGTGTTAGTTGTGGCTGAACAAGTATGCGGCCGAGTCGTCACCCACTCGCCCCGCTGTGAGGGCTCTAATGGCGGAGTCGGGGGCTGGTTATCTCTGCCTGCGGCACCCAGACTGTCCGCTACGGGAATAACGCTGCTCTCACACTCTCCCCTCTTTAAAGTCTGAATGCGCTTCTCTAACGCTGATATCTTCTCCGTCAGAGTGCTCACTAACACACACCTATCAGAAGTAAAATTACCACTAACGAGGAGGGGGAAGAATGAGGAAGAATGTCTAAACATCCTGCATTCCACACACTGAACGAGCTGAATGGTGGACATGATAACGTACCTGAGTCGGTTGTCCAGAGAAGTTACAGCTGGTCCCCTTGACAGTATTAGTACTAGATACTCTTATGCTACATGATGAGTGATTAAACATGTCCAAGTTTATAGTAAAACCCCCAAGGTTTTATTAAGCTCTTTCAGAGCTTATTGAGCCAAATTCTACATACAGTACCTGTACATACAGTGAACACCATAGAGTGTTAATTTAACACTGGTGATTTTACTGTGTTGTCTTGTTACTTCCTTTTTTTGTAGTGGTGGCAAATCAAGTATTATGATCATCAAAAGATCAGAAATATTTCATTAATGTTTAGGACAAGACTTCCATAGGGTGAGGGCGCTATAATTAACTTACATTTGTGGTGTGAGTGCTTGTGCTAAGAACTCTGTAAAAATGCACATTTAGTGCTGGACTGCATTTGCAGGTACAATCAACAAACAGTGTCATTTATCCACACAGTGCTGGTTTTCATGGATTTGGTGCTGATGCCAAAGACAAATATAAATAAGTAAAAAACAGGAATTCATTGTTCATATCTCTCAAATAAATGCATTTTTCTCAAAACGCAGAACTGTATTTTTTTGGCAAAAACCTTCATAGCAACCCTAAGTACTTTGACTAACAGATACAAAACATGTTCTTGGTATTACTCATATATTTTTTATATTTTCTGATATTTTTAATAATTGGTTTTCTTTTACTCTAAAGGCAGGTGCATGCATGTCATAACCACAACAATCAAAAGAAATACATTTCTAATGATCTGGTTTGAAATGTTCTGGAAACAATTCACTTTGGTTTTGCAATATACAGAATGAATCACAGCACAGAATTAAAACGAGAGATAATTAAAAGCTCTTCCATAGATATCGAGCACTGTATATAGTCTTTAGGTAGAATTTTTTATTTTTTTTGCTTGCAAGCAAAATACAGTTTCATTTCGTATTGGTAAAATCACAATGAGTTATGATTCTACTGAAATACCCAAATCATTCCTTTTATGCAGTAGAAGTTCAGTTGCACTGAATCTTGTCATTTTCTAAGCTGTTTCTGAGCGAGTGTCAAAATGACATGCGCTGTGCTGAGGAGGAAGTCGTCACACTACAGTGCTGAGAATAGTAGCAGTTTGCCAGGACTCTTCAAAATTCTGAGCAGTCCTCTGCTGAATGGTGCTCACACTCTCAAGACTCACTCTGATGCCTCTTCAAGTGGAGAGCTCGAATTCCCTCCCCTAACAACTTATCCAGCCAAGTGACATTTCACTTGTTTTCCCAACACGTCCTCACAGTTGTAAATACATAATAATTTGCAAGTCTAATGCAAAGTTAGAAAGGTTAAAGTTAGCAATAAGCAGTGACGATCATTAAGGATATTCAGTAGGGGGCTGAAATTATTCTTACCTCCCATTTTAATTTTAAATTAATGACATAACAATGTTGAGTGTTCTACCTGTGACTGTCAGTTTAGACATTCGTACATAATCTACATAGACGAAAAATATTTGGTCAAATCTGTTACGTATTGAATTCAGGTGTTTTAGTCAGTCCCTGTATCCCCAGCGAAGGGCAATCTTAATACTTCAGCATATCAAGACATCTTGGACAATGCTACGTTTCCAACTTTGTAGCAACAGTTTGAGGAAGGCTCTTCCAGCATGACTGTGCCTCAGTGCACAAAGCAAGCCCTATAAAGACATGGTTTTATGAATTCGGAGTGGAAGAACTTGATTGGCCCATCCAGAGCTTTGACCTCAACCCCACTGAGCACCTTTGGGATGAAGTGAACAAAGATCGCAAGCTTACCAAAGTTACCAAAAGGACTTGGGCATATTCTTGAGCTTGCTCAGTAAAACCTTCCAGCCGTTTTACTTTTCCAACTGCACAAATCTGATTTTAACACTACTGTTTATTTTTAAACAAAAAGGTTTTTACACCAAATATTCACTGTGTTTAGTTTATTACCCCATAGTGAAGTATACTCTATGTATTTGGAAACAATGCCGTTGTAAAATGAAGGCTCTAAATCTTGTCTCCTCTCTGTTTTGTCATTATTGTGTTTCTTGATTGTGTACAGGTGTTCTAAGTTTATCGCTTAATTAGTTTGTCTGATTATACCCTTCTGTGTCTTTGGCTCATTCCAGAGCATGTTTTCTACTGGTCTTGTCCTTGCTCCCTTTTTTATTATTTCGCGTTAGAATTTCTGCTTTTGACCCCTACTTAATCTTCTTATTTATAAATATAAATTCCCTTTGGTTTTGTGTTCTGCATGTGATTTGAGCCCCAACACAGATTGAGTTTGATTATTAGATTAGTCTGAATAAATCACATATTTCTGAGCTGCCTTCAGACTTTAATTAATTAATCTTATTGGTTGTTAAATCTCTGTGATGAAGCACACCTGAGAATTATGACTTGATGCAACAGTCTGTCACTATGTTTATATGCACGGTTAAGACTAGGGCATTTAATTAGGGTACAGAAGGTCACTGTTCTGATCCCATCCATTAGACAAACACTAGAGGGGAATTAATTCATATACTAAAGTATATCTGGCTCCGCTAAAATAGGTAGCAATAATAGTTAGTATGGTGTTCTTGGTTGGCTGAAATAATCAACAAAAAAATTTAGCTAGTGGCAAACTGGTAGCATGTCAATTTGTGAAAACATAGACAACTTGACTGCTTTGTAAAGTATGCTACATTTTATGTACAAATGTGGTTATTTTGTTATCAAAAGCCAAACATCATTACCCATGTTTTCAGCGGCTTCTTCTACCCATACAAACTTCTGAGACAAAGCCTAAGGAACATGCACAATGAGCCTATGCCTATTTCTGTGTTGATAGCATCATCTAGGTGTGCTAGTCCAACTTTGAGAATTTTGATTTAATATAATTCATTCAGAATAACATAGGTATATTTATCTTTAGTCAGACTAACTAAATTAGTTAGACTAATCTACAATATCATGTAAATTTACTGAATAATATAAAAGAAACCAGCTTCAGTCCAATGCACTAATGATGTTTTTCATATGACTCCACAATATTATATAAGTATTGTTAGCCCCTGGAGCAGATATTCAATTTTGGTAAGGGTTACAAAAGATTACATTGACAATATTCGGCAGATGTTCTCATCCAAAGCAACTTACATATCTCATTCCATATCTGAGCAGGGGAGGTTTAACACTAGAAGCGCCGAGCAGCGGTCATTTGACCGCGATGGGGTAAAAAAAAAAAATACTTCACACTCGATCAAATAAAAAAATATATATTTTGCTCTTATTTACGTGAAATCGCTGACAGCTGCGCGCCGGTCATGCCGTTTCCTGCCTTTTCCAACCTGCGATTCTCATTTCTCTCAGCAGATGGCAGTTATATAAACTATATATAAAATATATATATAAAAGCATATAAAATATATATGCTTTCGTGAAATAGTGACAATTCGCCATTCATTCTTGTGTTGATAATCAGCGATATAATTTGATATTTCGCTTTACTTAATTTTATAACGGCTTTGCTCGTGGGCCCAACACCGCCAACTTGGTGGAAGTGGGGTTTGAAGCTAGGACATTCCGATCACTGAGTTACCCCTGCCCGATTTAGACACTATTCCAAAAACACTGGATGCACACTCTTACAGTGCACTATCCCAAAAAAGTTTATATGGTCTTTTATACCTAGCGGCAATTTATCCAGCCAGTTCAACTGCTTGCAAGGTTTGGGGAGATAAAAAAAAAAGACGTGAGAAACTCAATATAGCCAGTAACCCTAGATCAGAAGCACACTAGAGACAATGGAGCTAGGAGGCAACAAGGCTACCTTCTATGCTAGCTTTATGCCCCAATAATAATAATACTGTATATTGTGGAAGCTGAGCCCTGAAAAACTAATTGACCTCATGAAAATGATTTAATTTATGTCATAATAATGTGTACTGTACATCTCCATTTTGGCCTCAGAATCTTTAGTTTTTCTTATTCCGTCATTATTTGTTGAATATTATAAAATAAAATATACATTCATTAATTCACATATCCAGTATCTTTACCATTCATCCTGGGTAACATGGGTCATTCAACATACTCCAGGGAACTTTGGGCACAAGGAAGTGTACACAGTGGGGTGCCAACCCATCACAAAGCACAAGCACACACTCTCACACACCTAGACAACAGCCAATTTGGAAATGTCAATCAGCCCAGACTGCATGTCTTTGAACTATGGAAGAAATTTGGGACACCTGAAGGAAACCCACCATGCACAGGCAAAACATGCAAATTTCATGCCCACTGGACTGGAGGTGAGATTCAAACCCACCATTGTGTCAGGTGTGATCTGTCAGTGCTATCCACAAAGGCACGATGCCACCATATCTTAGTAAGAAATTAAATGAGTGAATAGAACATGGTATACTTTCATATAAAATAAGTCATTAAGGTGCCAAAGCTATTATGATACAGTTATACAATGTATGATATTTACTAAATAATATTCTTTGGGATGAATAACTAAAATTGTTCTGTGATTTGAATTGGTTAATGTTTGTAACATTTTGTGCAAATTCTATGAGCTCATACTGGTTTGGCTGACCTTAACAAGGAGGACTTAATGAACTGAGTTCAATGACACTATTCATTATGAGCAGCGCTTGTAATGAATCATAAGGTGCTCAAAGATAATACCAGGATTTAATGCTTGCTCTCTTTTTCTCTCTCTCTCCCTCTCTCTATTCTGTCAAGCTCTCTTTCTTCTATTCTCTTTCACTTGTCTTCTCCATCAAAGAAAAGAGCTGCTTTTTTGCCCCAAACTGCAATTAAAGAAGCCCCAGCTGTGCAAGGCGGGACAGCAGGTGTACCCCTGACTCGTGTAAATTATTCAGACGTCTGGCACTATGGGAGCAAGCCTTCACTTTATCTCCTGAGACAGAGTTCAGAGGTAAGGATAATGGTCTTCTGTGTCTGTAAATCTGTTGTGCACAAATGACATGACCCTTGCACTTTCCTTAAAAAAAAAAACATATAGCTGCATATGGCTGTAGATGTCAGGATCACAAGAGGTATAATAATAGTGATAATAATAATATTTATTTAGTAGTAGTAGTATATTGAGGCCTGTCTATTTAGGCTGTTTCTGTCTTGTCAATTAAATGTTTAATTTCACTCCTTAATTACTCAAAATCAAGTCAATTCATAATATCATGTTTAAATACTGTCAAATACCCTTATTTTGCAAAGATGTTTTCGTTGCAATCAGGATAAAATTGTACAGAAACACAGATAACAGAAACCAATCTTACATTATACACTGAAACAAGGGTAAAAAATTAAATAAATGTAAAAAAAAACATTATAAATAAGTAAAAGTTTGTGAGGTTTAGAACTGAAAGATTAAGTAAAAACAAGTAAAACCATCATTTAAAAGGATCAGAGTTATAAATTTTGGATTCTAAATCAACAAATAAATTAGCAGTATTGATTTTTAGGGAGTAATGCATTTTATTTGAAGAGAGCATTAAAGCTAAAGCAGGGTTTGACAAGGTGTGTTCACCTGAGCAGCATGTAATTTTGAGACCTAATATTTACAGAACATGATTTTATTATTGAGAAGAGAACAAGTGTGTATTATTAAATAAACTTTGAATTACTTGATCTGCAAGCATTTTGCAAGACGAGCAAAATGTAAAAATACATTTTATACTTAATAAACGAGCAAGGTCTTGATATATGAGTAGTACGCATGCGCTTTGTTGGCGGATCTTCACGTAATCACGACTGAGCCAATGGTTCTTTTCTTGTGCACACTAGAGGATTATGGGTAAACGTCTTCCAAACGTCAATCCAGTATGATTCCGTTAGTGTGTGTGTGCGCAAGTGTCATTAGAGAGGTTTAATATTAAAATCGGTTTCCCGACAGAGCAGTGTTTCTATTAGTGTGTACAGTATGTGTGTGTGTGTGTGTGTGTGTGTGTGTGTGTGTGTGTGTGTGTGTGTGTGTGCGTGTTTCTTATTTGAGAAGAGGGAAGGGGCTACTATGTAAGATGAGAGGAGGGAGGAAAGGAGTCATTCTACACAGTAGCCCTTCCCTCTTCCTGTCCCCTTTTCTAATACAAACGCATACACAGACGAATAAAAATAAAACAAATAAATTTGTTTTATTTTAATTTAACAATTTGTATTTATTATTTTTACATAAATATGGGTTGTGAAATTATTAATCTAAGTTTCCATTACTTATGGGGAAATTTGCTTTGATATATGAGTGCTTTAATATACAAGCATGGTTCAGGAATAAAAAGTTAAAGAATACACTACATTCATAAAAATGTTTAATATTAAGGTTTTTTATTTATAATTAATACATTTTAATTTGCATTAACTAAAATAAATCATACAGTCATCACAGCACAGTGGCCTTGCACGTCCAGGGGTGTATTCCCATTTTGGGTCTATGTTCATGGAGTTTGCATGGTCTCCCCATGCTTGGTGGGTTTCTTATGGGTGCTCTGGTTTTCTCCCACAGTCCAAATACATGCAGATTAAGCTATTTGGTGTTTCCAAATTGCCCATAGAGTTTTTTTCCCTGTGATGGATTACCACCCTGTCTGGGTGCCCCAAAGTCCCCTGGGATAGGCTCCAGAAGCCCCAGAACCCCCACAACCCTGTATGGTATAAAGGATGTAGATACTAATAATTTAAATTATTCCTTATATTTAAATTATGATCATGATTCAAACTATAATATGGTTTATGTTTTTTTTTTTAGGTACTGTACATATCGCTCCAAAATGTTTATGACCACCAGCATACATGACAGATATAAAGAAGGCCTTATATTACTTGCTTCTAAATAATTGATTTTATAATTATAAGCAAGGTTTATGTTCATTTATGTACAATGTGTCATACTAAGCATGACTGTGCTTGGGAAGATTTATATGCTTGGCATGATGTGTGACTATTACTAAGCATGTAAAAATCCAAGCTAATAGGAGTCACAAAGACAGATGGGATTAAGCCTGTGTCAGGGATGTAAATAAGGGCACAAGTGGAGGTCAGCAGAGGTTTATATAACTTAGCAGACAATGCAAAATCAAAGTTCAGAGTCATAGTCACAAAACATGCAAAGGTCAAATGATCAACAGGGATATGCAGAAAAAGAGCGAAGCAGAAAATGGCAGCCATGTTTGTAGGCCATGCTGTATTCAGGGAAGAGAAGTTGCAATTTCAGCATAGACATAAGAGTTTTTTTTTTCTTTCTTATCTGGTTGACCCTTTACAATGTTCCTGTTGGTACAAATTTTTGTAAAAGAATTTCTCATATATATATGAGAGTCATTTATCCTTGTTAAATTTAAAACATACAGTAGGTGACAACCACCTCTCTGGTAAATGCAGAGAAGATTACTTGAACTGTGTTTAAGAACTGTACAATGTATTATTAAAATTTGGAAGGAAAGTACTGAACCATCAAGATCTAGCATCAGTGGGTTTGAAAAAAAAAAAGCCTACATGACTCTGATCTGAATAAAAGAAATCAACAAAAAAGTGTGGTCATAAGAAAATCATTGGCTGGTGAGGTAAATTGGAAAACAAAAGGTTTTGGTTTGTTAGAGAGCATAAAGATTGACTTTTAAAGAATAACCAAGCCTGATGCCCTCTCTTGTCAGTTCATCTTGGTCACAGATGGTCCCACTATTCTGCTGCCCTGATGTGTCATCGGGGCTTCGTCTCTAGACATCGAGATTCTAGTCAAGCGGGCATTGGACCAGAACCCTGGGCCAGCAGAGACACCACCAGGCAGACTCTTCGTACCACCCCTATTATGCACCCAAGTCCTAGAATTTAGCCATGGTTCACATTTGTCACCTAAGCAAAAAGCCAGCACTCTTACACTCATCCAGGAACACTTTTAGTGGCCCTCCAAACTCTCTAGTTTTTCAGTGCTTGCAACAACTGTTCTCGCAACAAGACCAGCAATAAGCCACCAGTGGCTCCTCAGACCACTTGAAGTGCCCTGCAGACATTGGTGCCACATTCACAATTGATTACATTAGGTACAATAGAGATACTATTGGTATACAATGTAGTCACAATTTGATGGTTTCAATCTCGGATCCAAGCTGGCCAAGTGAGATTCTGAGGGAGAACAAAGGACATGACCAAAAGCGGCAGCCCTGAGGAAAATGAGCTGGCGTCAGAAACAGGCTCACACATGCACACACACCTACCAATTCAGTCCAAACTGCTTGCCAATGTCCAGTTGCTAGAAAACAAATATGATGACCTTAGGGTAGGGGAAAATTTCCAGAGAGACATTAAGGAGTGCAATCTCCTCTGCTTTACCAAGACATGGCTAAACTCAGCTGTACCATGACATCCAGCCCGGCCAAGTTCTTCTCGGTTTACTGAGAACAGTGGAATCAGGAATATCAAGGGGAGGCAGGGTGAACACCAGGAAGCATTTTTCCTCTCACATCATCCTGCACACCCAACCTAGAACTATTGACCATCAAATGTTCTTTTTACCATTCACAGGAGTTTACATCAGTCATTACCAACGCCGTACAACGCTGCAATAGGCACTTACACAGCACCAGACACAGCATTAAGATTCTGCACTTATTGTGGTAGGAGACTTTAGTAGTGCCAACCTCAAATGCGCAGCGCTAAACTTTTATCAGAACATTAGCTGCCCCATCAAAAGTAAAAAGAACACATTGGACCATTGTAACACTACAACCAAAGATGGCTACAAGGCACAATCTAGCCGCGCCTTTGGGAAATCTGGGGTCCACTACAGTTTGCATACTGTTCTAACTGCTTAACAGATGATACCATCTCTGATGACCTTCATACAGTACATCACTCACTCACCTGGACACTTAGAGAGGGAATTATGTCAATCTCATTCTTACCATCAGCAACACAAAGTAGTTGTAGCAATGAACAGGGCTCCCAAAAAAAGAAAGCAGTCAATTGACAAAGACCCTCTCTCAGAGTGTATGTCCCCATCCCAATAATCTTATCTGATAAGCGATCATAAAGGAGTGTCTGTAAAATGAAGCTGCAATCTTATCTGATCCGCAATTATGAAGGAGCATTTGTTAAACTAAGCGCTTCTAAATAACCCCCAAAACCAATTGTAAATTGGCGATCCAGCAAACAAAGTGGACAGTTTTACAGCTTCACCCCGAGTTGGCAGGGAACCACCAAGTCACACTTTGACACTCTCCAGAGGTCATTCATTTCAGTGAACAAAGGCATACGGCATGGATGCTATTTTAAACCATCTTTAAAGTGTGCCAGAAGGGCAAAACACATATATTTACTCAGTATGTTTTATTCCTGTATGTATGTTTAATTATTCTGCATAACTTTAAAGGTGTAAACAGCATTTACAAACCTCTTTATTAGATAAAGGAAGGAATGAGTGGGTAAGATATGTAATGTTTGATATCAATCTAAAGCTGGTTTTATTCAAAGAACATTGGTGAACACAGGAAATTGGTGGCATGAACAGAGCTCATGCAAAATTACTTTATAAAAGGTAGTAAAAACTCCAACCAAATGGGCCCCACGTGACGGCTGAAACACCGGGCAAAAGGTATGCACAAAAGGGGGAACCACGTGAGGTGTGGCCAAGCCCCGCAACCACATCCGATTGGACCAATCACCTGTGGGATGGACTGACCCTGAAGGGACAAAAACCCTAAGGAAGTCTACAGTCAAGTCAAGTTACCATCTACAACTGCAACCTACAACAATTTACAAGCAGCTCGGCTTCCGCCCTTGCGGGTGCTACTTCGTCACTGCTGGCGTCATCCACTCTTCAAAAACTCTTAACTAGACCTCGTGCTAGAACTCCAAAGTCCTGCAACGAAGAAACCCTCAGGAGAAGGTCCAGAGCGCAGCCATCGGTAACCAGGCAACCAACAACTCACCGAAGGACTTTCCCGAAAGACGTCATCTCTACAACAACGCAACAATCGATCAGCAACGCCGTGATTCCCTTCCCTGTCGAAAAGAACTGTTGTCTGGGTCATGTATTCTATAGTCTAAACATTTGCCCAGATCTTGGTTCCTTGCTCATAATTGCTAAATACTAGATTTTGTGTTATCATTGTTGGCCACGTGATGAGCAGAACTGGTAAGATACACTAAATTGTGCTAATTGCTGGACGGGTAGTTAATAAAGTGTACATTAAAAATTTTGATTTAGTTAATCGTATTAACCCGAATCATTAAAGATTCGATACACCTCTGACCCAGAGCTAAACATTACATATTGATAGTGAAGAATGCGTTGGGCATTGTGTCTACATTAAAATGTCTACATTTATTGGTGTAGAATGCGACGGTCATTCGTTGTCATTAATATGTTTACCCTTCATAGTTGATAGTGGACTTTAGTACAAAGCAGGAGAAAAACTACCAGACCCCATGTTCAATGACAGCCCAGTGAGAGTGGAAATCTTCAGACACCTCAGTGTTCACATCACGCAGGACGTGTCTTGGTCCTGTCACATCAACACCATGGCGAAAAAGGCTCGACAGCGTATCGACCAATTCGGACGCTTGAGAGACTTCGGACTGCCCTCTAAGGTGCTTAGGAAGTTTTACTCCTGCACCATAGAGAGCATCATGATGGGAAACATCACAACCTGGTTTGGGAACAGCCCCATGCGGGACAGATGAGCTCTACAGAGAGTGGTGCGATCAATTTGCATCCAATTTACAGCAAGCAGTGCTGGACCAAGGCCTGGAATATTGTAAAAGAACCACCCCAACAATGGACTGTTCTCTCTGTTGTAGTTAGGAAAGCTATTCTGCTCCCTGAAGGACAATACAGAGAGAGTGAAAAGAAGCTTCTTCCCATAGGCTATAGGGCCTTAATCATACCATCACATAGGACTTAACATTCTGATCTGCATTACCTAATAATGAATGATTCTAATTTTGGAATTAAAAAAAAAGAGTTTACAGGCCAATAGAGTGGAAAACAGATTTAATACAAAACAACGTCCGCGATTCCCCTTGCGATTTAAAGGCGCAGATACAACATTTCACTGTGAAATGGGTCACATTACCACATGAAGGCAGTTGGAAAAAGCTGACAGAATTAGTCAAGTGGATTTGTTATACTTTACATTGTAAATTTTCGTCAAAGGCATATGAGACTTTTTCGGAGTTGAAAGCAAATCGGACTTACGAACGTGCTCCTGAAATGGAACTCGTTTGTAAGTCAGGGGTTCCCTGTATTAAATAGATATCCAATCTAAGACCACATATAAAAATGACTAAAATCCAATCTAAAAAAAACGGGAGATTTGTGCATCCAGACAACCAAAAGACATCCAAAAAACTGATCTGTGGCACATTAGAGTAAAAACGTTAGTCACTTCACTTCAAAATCTTGAAAGATTTTCTGTGCTTCTGGAAAACAATACAGGACTAGTGCATGGGTAATAACAAATCACAGAATGTTTGCAGAATGAAAAGGCATACAAATACACTGAGCTATAACAATAAAGAATGAATGTTTTAAAAATGCAATAAAATTGGCATTGATTGTAAATTCAACATTTTTAATAGTCATTTACTCCAAAAATAATGAAGCATAGAAAACATATTTGAAGCACATTTTACTTATAAATGTAAAAATAACTTAAATCTTGTTATGGTGCATTGCTAAAAACTGTACACTATAAATAGTATATAATATATACATACACATTTTCATTTTAAGAAATAACAGGTCTGGGTGATAAAAGGTGCAGGTGATGTTTCCATGTTCACAACTAACATCAGCAGAGTGGTCAAGTCAGAATACAAATCTTGATTTGATTCCACGTCCTTTCTTGTAGTTCAGCCAGTCAAAAAAGAAACATGATTTATTCAGGTCCTGGCAAAAAAAAAAAAAAGTCTGCCAACATCACTGTCTCAAACGACTCCCCGTAGATCCACTGAAGCCCTGACAAGCTCCTCAGTCTGGGTTCAGTGCCCTTACCCTGTCAAGCCACAGGTCTCACTGTTACGTCTGTTGCTTTCGACAACGTGGAAGATGAAGCCTGCTAATTGTCCTCTGCATTGTCTTGTTTTATTGCTTAACAGTCTTATCACAATGGCGTTAAAACATGCTATCGACTTTGACGGTCTCTATCAAAGAAGAAAATAAAAATAGCCCTTTGAGAGCATACTAAGTGCTTTTGAATTCTGGATAAAACAGCTGCAAACAGCTATTTCCTTTTAAGTTTCTCTTTGTATCTGTTTTGAGACAAAACAAACAAACAGACAAAGAAAGAAAGAAAGAAAGAACGAAAGAAAGAAAGAACGAATTTCACACGAATGTCATGGTACAAAAAGAAAACAGAAATTAGCAAAGTCATTTTAAAGACTTGAAAATTTAGCTTGCTTTTTTTCATTAATGGTAATCAACAGTTCTTTAAAGAGAACCTAAAATATTAACTATTTCCTCCATGTTTATTGACAATAGATTTTTAATCACATTATTATTAGCTTTAGTTTATTGTATACTGTCCATTGGACATAATAATGTATAATTGTGATTAAAATTTCTCCTTCCTACAGTAAGTTGCTGTTACAGAGCAGTAATCTACACCTTCTGTTCAGCATCAACTTGTTTCAGCAAGCCTATGGTATACAGTACCAGTCAAAATGTAGGGTTTATTTTATTGCACTTAACAATACTGGAGGTTTCAAGACTATGAAATAACATGTTAAATACAGTCAGGAATTATTTTATGATACGGATGCCATCTCTATCTTCAATATTAACAGTAACAGTAAACTGTAGGCAAGTGCATTTGCAAAACCATCAAGCACCATGATGAAACTCGCTCTGGCAATAAAGACTATCCCAGAAAACTGACCTCTTAAAGAGTTACCAGCCTCGGAAATTACCAATTTTATAAAGCATAAGTAGCAGAAACATCTTAATATCAACTGTTCAGTGGTGATTATTATATATTTTGGACGATTTAGCGTTGTTTTCAGAATTTAGAAAGAAATGAAAGACCACTGAATTAAAAGCTATGGGCAAACCTTTGACTGGGACTGTAAGTAATAGATTCACTGAATACAAAATAATAAATCACATGGTGTTTAAACTGAGGTTCACTCAATTGTTCCCTGTGAAAACACTCCTGTATATACAATAGTGTGAAAAGGTATTCAGTTTCCCCATAATAAATTAAATTAAACAATGTAGATTAAATGTACGAAATAGAGACAAATGTTTTACAGTGACAGGCTGCAAAGTGCCTTAGGATGCAATAAAATAATTTGTTGTATTTTTTTCCCAAGAACCTCAGCAGCCGGCCTGATCATCTGTCATCATCTGCACCTGTTTCTCACTGAATCATGCCTTAAGTTAGATGTTTTTTATGCTTGAATGATTCATGGGTCACAGAGTGGCTTTATAAACAAAAAACAGTTCTTTGAAACTGGTCAGGTACAGGGACTGGACTGATTACAAGAGACAAAAAGTTGCTTTCTTCAGGAAGCTTCAAAATTTGAAAACGGAGGTGGGTTGTTTCAGACTTTTTCGCAGTAGCGTACACCTCTAATACAGGCTTGCAGGAATATATCTAGATTATGTCATTGCGCGCACACACACGCACACACAAGACAAGAGATACACAATTCAAGACATTACCAATTTTTCAAAAATGCATAAACGCATGTGGTATACCTGATGAAGCATATTTAAATGAGTATGAGTGATGAGGCTTGTGTTCATAAATTTGTATGAAACTACAAATACAAATTTTAACTTGTATGCACTTTAATAAAATTGTGTGCATCCTTTATCATTAATCTATAAAATCCATTTTCATGCAGTTCCTGTTACAGGGATCAGAAAGAATCTCAGAGGGAGTGCTGATTCATGTAAACTCACATCACGACCAAACCCAATATTCTTTCACACAGGCAAAAGTTATTACGCTACTGTTTTCGCTCCTTCGCAAAATAAGTGAATATTTTGTCATCAGTTTTCACAAGTGCTTCTAAAACTGTCATTTCTCCCTAAAGATGCCATTTTACTGTCACCGAAATAGCCATTTTCAGTAGATTTCATTACAAAGCTCTGAGCTTAAAAGCTGGTTCGCTTCAGCTAGAAAAATACTGTATGCTTTTTGTTCCCTCTATAACTTCCAAAAGTGGAATAACAAGACAGGATTTCAGACTAACTAACAAACAAATAAATAAGGGCAGCATAGAGACATAGTATTTAGCACCGTGGCTTCGACCCTTCAGGGTGTAGGGTTAGAAACCCTCTTGTTCAGGTCTGTATGTGGAGCTTGCATGGTCTCCCCATACTTGGTGGGTTTGTTTCCACAAAGACATGCAAATTAAGCTAATTGGTGTTTCCAAATTGTGTGTGTGTGTGTGTGTGTGTGTGTGTGTGTGCATGCTTAAAGATCAAAGACATTTTCTCTAAAACGTGTTTAATCAGCAGATCTGAGACTAGTCCATAGTTATTTCTATAAACAGTTCAGAGGGTGAAAGTTATCTGGAGTTCCTCTAGTAACGTTTTGGAATTTCTTTTTAGGGTTTCTTCATTACAGGACTTTGGAGTTCTGGCACGAAGTCTCATTGAGAGTTCTTGAAGAGTGGATGACGCCCACAGAGCCTGCGTAGTGCCCGCAAGGCCATGACGAATCTCTTTCTGATGAATCTTGTGCTGCTCGGACTTTGGGTTTTTAATCTCACGACTCGGGTCTGTACCCAGCTGTTTGTCCCAATCAGAGATGGTTGTGGGTGTAGCCACGCCCACATGGTTTCTTTTTTTTTGTGCATACATTTAACCTGTGGATTGGTCTGTCACATGGGAGGCTAACTCATTAATCACCAATTTAGGTAATTTAAGTGTATTAACATGAGTCTGGTTCATACAGTATGACTAAGATTTCATGTACATCCACGTTAATTGAATATACAGAGCTTTTATTTGACACCAAACATCCCATGTCTTGCAAACTCATTCATACCCTTATCTACAGTACAGCATAGCAAAAACAAGGTTTTGGAAGGAGCAAGGGTTATACCTGTTAATTACACTCCTTACTGTACGTTTATGATAAACATGTTGAATACAACACAAAGACATCATATATATAATTTAATTGATTAACATAGAAAAGGTTCCCTAAAGCTTTGTACTGTGTGTTCTCTGTTCTGGGGCCCAGAGAAAACGCAATCCAGGGGGTTGTAAAACTTTCCTATTCAAGGGAATTGAGCTGATCTACACTGTTTTGCAGATTTGCACCATCTGAGTTGGAAACGTCTAACCGTTTCTTTCCTTATTTGCTGATGTCTCGCTTTAAGGTGGCCTGCTAGTCCCTACAACTGCATACCACTAAAAAATGTTGTGGTGTTCCTCAATACTGGACAAGCAAGCACTTTCAGCAAGTTAATAAATCTGATAACTTTGATAACACTTAAATAACACTTCTTCACTTTAGTAAATACTCCTATGTAAGTACAAATTGCCTCTGACATGTCTGTTCAATTCTAAGCTACAAAGCTAACTAGCCTTTAACAGATAGCTGAATCGCAAATCCATCTATAACCCATAATTCAGGGCATTACTTGGTGTGTGGAACAAGGGATTAAACACCGTACATCGTGCACTAGATTCAACACCAGAACACTTGAGTGGAATGACTGGAGAAAAAAAGGGAAACTTTGGAGGTTTACAGGATTGTAAAACCTCCATGATAACATAGTACCAATAAATATTTAAAACTACTTTCATTCTCTATCAAGGGTCATATGGTTATGGAAATAGTGTCTAAAGACACTCATATCCAGAGCAATCAAGGGAAAAAAAACTTTAAAGTCATTGTATAGATCTTTACGCTGGTTACCAGTTTACTAACTACAGTATAAGTTCCATCAGTCAAACGCTGTTGTACTGGTTTGGGGCTTCAGGGAGCATCAAAGGTCGGCCAAAAAAATGGAGATCTTTCAACATGCCTCTATGGAGCACCAGAGAAAATACTACATGATTTATTTTGGTGGCATAACAGTGAAAACAATTAAACAGTACATTTAAATTTATTTTATTTAAGCATCTACAGTAAATGAAGCTATACAACCTATAGTAATGCCATGTTCATAAAAGTTAAAATAGGCTAATTAAATTCACATCTCTGAAAGGACAAAGAAAATATAGCTAATGCTTTTACAATGTAATCATTGTCATTGTTAAAACTATATAACAGTGTTATATAGCAGGCTTTAAAACTTTAATGCGGGTCTACAGGATCTGTTTTTTTTTTCTTTTTTCTTTCCAAGTGTGGTGTTTAGCATTCACTCAGTAAGCTACAACACATTAACATCATTATGTGGCTCAGAAAGGGAGCCAGTACACAGAATTACAACATCAGATTTTTGAGAGTTCAGAAAGCCTCAAAATAACAAAGAAACAAACAAATAAATATGGTGGTGGCATACAGTAGTGGTTTGCACTGTTGCCTTGCACCTCCAGGGTTGAGGATTCAAGTCCTATCTTCAGGTCTTGTGTGGTGTATGGAGTTTGTATGTTCTCTCCATGCTCAGCAGGTTTTCTCCAATTTACTTCCTCTGTCCAAAAGCATGCAAATTAGGTTAACTGAGCTTTCCAAATTTGACTGCAATTTGTGTGTGCGCAATGTGGAAGAGCTGCTGTACACATCTAGGGTGTGTATCCCATCTAGTGCTCTGAGTCCTCTAGGTCTCATCCAATCCTGTACAGGAAAAGTGACATAAAGAATGAATATGAATGAGTAAATAAGTAATAGATAGATGGATGGGTGGATGGATGGATGGATGGATGGATGGATAGATTCCCATATTTTGTCAACGTCAACTTAAGATTTTACATATAGGCAACATATTTTCTAATTATTAAAACACAAAACTGCATATACAGAGCAATAAATACAAGGCTTAACTTAAATACACAAAAGAAAACCTATAAACTAATAGCTAAACTAAAAGCTATTGCACAATAAACTTTAACCTTGCATAGTATAGTACAAACAATTTATAAAAAAATACTGGTACCAGAAATAGCCTGATTAAAAAAATATATATATAATCAGCTTTGTAAAGTGCAGGTGTGCAGTGTTAATGAGTCGTAATGGGTTAAGTGTTTAAATGGCTCAGGTGATCGTTTGGAGGCAGCAGGGTGTTGAGTAACCTGATTGCCTCAAGGAAGAAGCTATTGTGAAGTCTGGTGGTGGTCATTCTGTATTATTCCTCAAAAGAAGGCAGTGAGGAAGGAAAGGGGGGAGTTTGGGTTCTGCCAGTCTCCACAGGAAGTGGAAGTGCCGCTGTGCCTTGACAACAAAATTGACAGAAAGTAACCTCACATGAACAAATGACACATTTATTACCTAGCTCACATGACAAGTATAAGCTTCAGTGTGCTGGAAAGTTCCATGATTGTGGTTGTACAGAATAACAATTAAATTATAATACAGTAATTTGTTAGACAGAAGTATGAATCATATGCACATGATTCATTTATACCAAACTCAACGTCAGAAGCAGGTAAACACTTCTACACAGGAAACCATAAAATATCAAAAGACAGTCACAAGGTAAGGCATGGTCAAAATACCAAAAATTAGATGTGCATCAAGACAAAGGGGCTAGGCGATGGCAAAACCAAGTCAAGGTGAGGCAAAGTCATACGCAATGAATGAATCCAAGAAATCATGGCTTAGCACACAGGATTGGCTGGCAAACTGTAAGACTTTCAAGTCCATGTGCTTACAAAACACTTCAAAAGGAAATGAGACAAACAACAGACGGGATTCAAAATCGATGGAGACAATCTGGCAGTCGGAAGGAGAAAGGTTGTGGCTTTTTATATTAAAAAGTAATAACATATGGTCAGCTTGATAGGTAGTCAAGTGTAATACAGAATAAAAGAAACAAAGCAAACACTTCAGAAAAAAATTTATTCAGAACCACACTTTATAGCTATCAGTTTATATAGCTCTAAAACAAATTAATGTAAGTCTAAACTTAAATAAGGGATTTATTCCAAAGATTGATGAACTTACTTGTCCACTGGCAATCAAAAGTAAAAATATTATTTTCTGGACATGAAATCTGGTAATCCAACTGAATTTTTTTTTTTCCTGAGTTTATTTATTTTATTTTTTTTTCCAATTTGGGTGTAATAACTCTCCTCTATCACACACCAGCTACTGTACCAACTGGGAAGGATAAACTTTCACTTTATCATATTTTGCTTTCGTAACTAATGACCATGGTGAACTATTATTTTGTGTCATTCAGATTTCTGAATTTCCAATGTAATAGCTAGTAGGCAAATAAATCATGACAGTTTGTTGACAGTCCAACATGATTTTGATTCCTGGGTAATTTGTAAGTACATCTTAACAGTGAAGTCAATCTGTACATGGAGTCAATTTTTAGGTGATTGGTGCAGGTAATCTCAAATCCAGTGACCAAGAACCATCAAGAATTTCAACACTTGTTTGTGGTCTGTTTGGGATGCGTGTGGTGAATGAAGCAGGTTCCACTTTACTATAAAGACAATCCCGGCCTCGGCTAATGCAGACAGCTGTTCTCTGAGGACTTATGACTGCAGTCGTGTAATAGTTCAGAACTGGAATTTCCTACAATCTACTTAAGGCTTCAATAGGGAACTGGACTCCATATTAACTTAAAGACATCATCTGAATTTTCAGATAATCATCTGACATTATACAGAATTTCTAGCTGCCTAACACACAGTATAACTGCACAACAAATCCTGCTATCCGTTATCACTCAAATGAGGATGGGTTCCCTGTTGAGTCTGGTTTCTCTTAAGGTTTCTTCCTATTGCCATCTCGGGGAGTTTTTCTTTGCCACTGTCACCCTCAGCTTGCTCATCAGGAACAATCTGATTATTTTGATTGATACACATTTTATCACATTCCATATACATTTCTAGAATTTTTCATTGATTGATATCAAAGCTATAGAAATAAAATTGAATTGAACTGATTTGAATTTAGGCAATTTCCCATGGGCAAATAAAAAAAGTTCTGGAATGTGAGGAAAGGTTCCTAAGTAATTTGTCAGGAATTACTTGCGGCACAGTGACTTAATGGTGACTTTAAGTGACAGTGACTCCATGCTTAGAGACCTGGCGTCTCTGTGCATGGGGTTTGCATGTTCTCCCCATGCTTGGTGGGTTTCCTCTGGGTACTCTGGTTTTCTCCCACAGTCAAATGCATATAGATTAGGCTAATTGCCATTTTCAAATTGCCTGTAGTATCTGCCTGTAGCATGTAAGAGTGAGTATGTGCATGTGCTCTATGATGGATCAGCACCTTATTCAGGGTGTACTGTACACCGCCTCGTCATCTCAGTTTCCTGGGATAGGCTTCACAACACTTTATACAGGATAAAGCAGTACAGACGATGAGTGAGTGAGTAAAAGAAATTACATTTGCAAGGAATATGTGAAGAATTTTCCTCTAGACAAGGTTTCTGTGTGGTTGTGATTCAGTAATTTTGCTTAAAACATGTAAAAAAGAAAGATGATAATCAACTAGAAATGCAAAAATACAGTTATTTAAAAAAATTCTCTGATATTGTACAGATCGGACGTTGTTACTCTGCCTCCTGTTATTTTTAGAGAAAAATTAATACATATTAGAATGTTCAAAGCTTTTCATTGGCTTTGATTCCTTCCTAAAAGGGGGACAAGGTCTTAGGGTTTTTTTTTTTTTTTGCTGCGATTGTAAAAACCTGTGCGAGGGTTTATTGTCGATGTGCAATCCTCTAAAGCATGATTTATGACTCTACTTTATAAGTGGCCAAGCCTTGTCCTTTGCAGTACCTATGCTCTGAACTCTATGCTAATTTTCCACAAACTAAAATCCAATGGGCTATGTCAGTGAGGTAAATCATGCAACGGGTTTTTATCTCGCTGTAATCACAATGTGGCAGATGTATAATGGCCTATTCGAATGATAAATTTCATACAGTATCTCAAAGCCATCACATCAAGATTGTCTGTGATTGCTGGTCCAGAGAGCTTGTGAGATTGTAAAGAATTGAAATAATATACTGTACCCCTCATTTGAAAGTGAGAAAGTTGTGACATTTTGCCTTTAGGCAGATCGATTTACCAGTTATCCAGTTATAACTGTGAGTGGGTATATATAGTATATACAGTACTCTTGAATAGTACTCTTGAAATGATACTATTCACTATGACACTAAAAAATAAATAATGAAAAAAGGAAAAAAACAACCCTGAATGCCACTTCGGTTAACACTGTTGCCCTGCACCTCCAGGGTCCGGGTTCGATTCCTGCCTCGGGTCGATGTGCAGTTTGCATGTAAATAAATGGTGTGAATGTGTTTATTATTGTGCACGTGGTGGATTAGTACCCCACCTCGTGCTCGAAGGTTGCTGCGATAGCCTCAGGCCCCCTGCGACCCTGAATACAGGATAAAGTGGTATAGACAATGAGTGAGTAAGTAATTGCCACTTTCAAAACAAATACGTAGAGTATGTTAATACTGCAAAATATTCAGATTGTTTATTTTGTTCTAGTTTTATTTGAAATGTTTTGTCTAAATAATAAGGCATTCAGTTGCAGTTTTTCGAATCACATCCTGATTTTCTGACAATGAAAAAAAAATGCTGAAGAGCATCTATACTCAGCATGTGGTCCAGATGGAGGAAATCATTTAAAATGTTTTCCTGGGAACATAATTAGAGGTGTTTTGGAATACGTCTTTAGTGTGTGTGTGTGTGCGTGTGCGTGTGTGCGTGCATGCATGTGTGTTTAAGCAATGAAATAAAAATTTGAAACTTAAAATAAAAAAATTTGAGATGTTTTATATTTCGATAAATTAGATTGAAATGAATGAAAACAAAATATTTTCACGGGGTGATTATCAATGGATGAGGTCATCTGAAGATATGTTTTATTAAATGTTACCAATTAATTTACCAAATATATTTTCAGTCCTATTTATCAAAAATAATTTAGTTTTTACAGAAATCCACCTTTTTATGATTTCTTGCAATTTCCATAGTATCAGTCCAATTCAAAGTCATGTCTGATATTTCTCTCTGTTATTCCACAATTAATGGTCATAATGAAATATCCACTAAATTTAACATAACACCATTAATAATTATACCCAATTATTAACTTGAGCAAAGAGCATAAAGGATCTACTGTACCTCCCTCCTCTTTTTTTATCCACAATCGAGCTAAATAATAAAACACGTCATTTTTATTCCCCTTTCACCAAGTGTGTTCGAATTGTAGAAATTAACATTTAATAATCCCAATCTCCTAAACTGAAGTTTAAACATTTTAATTAGCAAGCACTTTGCTCACCATACACTTGCAGCAGATGGATGCCCATGTCAGCCAATTTGAGGAACCAGCAATTACCACCTCATTTGCATTCTTATTTCAAACATGTCCTTCCTAAAACCATCTCACTTAAAGAACATTTTATCTTTATAGCGCTGGCTTTAGCATTAGCAGGTGGTCAAGTGTTTATGTATTAATTTTCCCTGAAGGTAAAAAAAAAAAAAAAAACTCTTATCAGAATAATTTCTAGTGAATAAGTAAACACACAACAAATATAATAATAAATTGAAAAACAATTTGGCTATGATATGATAGAAAGGTATCAGAATGCTCAGTGCATTACAGCTAGCTGTTTATGGGGTTTAACTGGAAAAGAGTTCAAGTTTGTTAATCTTGCATCGCTGGGATGTGCTGGACAAAGAGGAGTGATCCATGGAGACATCACCATTCAACCCAGAGAACTTGAAAGACTTGCTGCTAATGTCCAGGTGCTAAACACACAGCACACCAGGTTTTGTTGAGTTATGCGGCATGGGGTCAAGATCTGCCCCAGTGGCACAAGAGGGAACTACATAAAATTAGGCTTAATGTTTTGTGTTTTAAAATTATAGCTGAGCAGTATGCATTCTGTGATCTAATCTCTAAATCTAAATCTTCAAAAAAACACTGAAAAAAATCGTCCTCCCCCTTAGGAAGTTTTAGGTTAAAAGGAACTGTTTTTAACAGCAACAATATCAAATAATAATAATAATAATAATAATAATATGTATATTAATAGTTTTCTGCATAAGTCGCCTTTCTGCTAGTGTGTCCATTCATCCCTTTGACTGTGTATCTCTCCAACATCCTCATTAGTGCAATATCTCAGGAATTAGGGGTTGAATGTTTGTACGACATGGATTTATCATTGCAACCAACAGATGAAAAGATTAATTCTGGAAAAGTCCAACATCTGAGAAGACTAGCCTTGTCAGGGCTTTTGGTCTTGAGTTCTGCTTGTAATTCCTAAAGCTGAATGCCCTAGTAATCCCCCATAAATCTTTTTGTGGTTTCCGGTAGGTCTCACACACTGTTCTCAGATTTGCTATGTTCATTATATGCCAAGCTCACTAAAATATACCACCCAGTTTGCCTGATACATTCCATTGTTATTTCTAAATGAATGAATGGATTACTTAATATATACAGTAAATAAATTATTATTTTAATTACTATTATTATTATTATTATTATTATTATTATTATTATTATATGTTAGTTAATTCTTATGTAATGAAAAATGCTAATATGTCCATTTTTATTAAGCATTTAACATAAAAGGTGGAAAATAGTAGTAATAGTAGTATTATAACTAGTAGGAGTCGTGGAGATTTTCTCCCCATGCTTAGTAGGTTTCCTTCGGATACTCCAGTTTCCACCCACACTACTTAGGCTAATTCTAGTTCACCAAATTGCCCGTAGCATGTGAATGACAATTAGGACTTGAGCTGGCAACCTGACCTCTTTAGGAACTGCCACCAAAATGATGATGAGGACTTATCTCCAGAGTGGGAGAAATTTTAACAAACATTTCACTGCATATTGTACTGTGTAAGACTGTGTACAGTTTGTGACAAATACAATTTGAATTTAAGTATCCATTGCCCAATGTGTAGGATGGCACAGAGTTAATATAGTTAAATATTTTAGGATTTTTAGAGTTAAAATCCTAAAATGGAATTTTGCAGGCAGGTTGTTTTTATATATAATTATTGTATGAATATATCTGAATGTAGCCATAAATATATACTGCAAAAACAAAGCAAGGTCCATGAAGACATGGATAAGCGAGTTTGGTGTGGAAGAATTTACTTACTGACTGAATTAAACCTGATAGAACACCTTTGGGATGAATTAGAGCGGAGACTGTGAGCCAGGCCTTCTCGTCCAACATCAGTGTCTGACCTCACAAATGCGCTTCTGGAAGGATGGTCAAAAGGTCCCATAAACACACTCCTAAACCTTGTGGGGAGTTAAAGCTGTTGTAGCAGCAAAGTAGGCGGGAGCAACATAATCTTAAACCCTATGGATTAAAAACTGGATCTTACTCAAGTCCATATGCATTTAAAGGCAGTCGAGTAAATACTTTTTTGGCTATATATATATATATATATATATATATATATATATATATATATATATATATATATATACACACACACACACACACACACTACCGTTCAAAAGTTTGGGATCACTTTCTAACTCCATGATCGTTCCTGATTTTTATTTATTTCTACATTGTAAAGAAATGCTGAAGGCGTCCAAAAAATGCATTAATCTCTTTTGAACAGTTAATGGTGAGATGTGTCTGCTACTTATGCTCTGTAAAGACTTTATAACGCCTCTAATCTGAGGTGCTGTTAATTGGTCATTTTTCAGGCTGATAACTCTAAATGAACTTCTCGTCTGCGGCAGAGGTAGGTTTTGGTCCTGCTTTCCTGGGATGGCCTTCATGAGAGCCAGTTTCATTATGGTGCTTGACGGGTTTTGCAAATGCACTTGACAATACTGTTCTTGCAAGAGCTATTACAGAAGGGCTGACCTCTGTGTCTTAAAATAACAACTTACTGTTGTTTATGTTGTTGGGACTATGTCAGGGAAGGCAAGAGAGTTGGTTGACATGATACAGAAAAGGAAGGTGGATATACTGTACTGTGTGTCCAGGAGACCATGTGGAAAGGTAGCAAGGCTAGCTCCTGTGCTTGTTTTACTAACCTGTTTTACCAGCACCATGATAAAACACGTTGTTTTACCATGGTGTGGATAGGAAAAGAAATGGAGTAGGAGTTATCCTGAAAGAAGAGTTTGTAAGTAACGTTCTAGAGGTGAAATGAGTATCAGACAGGTTGATGAGTCTGAAGCTGGAAATTGATGGTGTGATGTGCAATGTTGGTAGTGGTTATGCCCCACAGGTAGAATGTGAGTTAGAAGAGAAGGAAAAATTCTGGAGTGAGTTAGATGAAGTAAGGCAGAGCATCCCCAGACTTAAGAGAGTGGTGATTGGTGCAGATTTCAATGGACATGTTGGGGAAGGGAACAGAGGTGATGAAAATGTGATGGGTAGGTTTGGTCTTCAGGACAGGAATGTAGAAGGACAGATGGTGTTGGACTTTGCAAAGAAGATGGAAATGGCAGTAGTAAATACTTTCTTCCAGAAGAGGCAGGAACATATGGTGACATATAAGAGTGGAGGCAGAAGCATTCAGATGGACAACATCGTTGCAATCTGAAGGAGATCAGTCACTGCAAAGTATTGGTAAAGAAAAATGTAACCAGACAACACAGGATGGTAATGTATAAAATAACTACAGCTAAGCTGATCAGAGAGACAGGTAGGAAGTTACTTGGTGCATCATCAGGAAAGGGAAAAGTAGACAAGGAGACTTGAAGGTGAAATGAGGAAGTCAGGGGAAGAGGTTAGCTAGGAAGAAGTGGGACACTGAAAGGAGTGAAGAGAGTAGACATACGTACAGGGAGATGCGGCGTAAGGTGAAGGTAGAGGTGGCAAAAGCCAAACAAAGAGCATATGGAGACTTGTATTCGCTGAAAAAAGTGAAACTGCTGTGTCATTGATACAACTTATGTTTCTCCATTGATCTGATGGAAATTTTATATTTCCTATACGAAACTGATATTTTTACGTTGCTTAAAAGCAAACATCGCAGCCCCTGGTTAAACCTAAATGTAATCCGTTCACCCAAAGGACATTTCTACTTCAAACCGAAAGTTAGCCGTGTCACATGACCTTATGATGTACCATTATTGCGGACTGAATCACGTTCTGCTGGTGGCCATAGTTTTAAAGCAAACTCATGTAATTTCATAAATATATACCTACCCGTTCAGCTGCTCTTATTGTTTTATATTTCTTCATACATTCTTCAAATATTTTCTATATTGTGTATTTTTATCGTACAAGTTATTAATTATTTTTTTACTTTGGTTTTTATATTTTATTTTATTCTTTCCTAGTTTTATTTACCCTATATTTTCATTTTCATATTTATTTCCTATTACTATTCATAGTCTTCTATTTTTGGTCACGAGCAGTTGCCTAAGCATTTCACTGCATATCGTACTGTGTATGACTGTGTATGTGACAAATAAAATTTGAATTTGAATTAAAAATTTTTTTCTATGTTAAATGTATCTTTTCCATGAGCAAATTTATGATTTATGTTAGAAACAACAACTTTGTAGCGTCTCTGTTTGCTAGCTACCTATTGAGTTTTGTGTCCGTGTTTACTAACAAGGGAGGAATTGTCAGAGAGAAGATCAGAGATATAATCTTAATCTTCAAGTTCATGATTTTTGTACTTGCTCAAAAAATCAGAAATAAGCTTGGTGTCAAATGTAATATTGTGAATGGAGGCCACAGGACCTGAGCAAGGCATTCAAATCAAGTTGACTGTGACGCACTAAATTAAAACTTAAGTAGCAGCATAAAACATTTTAGTTTAACTTGTTTACAGGTTAGTGTATGCTGTCTGAATACAGGTTTCAATGTCTGCCATGTTCATTTTATCACGCTTAACAAGCCTAACATAACCAACAATACTATGTTTGTTTTTACATGCCCAGAGCCTAAAGGGGAATGAGGAGACTTTCTCCTGAAATGTCTTATGGTGTATTTAGTGGAAGATGTGGACCAACTAATTAAGCACTGGCAAGCATTTGTTCATGAAGCATTTCAACCTTAGCACTGAGAAATGTTACTGAATGAATAAATTAGCATTGCTCAAAGAACCAGGTGTCAGCTTGGTGGTGCTGGGGTTTGAACATGTGAGCTTCCAATCTGTATACCAACATCCAAAAACCATACAACATCATATTGACAAATACGAGGTCAGTGGCATCATCAGCTGCAGCACAACCTTTACACAGGGCCATTATTTTTTAAATCATAGTCTGTGTTAACTTTAGTTACATACATGCTCCTAAACCTTGTGGAAAGACTTCACAGAAAAGCTGAAGCTGTTAAAGCTGCAAATTGCCAACATCATATTAAACCCTATGGATTTAGAAGTAGATGTTACTCAAGTTCACCTGTGAAGGCAGGTGAGCCAATACTTTTGCCATTATAATGTAATATATAATGTGTGTGTGTATATGTATGTCAGTTGTTTTTGCCTATTTATTGACATAATTAAATTTAACTTGATGCACCATAATCCTAGGTGTTTTTTTTTTTTGTTGTTGCACTTTAAGGGAGCATTAAGTGATTTTAACATGCATACATCATATACTGTTTTGCCAAATAGAGCAATTTGTCTAACAAATGTGCTTTTTTTTATTAGGTTGTTTAGAAAGATAAAGCCTAACTTGAGAGGTGCATGATGGCCCTGTTTGTCCTCAGGGAGGAAGAGGACTGTCTTCAGCCACCACAGGAAATCGGGATTGTGATTTATTGAGTTTCCATCAGTCGCACATGAATGTTCCATGTTGTTTGGCCTCATCTATGCGCTAAACTTGCTATCCTGGTGAGCTCAAACACACTTTTGTGGCCCTGCAGAAAATATTTAGGGAACGTATTCTATATTGACAATAAAATATTACATTTTGGTCACTTTAATTGTCAAACAATTGTCAGATTTTCACATGGTTAGCAAATAGGTTTATACAGTTCTTAAGCTTAAGTTATTAAAAATGCATTGTTTTATTTATTTTATTTTTGTTTTCTGTCTTTTAATTGAAGAAATTATTTAATAGTACAACATGGTATGGTTTTAAGGATGGTAATAAATGTTTTTGGAGGAGAACCTGTTTTTTCATTGTCTTTATTTATACTTATTATATAAATATATTATATTATACTTATCTATACTAACTTCATTTATGAATGTAACTTCTCTACATATATGAACTTCATTGGCTTACAGATAAGTAAATTTTTTACTTCAGAAAAAGACTACATATTGATTTTTACATATAATTCATAAAATTAAGTTTGTACGTAATCATACTTTTAACTTGAGAATAATGAAAAACATTACTACAACAATTTACTTCTATTACTTAAATGTAATTTGTTTTTGTTTTTTTTAAGGTAAAAACTAAAATATAATGGTAAATTTTAGGTTTTTCTAAAGTGATATAACCAAGTTGTTACAAAGTTGAAAAAAACTTTTACTTGCCTAAGGCATTGTAACAACTTTGGTTTTTGATTTGGATGGATGATTTTATAATTAAACTTTAAATAAAATTAACATTTGATTTAAGAGAAAGTAAAAAAAATACTTGTAACAAATTGAAGCATTTTTTTCAGGATGCTAGGCTAGACAGTAAGGAGGGAGAGGGGGATCTGTACAGGTTGGCAAGGCAAAGAGATAGAGATGGGAAGGATGTGCAGCATGTTAGAGTGATTAAAGATAGGGATGGAAATGTACTGACAGATGCCATGAGGGTGATGGCAAGATGGAAGAAGTTCTTTTATAAGTTGATGAATGAGGAAAATGAAAAAGAACGAAGAGTAGAAGACGTGACTGTTGTGGAACAGGAAGTAGCTCAGTAAGAGTGAGGTGAGAAGGGGGTTTAAAAAGAATGGAGAGTGGAAAGGTAGTTGGTCCTGATGACATACCTATAGAGATATGGAAGTGCTTATGAAAGGTTGCAGTAGAGCTTCTGACTACTCTGATTAACAAGATTTTGGAGAGTGAGAGAAGCCCAGAAGAATGGAGGAGAAGTGTAATAGTGCCGATCTTCAAGAAAAAGGGGGATGTGCAGAACTGTGGCAACCAGAGGAATAAAGTTAATGAGCCATACAAGAAGCTGTGGGAAAGAGCAGTGGAAGCTAGGTTAAGGGCAGAGGTGAGCATTTGTGAGCAGCAATATGGTTTCATACCTAGAAAGAGTACATCAGATGCAGTACTTGCTTTGAGGATGCTGATGGAGAAGTACAGAGAAGGTAACAGGAAGTTGCATTGTGTCTTTGTAGATTTAGAGAAAGCATACGACAAGGTGCTGAGAGAGGAGCCGTGTATGTGTATTGTATGAGGGAGTCTGGAGTGGCAGAGAAGTTTGTTAGAGTGGTGCAGCTGAGCTTCCCTGGAAGTGACGATTTTGTTGCATTTATACAATTACCGTCCAGCTTTTCTGCAGTGAAAAAAGCTCCTCTGTGCTGCCCATAGAGCTGGGCTTCAGGAGGATTTAACGCGCCGTGCTGCACGGAAATGTATAACAAGAAAATTGCGTCAAACAATCCACAATAAATACCTGATTCTGAACGAGCTGGTCATGAAGTTGAAGGCGTTCTAGCGCACTTTTATTAAAACCAATATAAATACGAGAGTGAGCATTTATTTTCTGATATACTGTATGTGGGCCTCGTGACATTGGGTTAGGGCTAAGGATAGTTATTTAAAAAATTCCAAATGAAGTTTACTTCTCAACTGAGGACTTTGTCCACTAAAAAAATGTCTAGTTCTTTTTCTTTTTATCTTTAGCACAGGTAAGTTGCTTCTGATGGTTTTATGTTTCTCTGTATGTAGCTTTAAATCAGGAGTGTCTGTGGGGGGCCCTAGCCTGCATAAGCAATGAGTTAATGCATGAGCCTAGCCTAAGCTCCTGTGAGGTCCCTAATCTCCTCCATGAGGTCCCAGTGAGCCGGAGTGCACTTTGAATCTGGCCAAAGGGATCAAAGCAAAAATTGGCAGAGAGCTAAAATTTAACAAAATCCAAGAGGTATCACTGTCAATCATGATTTCCAATCACACATTTTGAAGAAGATTTTGAGCTGGGGTAAAATACTAAGAAATTTTATAAGATAACTCTTAAGTCCTACTGTTTGCTGATGAATAAGAATGTAAAGATTAATGCAGTAGAAATGAACAAACAATTGGTCCCATTTATCATTTATTATGCATTCATTTACATAAAGTGACACCCATAGAAAACTAAAAAAAAAGGAACTCAATGGGAAAGAAAGGCAAGAGCTCAAAATGAACAATGAGCATAAACAGTGAGAGGGAGAAGTGGAAGTTATTTTGACCCAGTATGGCAATAAAAATATTTCTGTTTCTATATTTAAAGTACAAAAGTACAAAATTCCTCTCAGAAATGCCCATATGAACAATTTACAAATTAATAAATAAATGAGGCCTCAGACTTTATGAATAGTGTTTCTGTGTTGTACTTCAGTGTGATATGACTGCAACAAAATGGTTAGAGTAGAATGCAGTGCAACAGGAAATTATAAATTTTTTGCTTTTCAATCTTATATTATATAATATAGCTTTTCAATAAAGTGTCACAGTGCTGTAGTCGTTAAGACTCTGCTCTTAGACATCCAGGGAGGTCGGGAGGCGGGTTTGACTCCCGCCTTGGTTCTGCGTGCGTGGAGTTTGTGCGCTCTCCCCGTGCTTGGTAGGTTTTCTCTGGGTACTCCACTTCACTCCCTCAGTCCAGAGACATGGAGATCAGGTTAATTTTCGTTCCAAAAATTGTCCAGTCTGTGTGTCACCTTGTGCCAAAAGTCCCCTGGAATAGGCTCCAGGCCTGTGCGACCTTTTACAGCATAAGCGGTATAAAAGATAAATGAATGAATCTTTCAATATTTTCAGTACGTATCATCTTGCATATTTTTACCTGTGTGATAAAATTTTTGTCTATAAAAGAATTATGAAATGGGCAGAATCATTGAAATGAGATGCAGTGGTTTTCAGGAAAGAATGTTTTTAGTCAAAATATGATTCCCTATGTTTCTGAAAAGATCAAGTTTCATGAATGCAGTTTAAAGGCTTTTATGAAAGGCTTTGCTTTTAAGTTTTGGTGTGTTTTCTGCATTTCACTAAATAAATGCAAAACATCTTTTACAATTATTCAGGAGTTTATTCATTAATATATTTTGGTGGCCAGTGTGATTGCATTCAGCAATAGAAATAAACATCCCCATACTCTACATTATAATACCCTCAAAAAATATAATAATAAAAATAATAATAATAATAATAATAATAATGCAAGCATCGTGGCATAGGGGTATGGGAAGGCTGGTTTCCTCTCACAGCCCACATATATGCAGACTAGGCTGACTGTCACTTCCAAAATTGGCCATAGTGTGTGAGTGTGTGTGCGCGCTTATGCAGTGCAATGGCTTGACAAGGATGTATACTTGTAAAAGTGGTATAGTTAGTTAGTGAGCGACTAAATGAGTAAGTGGTATAGTGGGCGAGTGAGTGAGTGATAAGATAAAGAAAAAGATATCTTAAACATTTATCTATTTTTTGTGGCTAATTTATTGATTTTATATACTTTTTTTTTTTTTTTTACAAAAATTACTTACCTGAATTCTGGAATCGAAAAAGATTACAACATTCTTCCCCAATATCTCTAACTCTGTTCTTAAAAGAAATCAAGCAGTATGGCAAACCCTAAATCTTTACCAGTTGTCCCTAATATCCTGGAATGACATGTTCTTTGATAACTGTGTCCTTGGATATTTGCATTAATCTTCTTCCAAACATTTCCATCACTCTCCATTAAAACTTTCACTGTAAATTTACCTCCCCAAGGTGTTGCAGCGTTCACTGAGAGTAAGAAAGTGCATTGCTTCGGTAATCAAAATAATGAGAATAAATGAAAGTGAGTTATATTTTGAAAGTTATACGACCTAACAACAAGAAACTATGATAGTGCTCATAAAAGTAGGATTTCAACCTTGAATTACTCTTGTTATTAATTTATTTAAAATAAGGCTGTTACTCTTTAAGACATAAATGAGCAGAAGGCTGTAAATGGAGGAACCAAATGTGGCTTTTTTCAGTGTCTTAAATTTCCAGGAGCAAAACTCTCATCCTTAAACCAGACATTTTGGCCAGAGAAAGGCTTTTTATATAACGCTCCATCTATTATACTTTGTGATCATTGCTTTTATTGCCTTCTTTTATAGAACTGTTCTGAAGATTGTGCCTTCCCTGCTATGATATATTCCAGCACCAATAACAAGAAATTGTTCCATTTTCTGTACAAGATATTACAGATAGTCCACCCATCTGTATAGTCTTATTATATGGGAATAATTTTAACGAAGGTAAAAAAAAAAAAAGTTGTTTTGTCTGATACAGAAGATAGAATGTGCATTTCTGGCAAGTGTGTCACTCTACATGGTTTTCATCTTGTTTTATATTGTTCTTGTATATTCATTTCCTTTTATGTGAATTCATAAATTCATGTCAATCCCGGGACAGTTTCTTCAGTTCGACAGCACTGAAAATAAGTAAATAAATCGACCTTCTTACAAGCCATTTAAAATCTCACCACAGAGGGTATGGGTTTTAATAACTTGTGTTATAGTCCCATAGTTGTAAACAAGACACAGTGGAAATTAAATGCATGGCTAATTTAAACTGGCTCCCGAGTTGATATACAAACTATGTAAAAGCCATTATTCCAAGACATATATATATATATAATGTTAGGTATCATTTCGGATTCATCCACATGTCTCAATTCATCATGGATCATATTATTTGTTTTACTCACTCACCCACTCTTTCCCTTATTCTCTATAGGACTTATCCTGTACAGGGTCATGCGTGGGCATCTAGCATATCCCAGGAGTATCAGGGCACAAGGCCGTGTACACCAATACATTGCAGGGAACATGCATACACACACACACACACACATTTGAAAATGCCAATTAGCTTACCCTGCATGTCTTTGGCCTGTGACGGGAAACCATAGCACCCAGAGAGACCCAAGGCAGGAATCAACCCAAACACCTCCTAGCTTGTCAAGTATGCCTATTGCTGCATTCTATAATGACAGCACTTTCGATTCATCCGGGAACATGCGACAGTTGAGTGGTTTGATGAACAGGGCTCCCGTTATTGAACAGATACCTCCTGCACTATCATGTGCCCTCCTGGAATTTCACGACGGGCAAGCACACACGGGAGAGCAAAGAGTCAATCCCAGGATTAGAAGTCGCTGCATGCTTTATTGATTTTTTTTTTGTATACATTGATGATAACCATTACAGTTACCATCTGGAGGTTTGGTTCTGACATAGAAATTCACAGTCATTAAAAAAAGTCAGTAAATAAAAAAATAAACACTTAATTATCTAATGGTAAATTTGTTTAGCCATCGATCTAGTGATTAGCACTTAGTGATTTTCTTTCTGCATTTAAAATTCATACATACACACTTTATTAATGTTTTGACAGGGGGAAAAATAATAAAAAAAAACTGGAATATATAAAGAAAATTGAATGGGTAAGAAAATGCATGCAACATAAGCACCTGAATATTATACCTTTGTTCTCTACCATGTTTTTTTTTCTCTAGCTAGAGCTATTGGCCTGTCGAAGGAGTTTTCCTCTTTCACCTGGCTTGCAAAATTTGACACAGCGCAACCCACAAAAATATTTTTTTTTCTTTTTTACCTGAATGTTGCTTTCATCACGTTTCTATCAAAGAAGGCAAAACTTTTACACTGCATAGCTTTTAACATTATATACTGTAAGTCATGCACTATAATAAAAGCAAAGTGCGACATCTCACAAAGCAGCAAATTCGTTCCCCCTAGCACAAACAAAAGTAAACTTTTCGTATAAATATCAGGTAAAGTTTCATTGTTATCCTCTGTGACTAAATCAAAATATTCATACTGCACACACACACAAAAAGGAAATATATTTAAGATATTTTGAAGGACTAGATGGCATTATTCCAATCTTTAACTGACCAGATTTTTGTGATCCTGTACCCGCTCTATCATCAGACTCCTGAGGAGCCTGATATCATAATCTGCTGTTGTAACCCACCTACCTAAACGTCACCATGTTGTGTTTGCTGCTTGTTTTTCTGTTCAATACAGTTGCAAACGTTTCTGTAGCATCCCGGTCTGCTTAAAAATGTCTGACTATTACTACTCAGGAAAACGTTTATCCAACCACTGAGCTGCAATTCACTGCATGCTTTCTGTGCTTTTCAAATTATTTTGTGTAAACTTTAAAGTCAAACTGGCTTTAATTGCCATTTTCACCATATGCTGTACTGTACAGTAGGAACAGTACAGTACATACTGTAATCACATGAGACAATGGTTTTCCAGGACATAACACAACACGAAATTACAAAAGACTGGGAATATTTAAAAGGACAATTAAGTTAGTAAACCCTACTGTACACTAAGCACAAGGGTAAGCATCTTTAAATGGTGCAAGACAATATACAAAACAAGTAAATGCACAAGATGATAGGCACGGTTAAGGACAGTACAGAAAAAGGACCTAGAGTACAGTAGTACAGTGCAAAACAAGATATAATAAATGTGATGAGTCTAAACATGACATGGTGCTTCTAATGCAGCGTAATGCAGTCTTTAGTTTAGAGACCACTATTCATGATTTTTTTTTCCCTGTTTTGTCACCTGGAAGTAGATGTCCAGACTCTAGATCTGCCCAAACGATCTTTCTTTCAGTACTTAAATTTAAAAATAGATAAATAAATGGTGGACAAAATACAGTATTGGTAATGCTTTTATTTTATTCTTTATGTTATTCATATAACACAGAAAATGTGTGTGCCAAAGAAGCTACATCTATTCAATTCAATTCAATTTTATTTGTATAGCGGTTTAAACAATTGTCATTTTGCAAAATAGGTTTACACAATCAAAAGAATTATTAAAGTTTGTATGAAATGTGAACGTGTATGAATCAAAATGATGAGATTGTCCCTGATGAGCAAGTCGAGGACGACGGTGACAGTGGCAAGGAAAAACTCCCTGATATGGCAGTAGGAAGAAACCTCAAGAGGAACCAGACTCATCTGGGTGAAAACGGATATCAGGGATTGATCTGCAGTCACACACCCATTCAATTCACACTGTGTGTTAGGAGGCTGGAAGTCCAGTATAAAAGGAGATGTGGTCAGAGAACATCTGAAGTTTATGCAACATGGAAGTGACCATTCTTGCTTTTCTAAAAATTTACTTACTTACTTCATCCATTTTGGAGAGAGGATTTTATATGTGCCACAAAATGGCCATTTTTCAGCATTATACTGTCTCACTTTAAAGGATAATACTTTAAAATGTAAGATTTAAGTATGTATTCATACTAAAATTGGTGTAAGCTTCTAGAACTATATGACCTGTAAAAAATGTTGCTTAAATTTAACCATTCTGTGCAAATTTTTCCCCCAAAAAATGACTAACAACTAAGTTTAAATGCTCCAAATTATGAAAATGAAAAATGTTTTATAAACTTTTCAGGTTTATTGTCTATTCATGTGAAATCTAATCTAATTTGGCCAAGCGGCCATCTAGATTACAATTAAGATCATTGAAAGATTTGAATTTGAAAACTTGAAATTTGAGTCTCTTTTTATTTGATAAAAATATTGCACAAAAATGTGTATGCATATTTACCAAAAAAAAAAAGCATGGTTTGTGAGATAAGAAGCATTATAAAAAATGTGTTATATGATCCTGTCTGAAAATTCACTTTTTAGCCATGTTTTTGGCCGATGGTGTTTTAAACTTATGTGTGAACCAGAATAAGGATAGAGGGTTCAAAGCACTTACATCACTCTGGATGAAGGTGTCTGTCAGATGGTATAAATGTAAAAGTAAATGTAAATCAATGAACAATCCCAGGAGATCAGCAGGAACTGAAATATTCAAACCAGCCCACCTGGAAACTACAACCAATCAATGACATCACACTTTTTTTCCCCTGTTCTGTTGTTTGATTTGTGAAACTTACTATCTTTTTATGCATTGTGCAGCTACAGTAACGCGTGATTGTCCTATTAGATAAATTCACCCCGTTCTCCTTTGGATATCAGTTGATATTTTTTTTTCCATATCAGATAGAGACCAGATATGCTGATTTTCTATCTATGTTTAAAAAAAATTTGCCTCAAGTATACAAAATAGTTTTCCATAAAAAAGTATTAGAGATTATAATAGTAGAGAAATTTCTTAAGCAGAAGTACTACTCGTATGCTTGCTTTTCATCCTCATCTGAATTATGCTGCTCATATGCTTGCTTTTTCATGTAATTGGTTTTTGCCTCAGTGGAGCAACAGAGAGCTTACCGAGGCAGCTCACATTGGCACGGAAGCGTAATAATTATAACACAGTACGGCTTGAGGTGAAACATTCAAAATTATTTGACAGCATTTTATAATCCTCGTTTTATGCTCATTTCAAATGCATGCAAGCACTAAGGGCGCAGAGTAAACAGGTTAAATCAAACAAACAAAGGAAAAAATATGATGTTAGAATTTCTATGCTTGTCTTTTTTTTCTAAATTGTGAGAAAACATAGATTATAAGCATAACAATGAATTTAAATCTGCTTTAATTTGCCCTTGCAGCACAGCCATATGTGAAATAATAAATAAGGTATGATTATTTTTTTGAAGGTGCCGTGTTCCCCTGCCATAAAAGAAATGATTACCTGTGACCTTGTTTTGCAGGGAGGTGACGTATAGGTGATAGGCACCTGCAGACAAGTGAGAAGCCATGTCTTTTCATGTTCTCAGCAGCACTGGGGGACGGCATGAAGCCGGATTGGATCAAAGGCAGTCAAGTGATTGGCAGTTTCCGGAGGGCAGCAATTGATGGAGTTTGCAGTAACCATGTGCCAGCGTGTTATATGCCCTGACAGAGAGCTGAGCAATATAAGCACAAAAGTTCTACTGAGCGATTGTGTGTATGTGCATGTTCACATGTGTGCATATACATGAGGGGTAAGCGGAGTTGGTGTTACCCCCACCCCCCCATAATGAGAACTCATACAGCTGCCCCTGCCTGTCTTGTCCTTGTCTTTAACCTTTTTTCTAATAGATTATCCACCACGAGACAGCGTAGAGCAGCGTGAGAGGTCCACACCTGGACGTTCGCTCGTGTCGAGCCCTCGAGGGTCTGAGTGCGCCACACAGACAGCAGCTCATTTGAGTGTTTGCTCAGCGGACCCTGCTGCTAGCGGACAGCTTGCTGCTATTTTCTCAAAGCGGAGCAGTGTTTAGTATGCAGAGAGCACAATTCATTACAGTTAAGAGGCTCGGGGTGCAACCAGATGGTCGGATAAGCGTGCAGTGCCACCTTTTGGCTGTGTGTTTGCAAACAACAGGATCTGAAAGCAATTTAAAGATAACGAGCAAATAGATGTGTTTCTATGTTGTGTAGAGGGACTTCACACAGTGGCACACTATAATTCATGTATCCCACATACCATAAACAAACACTTTATTTCCCAAAAGCAAAGGACTTGTATTGCTTTAAAATTATTTGCATAAATCATAACTTTTTCTCTACCACAGTTACTGTACATTCTAGTATAGTCATGACACTGAACTGAGCTTTCCTTATATCAGCTAGTAAATTAAATCATTTCATCTTTAAGTAGAGGCAGCTGGTATACAAGTCCTGGGATAAAACAACAATTAGTATTATAAGGTTTTGTGGTTCATCGATCCACATTAAATTATTTGCTGTTTATAAATTGTTTAGACTTGTATAAGAGTACTGTACAACAGCACCCCTAGTGGTGATAGGTAAAACTATACATAATGTTATAAAGAAGCTATCCTGGGGCTGATTTCTATCCCAGACTCTACTTCAGCTGTTAAGGTATTAACACTGTAGATCTGATCGCCATTTGGCATGATATTTTTGCAAAGAACAGCTACTCTGTTACTGTACTTAACTATTTTTCTTTTTCATGTCCATATGTGATACATTCTATTTCTACTTCTACTTTTTGATGAAAAACTTGTACTTTTATTCCCTACATTCGATTAGCACACAATCACACAAAAGTATATTGATTTTCTAACTTAAACATAAACAAAAAGTGTTTACGCTGTGACTTACATCATATTATGACTGAGCCACTGAGTGGGACAGGAACAAAACAATTGTAACAGTCCAAGTTCACAAAAATGACTGGCAGGTCATTATGAAAGTGCATTAATTAGTCCACCAAAGTGATTGACGGTTACCTGCCTACTTGGTCTTGAATGGGTGCACTTATCAGGGGAAAATTTGAAACAATCTAGCAATCATACTTACCATAGGGGTTGTGAACTCTTATGCATTTGGTTTGTGTTTCATACCAATAACAATGACGTTTCTGTGTCCTTTAACCATATTGAATTATACTGGACCATATGATATCCGGAAAAAGCTTGTATGGAGAAGAAAAGGTGAGCTCTACCATCAGTCTTCTCAGCCAAGGTAGTGGGCTCAATCACAATTTAGTCTAAGTACACTACTGTAAATGAAGAAGAGTGCAAAACACGATAGTAACTTCTCCCAACCGTCCAAAAACAGTTTGGTGATGATAAATGCCTTTTCTTTTGCTTTAAATAAGTGGGCAACAAAACATTGAACTGTTGGGTCCATGGCCAGGAAACTCCCCAGACCGTAATCCCATGGAGAACATGTGATCAATCCTCAATAAGCGGGTGGACAAACAAAAACCCACAAATTCTGACAAACTCCAAGCATTTATTATGCAAGAATGTGGTGTCATCAGTCAGGATGTAGCCCAGAAGTTGATTGACAGCATGCCAGAGCAAATTGCAGAGGTCTTGAAAATATTTGCATAAACTTTATGTACTTGTCAATAAAAGCCTTTGACACTCATGAAATGCTTGTAATTATATTTCAGTACACCATAGTAACATCTGACAAAAAATACCCAAAAACACTGAAACAGCAGACTTTGTAAAACTTAATGTTTGTGTCATTCTCAAAACTTTTGGCCACAGCTGCACTTCTGGCACCACTGCTTAAACATAACTAACATCATCAACAGTGACTGAAATGGCACAATAGAAACTAATCTTGTAATACCTTGATTGTTCTTATTATGCCATTAATTAGATTATTTCATGATATATTGTTCAGCTCAACTGCGGGAAACAGTATTTTATCATTGTTTAGATCACATAGCATTATCATGAAATAATTATATAAGTAAATAAGACCATGGTTGCAGAAATAGTGTGTTTGAAATGTGGCCAAGGACATATGTGAGACCTTAACTAGAGTTATCAATCATTCATTCTGCATACCACTTAATCTGAGTTGGGTCACTGGAGCCTGGAACCTATCCAAGGGACTCAGGGTAGGCAGGGCTGCCAACCTATCACATGGCACAGGTGCACACACATCTACAGTACTCTTCCAGTCATATGGTATACTACTAGGCAATGCAATAGACTGTAATACTAGGCAATCTGGACCCAGTAATTAACTTATAGTGCATAGACTGTGGGGAGAGTCCAGGTACTTCACAAAATCCATAAAGCACAGGGAGAACATGCACACTCATCACACACAGACTGCAGGTGAGATTCGATCCCTTAACCCAGGAAGTGTGAGGCAACAGTGCTGAAAAACTAAACCACTGTATTCCTTGAGTAATCATTCTCCTCCCAAAAGCTATAAATTACTTATTAGACATCAACTCAGCCTCAGTCTTGAACAATGTTCAGGGAAGCACTGGTAACAAAAATCAAAGAGCCTTTCCAGGGATGAGAATGTGCAACTTGCTACACTGGCAGCAATCTCAAACAATTCCACTCTAGATTTTCACCTCAAACACAGACATTCCCATGTCCAACACCATTAAAATGACTTATGGTGTTCATGTGTTTTTATTTATTTATTCCTTTATTTATTTTATTCTCATACCATTACCAAAGGGCAAAATGGTGGTGTAGTGGTTAGCACTGTGCCATTGCACATCCAGGGGTGAGGGTTCCATTCCTGCCTCAGTTTTATATGCATGGAATTTGGATGTTCTCCATTCCCAAATTTCCCATAGTGTACGAATGAGTGTTTGAGAGTGCGTGTGCTTGTGTGCCATCTGATGCATGCCCATATTCTCCTGGAATATGCTCCTGGCCTAGCACTTAAGGAAAATAATGTATGAAAAGAGACTAGGGCCACCATAATATTTAGTGATTTGCATATTTAACTACATGATTAGCATGTGATCAGTGGTGTAAAAGATTTCATTTATAAAGAGAACATGGGTTGTTTAAACCTTTTTACATCAACATTGTTGGGAATATAGGGGATATAAGTAGCATTTCTAAGGATGCTAAGAATTTCCAATGATTTCTCACACCTTCTATACCGCTTTATCCTGTGTTCAGGGTCACGGGGCCTGGAGCCTATCCCAGGAGGCTTAGGGCACGTACACCCTGGACAAGGTGCCAATCCATCGCAGTCTAATGGTTTTCAATAATGTATATTCTCATGGTTGTGCAATATTGCTATGACTGAAATTCATGCTGAACTCGTGTGATCATGTACTTGTGCCTAAAGCTATGTTAAGTAACAAACATCTTAGTTGATTTTCTGTTTTGACTTTGGTTACTACGCTATGATAATGATACCAGTGGGAAATATGCTAACTAAAACTTCTAAAATGCAAATTCAATTTCCACATTCACATTTTGAAATAATGCTCAGCATATACTTAACTGAACTTGCCAAACTTAATATTTATGCCTTGCTAATGTGGTTTTTGAGTTCTCCTAATATTTTGTGATTCCACTTTTTTCTCTTGTATTGAAGTTTGCTAATCAGCCATTTTTGTTTTCTTTTATGTTTTTTGGATCGCGTTTTTGATCTGTTTGCCAATCTTTTCAATAAAACTGCATTTGCATCTATCTCTACTTTTTGCTCACGACAAATAAACACATTTAATATGTTTCAGGGTGACAATTTGATAGGCCTGCTTAATATAATAGGCAGTTTGGATACCCTGCTGTTGGCCTACACATCTATCGGTTCTACATGTAATGGTGTAAATACAGGAATTTGTATGGGACAGGCTGACGTGACAGGAATCTGTCAACTTCAGCCATGCATTTAATACAATAATACCACATTTTCTACAATAACACTGTCCCAGATGTCTGTCTCTGCATCTGCTTGTGGATCACTTATTCCCTGATGGACAGCAAACAGGATGTGAGAGTTTGGGAAAGCACCTGCTCTGTGCTCCCATTTTCTGCAAAAATGACACAACTTTCAATACAACTAGTTTGCATACAAAGTAAAACATTAAAATAGGAAGTATAAAAGCAAACTGTGTAAGATGTACTTCCTAAAGAATTGTAAAGTTTATAAGCATTTATAACACTGTGGTTCTCAAGCATTTTATGGACGCTGTCCTCACATCAACCATAAATGTCAGCTTCGGGTCAATAACCACACAAAAAACCTTGAACCTATAGCATATCATCCTGACTGTAAGAATGTTAAAGATTATTGGTTGTGACCCGCTCGACTTCAAGAGATCTATAACATCAGTTCTAGAAAAGGCAGCAGTTAAGATTACACAAACCCACTCAGTGGCCTAAGGCCTTTTTAATCAGGGATGAGGATAAAAAAGTACCAATAGACAGAAATATGTTCAGCTCCCAAAATGTCCATAAAAAGTCAATGACTATATAAGTTGCACTGCATCTGTATCTGTATGTGTTTAACCCTCCAAATATCCATATTTAGATCTCTGTTTAGTTTTAGAGAGTGTGCAAAATATTCTGGCAGATTTACTTGGTTCCCCTCAAAAAAGAAGGAATGCGATCAATGAGATCTAATCAAATGGGAGAGAAAGAAATCAAAAAGAGAAAGGCTAATAAAGGGAATGTTCATCATGGCTATAACTTAAATGAAAGCAGGAAATAACTTGTCTGATGGACTTTCACAACATTAAATCTAACTGCGAACTGTTTAAATGTGAGATGCTCTCTCTCTCTCTCTCTCTCAGATCGTCTACACACACACACACACTAGGGGTTTTACTGTAAGCAATGAAAAATTTATAGTAGTAAATGTGTACTCAGATGAATAACTAAGGAACAAGTGGTATATATTTTAATATAATCAAATGTATATGTACTGCATATACTGTACTAATGCAATATAAATTATAATGTATTTTATTCATCTCAGTTATAGTTGCTAACTTTTTAAAATAAAGAAAGAAAGAAACCACATAAACACATTAACAATTACAAGAAAATTTATGAAAATAAAAACTGTAACAGTGAGACAAAAATTTTGTATGATAGTAATTACTTATTTGTCTTATGTTGTGTATGTCTTAAATTTGTTACCTCACCTGTAACTTCCACTGTACCTAAGCTCAAAAAATGTAAGTCGTATATGACCAACAAATCCATATTTATGCTGTACTACAATAATCCTAATTTTTTTGTTCTGTACAGTATATGCAAATGAAATGTGTAGTCTTAGGTAAATCCTTAAATGAATTTCCATCTTAGTTAATAGTGAAGCTTTTCTTTCATTTTTCCCTGCATTTGTTAAAGTAAAACACATGAACTTATCACATCCTAACTAAAGCAGTATGTTTAAAATACACTTTATCCATTTTTATTAAAATATATTCCAGATGGCACTTTATTCATTAATTACTATTAGATTTTTCTACTGTATTCAACTAAGTAGAGACTTTTTTCCGTTTGGAATTATTATTTTTATAGACTTATTTCCAATCTTGTCTGAATAAGAGTGGTAAATTATCCTTTATAAGATACCATATTCCAAAGATGCCATATTGGGACCTACTGTATATTGGGCTTCGATCCAAGATCCTCCCCATTTTTGCCTGTCAACTTTCTACACTGTTGTCAACATGCACACCAGGTGTCATATATGTCATATACTTTATCACCCAAAGTTTTCTGTTTATTTGAACTAAATTAGTATGTTGGTAATAATTTAGGAAAATAATTGTTGAAGAAAAAGCCTTTATTCATTATACTACAGTATATGAGGGGTGTTAAAGTCTAACTGAGACTTGTGATGGAATTTCTTATGAATAAGCGCATTAAACTAATTAACATTTACAAAAGTCTTGTAAAGCCTAATCCTTAAAAATCGACAAATAACTTGTTAGAAACTGCATCTATCTTTGGGAACTGTACACACAATCATTTAACAACATCACTTAACAGCATGTTACAGAAACTTTGTTCTGTTTTGTTGTCTGGGAGTTACTGTATTGCCACATGCCCCTGAGCTCAGTCCAAGCCATTTCCTCATGTCATGTTTCTGTCATTAAAGGAGTTCCTGGGAGGCCAGAGTTTCAAAAGTGACGCAGGCAGTTCAAACATGGCTCCGGCATACTCCGAAAACTTTCTACCTTGAAAGGATAAGTGGATTAGTGTAGTAGAGAATTATAAAGGGAGTTTCGACTCTCATAACTGTGTTATTTTGCACAATCAAAAATCCCAGTTTGTCAGTAAGCCTCTTATATTTCATGTTAAAGCGAGTTATCATTATTAATTATTATGTTTCATTTTTATTGTGATGCAAACCTTGGACAACATTGTAAATGTCTATATTCGTCCCAGTAGAGTAGGCCTGTGGTGGTGGTTACATGGAATTCCTTCCAAATATAAAAACAACCTACACTTTTGGAGTTGATGTATAAAAATGTCATTACAGTGCTTGTATTCTTTAAGCGTCTCAAGGAAATATAACCTACTGTTGCCAGATGCTCAAGTCTTGAGAGGTAAATGTGAAGCAGCTAGATAAACTCACTTTTTTCCCAAGCAAATGTCAGATCCAAAAGTCTCCACTGCCACATCGGAGTCTAAGACAGGAGGGAAAATCTCATTAAAATGTTCCTCTCATGCTGAGTGAAGAAAAGCAATGATTCTTCGGAATTCAAGAGTAAATAAGAAAAGGGAGGAGGCTGAGGTGGGCAGAAAAGCATGGCCTGCTGGATATTGGTGTCACTCCGTCAAATTAGGGGCAATGCTGTGAATTTGAATAGGCCCATTTGGGGTTGATTGCACATGTAATGTTATTTTGGCCCTGCATAATTTCTTTTAGTCCAAGCATAAGGTGTGCAGACAGTTTTGGGTCAAAACATGCTGCTGAGGCAATTTTCAGGTTCAAACACAAATTGGTACACAGGGGCACTGTTGTTCCTGATGCATACTAATAGAGCGAAAGATGTTAAGGTAGAGTAAGAGCTCCTGGCATTCAAAATGCGAGGTAAACTGCTATGGGGATTTTTTTTTTTTTCTGCAAGATAAGTTGGGTCCCCACTTTTACAATGCTGTTAAGTACAGAAAGTGAATTTCATATCCAGAGACTAGCCATAACCTTTAGTCTAATACAAATCCTGCTAAAGGCTGAGAGCCCTGTGTAACCTCCCAAGCCAAATAGCACTCTACTAGCATTCAATCTGGGAAGAATAACAGTGTTGTGTAAGATCCAATGATGTAATAGGTTTCTAGAAAAATCATTGAAGGCAGTGAAATAAAAAAAGTAACGTACAAAAAAAAAAGGAAAAATGAATATGTGAAACCAGAAAAGGAGTCCTTTATTTTCCAACACTGGCCTAAAATACATACCCAGTTTATTAATATAATTATAGTTCTTTGGCGTGTCACATCGAACCATATTATGAATACATTTTGTTTATTTGTAGAAAGTACAAAGAGGTAGAGACTGCTTAGAATGTTTAACGAAAGCAAAAGTTTTGGCAGTTTGTTGGTCTGAAGCATTCATGCAATGGTCTTAGAGAAGCGATCATTGCAGCACAACAATCTAGAAAGGGTTGTAAAACCATTTCCAAGAAAATGTCAGTTCAACATTCTACAGTGAGAAAAATTATTTACAAGTGGAAAGCATTCAAGACACTTGCCAATCTTCCCAGCAGTGCAGGTTCCAGCACATTCACCCACAGGTCAGAACTCACTAAGCATGTTAAATGTTAAAATCCATGATCATGCAATTGGAAAAAGACTGAACAAGTATGACTTGTTTAAAAGTGTTGCCAGGAGAAAGCTCTTCTGTTTAAAATTAACATGGAAGTACAACTGACGGCCGACTAACTGCATCTGAACAAACTACAAGGCTTCATTGACTTATAGACAGATAAATCCAAAGAAAAAAAGTTTGGCCTTAATGACCAATACTATTAAGGAAAAACCAAACAGCATTTCAGCAAAAACACATCATACCCACTAGAGGGGTGATGTTTTGGGTTTGTTTTTACAGTCACAGGACCTGGCCACCTTGCAATAAATAAGTCAACAATGAACTCCTCTGTGAGGCCATCTGTTCAACAGCTAAAGCTTGGTCAAAACTAGGTCATACAACAGGACAATGATTTAAAGTACACCAGTAAATCAGAATGGCTAAAAGACCTTAAACTTGACCTAGTCCAGACTGATAAAGTCAAGCAGAAAATACCTACTTCAAGTTATTGCTGCCAAAGGTGCATCTACAAGCTATTGGACATATTTTTTCCCATCTTTTCACTTATCATATTCTCTGTAACATACAGCTTTCATCATAACTAGCCCATCACTAATTTGGGACACTTTTACTGAAATGACCTTACAGTATAGATACTGTAGATAGATAGATAGATAGATAGATAGATAGATAGATAGATAGATGAAAAAAAAACAGTTTACAATTAAGGTGCATTAAAGAGGTAGAAAATGCTATCAAATAATATGAATATGACAATACTTCTTCGATGTACATGTGCATGATGATTGTACAGTATATACAGGTGGGAATAAAACTGTACATAAGGTGCACAAGTAGTAATAGAGAGAATGAACCAGGAAGTATATAACCAGAAAATACTAATAAGTGCGAGGATGCATTGAATAAAGGATGTGACCATAGTGTATTGAAGACAAAATGTATATGAGCCTATTTAAAGTGATGTCAGAGAAGGAGCTCCCTCTGGAGCAGTGGAGCTGAAGCATTCTCTTACTGAAGGTGCACCGCTGTTTAGCCAGTAGGTTGTAGAGGGGATTTGAGGTGTTACCTTTCAAAAGCTACACTTGATGCTGCGTGAAAACGCTATGGGAACATCTTTTTGTGTTGTCGGTTGTGAAGCATGAGTGTGTCAAACACACCAAATCTTTGGCTTATATAACCTTGGTCGTTGACATTATTTGATGAAGTGCACCTGCAGGTTATAAATAGGGGTGAACCGGAAAACATTTCTTAGATCTTTTTGTCTTCAGGACTGCATTGTGTTTGTGTGTGATATGTGCAAGCGAATTTAAAAGTTTTAACTCACCGATATGGTGGAGTTTGTTAGGAGATCCGTACCTCCGCTCTTTTGGAGCGCGATCTTCACACCGTTGTTTCAAGTGCTTCGCGCGTGGCTCGCATTCTTTAGAGAAAAACCGTGAACCACGGCATATTCCTGTGGTTAAGCAGTGCAATCTGGCAGACGTGCGCGAGGCGGAATTTCCTCTTTCTCTCACGCTCTTGCCGGATCAGAAAGTTTTCCGTCCACTTCTCAAGCGCGCCTCTGCGCTTATTGTTAATGGACAGGAGAGACCTACTCTCGCTTCCACAGGTAAGGAGGAGTCACTGCAGGTAAGTAATGCATGTGATTGAGCGATTGCATATCGTCTGGCCGCAGAAGCAGGATTTAAAAAAAAAAAAAAAATTTAGACGACAGACGTTTCTGGCAGCGGATCAGGCGGGTTTTACAGGCTCACCATGCTGACCTGCTGAAAGACTTGAGCACTGGCAGGGCTCTTCATGATAGGGCATTCCTGGAACTATGCCGAGCCAGAGACCTGTCTCTTCGTGCAACAAATCAGACGACTCGTGTTATCGGCCGTTTTATGGCTGTGATGGTTTCCGCAGAGAGGCACCTGAGGCTAATTTTCAGGGGCATCAAGGATAAGGAGCGTGCATTCCTCCTTTATGCCCCCATCTTGCCTTCCGGCCTGTTTGGCAATGCTGTTAACTCCAGCACCACTAGATTTCGGGAGGCGAAATTATATGGACAAGCCTTCGGGAAATACTTTCCCTGGCGTGTTTAAGATTCGGGACCTGACTCTCGCGAGACGTGAAGCAAAGAAGGATAGTGTTATGAGCCGGGCACTACCTTGTAAGACTGGGGTGCGCCGCGCCGCGCTTAGCAATCTGCCTCAAAAATGTCGGACCTACGTACTGTCTTCTTCACAAAAAAGATGTACCGAGGCACATTCGCCCAGGACCGTGGGGGTGGCTTCCCCCGAGGAGGGGCGCGTAGAATTCCTTTCAAGGATAAAGTGTTCTCCCTGGCACCCGCAGGAGGTCGGTGTTCATGCTTTGCCACCACTGGTGTTTCGGGCAACACTGGTTTCCATAAATAGTTAGTTCTTCTGACTTTTCCTGCCATATTCCAGGATGGCAAACATCTTACATCAACCCTGTCTAACCGAGCCACTGAGACTTTTGCCCCTTTTGGAGAAATTGGTAGCGTGGAAGCTACTGCCAAGTATATCTCCATGGGTACTAAGCACTGTAGTGAGAGGCTACAGGATCCAGTTCTCACATCGCCCTCCGCGTTTCAACTGCGTGGTCTCCACTTTCGTCAAACCGGAAAGGGCGCATCTGCTGACAGACGTTGCTGGAAAAAGGGGCCATAGAACATGTTCCTCTACCAGACAGAGAGTCAGGCTACTACAGTTGGTATTTCTTGGTTTCCAAGAGAAACGGGGGGCGGCGTCCAATTTTAGATCTTCGCGGGCTCAACCGCTATCCAAAAATGACAGGTTCAAAAAGCTTGACTGTCAAAGTGATTGTTTTTCAAATCCAACCAGGGGATTGGTTTGTGACAATCGATCTAAAGGACACATATTTTCACATGGAAAAATTGCCACAACACAGGAAGTTCCTGAGGTTCGCTTTCAGGGGCGAAGCTTACCAGTATGGTGTACTTCCATTTGGTCTAGCTCTCTCACCCCGCACATACACAAAAAGCATGGATGCAGTTCTGGCTCCTTTACGACTCGAGGGCATCTGTATATTGAATTACATAGACGACTGGCTGATTCCGGCTCAGTCTCAGGAGCTAGCGCTTCAACATCCTTAGGATTGAGACTCGCCCAAGGGAGCTGGAGAGGCCATCTTCTTGCGTGGCACATTAACTGCTTCGAAATGATGGCTTTATTTCGGCCCTAAAACACTTCCTCCAGCAATTGAGAGGCTATTATGTCCTAGCTGGTGGACAACAATATGGTAGTCTCATACATAATTGCCAGGGCAAACTGTGCTCGCGCCGCTTAAACAAGCTAGCCCACCAGGTTTTGCTTTGGGCACAGGACAAATTCCTGTCCCTCAGGGCGATTCACATTCCAGGGCATGTGAAGGTGGGAGCAGACTTTCTGTCCAGACAGGATGTGACAAATGGGGAATGGAAACCTCACCCCGAAGTAATCAGTCAAATTTGGAAGAGATTTTATGTAGCAGAGATGGACCTCTTTGCCTTGCAAAAAACAGCACAATGTCCCCTCTGCTACTCTCTGACTCCTCCTGTTTACGTATTCGTGGAGCTAAATGGTTAAAGCCGTCCATTAGAGTGACGGTCCCCTCTTGGGACTTAGCGATTGTGCTCGAAGGTCTGATTAACACCCCTTGCAAACCACTAGAGTCAGCGCCTGTCGTCATCTGACCTTTAAGATGGTTTTTCTTATGGTTACTTCTTTGGAGAGATGCTATAGCCCTAGCCTACCAGGTGCGTTTTATATTTTGGATGCTCATGCTACTCCAGGCTCACAGGTCCTCGAGTCAGTCTCCCAGATCTAGGTCTGAGACGTCCTTGGCTATTGTGCGCACATGCAACACAACCCTGGGGGTCCAGACACTTGCAGTGCGGCGGCGTTGGTATTTTCGTTCCCATAGTGTTTTCACGCAGCATCGAGTGTAGCTTTTGAAAGGGAACATCTCGGGTTACTTTGCTGTACCCCTGTTCCCTGAAAAAGCGGCAATAAGATGCTGCACTCCAATTCCGCACTGCTTGCGTGACTAGACGTCCTTTCAGACAAAATTGATCTGAGGAATGTTTCCGGTTCACTCCTATTTATAACCTGCAGGTGCACTTTATCAGATGATGTCACCTGACCAAAGTTATATAAGCCAAAGCCTGATTCTAATGCTGCTGCCCCAGCCAATGGAAGCAAAGAATATTGCACTTGCCACAAAAGACCTTTTAAGGGACCTGAATTGCCTCAAGAAGTACAGTCTGCTCTGTTCTTTTCTGTAGACAACATCTGTGTTGGATTTCCAGTTCAATCTCTTGTCAATGTGAACTCCAAGGTATCTACAGTATAGTTCTCCAATACTTCCACCTCCTCACCCAGAATGTGGATTGTGCTCGGCTAAGAGACCACCATCTTTTTGTTCTTAGTCACATTCAAGAACAGATTGTTCATCTCACTCCAATTCACAAAGCTGTCCACTGGGCCTCTGTACTTTGTTTCCTGACCATCATTAACACCCCACAACCGCAGATTCATCAGAGAATTTTTGCAAGTGACAGTAGAGTGTTCTGTGCCCTGCAGTGCTCCGGTACTGCTGATCACTTTTTCTGACATACATCCCCGCAACCTCACAAACTGTGGTTTGTCTGTCAGGTAATTGGATGTGTTGACATTCATCTTCTCAAGCTCCTCTTGTAGCAGTGCAGGGTGAATTGTGTTAAAGGCACTGGATAAATCAAAGAACATGATTCTCACAGTTATTCTGCCCACTTTATCCAGGTGAGAAAAATTTTGCTATAGAAGGAAAATGATTCCATCTTCCAGAACCAACCTGGGGGCAGTGGGCGAAATGCAGAAGGTCTAGGAAGGTGCTAACCTGAGGTCTCAGATGAGCCAGCGCCATCCTCTTCAAAACCTTCATTAGGGATGTAAGGGCAACTGGTTTGTAGTTATTTAGGGTGGATGGATATTACTAATTCGAGAGGGGAAAAATGAATGATGTCTTCCACAACATGGGAAGCTTCTCCTAAATCAGGCTAAGGTTAAACAGGTGATGTAAATTCCTACATAGGGATGTAGTCTTTGTGGGGGAGGGAGAGAGTGATGTGTGTGTGGCTGGAGGAGGAAACAGAGGGGGCAGTTGGGGATCCTGTACTAAACCTGTTGAAGAAAAGGTTTAGCTTATTGGCTCTGCTCAGATCTCCCTCAGTCTGTAAATGTTTCATCTTAGAACCGGTAATACTCCTCATACCAGTCTACATGTCTCTCACATTTTTTTTTAACTTAGAGTTTATTTCCCAGCTTCGTTCTGTATGCATCTTTGCACTTCCTCAGTTTCATTTTCAGTTCTTTCCGCAGGTCTTTGTCCCTATCTCTGAAGGATCTCTTCTTTCTGTTTGATAGCTCCTTTAAGATTGCTGGTAATCCAGGGCTTGTTATTACATAAACACCTCACTGTTCTGGTAGGGACAATCTTGTCCACACAGAAGTTGATATATTGTGTCATGCAGTCTGTCGTGAAGTCAATGTCATCTCCATTGGGCTTGCATAGTGCATTCCAGTCTGTAGCTTCAAAGCAGCCCTGCAGAGTCTTATTAGCATCCTGTGTCCACCTTCGCACATTCCTTTTTGTCACAGGTTGCTGCTGAATGATGGGTATGTAGGTGGTGGTGGTGAGAAGAACCAGTTTGAGATCTGATCCTCCAAGAGAGGGGAGGGCACTTGCCATATATGCATTCTTTACAATTTTATATAATAAATCCAAAGTTTTATTTTTCTCTGGTGTACAGTTTAAAAACTTATAAGAAGTGCTAGAGGTACTGCTAAAGAAAGTGAAGTGTGGTTGAAGTCTGCTAAGATGGCTATGAAAGCATTGGAATGTTCTGTTTGTAGTCTAGCAATGATGGAGTGAATGACATCACACAAAACATTGGCAGCTGCAGTTGGTGGAATGTAAACAGCGACAGTAATGACAGACATAAACCCTCACAGCAAATAATACGGACGCAAACTCAAAGCTAACAGTTCAATATCTGGGCTACAGGCCCTTTCTTTAATGGTAATACGACTGGGGTTATACCATCTGTTGGTAATAAACACTGCAATCCCCCCTCCTTTTTTCTTACTGCTCAGCCTGCACTGTTTGTTGGCCCATACTGTCCGAAAGCCGGTGATGGTGGAGTTTAAGTCCAGTATTAGTTCATGCAGCCATGTCTAGGTAAGGCACTACATTCATGATATTCTTGCTATGTCTTGGTCAGCACACGAGGTCGCTGGGGAACAAAATGGATGAGATCGAAGTTTCCCATAATGATAGAAGGGAGAAAAGGATTGTAGTTTCTCCTCTTTGCTTTGTGCTTTGCTCCGGCTCTGCATCCTTGACGTCAGGCAGTGTGAGTCTGGACAGGGCAATCAGCTGATCATGTTGGTAAACAGTAGTTTCATGACTACCTCCTATCTCAACTGCGCGCCTCGTTACTCCTATTTTATTTCAGCTCGTCATTCAAAAAACAAACAAAAAAAAACCTCTGGATAAATCGCGCCATCTGGATGGAGCGAATTTGATTGTGGTTGGATGAGAAGTACACACATACCATTCCGACACCCTATTGGTTGTGTAAGGGCCATATTTCATTCTTGTAATTTGTTGTTGTGTTTATTTCATTTCAATTTATTAGTTAAGCATTAAGCATTGTCTGTTAGTTTAAGCATTAAGCAGTAAGTCCATTAAGTGTATTAGTTAAAGCATTTAGTATTATACTCGTAAGTTGTATTGTGACATCATTTCATAAGTTGTTCTGTGACATCATCCCACAGTGATGTAGCTGTATGTCTATCACGCATGTTAGTTGTTCAGTTGCTGTTAAGACACGGAAGGATACAGAAAGGTTTGGAGTACACAAGCTTTTGACCATGATATGGTGAGCCACGTGATATCGTGAGACTGTAAGCTAAAAGATACAGTAAAATAAGTTGTTGTAACTGTAATCTACTGAAGCTACAGAACACAGCAAACGACTTGTCGTGAGTACAGTGGATTCATGCAAGAAACTGTAACAACCGTTGTACTTTGATGTTGAAAATAAAACAAGAGACAAAGAAATCAACGAACGTCTGGAGTCGTCAGTGACACTGTGTAACAAAAAGACACGCGTCAGACCTTGTGAATAACATGCACGAACAGGTTGGTACGCAATCCATCGCACCTGCACATGACGTCACATCACACACTCCAGCAAGGACGTTTGAATAAAATAGCATTTTCGGTTGATAAGGTTGTGATCATTGTGATGAAAGATGTGCATAATAGAGACTCAAGAATCAAGCGAAATGTCAAAACCAAGCACCAGCAAGGACGGTAACAGCACCAGGAAGGTAACAGGAATGATATATATAAAATTATTTTTTATTATCATAAAATTATATATATACAGTGGTGTGAAAAACTATTTGCCCCCTTCCTGATTTCTTATTCTTTTGCATGTTTGTCACACTTAAATGTTTCTGATCATCAAACACATTTAACTATTAGTCAAAGATAACACAAGTAAACACAAAATGCAGTTTTTAAATAATGGTTTTTATTAATTAGGGAGATAAAAAATCCAAACTTACATGGCCCTGTGTGAAAAAGTAATTGCCCCCTGAACCTAATAACTGATTGGGCCACCCTTAGCAGCAATAACTGCAATCAAGTGTTTGCGATAACTTGCAACGAGTCTTTTACAGAGCTCTGGAGGAATTTTGGCCCACTCATCTTTGCAGAATTGTTGTAATTCAGCTTTATTTGAGAGTTTTCTAGCATGAACCGCCTTTTTAAGGTCATGCCACAACATCTCAATAGGATTCAGGTCAGGACTTTGACTAGGCCACTCCAAAGTCTTCATTTTGTTTGTCTTCAGCCATTCAGAGGTGGATTTGCTGGTGTGTTTTGGGTCATTGTCCTGCTGCAGCACCCAAGATCGCTTCAGCTTGAGTTGACGAACAGATGGCCGGACATTCTCCTTCAGGATTTTTTGGTAGACAGTAGAATTCATGGTTCCATCTATCACAGCAAGCCTTCCAGGTTCTGAAGCAGCAAAACAACCCCAGACCATCACACTACCACCCCCATATTTTACTGTTGGTATGGTGTTCTTTTTCTGAAATGCTGTGTTACTTTTACACCAGATGTAACGAGACACGCACCTTCCAAAAAGTTCAACTTTTGTCTCGTCGGTCCACAAGGTATTTTCCCAAAAGTCTTGGCAATCATTGAGATGTTTTTTAGCAAAATTGAGACGAGCCTTGATGTTCTTTTTGCTTAAAAGTGGTTTGCGCCTTGGAAATCTGCCATGCAGGCCGTTTTTGCCCAGTCTCTTTCTTTTGGTGGAGTCGTGAACACTGACCTTAATTGAGGCAAGTGAGGCCTGCAGTTCTTTAGATGTTGTCCTGGGGTCTTTTGTGGCCTCTCGGATGAGTTGTCTCTGCGCTCTTGGGGTAATTTTGGTCGGCCGGCCACTCCTGGGAAGGTTTACCACTGTTCCATGTTTTTGCCATTTGTGGATAATGGCTCTCACTGTGGTTCACTGGAGTCCCAAGGCTTTGGAAATGGCTTTATAACCTTTACCAGCCTGATAGATCTTAATTACTTTTGTTCTCATTTTTTTCTGAATTTCTTTGGATCTTGGCATAATGTCTAGCTTTTGAGGTGCTTTTGGTCTACTTCTCTGTGTCAGGTAGCTCCTATTTAAGTGATTTTTTGATTGAAACAGGTGTGGCAGTAATCAGGCCTGGGGGTGACTACAGAAATTGAACTTTTAACTGTGATAAACCACAGTTAAGTTATTTTTTAACCAGGGGGGGGGGGCAATTACTTTTTCACACAGGGCCATGTAGATTTGGAGGTTTTTTTCTCCCTTAATAACATAATCTTCATTTAAAAACTGCATTTTGTGTTCAATTATGTTATCTTTGACTAATAGTTAACGGTTTTTGATGAGCAGAAACATTTAAGTGTGACAAACATGCAAAAGAATAAGAAATCAGGAAGGGGGCAAATAGTTTTTCACACCACTGTATATATATTTTTATTATTATTATTTTTTAATTTGATTAATCACTTGGATTAATCATTCATACTGATGTTTATTGTAGACAACCATACAAGGGTAATTGTTAATAAGCCTGCCGTGGGTACACTATTTTTCTTGTATGTTGCCCTCACAGATTCCTGCAGCTAAGCTTGGATGTACATTTACATTCCAATAAAGGTTACCGATGACATGCCTCTGAAGTTTGACTTTTTGCACCATTAAAATACTTATAGGCAACTAGTTATCATATCTTCTTCTCCATAAAACATGTTAATGCTCAGTAGTACACATATATGGTTCTTTAATGTATTTGCATTGTACTAAAATGCATTCTTTTTCAATTGCCATATACAGTATCCCAAATCACTATGGACGTTAAAAAATACAACAAAAAAACAACACATTTTTTTTTTTTTATGAGGTGTTAGTGCATTATAAAGGCCCGTGGCACAGCCTAAGCTTTTATCCTTAATGCTTTTTTTACCCTTTACTTTTATACTTTAAGTAGTCTTGAAACCAGTACTTTTAAACTAACTGAACTACTTAAAGTAACTGAGTAATTTTTCTCTGAGTCAATTTTTAATGAGCTACTTTTAACTTTTACTTGAGTAGATTTGTATAAGGGTAACTTTAATTGTACTTCAGTAAAAGTTCAGTAAAGTAACAGTACTTTTACTCAAGTACAAAATTTTATTATCCTTTTCACCTCTGATTAAAAGGAGGGGGGAATAAAAAAGGTAAGAAAATTATATATATTTGCCCAGGGTGCTATTCACTCTAGAACCGCCACTGCATACACTACATATGTATTCTTCTCAAGAAATATTCTTATCAATGTGTCAAAGAGATTTATGGCATGTTTGTACCTTTGGACATTCTTTCTCACATAATATATTTATTTTTATCTGGAAACAAATAAATGATACAATCAAATCAAATTATACCAACTTAGAATACTAATAATTTTCTGTCAAAAAACATCGTCTTAGTGTAAAAATGTCACATTTCCCATACATAAAGATGCTGACTTGCTAAGCTTACAGCACATGCCATCCCTCTTCTAACACCGAATAAATAGATGCATCCATAAGCAAACTACATAATGAGTGAAACCAAGCATACAAGAAATGCAATACTGAGTATGCATCAGTAATTCACAGCTGACCTATGCATGTATTCACAGGTCAGTGAAGTACTACAGCTCATCAATCATGCACACTCCTCCTGCCCTTTTATTCCACGCTTTGATTCAGTGACATATAAAAACCCTTTACATTCATCCTAAACCTGTCACCTTGACATTGCTTTTTCACTAGAAGCACACTGTGCTTTTTACTCAGTGCAAAGCCAATGAGGCATTATGTGCTTCTTTTACAGCTGCTATCTCCACTATCAAACTCAATTCTCTAAAAAAAAAGTTTCTCTTCATAGATAGTCACCACCAGTTTGTGCCGCAATTAAAAAAAGAGAAAAAAGTAATAATCTTACCAGTGAAGACTGTTCCTTGTATATATGGCCTCTAACTACTGATTTCTCGATTTCTCGACCAGCTGAGATAAAACCTCATATGCTCCGATGTGTCTGTTCTATCTTGAGCATCTTTTATTCAGCATGGACAGCAGCCCTTGCTGCAGATATGACAGAAATCGCAAGCCCCATCTCTCTTCAATTGAACGTGCTTACCAAAGCATAACCTCCATTAAAAATAACAAGATTGGAATAGCAAAAGAGTAGAACATGCTGTTGAGAGAAAGCAAAACAAAACCAGAAGCAGTTTCTGCTTGAGGGCCAAACTGATTTCGCTGTACATGAGTACACACATAAAGGAGATAAGCACAAACAAAACTAGGTATGAAATTGCTCTTATGTGACTAGCATAAACATTGCATACTACTGCAGCTAAGATATTATACATTTTAATACACAGAAATGGCTTTTTTTGTTCAGCAATAGTATTTGCTACAATTTAGCCTGGTAAAGCCATAGGGGACTTCAATAATTTATTTCTTATTAAGTTAATACTGATTACAGTGTCTTATAATATGCATGTACAAAGAAAGTTTTATATATATATATATATATATATATATATATATATATATATATATATATATGAACTAATTTGATGACCCTGCAGCAACTAAATTTGGAGCGCTAATTCTTTAAGTCTTAGTGTACAGTAATAAGAAATACTAAACCATCCAAACTCCCAAAGGAAGCAAAACAATATAAAACAGAAAAACAGGCCAAATAAGCCCTGGAGCAAGGCAACATCACGGGGCAAGTTCAATATTTGAAATGAGGCCTGGGTCTTAGCCAGGGCAGATACTTGTGAAAGGCATCCGTATCTAATCAGCAGAAGCTGATTGTGTTGGAAGTCCAGTGAGGTGAAGTAGCAAGGTCTGTTTAGGCTGTCTCCTAAGCCAAAAAATGGATAAAAGGTAAAGAGACAACCCTTCAAAGAGGAAGACAAACAGACGGGACTCTGATCATAAATTCAAGTGTATTTCTATAGTTCTTTTTTTTTTTTTTTTTACAATAGACATTGTCACCAAGCCGCCTACCAGAAATGTAAATTTAGGGTTGGGTAGGGTAGAATAGGATAGGATAGGATAGGATTGGACAGGACGATTTGTCTGTTTATCTGTAAAGAAAAAGTCAGAGGCAGTGATGGCAGGGGAAAATGACCTGGGATGACATAAGGAAGAAACCTTGAGAGGGGCCAGGCTCTGTATAATTTATGCTGTATAGCATCACTGTAAATAAATCCATTTTATAACTGTGGGCTAAAAGGTCAAAAGGTGCAATTGTATAAGAAGGAAATGTATTTAAGTTAATATAAAGGCCACTTTATTGAGGTTAACAACTGTTTACTGCTAACAACCTGGGAACAAAACAGTTTATAGCCATCCCAATTATCAAACTTTTAAAGAAATTGCAGTCATGAGCTATCATAGCAGCTTATATCAAATGCCTCCCAAAGCCAACTTTTCTAAGTCAATTAATCCTCAGTAGTCACAATTATCTTAAGCAGTTCTATAAGTGATGAGAGTTCCAACCAGAAGTATTACATCACTGTGTTACATGAAAGTTAAAGAGGGGATCACCTGCATGAACTGCAGAAAGCAGCAAGAGATTATATATCTATATATAGATATATATCCATATCTATATATCTATCATACTATACTGTATATAGAAGTCAGTCAACACTTTATATTCCTGTCTGAGCTACTACCAACCTAAGTTCACACTTGGTTATTGGGTTTATCTGTCTGCTTTTAGGCTCAACAAAACCTTGAAGGAATACTTTCAAGATAAAAATAGAAAACAGTTTGCTATGTGTTTTTATGCAACCTTTTCATTTAATTGAGGCTGTGCATTGAGACTTTACATCAGCATCACCTCTAGGCTACTAAAAGGACCTGTAAATTGATGGCCAAACACTCTGCCAGAGTTGCACTGTACAGAGACATCCCCAGAGACCACCCAAAGTGAATAAAGGCCTGGGGAGGTGATGAGGGTGGTGGTATTGGGTCATCAGAAACCAACATCACTTGTAGAGACAATGTGGACTAGTTGCTTAAAAGACTAGGATGGTTAAATATATTTTCATTATCTCAAATATTGCCGACAGATGATCCCAGGCTCTATCAACAGTTTCTGCAATGCAGCATGTTTTTTAGGAACCGTGCAGAGGATCATATACAGGCACAGTTTTTTTAACATCATATTTTATATTCATTTATTAAATGTAATATTAGTTATAGTAGTATACAGTTATATTGAATACTAGTTAAGTATACTCATGGACTTAAGTGTATCTTACAAAAATTCATTCCTGTTAAATAAATATCAAAGCTTGATTATTTTATGAAACTCTGCGTGTACATCAGCACAACTACAATCAGAAAACTCTGACAAAATTGACAATAATGTAGAGTCAACACTGGCCACGATAAAGCCTATCACAGCCCTGCATGTCCAGCAAGTCCAGTTGCAGCCAAACGTCATTCCGAAGACTTATTGTGTGTAACCATGGAATACCAGCAGAAATGGTGGCAGTGTTTTCTGTTTGATTTCTCAAATGACATTATCGAATTAGTCTGTCTTGTCTTGGCGTTGTCACTCTTGGCATCCAGGACTAGGTTGATCAACAGTGGAACCAGTTGTTCATCTGTTCCATAGCCTGGAAATGGTATTTCTGGCAACTCCAAACCACCTGGCGACGTCTGCTCATGTTGCATCAAGCTGAACCAGTCTGATGGCCCTCTCTCTGCTAGCATTGTCTAAATAGGGCATGATAGTGCAAAGACAAAATCAGAATGTTTTCATTACTTAAGATACTGAGACATCTGGACATAATTAAATGGTAAATTTTGTGCTTGTGCACAGCACCCATTGAGAAGATGTAAGTTGGGTTATCAATGAAAAAGTACGGCTGTAATTTTGTAATTTCTGAAATTTTACCTTTTTCAATGTAACAAAACAAACAAAATTATGAATAAAACATTTTGTATAATTTTTATATTACAACATTTCATTTGTCCATGAGCATGTTTTAGCCATCATCTGTGTCGTAGCACTGGGTACAAATAACTTCATTTAAGATAGCCTCTAAAAACATTTACTCCCTCTCTATACCGCTAATCCCATACAGCCTCGGTGAACGCCTGGAGATTATCCCAGGGGACTAGGGGCTCAAGGCAGGATACACCCCATATGGGGTGCCAATCCATCACAGGGCATCAAAGCACACACACTCATTCACACTCTAGGGCCAATTTTGAAATGTCAGTTAGCCTACTCTGCATGTCTTTAAAGTTTGGGAAGAAACTGGTGTACACAGAGGAAATCGACCCAGCACAGGGAAAACATGCAAACTCCACACACACACACACACACACACAGATCTGAAGGTGAGACTTGAACCCTCAACCCTGGAAGTGGATCTATGATTCTGAAATATGATTAACTTTTAAATTTTAAGGAGATTTATTTGAAACAAACAAAAACACATGGTTTTCTAAGCAATATACTGTATTTCATTTTTATGAATAAGCAATAATGTTTAAATAAAAAAAAAAATCTGTGACTTAGCATTTAAAATCCTCTTTATCTCCGAACATTATTTAATGACAAAAATAATAATAATAAAAAAAAAACAAAGACACAAATAATAAAAAAGATAAAAATTCAGTTTTCAAATTAGAGAATGTCCCCCAAATTCCAAAAGATATTTCAATTTTAATTTAATAATAAAAAAAATGGGGCAGGTGGGTGAGGGGGATAGTGGTGGCTCAGGCAGCTAAGGCTCTAGGTTGTTGATTTGGGGATTTGGGGAATCTGAGGATCAAGATTGGGGTTCACCCCTGCTATTGCTATTGGAAGAGTTGCATCAGGAAGGGCCTCCAACATAAAATCTGTGCCAAGTTGTGTGTGGATTGTGTGTGAACGAGTCTGCTGTGGTGACCCCTTGATGGAAGCAGCCAAAAGAGAGTTAGTTCAATAAAATATGCATCCCATCCATGGCTATGTATTTAAACATTTTTGGTTTGCATATTGTACTAAGCAATATAAATAAGAAAGAGTCTTGGAGAGAGGGTTGCCAATCAACCACAATCATTGAAAATACAGTTAAACTTTTGTTCCGGAAGCATACTTGTATATCAAAGTGAATTTCCCCATAAGAAATAATTGAAAGTCTAATAATTCGTTCCACAAGCCAAAAATATTTTTATCAATATAATGAATACAAAATGTAAGAGAAAAGAATCTTAGAAAAGAATCCCAACAGAGCAGTGTTTTCATAAGTGTGTGTGTGTGTATTTTTAAAAAGGAACCTCTCTAATGACACTTGCTTTTGCTTTATGTCCATGCACATACACATGGCCACAATGTTATAGTAAACAGTACACATGCGCAAATTGACTATATGAGTGACACACGCACATAGAGCTTGCAGGATTGTGGGGCCGACAATTACCCACAATCCTGCAAGAGAGAAGGACCAATCATCTTGCAAAATGCTCGTAGACCAAGTTACTAACTGTATTAGGCCAAAGATTTAGGACAATTCCCAGTTCAGTCTAAATAGTTGCTTTTTGAAGTCATGTTTTTATGTAAGAGAAAAAGAAGTTTTATCATTTAGAAGTGTTTGCCAAATGTTTGACAGGTATTTTTTTTAAACCAATGTAACCTGTAAACTGTTGTGAGAAACACAAGGTACAGTGTAACAGTGTAAATGATGTGTTTGAATATAAAGTCACTTGGTTGTACATAATGTGTCCAATGTGGCATCATATACTGTAGAGTGTGCCTTACATTGCAATTTAATGTGATCAGCCCAACAAGCATTACTATATTATATTACAATTTATTCTCTATCGTATGAGGCTAATGCTTACAAATGCTACTATATTCCTTCACTCTTTATCCAGCTTATATGTTAGTTAACACTAAAGGCACCATGCCAGTGTGACCTACTTATAACTCAGTTCAGCGGTCATTTGACCGCCTATTGTTTTGAATGGGAAGCTGTTGCTGACACACAATGATCGCTAGATGGCGCTTTCACCCAAAGCAAATAGTTTAGCTCCAAGATCAACTTGCACTTGGACAATGCGCCATTCATTCCCACGTTAATAATCAGCGGTATTTTTTTTATATTCAACAGAGAAAACCTACTACAGAGTCTCTAAAGAGACAAAGAAATAGAAAAAAAACAGCAGAAGAAAAAAACAAGTCATGTTTTGCATTATAACACAAAGTTTTTGGCATGACTTTTTCCTGCCATTTTTTCTCCTCCTTTGTCCATCTAGGGGCTTCGTACTATAACAAAAAGGAACGCACTACTTAATTTTATATCGTATGAAGAAAATTTATTAGTTTGTTCATTCTATTTGAAGCTTCTGAACGTCTCGGATGGAGCAGGAGCAGCGATTTAGTTCTGAACTCGATTCTGTGAAATTATCGCTAAAACAAAATTAAATTTGAATAAATCAGATCTACCACAGCAGATAATAAACGATGCTATGTCATACCCGAAGCAAACACCACGATTATGCCTCGTTTCGTTCAGCTGTTTAGTGTCACTATGTCATAACCAGTGAAACAACGTGGACTCATCGCTGTGCTTGTTGTAACTGAAAAAACGTTGCAACTGCTTCAAAGTCTTTCCACTCCGTGACCGTTGAAATCTGCGTACTTCTTGTACTGTTTTAAAAATTCTAAATATAAACAAACAAAATACACCTTTTTTTCAGAGGTAAACGGAAAAGTGAAGTTGTTTAACGTCACTATGCAGATGTTAAGCCTTTATTTATTTGTCACATATGCATTACAGCACAGTGAAATTCTTTCTTCACATATTCCAGTGTAACTGGGGTCAGAGCGCAGGGTGAGCCATGATACAGCGCCCCTGGAGCAGTTAGGGTTAAGGGCCCTGCTCAAGCGCCCAACAGTGGCAACCTGGTGGAGCTGGGAATCGATCTTTCGACCAGTAACTCAGTGCCTTAGCCCTCAGAGCCACCACTGCTCCATGTTACACTCAGTGTAGTTACCGAAATCTTTGGTTTAGTTATCATTGAGTGGCCACTTCCACATTTCCCTTTTCCGCTTTTATTACATGATTCTTATGTGAGCATAAACAGTGAAACATTCCGCAGGTTTATAATACACCACGGCCAAGTGAACCACGTTCCCGCCAATTAGGCACGTGGTCTGTTGCCTAGCAACACCTGTCTTGTGTATCTTCTATCTGCTGACAGAGAGGTGCTCAGGTCAAACCAGGACTTGATGAACTATTTAATTAATAGGATGGCCATGCAAAAGGCATTTTTCTATATGTAATAAAATAATTTTCTTTTGTTTTTAGGTAAAAGGTATTTACAATATTATTATATTCACTGTATTCTTTGGTCCTATTTATAAAATAATCGTATCTGTTAATAAGCGGCACAGTGGTGTAGTGGTTAGCACTTGCACCTTCAGGGTCCAGATTCGATTCCCATCTCTGTTTGCATGGAGTTTGCATGTTTTCCCCATGCTTGGTGGGTTTTCTCCAGATACTCTGGTTCCCTCCCACAGTCCAAAGATATGCAGGTTGGGCTAATTGGCGTTCCCAAATTGCCTGTAGTACATGAATGGGTGTATATGTGTGTGTGTCCTGCGATGGGTTGGCACCCTGTCCAGGGTGTACCCTGCCTCATGCCCTGGGCTTCCTAGTGTGGGCCCCGGGTCTCCACGACCCTGAATACAGGATAAGGCGGTATAGAAGACCTTGCACTCATCTACTACATGTATGTGCCCATGTAAATTCCATCTCATTTATCCTTCAAGATAAGCTTTGTCCTCTGAAAAAAATTGTATAGCTCATTTATAGTAAAAATAGATTAACTTATTTTACAGGTTGCATAAAGGTATGTTGGTGAAAAACCTAAGAATGTGGTAACTGTATCAACTGTATCAATTCGTAGACATAAATGTGTTTAATTTGTAAAATGCTTAGTTAAGTTTACAGCTTTCTATATATTTTGCAACTTTTTGGTTAATGTGTAAATGTATGATAGTAAATAAAATACAGTTGTTGGTTTTTTTTTTACGACTGGTCCATTAGTACAGGGCACACACTCTAATAATTCTTTGGACTACAAATAACCAAGATATAATTTATTCTGCTCTTTAGCACTTATCCTTAGAATAAGCTTGTAGCATGATTTGACATTGAGAAACAATATATTTGGAGTGACTTCAACCTGAGCAACTTATTAGCATTTACAACAGTGATGCCTGAAACCCATGACCCTATTCATCACTGTTATGAAGCCATGCTATTGTAGGAGCTTTGTGGCTTTTGAAAGGCTTCAGTAAAAGAGCGTCAGCTGGTTATGGAACTTTAATTGGCTGGCTGTCTGTGTTGAGAAAGAACCACTGTCTCATGAATAAATGGCAGACAAGTAAACATGGTCTCCGAGGCCAGAACCTGTTGGAGACATTGTTTCTGCCCTATCTGGTCCCATCTTCATTGTCCTCCTGCAAGGCTGTTGAACTGATATTCAAATATGTTTACTCTTTGTTCACTGAAAGCAAATGCTGCACAGCTGTGATTTAATCACACCAGCAGTGTAATTAGTCTTACTATTCTCCACTCCTAGCTGTGCTTGTCAGGTGCAATGTTGCATCTCCAGCCCTTCAGAGAGAACGGCTTTTTTTAAAGCTTACTCAGTGCCAAGTGTAAATATTCAAAACTCAAAATTCTCCATTATCCCAAAAACCATAAATGAGTCAAAAATAGCTTCAATCTGTCTAAAATGAACTGTATGCACATGCTATTTTTTTAACAATATAATAATATTATGCAATGGAAAAGCAATGTCAAAGTATTTAAAGATTTCAGGGAGGGGTGTTCACTGAATTTGTTAGCACTTAATCAATGAGTCTTCCCGAAAATATCTACCCTTATGCAATTTTGACAATATTTCATGAGTCACAGGGATGTGGCATCTACATTTCCTGAAGATTATTTATAGTGACATTGTTACAGTATATCGACTTAATTGGTCAAAAGTGTCACCTTTTAAAGTACAGCCCTGTTACACAAATAGTAGACTGAGTGTAAAAACAATGTATTTAAAAAAAGGAAGCTGCCAACGCCGGCCCCTTCAACAAGGCGGTTAATCCTTTCTGCTCCAAAAACACACTATCATGGCTGATGCTTCACTCTGATGCCAGGTTTTAAGAAATTTCGAAATATGAAAAGATAATCCTCTTTATTGTAATGTACTCTCATTGGCCACTTCATTAGCTACACCTGTTCAACTGCTTGTTAACACAAATACCTAATCAGTCAATCACACTGCAGCAACTCAATGCATTAAAGCATACAGTCATGGACAAGACAATCTGTTAAAGTTCAAACCGAGCATCATCAAGGGAAAGAAGGATCATTTTAAGTGACTTTGAACGTGGCATGGTTGTTGGTGCCAGACGGGCTGGTTTGAGTTTTTCTGCTGATCTGCAGGGATTTTACAGCAAACCCACATCTAGGGTTTACAGAGAATGATCTGAAAAAGAGCAAATACCCAGTAAGTGTCAGTTCTCTGGGCAAAAATGTTTTTGATGCCAGAGTACAGAGGAGAATGTCCAGACTGGTTTAAGCTGATAGAAAAGAAACAGTAACTCAAATAACATTTCGTTGCAACCAAGGTATGCCAAAGAGTATATCTGAATGCACAACTTTGGACAATGGACAATAGAACATTGGAAAAATGTTGCCTTGTCTTGAATTCTGCTGCAAGATTCAGGTAGTATTGTAAGAATTTAGCATAAACAACATGAAGCATAGGACTATCCTGCCTTGTGTCAATGCTGGTGATGGTGTAATGGTGTGGGGTGATTTATTTGACATACTTTGGGCCCCTTAGTACTAGTTGAGCATTGTTTAAATACCCCAGCCCATCTGAGAACTGTTGCTGACAATTTACATTGTAGAGTGTACAGTGAAACATGTCATGACACAAAGATAAAATCATTTAAACATTTTTTTACATTTTGGCCCCATTGAAAACTTAGTGGGCACTTGGAATTTTGGGCCGCTGAGAAACCATAGGCAGTTAGAATTGGCCAAACTTCTTACCGCTCTCTTTGCCGCACAATCCTGATAGCACATGTACCTTCGAGAGACGTTCAAGACAAATAGGGACTTGATAAAGTTTCTCATGGATGAAGGCATACAAAGCAGAAGACTAAAGATTTCAAGCAAGGTACAGTGATGAGACTCCTTATTCTCAGTAAAACAGTTGAATTGTGTAAACATTTTGAAGAAAGTCATATTTCCATAAATAAACATAAAGCAAGTGGAACCGCTGACCTTTAAAAATCAGTGGATACCTTGTCACCAAATTTTGTTGTTCCAAAATTCATAGCATTATTTAAAAAATATAAATATAAAGAACATAAAAACCTTGTAATGTCAAAATATAACGAACAGTACAAAAGAAATGGAGGGGGGTCAGGTCTCCTAATGTCATTGCAAACCTTGCCACTTCTGTAGTTTAAAGTTTGTCAGACTTAGGCCACCTACTAACAAGCAGTCTGCCTTGCCTGTTGAGAAGCAATGCCCCATTACAGCAACACAGTACAGGAACTTGGCTGGGAGGTTTTTTTTGCCACATCCCCTGTACAGTCCTAACTGGCAAGCGATTTCCATTAAGTTGGAAATGAGGGCCATTAAAAGAGTTCCTGGAAAGCCAGACTTTCAGTTGTGATAAGGCTGAATAATCATAAGATTTACTCTTTTAATTTTGTTCTGTTACTCTGTATAGTCAAAAGTGGCTCTTTAACTTTGAACTTAAAGTTTTAATAATTTGAACTTAATAACTTTTGGCATAAAGAAGTAGCTTAAATAGGATTTATCTCCTTTAGGGTTAAACAGTAAGTTAGTTGGCAGGCAAGGTATCCACTGAGGGGGTGGATAAGGCAAGTAACCTGTTCCTTGTAAAATTTAATGTGCAAACAATTTTATACAATGATTTTTTTTTCTAATCATCTTTTTCCTTGTAGTTCAGATTAGACAAAATCAAAATTCATATTCGCTACTGAGTAAAAGAAAATGAATAAAAATGAAAAATAATAAAATACTGCAATGAGGAAGATAAAAGTTGCACCCAGGAATGCACTGCACTGATTGATTGATGGATGGGAGAACAAACTCGCTAAATTCACAAGAACAAAATGCCATCAAATTCTTATGAAGCAAGGCTTCAAACGTCATTCATGACGTTAGTTAACAATACAAGCTTCGATACGCACTTCACTAAATAGTTCCTGGATTTTCCGACACACGCGTCGAAGCATCAGCACAGTACATCCCATCACTAGCACTCCTACCAGTATTAGGGGTGTGGTTGCCAATTGTTTTGGAAAGAGAGAATTTATACTGTGTCTAGTTCTTTCTGCCATATACTACCATTTCCATACAGTTTAAAATAGAACCATTCTCTTGCTGTACAGCCCTAGACTGGGATGTAACACCATAATTAAGCGACCACTTTGATTTTCAAGCACAAGAAATGCAACAGCTTTATTATGCAAAGGTGTTCCTTCAATTAAAAACAACTAGTTTGAGACTTATATCCGCTTTAAACTACACTAGAATCCCCCCTCCCACCCCTGCTTTTCGCCTCTGGTTCTTACCGACATTAACATATCTCTGAGCAATATTGTCATTCCCATGTTCTTCAAGTCCACCACCATCATCCTTGTGCCGAAAAAGTCTTCAGTGTCCTGTCTCAATGACTACCGTCCTGTTACACTCACACCCATCATCATGAAGTGCTTAGAGCGGCTCGTCATGAGACACATCAAGACCCTGCTGCCCCCCTCACTGGAAAAAGTTACAGAAGCATTTGGCCACACACAGCCAGACTATGCCACAGCTTCTTTCCACAAGCCATGCATCTTCTCAACAAAAAGGGACTGAACTGATATATGCACACACACACACACACACGCACACAAGCACTCAGATAACCTCTAATCACCTCAATAATGCTGGAACTGAACTGATAAACACAGAGGCACAAACACACCGATCAACAACCATCTTACATTTTATATATACCAACCAAACAAAAAACTCTTTTCTAACTCTGCTGTTATTTACAGTACAAGGAAATGTTTACTGTTTCTCATTCCACTACCTCAACTCATTACCACAGAGTATTAAAACGTATTATGTTGTTGTGTTGTCGTTTTTGTTTCCCCATTTGCACGTGCACTTTATGTTGTCTTTTTCTGTATAGGACTTATCTGTATAGAATACTTTCTGTTAATTTGTTAATCTGTTTTCTCAGCTAGTCACATAATTAGGTTCTTAGTTAGTTAGATAGTTACTTTTTTTTGTTAATTTATTTTGTAAATTTATGTTGTATGTAGCACCTTGGTCCTGGAGGACGGTTGTTTCGTTCCATCGTGTAATGAACCGTATATGGTTGAAATGTCAATAAATGTAGGGCTGTGAGATATGGATAAAAGAAAGCTATCATGATTGTCTTGAACAAGATTGCAATTTTGATTTTAATCATGATTTTGACACACACAGGCATGTTTTATAGTGTGAATATAAAACATTTTTCCAAAGGAAAACAAATAAATGTATCAAAGACTTGTAACATGTCTCTAAAACAGACATAAGGCAAAAAAAAAAATATCACCTAGTGAAGGTATAACAAAATGTCTCCAGAACAGACCTATGGCAAAAAGTAAAATGTGTGTGTGTTAGGGCTGTAGCTGACTTTAAGTATCCAAAAAACGAAGGCACACTGTTATGCGCTAAAATGCCTCCCTGCCACGGATAAATTATGTATTTTTTTCATACACAACATGTATATTTTTATATGGCTCATTTTATAATAAAAATCATTTCGTGTAATTTTTCATAATAACATTATTTATTGAGTGAAAACATTTTTGTATTACATGCCAAACTCTGCAAAATAAATGTGCCACAAAATAAATATTATATGAGAATTTGTATTACGTGTCTTAATTTTCTATTGATTAATTTTGTATCAATTTGTCACGTACCTAGGGTTAATTATAATAGTAATAATATATTTGATAATAATAAAATTTTTTGATTAATATGAATATATTTGATAGAGATTATATGGGGTTATTTAAAAGTTTCAAAATGTACAGTTTAGGAATAACATATAAGACTTTACTGACAATTTCTCTTGTTTTATGCTCCTTTCCATTTTGCAGCCCCGCTACAGAACGCTCCCTCATATCAATACACAGCTAACTGTTTGCGTCTTCTTTCGCTTCGTGGGTGATGCTTCTTCTTTGTCTTTTTCTTTGTTTATTGGTGTTTACTTGTATCCAGAAGCGCACTGTGTCACGGCAAACGAAAAATTGCACAAAAACATAAAGCGAGCTTTTAAAATTAATTAAAAGAAGCTTTGAGGCAGAAGCTTTTGCCTTGATCATTTTCACTCGAGGAATCGTTTTAGCCCTAGTGTGTCTCCTGTTCTCGCTGTGTTTAGGCGCGCTGCGTTGTGATTGGTTCGAATAGCATATCGCGGGAAAAGTCGGGAGCGCGCAAAAAATCGTGCTGTATGGCGATTTAGAAATCGCGCATATTCACATCGCGGTTTCGATATGATTTCAATTAAACGCACAGCCAACTTAACTTTAACTTTAAAATAAAAGCCAACTTAACTACTTATAGTTATTATATTTACATATCAGTTTTAGTCTTATCCATTCCATTGCCATCTAGCTTGTTGCCTAGCCATAGCCATAGTTTTCATATTGCTGTTAGTATTTCATGTTTGTTTCAATATTTTTAACTTCATCATTAAATGTCAGTCAGCACTTGCACCCTACTTCGGCTCCCTACATACCGCTGTGTAGTGTGATCACATCTTGTGTATTCCAAGGTGTCTATACAGTATGCACCACTTCAATACCCTGGTGAGGGTCCTCCCTCTCCACTTTCTCCTCCTCCATGGATCCACTAATACCTTCTGACTAAGCTTTAAAGTACAGTTTTACAGATATATCCTCAATATCCATTGTCCCAAAATCCAGCATCCTGAACAAGCCATTCACCTCAGAGTTATCGCTCCCTTGCTGGTTGTGGTCTACCATGTCCGAAACTTAAGTCATTTTGCACTGAGATTTGCAGTAGTCCACACTTATGGTAATAGCTTGTTGTCCATGTACACTACAAAGAATGAAGCATAACATACAGTAGGTAGTCGCAGAAATGATTTATTGTTAAAATTTAAATTTTCCCGGAGTACAAATAGTATATATTTTCCTGTTATTTTTGTGCTGGCCAAACTCAAGGTATATTCATCATGAACTGACTTATTCATCATGAACTGCCATCCAATGTATTAACCATATCCTGTACTCAGGATGACAGTCAGGCACTGCTTTCCTGACATATGCTTCTATTTTACCAACAGGTCCTGATATGTCTTGGTATGGACATACAGTAGTTATTTTGTGCTGGACTAGTGTTATGGAAGGTAATGCGCATCTTTGGAGAAGAGATGCAACCCATATCATAAGTTTCTAATAGAAATGCTTGACACTTTTCTCTAAAAACACTTTTTGCCATGTACTGTTGAGACTTAAGGGGTCTGGGTCAAGATCCACTGGTGGATTGTTACTTATTTTTTGCTAACTATCTGGTAATTTAGTGGGGAAGATCTGGGGAAAGCACTCTCGCCTCAGGGCATGACTCCACAGGACCTCTAAGGTATACTGTGGTACCTGGTATGAGGATATTGGCAGTGGATGCTTTGGGTGCTGTGAGTTCAGGGGTGGGGCCTCAGTGGATTGGATTTCTTTGTCCGGTACATCCCAAGGATTGGATTGGGATGTGGGGAGGTTGAAGACCAGATGAGTAGTCTTGGGTGTTTGCCTACTGGGTTACATGCACGACAGGCTGCAGTGCACTTGAAAGCCTTCTGTCATGGCCAGCAATGCCTTTTTTTCGGCTGCATTGGCTTTTTTATAGAATCAGATCAAACGATTTGGCCTTTAGTCTTCATGGACATTGATGAGTCCTGGGTACCCATGATCTAAAGACTCTTTCCGATGCAAGGTTGCTCACATTTAGTAAAAAATAACATATCCCAGCCCCAAGCCCATTCCACATATGCGTGCACATAAGTAATTGTGACCTGATTAGCTGGTTACAAGTGTGAATAAAAAAATAACATTTGTCCGCTGTAGAAGTCATTGTCAAAGAGTACATCAACCCTTCTTTTGTCCTGAGACTTTTTTAGCTCGACACTGATACAAAAAAAACTCATATTGCACATTTATAGGTAACAGTATTATGAACTTGAAAATGTGTGGCATAAAAAAGCAGCAAATGTCCTAACAAAATAAATAAAAGTTTTCCATAATTTGCTTTGGATGAATTTGCTGTAATATAACCCCTTTAACTGATTAATAGGAAGCAATAATATACTGTAGAAAGTTTGGTTTTACCATTTGATAGGCTTAGCCATGTCACATTAAAATGATTCCTGAATTAGTGTGCCAGATTTAAAACCAATAATTTAATCACACTTATACCCTTATACACATTTTTATACAAGCTTTTTGTTAAAAGACTACTCTTGTACAAATTGTTTGTTTTATAAAGATTTTATAAAAATTATTTTTTTGTTTTATAGACAGATTATGCTTCTTGCAGATGTGGTACTGATTTTTCTATTTTTGTTCGGATGATCTTCCTACATACTGTACAATGCAGTGTGGAAGATAAGAGAAAACTGTAAGTACTCTGATGAGATTCTGCTTAAGGTGCGGGAAAAGATTTTTCTGAATGCTGTCTTATGTGGTTCTGTGTCAAAAAAAAAGTTCCAAGAGTTACAAGGGCTAAATGGCACCAGACTGACAGTTTCAAGAAGCTTAATGAATGTGTGTTTCATAGGTGTGTGTCATCTAAAGATGTTACCATGGCAATGGGAAATCTGTCATGACCCTGTTTTTATAAGGTCTTCTAATAATTCATACCCAGTGCACAAACGTGTGAGTACATTGTCAGATTATACACATTATCACAATGTGATGGATAATTGATTTTCTTTGTTCTGTCAGAGATGAAGAAATGAGTTTCTATGGCAACTCAGGAGTGTGCTTTTTGCTTGCTTTTTGAGCCTCTATAGGACTTCGACTTCAGCAGTCCACTTTAACCTGGTGTGTGCCTTTTGTCAGCGTATTTCTATCTGAACAGTCAATGAAATTGGACAAGCATACTGTGAGCGCAGAGTCAACCATTAACCTTTTACTGATTGTAGATCAAAGCAATTATGCAAATGAAACATTCCTTGTTGTAACACAGCCTTGGAACATACAATTGGTAAAAATAAAACCTAATCTAATTACGTAAAAACAAAAACACGGCCAAATTATGGCCAAACAATAGAAAATAAATGACGACTTTGGTTATCCGCATCATTCATGTCAGACTCAGTTTCATCACCTGAGTTAAAAGTCAATTGCCATTTAAGTGCAAGCCTTATCATCGATCTCCATTCACACTAATGTCCGTGAGGAAATAACCGTTAAGGTACTTTTTATTAATTGGCTCCTGACCGGACATTCTCTATACCAGAAAATAAGTAAATAATAAATAAATAAAATAAAAAGTAAAAAGGCATGGAAAACATTTTTTTGAAATATAATTTTTGATTTGTATATTCTTTTCCTTTTTGGTTTAAGATTGATCTGGAGGTCACTGAAAGTTGAAGATTTTTGACTAACTCTGCCTTGAGCTTCAGTTCCAGCTGAAGACAAGCAGCCCCCTGAAATGATACAGCCATTACCATGCTTCACCATGAATGTTCTTTGCATGATAAGCTGTTTCAGACTATTGCTATTTTTTAGATTTTGGTGCAAAAATTCTACAATAGTGTTCTCAGGCTATGACACATTTCATAAAATTTGGGCATTTCTTCCCTCTGAGAATGGGCAGTTTTTTGTACCCCTTTGCTGGATGATTTATTTTAACACCTAGATTCTGTACACACTACGCGAGCTATTTCAGTTTTTGCAAGCTGTTCAGCAGTCAGATAAAACCAGATAAAGAGACGGCTGATATTTTATGCAGTTGATCAGAATTGGTTAATCAATGATAGGTGTAGGATAGTTACTTTTGTACATGAGCTTGGAAGTGATTGGTTAATCACTCAGTCGCATGCCTCATTCATATGACTCATGGTGTGCATGGTTGGCTGGTTCTTGTTGACACATAATTGAGGACTAAATGTGTACTTTAAAATATGAACAATACCACAGCTGCTGTCACACACATCATTTTATACTCCATGTTTCAGTCATACTGTACTGCTGCTGTTACACCTACACATCATATCTTTTCCTTCTTATGCCTCTTTGATATTGCACATTTCATATACGTTTATACATTTTATAGTAGTTAAATCTATCTCATTTTTTCTTTTTTTTTGGTCGTTTAACCATTTTAATGCTCATCATACTGTGTATGGTTGTGTATGTGACAAATAAAATGTTATTTTGGTTTGGATACAATTTAAGTCTGATTTATAAATGTCTGTGTACACTTTATTTGACTAATTCTACCTAATGATTACAATTAGGCTGACTAATGAAATCCAGATTTTAATAGTTTCTACATGTGTATAAACTATGTTGATATTTATGATGAAACCTAACATACTTTTACATTATTTCTAATTACATGACTTGCATTTTAAAATGGCATTGATTAACAGGAAGTAACCCTGAATGTCGGCTTACTCAAAGTTATTTGCAGGCATGCATACAAGGCACTGCAGTGGCTCTCTGTAATCAGGGCAAAGCTAATTATGTTTTCATAGGCACAGCGTGTTAGGTGTTTCCGGTGATTACTGTGCACTGCTGGGGAGTAGAGCATAATGTGGGCAGAACTTGGTGAAATTCCTACTGAAAGACTGACATGCAAGCTGACTTCATGTGATGCCCTTCACCCATCATTGTACAGGACAGGGCATTCAGGCAACACCGGTGTGACAACAGCCTCAGTGTGGTGTCCGTGGAAACAGTGGGAACAGTAAAGTATGATAAAAAAGAATATGGGTAAACAAATGGCTTAAATAGTTGTAGGAAAAAAAACTACTAATAACTTTAACAGATTTTACAGCAGCAAACTGTATTATAATTAAATAAATAAACAAAATAAATAGATAAATCTGACAGTAATGAATATGACTAATAGTGCATTTAATATAAAATTATTATATCAATTAATTTATTAATAAAAAGGTGTAAAACCCAAACTGCACATTTGCTTTAATTGACATGTAATATTGGACATTTCTGCTTAAAATCACAATAATTATAATTAATTTGGTGCACACAGTCAGATTTATTGCAGCCTCAAAGTCAATTAATAAATTCAGATGTGTAAAATGCATAATACTACAAGCAAAGGGTAAGTATTACATTTTATTTCAAAGCCAAAGTGTCTCATTTAGAGCCCAAATACAATGATTATGGAGTTATAGTGGCACCACAGTAGTGGTTAGTCACCATGCACCTCCAAGGTTAAGTTTTCGAGTCCTGCCTTCAGGTTTGTGTGCATGGAGTTTGGATGTTCTTTCCACGCTTAGTGGGTTCCCTCTGAGTACTCTGGTTTCCTCCCACAGTCCAAAGACATGCAGATGAGGCTAATTCTCATTTCCAAACTGTCTACATTGAGTGAGTTATTGTGCCATGTGATGGATTGCCAACTCCTCCAGGGTGTACCCCGCCTAGTGCCCAAAGTCCTCTGGGATAGGCTCCAGGCTTCCTACGACTCTGTACAGTAGAATGTGTGTTTTAGTTTTCTAAAAGTAAAACAATTGTCTATAAAATGACAGAGGCTTTTCACATTTGCTTAGCAAACAAGAATACAAACTCATATATACACTCATATAAAGTAATTTTTTTATTACTGTAATACCAGATAAAATCCCAGATTTCTTTAAATTCCATCGTTTAAAGATATGAATAGTATCTTAAAGTTTCTATGAAGTCAATTCAAACAGGGCCTTGTATGTGATGTGTGGAATGTACCAAAGCTTTAGTCTTTATGGCATCACAGCTTCACAGTGGTGTGGTGTGGTGGGTAACACTTGCACCTTCAGGTTCCGGGTTCAATTCCCGGCCAGACTCGATTCCTTTCTCTGTGTGCATGAAGTTTGCATGTTCTCCCCGTGCTTGGTTGGTTTTCTCCGGGTATTCCGGTTGTCCAAAGATATGCAGGTTAGGCTAATTGGCGTTCCCAAACAGCCCGTAGTGGGTGTGTGTGTGTGCCCTGCAATGTATCGGCACCCTGTCCAGGGTGTACCCTGCCTCGTGCCCTAAGGCTCCAGGTCCCCGCGACCCTGAATACAACATAAAGCAGTATAGAAGATACTCTCAAGGCAATGACAATTTTAGCTTTTATAGTCTAATTGGTAAAAATAATAACAATAAATAATACCTTGAAAGAAACATTTTAAAGAAACAAATTAAAAAGTAACATACACATGAACAAAAATAGATACAAGTAGCTCATGCTGGTGAATCTTAAAACATTATTAAGTATTTAAAAAAGATTTTTTCAGAACTAATGCTACAATCACTTTACACATGCACATTTCCTGTGAGTGTACTCGAGCTAAAAAAAAAAAAAAATCTATTCCATCCAGATGTGGCTAACATTTAGCAACAAACCGACAACATCATCAACAACAAAATCTGTTCTAAGTCTTGCCAAAACATAATGATGGAGGAGGCTGAAAAATTACCAGGTTATCCATCTGGGTTCACCCAAACCAGCATGATGGCCAGCATAGTGGGCAGCTGTAATTATCCAGAATATTGTTATATATTTGATGAAACTGGCAGAATGTGAGGCTGGCAAGGTGTAGATTAGTTTGGATTTCTGAGTCATTGTGTGCCCTGTTTTTTTTTCTGTGAGCTCATGTGGACACTATTGATCTGGCTGATGCACAGCATGACAGTCATTGATAGTCATTTTATCTATAACCTGCATTTAAAAGGGTTCAGACATGGGAGGTGGGTATTTAAATGCCAAACTGAAAAGTACAGATTAGGAAGGGTGAAGAGAGAGGGAAAAATACTATGTGTGATTAAAAAAAAAAGACAAGAGTGGGTGGGAAAAAAATGCGTAATAGAATGAAGGCCAGATAAAGCACAGAAGATAGTGGCAGCAAAATAGAGATGGCAAATAGATGAAGGACAAAAGAAAAAAAGGGCATCGGAATGAAGAAAAGAGAGGGTGAAAAAGGAGGGGTTTCTGAAGAAAGCTCCTGACGGAAGAAGCAAATGGCTTTGGCTAAGGAGGACAGACATGAAAGGGCGAGAAGAGCAGCCAAGGATTAAAGCAAGTCCGGAAAGTTTGTCATCATGTAGGCCAAAATGATGGCAGAGATATGGAAGCTGGCAGCTTGGGTGCAGCACTTGCCAGCAGACAGTCCACTGCTCCTCACAAGGCCCAGCTGAGCAAAGCAGTTAGAGTCCCAGATTTAATCAGAGCATAGCTGGGTAAGTCCATAGAATTTTATGCGAACCCTATTTTTAATACTGCAGACTAACATTTTTTAGATGTATTAATTGGAATGTCCAAAACAGCAAAAGTCATAATTTAGGATCTCAGTTAATCAGCTGCATTTAGCCATTATCTTGAAGGTAGTTTAGCTTTCTAACAGTGTGCTATAAAATGTAAAATGTCTGGTAATAGCTATGATATATATATATATACAGTGGTGTGAAAAACTATTTGCCCCCTTCCTGATTTCTTATTCTTTTGCATGTTTGTCACACTTAAATGTTTCTGATCATCAAACACATTTAACTATTAGTCAAAGATAATATAATTGAACAAAAAATGCAGTTTTTAAATGGTGGTTTTTATTATTTAGGGAGAAAAAAAATCCAAACCTACATGGCCCTGTGTTAAAAAGTAATTGCCCCCTGAACCTAATAACTGATTGGGCCACCCTTAGCAGCAATAACTGCAATCAAGCGTTTGCGATAACTTTCAACGAGTCTTTTACAGAGCTCTGGAGGAATTTTGGCCCACTCATCTTTGCAGAATTGTTGTAATTCAGCTTTATTTGAGGGTTTTCTAGCATGAACCGCCTTTTTAAGCTCATGCCACAACATCTCAATAGGATTCAGGTCAGGACTTTGACTAGGCCACTCCAAAGTCTTCATTTTGTTTTTTTTCAGCCATTCAGAGGTGGATTTGCTGGTGTGTTTTGGGTCATTGTCCTGCTGCAGCACCCAAGATTGTTTTAGCTTGACTTGACGAACAGATGGCCGGACATTCTCTTCAGGATTTTTTGGTAGACAGTAGAATTCATGGTTCCATCTATCACAGCAAGCCTTCCAGGTCCTGAAGCAGCAAAACAACCCCAGACCATCACACTACCACCACCATATTTTACTGTTGGTATGATGTTCTTTTTCTGAAATGCTGTGTTACTTTTACGCCAGATGTAACGGGACACGCACCTTCCAAAAAGTTCAACTTTTGTCTCATCGGTCCACAAGGTATTTTCCCAAAAGTCTTGGCAATCATTGAGATGTTTTTTAGCAAAATTGAGACGAGCCTTAATGTTCTTTTTGCTTAAGTGGTTTGCGCCTTGGAAATCTGCCATGCAGGCCGTTTTTGCCCAGTCTCTTTCTTATGGTGGAGTCATGAACACTGACCTTAATTGAGGCAAGTGAGGCCTGCAGTTCTTTAGATGTTGTCCTAGGGTCTTTTGTGGCCTCTCGGATGAGTTGTCTCTGCGCTCTTGGGGTAATTTTGGTCGGCCGGCCACTCCTGGGAAGGTTCACCACTGTTCCATGTTTTTGCCATTTGTGGATAATGGCTCTCACTGTGGTTCGCTGGAGTCCCAAAGCTTTAGAAATGGCTTTATAACCTTTACCAGCCTGATAGATCTCAATTACTTTTGTTCTCATTTTTTTCTGAATTTCTTTGGATCTTGGCATAATGTCTAGCTTTTGAGGTGCTTTTGGTCTACTTCTCTGTGTCAGGTAGCTCCTATTTAAGTGATTTCTTGATTGAAACAGGTGTGGCAGTAATCAGGCCTGGGGGTGACTACAGAAATTGAACTCAGGTATGATAAACCACATTTAGGTTATTTTTTAACAAGGGGGGCAATCACTTTTTCACACAGGGCCATGTAGGTTTGGATTTTTTTTCTCCCTAAATAATAAAAACCATCATTTAAAAACTGCATTTTTTGTTCAATTATATTATCTTTGACTAATAGTTAAATGTGTTTGATGATCAGAAACATTTTGTGTGACAAACATGCAAAAGAATAAGAAATCAGGAAGGGGGCAAATAGTTTTTCACACCACTGTATATATATATACATTTCTATGATATAAGATTTAGAAAGCACTCGGCGAGCTGCGATAATTGGAAAATAATCCACTTTTAGCAATATACTGTATATTCAACAGATTTTGCATGGCAATATTTACTTATATTTTAAATGAGGAACACTTACTTGCATAGCTTATGGACATCTATCGAATTTAACATGCTCTCCACTACATCTTTGTCGATTTGTCCTATTGTCTGCTGACAGCATGATTTCTGTGAGATAACACTTAACTCACTTATTCTTTATACTGCTTATCGTGTACAAGGCACAAGGCAGGATACATCCTGGATGGGGTGCCAATCCATCACAGGGCACGAGCATGCTCACACTCACATACTCACTTCCACACAACAGGCAATTTGGAAATGGTAATCATTCTACTCTGCATGTCTTGGGCTGTGGGAGGAAACCAGGAACCTGCCAAGCGCAAGTAGAACGTGCAAACTCCATGCACACAAACCCAAGGTGGATGTGCTGGAGGTGTAAGACCACAGTGTAAGTCCACAGTGCTAACCCTTACACCACCATGCCACCAAGTCTTAACTGTAATAGTTAAACCATTAGTATGATGTTTAAATGATCTATATCATATTTGTAATTGTTGGAGAAAGAATGCAGGAGATACAGCATTTCCAGATAAACACTACATTTTAGACTCTTTTAAAAAAGAGGAAGATTGTAATCAGCATGCATTAGCAGTGCACTAATCACCAAATATGTACAATGGATTTTGCATGGCAATATTTACTCATATTTTAAAATCTATTTTGTATCCTTTGTAAACCAGACTAAAATCCCAATAAATTACTGTGACTTTTGTCCAAAAGTTAGCTATATCTACTAAATACACGTGTACATCTAACTGTGCAAAGAAAAAAAAAAAACACTAAAATGTTATGTACACTGCAGCTAAAAATTCAAAATGTCCTTCTTTATCTCTCCATTTGCAGAAACACTTTTTGGCTTGTTGCCGCCCGCCGCTGATCGCTCCAGCAAACACAGAAATGCTAATACACAGAAATGATTTAAAGCCTGTGGTCAAACCCTTTTGTTTTGTTAATATTATCTTTTGCACCTCAGTGGTGAAGAATCACCATGTTATTTTTATCATGTAAAGTTTTGTTTCTTTCTATCTTTCTTTCTTTATTTTTTTTATTTAAATTAGCATAATCAGGTTTTTCATGTCCATGGCTCACATGATGCCAATTTTGGTAAATAAGGAAGACAAAGGATTCCATCAGCTACTTCTGGTTGCTCATACAAATGAATTTAATCGTAAAAAACAATTTGTTACTCTCTTCAGTTTCTTCCTGAAATGTTTCAGGGAATCACAGAGCATGGATAATAATGAAAAATATTCACATCACAGTAATTCCTTTTACGCTCTGAAGCAGTGGCGGAAAAATCATATATAATTTCCCTCCAAAGCTGTCACACTTAATTGTTTTAGATTAAACAAAATTTAGATGAAGACAACCTAAGTTTACACAAAGTAAACAAAAAATTGTATATACAGAAGGGCCCCCAAAATCTACACACTTAATACACACTTCAAAAGTATATATATTTTTTGACAGCCTTTTTACTTAATTACAGCAACAGCATCGCTTTGGTAGGTTTATGCAATGTTGCAACATTTATTTCAGTCCATAGTTGCTATTAATTTCTCTCCAAGATCTGGTATTGATGATGGGAGAGTCGGATTGCTGTTTAAAATCTTCTCCATCACATCCCAAAGATTCTCACTGGGGTTAAGGTCTGGGCTCTGTTGTTGCCAATCCATGTGTGAAAATGATGTCTCATGCTCCCTGAACCACTCTTCCACCATTTGAACATGATGAATTCTGGCATTGGAATATACTTGTGCCATTAGGGAAGAAAAAAAAAATCCATTGATGGGAAAAACCTGGCCTTTCCTTATTTTCGGGTTTCTAGCTAATCTTGTTTCTTGGGCACATTGCATTGATGAACCTGGGCCTGCAATCACCCTGGGTGGGAAGGGTACTGTACAATCTGTTCCAGCAAACTGAAGGCCTTTTTTTTTCTAATTATCCTCATTGTTTTCTTAAGGCTGCACAGCTGTTTAATCCCAATCCCATGAGTTCTGTGACTATGAAAATTTTCTTAATTTCACCATTAAACATTGTTTAATAACATTGTTGTTTTGTTGGTCTTTCAGCTGCTTCCGGCAAGGGGTCGCCAGAGTCCTGCGGATAATTCTGCATATAATTCTGTTCTGATTTTATTTCACTAATCCTTTAAGTGATTTCCCATAATGCTCATTCAGGAAGTTTTTCCTACTACATTTCTTCCTTGAAGATGATGGTTCATCACTATTCTTACAAGTTTTATTAATGCATTGGGCAGCCCTTTACCGAATTTTAGTAGTTTCAGCAATTTCCTTAGTAGCTTTCTTTTCTTGATGCAGACCAATAATTGGAACCTTCTAACACAGAGTAAACAGAGAAACAGTGTAATCTTAGCCACAACCACAAGATATGTCTTCTAACATGGTTGAGTAGATAATAAAAGCTCCTTACTGCATCTGTTTGGGTTAAACAGCAAATATGGTTGCCAGCTGAACCATATTAATCACTGTGTTAATTATTCGGTGGAAGGCTCTTACCTATTTACTTAGCTAAATCGGGGTGGCTATTTTTTTCAGGCAGTGTATATATTTTTAGTATAGTTTTCATTCATTGAAAAAAAAAGAATCCTACACTATCTAACCTTGTGTAAAAATGTAACTGCCCCTTTGTTAATCAATCAACCAATTAACCAAGTTTAATTCATAATGGTTTAAACAGCATATTATTATTACCTTTCTTTTTTTTCCCCCTTTCATCGTACGGGCACCGAATCGAACATAGAAGATCTTCAATCTCTGGCACAGGTGTCACAACCATCCCATTTTCTAACCGGGTTTAGGACCAGCACTGCAAGCTGTGGCTGGGTTTATTGGGGTGTAGGTTAAGGATCTTGCCCAAGGACCCAACAGTGGCCACATTATTACCATCATAAGTTTTGTTGTTTGTAAATGAAGAGTTGTGCATTGTTAACACCTTTTGTCCCAAGCTGGCTGTATGGTCATGATGGTTTTGCTCCCCCCTAGTAGAATAACTGACACTAGCTTTGACATTCTTCATTAAGAATGGATCCAAACTTTTAACGCTTTCAGTAAGAACACCTCCGTATGGTTAGATGGCCGGATATATGCATGCGGACTGGTAAAAATAATTAAACCTGTAATACATATCTACATGTCTCTTGAGCAAAAAGTAAAATTAATGAGCAACATATCTCCCTGTTTTCATTTATAAAGCTGGTAGGAAAAATGCTTGTGAATCATTGCATCCTCAATGCTAATCGGAGAGGCATAAATCTGTTGGTGAGTGCATGACACAAAATTAATTGTTCTGACTCAAGACTGATGACTCCGATGAAGATTCACACAGTGGGGCTAATTTCAGTACGGTATCAACAACAACCTCCGGTGAATTCAAAAGGGTTCTCGCAGAGCAAGGACTTGAAATGCATTATATATGCTCTGGTGGATTTAATTGAAACTGAAAACGTTATGTTCCACTCTAGCGATTCCCTAATAAGCACACAATCGCCGACCAATGTCGTGGCACACGTAGGTTCCCTTTCCCCTGACCTTATTTGGTCCAAAGCTTGGACTCTTTACCTGCCTGAAAATAAAGAAGCTAACATCCAAGACTATTTATAGACCCTTTATCTTCTTCTGACAGAGCAATTTATCAATAAACTCTGAAGACATTAACTGTAGAAGAAGGTATTATCATCTTCTTTTAGTTTTTTGGGTTCAAAAGACAAAAATTGTAATCTGGAGATCATTTAAATGCGATCATGTTTGTTTGCTGCAGTGAGAAATAGAGGGCAATAGCAACGATTATTAGATATTTCAGATATTGAAGTTTTGTTCCATAAGTCATGGTGTAATATATACAGTATATTATCCGTTCATTAAGGAAATGTGGAGGCCAATGATGATCAACATCGTATCATATACCTTTTTGTTTTATTTTACAACTGTGGTAGGACCTCCGGTAAACATTTAAATGTGCATTTACATACTCCAGGCAGGTCCATGGACTGTCGGAGGAAACTGGAGTACCCGGAAACATATAGTACAAACTCCATGGAAATCGAGCCCAAACCCTTGAGGTGCAAGGCAACAGTGCTAAACATTAAGCCACCGTACCATCGTATGTAGTGTGGCATGAATGAAGTGGTAGAAGTGATACAAACATTATTTAACCGACTTCCCCAAATACAGTATCTGGGCCACTCTAATAAATAATCTGGTGTTAAAAGCACATTCATTACTCCAGACTCACATTCTCCCCTTTTAGCAGCCCTATATAATTAATTGATTATTCTTAAACCAGAATGTTTCTGTTGAAAGCTTAGTCTAACCTTATGGTTCCAAACAAACTTCATTATAATTGTGATAAATGACATGACCTTCTGTAGATGGACATTATTTCTATTGATTGTTTCTGCCCTGCTTTCTTTGTAACCAGGTCTAGTTATCATTTATAATGACTTTCCGGTTCAGCTCTACTTCCTGCAGGGGGAACATAAGCGGTAGATTAAATCGCTGAAATTGTCTCATCTACTCACAGACCTGCTGTGTAACTTCTTCTGCATGAACAGTGAGTCAGAGGTGTAGAATGGAACAGGGGTTGGAGCGAATTTATGTCTGGAACCCACTAAAAATGACTTGCTTATTTACTGATGCTTCATTTCATGTTCATTTAAGTACCCGAACATCCAATTGTATGGCAGCAGTTCAGTTCAAAACATCTTGCAGATATCTTTACATCATGCTGACAAAGCTACCTGAGTGTGCATAAGTGTTCCTAAAATTGGTAAATAATAGTCATATTTATGATTACATATTAAACCACCCCTGAAAAATACGTCTTACTGTTTGCTGATTCACATTTTATGCTAATGATTAACCAATCACGATCAATGTTTTTCTAATTTCTTTGAGAAAGTGACTAGCAATCTATCTTCTCCCTGTGCATAGAGGTCAGGGGTCACAGTCATTGCAGTACTAGAGATCAAATTAATTTGATGAGAAAATATGATCAATAAAACCACAACATGATTACTTTAACTCTCACTCACTCATCGTCTATACAGTACCACTTTATCCTGTATACAGGCTCGTAGGGCTCCTGGAGCTTAACCCAAGAGACTTAGGGCATGAAGCAATGTACACCCGGGACAGGGTGCCAATCGAATCCATCGCAGGGCACACACACACACACACTCATTCACATAGTACAGGCAATTTGGGAATTAACATAATCCGCATGTCTTTGGGAGGAAAACAGAGTACCTGGAAGAAACCCAGCAAGCGCAGGGAGAGCATGCAAACAGACCCGAGGTGGGAATCGAACCTGGAACCTGGAGGTGGTGGAGGCGACAGTGCTAACGACTAAGTCACCGCACCGCCCCAAACATGATGAATGCAGTTTATTATTAAGTCAGACACTCTCATGCATTTTGAGTTGCCGCTAGACAGTATTAGAATTACTGGTGGTGTTTTTGTCATATTGTTTTTATTAAAACTAAAAAAAAAAAAAAAAAAAAAATTTTGCCCTGGGCCTGGCTCACTAGTTCTATTCTGTCCTTGAGTCCTTTGTATTCACATGGATTTCATCAAGGTTCTTCAGTTTTGCCCCACTTTCCAAAAGCACCTCCTGTAGCTATACCACTTCAAATGAAGCTGTCTGGAAATATCATTATCTGAAGATCCTATAAATCCTACACCGTACATCTTACAAATGCATGGATCGTCCAAGGAATTATATTAAAGTTTCAATCAAAACTCAGGTCATGGCATCTTATATGTTGTGACCTTGACAGATTGACTGGTCATGAGCTACAGATTCATAATCTTTTTTTTTTTTTTTTTTTTTAATCAACGACTTTTAACAGCTTTTTAAATCTGTGTGAATATTGCCATGCAGAATCTGTTTTACAACTAATTTGATGATTAATAAGCTGCTAATGCAAACTGATTAGAGGCAATCCTAATGACTGCGCACTTTCAATAAAACACTGAAGAGGCCCATGAAAGCTTAAGACTAATGAGAGAAATCATCCACAATTAGGTTTAATTATTATTGGTTTTTAGTGCTCTTTAATTTTGCCTCTTTTAATTTTAAAGAGTTGTTCACACTTTAAATCATTCTTGATCTTGCCCTTGTTGTCTTACTGAAAAACTGGCCTAGCCCTTGGTGGCTGCTTTTGATTTGTCTAAAGAAATACAACTGATATGTACTGTATATTTATTACATTTTGATTTTTAAATTGGTTAATATAAGGTGCGTTCAAGTCAAACCAGGACTTTTGATTATGCAGAATAGCAGAACACAGTTAAAAACTCACTTCATTTCTCTCTATAATCCCCTGCTAGAGTAGTGGGGACAGGGGTAGCTCAGTGGTTAAGGCATTGGACTACGGTTCGGAAGATCCCAGGTTCAAACCCCACAACCACCAAGTTGCCACTGGTGGGCCCTTGAGCAAGGCCCTTAACCCTCAACTGCTCAGATGTATAATGAGATAAAAATGTAAGTCGCTCTGGATAAGAGCGTCTGCCAAATGCCTAAATGTAGTGCACGTATCCCAACATTTCACTAGTGCCATCAAGGTAGAAAGTTTTCTCAGTACCCTGGAGCCATGATCAGACTGCATGCTTCACATCTGAAAATCTGACCTCCGTGGAACTCCGTTAAAGGCCCTAACATGTGAAATGTGGCAATAATTTGTGGGACAAATTCAGGTAATGTGCAAGTGGTGTTGGTGAATGATTGTGTTTACAGTTCCCACAGACAGTTGTGTCTCTTTCACAAGTTGATGACAAGTTATCCATAGATTTTCAAGGATCAGCACTCAATGTATGTTCATGGGAACGACTGCAGTGGATTAGAGCCACCTTGGCTGGGATCGCCACTGATGGCCTTATGATCTTCTTTAAACATTTGCACCATTTAAATATTTTACTAAGAGTCTCATCAACGTGCTATGCTTGGAATCTTCTGTGTCTTATGTTAATGTGTTTTTTACGCCGTTATTCATGAGTACTTTCATCACAGATGCCAGTTTGATTTGGTACATGGGTACTGTATTAACTCATTCACTTCTATTTACATTCATCTAATTGTGAAGCACATTTGAATAAAAAGTATACATAATTCACCTTTTTTATTTTGCCTGTACCACCGTAAGTTGCAAACATTGAAAATAAAAAACTACCTGTGCTGTATCAATGGTCTGATCTACAGTACAGTAGGTCCTCTCACCTAGGAGAGTACGTTTCAGGCTGGATAAGTGTATTTAACATGTTGTTTCATATTGTTGAGCATTATGTGGGTTCAGAGTTAGAGTTTAATCAGATCCAGCTCCACCCACTAGATCAGGGGTCTCCAAATCCATATGTCCTGGAGGGCCAGTGACCAGCACCTAAACACACCCACTGAACCTACTGTAGTAATTAACAGATTAGTTAAATCAGCTGTGTTTGAGAAGAAGAATCACCAAACTGTGCTGGACACTGACCCTCCAGGACTGGATTTGGAGACCCCTGCACTAGATGGAGGTTCTTCAGTGAGGAGAAGCTCCTACTGGCTTTTGGCCAAGAGTGGCAATGGCATTGTTTGGATTCTAACTCATAATCTTTTAAAGATTGCTTTAAAAGGGTAAAATATAACTGCAATTGCCAGCTGAACAGTGTGAAACGTGTCATCATTAACAACCTAACCACGATTGCATCTGGCCTGTTTGTGCACAGTTAGTCAGGTGTTCAAACATTTACTTCCCCACTCTGCCCACTCAGTGTTATACAGACACAGAGGATTCACATCCATCACATGTCCTAGAATAGCACACTACAGCTTCTCTAGCCCCAGACAAACATCTCAAGTAAACCAAGAGCCACAAACACAGCTTTCGAGTCGATAAGTGACACTCACAGCAAATGTTAACTGACCCCATGGTACATCAAACAAAATGCCAACAGAGCTTTGCAGGATTCCCTCGTTGCTTCAGCATTTATTTGTTATTTGCTCACATCTATTAGTGTAGCTCGATCGATACCAAACCTCCACGGATATTTAATGATTTTTTTTTTTTTTTCCCCTCTGCTTTTACACACACATAACTCCTCGGTTTAATAAACACAGAGCCACGTCTATATGCCACTTCCATCAGCCAAATAAAGCAGCTAATTTAGTATCAGAAGAACAAAGTGTTTCCAGCACAAAGAAGGGAAATTATTCGAGCAGATGGCACATACTGTTCGTGGAGTCACACTAGATCTCAGGCAAACATTTGGAAACGAAACGTTTGCTAAGCTCTTTCCATGCATATCTCGAGCTAAGCCAAAAATGCCAGTCAGCCTTTGTGAGTAATATGTCTCAAGGGCATGTGTTTGTGAAAATTAGGCAGAATTATTAGCGAAAATATTTTGCATACTCCTTGGGAGATATCTCACATTTAATGCTGTGATTATGTTAATTACAAGTTTCAAACAATTAGCTAATCACCTCCATGATTTAAAAAAAAAAAAATGAAAGTGTTTGTACAGATTATTTTATTTAATTACATTTTATTTTCCACATACTGTACACTCACGCATCGTCTAGACCGCTTTATCCTGTATACAGGGTCGTGGGGGGGGGTGTCTGGGGTCTATCCTGGGAGACAGGGTGCCAATCTATCGCAGGGCACACACACACACATGCACTCACGCTCACTTGCACATTCACACACTAGAGAGCAATTTGTTAACACCAATGAATGCATGTCTTTGGACTGTGGGAGGAAACTGGAGTGCCAGGAGGAAACCCACCAAACATTCCAGCCTCAAATCTGTGTCCATAGAGTTTGCATGTTCTCCACCTGCTTGCTGGGTTTCCTCCGGGTACTCCAGTTTCCTCCCACAGTCCAAAGTAGTTGGCAGGTAATTGTCGTGCCCATAGTGTGTAAATAAGCATGTGAGTGTGTGTATGTGTGATGTACAGTATTGGCACTTCGTCCAGGGTGTACCCCGCCTCATGTCTTAAGTCTCACTGTATACACGATAATACGGTATAGACGATGAGATTAGAGAACATGGTACTGTATGATGTGGTGCTATGATCACCCCGGTAACCACAGCTACAGCAGCAGTAATAGCAGTCATTTCTCTCTCTCTCTCTCTTTTTTTTTTCCTTAATAAGTAGTTTGTTTTGTCGTAGCATCATAAAATCACATCCTGAAGACATTTCTGTACTGGAAAATCTACTGACACTTCAGACACTATAATGCTCAATAAACATTTCCTTGTCCAGATCAAATATTATACGTATTTCCTTGGTATAAATGGCATGTTTTGTGAAATCTGATTAATTTTAAGTATAGCTTATGTGAATCATGCACCATACAAATCCCAGTAAATGAGCTGTTACTATAGAAACTGTAACTTATAAGACCATGCATACCTACAGTAATATGCTGTATTCTTGTGTTCTAAATTACAGTGGTCACAACTGTCAGTGCTACTGTTAATCATTTCACAATTCAGCAGCGCTGCTCTGTGTATATTTTTATACAGATGATAAGACCATGGTACTCCTGTATATTGTCAGTGATAATTAGCATCTTTAAGCGCAGAACGCAGTTGCTTTGGTCATTTCTGGCAGAGAGTCCATGCTTTCAAAAGACAGAGAAATGTTATGTTGAAAAGCTGTAAAGACAATTTAAAGTTTGCCTAATTAACAAGATTTTATCAGACTGAAACATGACAGCAGCTGCTAGCAATTTGTACAAACAAACTTATCTCAACCTTGCACGAAATATTAGTCTTTTACCAATGTGTTTAAATGCTTGTGTGCGTGTATAGCGTGAGTAGGAGTGCCTTTGTTTCTCAAATCCTCGATGTGGGCCGACCGTCTGTGTGCGTTCCAACACCTGCACAAAGCCATCTGTGTGCTCTGACAGGATTGCGGCAACGTCCCGTCAGTTTGATAAAGCAAAGCAGACTTGCGTCAGAAGCAGCCGCTGATGATCGCTAACGGGATGTGGCCGATACCCAGAGAGAATTTCAAAAAGCAACCCTTTTACACATACAAGCCCGCTCTCAGTGTGCGTCCCATAATGCATCTGGCGTTCTCACCTACTTGTGAAGGTTCCCTGGGGCTCCGGAGTTTGGCATATGTTGATGCTGGAGTGGGGCCAACAGCCTGCCAGTATGATGAGGTGGTGGAGGTGACAGGACCAGCACCTGTGTGCACACCCTGCCACCGAAGGTGTGCGAGGTGTCACTTCAGCGCAATTCAAGTGATTCTCGTGTCAAGAGTTAGCAAAGGTGTCGCTTTTTAAAGTTGATCGCACATGTTGAGGTGAACTTGATGTGTGTGTGTATACAGTATGATGTTCTTTTTTTGTGATTGTGAAAAGTTTAAGGAAGTATCATCATGGATTTGAAGGACTTGGTCTAATTCTGGTTTGGACCCTGTCTTTTTTTATTTAGCACATATGCAAATCATACAACTGTGGCCTTAGTTTAACAATGACTAAAAAAAAAAAATTCATCTTCTATAATGCTCATCCTGTTCAGGGCCACTGGCACCTGAGGCCTATCCCTTGGGCATGAGGCAGGGTACACCCTGGACAGGGTGTCAGTCAATCACAGGACACACACTCAGTCAATTTCGGAATGCCAGTTAACCTGATCTGCATGTTTTTGGACTGTGGAAGGAAACCAGAGTACCCGAAGGAAACCCACCAAGCATGGGGAGAACTTGAAAACTCCAAAGACCCAAGACATGAATCGAACCCTTCACCCTGAAGGTGCAAGGGCACAGTGTTAACCACTATGCCACTGTGCCACCCTAGACTACATAGTCAAAACTAATGCAGAGTAACTTGCCAAAAACTGGGATGTTGTCTATGATAGAAAGGCATCAGAACACTGATCCATGGAGGCCCCATCCTGCAACCCACAGCAACCCTAAGGATCCACTGCCAGTGGAGTCATGCATGGGGCCAGAGGTCCCCAGCTGTCTCTCTCTCTCTCTCTCTCTCTCTCTCTCATGTAAGATATACACAGTACGATATAGTATATAATTCATTAATGAAGTGAAAAAAGACATTATTAGAAAAAAATATTGTGACGGGGGCGGGGTTTCGCTTGGGAACCATCATGCTTTGCGGGGGGGGGCTGTTATGTGTTCACCCTGTTGGGGAAAGGTATTTGGTTTAGTGGCTTCAGCCAGGATATGTGTGATGTGCGTGTGTTGTTATGCTGCTGGTTACCTTGTGTGAGTCAATAAAGTACTCCCAGCCATTTGCATTGGGCAGCAAATTAATAACTCGTCTCTCCACCATCCTTTCGGGCGTAAAAACGCCACAATTGGTGTCAGAAGTGGGATGGAGAGTCGCGAGTTAGAGCGCACCCCGGAGGAAATCCGGAGGATCCAAAGAGGCCGCCGAGTGGCGGAGCAGCTGAGGAGGAAGACCCTCCCTGACGGGGCCAGCGCGGGCAAGGAGCGGCGACCGGAGCGGAGCGGCGCGTTCCAGGTTCCGGCATTAGACCTCGGAGCGGATTCCTCCAGGGACATGGCGCCGACGCCGGAGCAAGCTACAGCTCCGTGTTCCGTCCGCCAGCGAAGCGACCTGCAGCTACGCCTGCCGGCCTACAACGGCGCCGGCGACCCCCACGCGTTCATCGCCCAGGTAGAGCTAGCCGCCAAATTCGCGGGCTGGTCCCCGGCGGAAACAGCTGTCCGGGTGGCCCTCTCGTTGGAGGGTGACGCGCTGCGGGCGTTGCAAGATCTCCGGGCTGATGAGCGGGGGGATTGGGTGAAGCTGCAGCAGTCGCTCTGTTTCCGCTTCGGCGCAGGGGATCGTAACGAGGCCGCGGGCGAGGAGTTGGCAACCCGCGTGCGGAGCGCCTCTGAGCCACTAGGGGCGTTCGCCATGGACCTGCGATCTCTCGCGCGCCAGGGCTATCCGGATTTCGGACACGGCCAGCAGGAGGAGCTAGCTCGTCGCGCGTTCCTTCGGGGAGTCCGGCCGTACCGGCTTCGCGAGCACCTCCGGTTAGCGGCACCGGCGTCCCTGTCCGAGGCGCTGCGTGAGGCCGAGCGCGCCGAGCCCATATTGGGTGAACACCGCGGCGAGAGAGCCGAGCGATCTTCGGTGGCTCGCGGCCGCTGGGTAGGTGAACCTAGCCGGGGACAGGGCTACCCGTCACGGCTAGGCCTCGACCCAGCCTCCGAGTTTCCGCGACGACGCCGAGGCCAGGGACCGCCAGACCACCGCTGCAACGTTCTCCGGCCGGAGGACAGCGTACCCCAGCAGCCGTTAAACTAGCTTCGGGGGGCGCCGAGGGGAAACCGCCTCCCACAGCCATCTTTGTTTCCCCAACTGCCGGATTTAACTTCCGGTCGGGACGTGTCGGAAATCGCGCCGGGGTCTATGTGGACTGCGGCCTGGACAACGTTTCGCTGCGGGCGCTCGTGGACACCGGCTCTACAGTTTCGCTGCTGCGCGGGGGATTGTTGGAGCATGGAGAGCGCGGTCGTGTGCTGCCGGACCCGGCCGTGAACATTCGCACCGTGTCGGGGAGTTATCTGAGGATACGGGCCTGTCGCACAGTGCGAATACAAGTAGGTGCAATCATTCTTTTTCACCCATTCTTTGTGGCGGATATAGAGGATGATTGTATCTTGGGATTAGACATTTTGGAAAGGTGGGGTGCGGTACTAAATCTCGCGGACGGGACTCTGCGTGGTAGTTTCGGCTTAGCTAGGTTGCTAGTGCCCAAAGCGCAGCCGGACGGGTTAGTAGCACGCACCAAGGGGGCGGAACTTCCGGTGGACGCGCCGTGTAAACATCCGGTAGCTGTCCGAGCGAGAATAATGGCCGAGCTGATGCAGCGTAGCAGTGTGGGGCTAAATCAGACGCAGACCGACGCTGTGAAGTCCCTTTTGCACGAGTTCGCAGATATTTTCGCAGTGGATGAGCGCGAGTGCACGCATACCGATCTGGTGCAGCACCACATCGATACAGGTAACGCAGCTCCTGTTCGGTTACATCCGAGACGCCTCCCGTTAGCTAAACGAGCTATAGCCGAGCAGCAGCTGCGTGAGATGGCCGACTCGGGCGTCATAGAGCCAGCATCCGGACCGTGGTCTTCACCCGTTGTACTCGTGCGTAAAAAGGACGAATCGTGGCGGTTTTGTGTGGACTACCGGCGGTTAAACGAGGTGACGCGTAAAGATTCTTATCCGTTGCCGCGAATAGATGATGCGTTGGAACACGTTGCGGGCTCGGCGTGGTTTAGCTCGTTGGATTTGCGTAGCGGGTACTGGCAAGTAGAGCTCGCCCCGGAAGCACGACCCAAAACCGCGTTTTCTATCGGACAAGGGCTATGGCAATTTCGGCGCATGCCGTTCGGCCTCTGCAACGCTCCCGCTACGTTCGAACGGCTGATGGAGAGAGTATTGGCAGAGATCCCTCGCAACCGTTGTGTCGTCTACTTAGACGATTTATTGGTGCACGGCAAGGATTTTGCGGTCGCGCTAGCTAACCTACGGGAGGTGTTTCTAGCTATCCGGCGGGCGAATTTGCGGCTCAATCCCAAAAAGTGCCAGTTGTTGCGGCAAGAAACTGTCTTTCTGGGACACGTCATTAGCGCTCGAGGGATTGCCACCGATCCAGCCAAAATTGCCGCGGTACGGAATTGGCCGGAGCCGTCAAATGTGTCGCAGCTGCGCACTTTTCTCGGGTTAGCGTCGTACTATCGCCGGTTCGTGAGGGATTTTGCTACGATCGCCAGCCCGCTGCACGCGCTCACGAGAAAGAACCAGCCGTTTCGCTGGGACAGGGAGCACGCGCGTGCGTTTACTCGGTTACGGGAAGCTCTGGTTACGTCGCCCGTTCTCGAGTATCCTGATATAGCTCGTACGTTTATTCTCGACACGGACGCGAGCGATGTAGGGCTGGGAGCCGTCCTGTCTCAGGTTGCCGGGGGCGAAGAGCGTGTTGTCGCTTACTTCAGCCGCGCGTTGTCTGGACCGGAGAAGAATTACTGCGTCACGCGGCGCGAGCTGCTAGCGGTCGTCGCGGCTCTAAAACATTTTAGGCCATATTTATACGGGCAATCCTTCTCGCTGCGGACCGATCACGCTTCGTTGGTGTGGCTACTTAGTTTTAAAGAGCCCGAGGGGCAGTTGGCGCGCTGGTTAGAGCGGTTGCAGGACTATGACTTTACCGTCCAGCACCGAGCTGGGAAACTGCATGGTAACGCGGACGCTTTATCCCGCCGGCCGTGTAGCAAGGAGCGTTGTCGACACTGCGAGCGGGCTGAAGAGCGTGTGGGTGGTCACGACAGCGAACACACCCCGACCCCCGTGAACCAGAACATTCTCCCTGCGCAGTCTTCCGAAGCCTCCGTCGGTAATCGGCCGTCCGAGCCGGCGTGCAGCCGAGTCACTGCGGCACCTAAACCATCGCCGGTGGTCGTTTCGCCTGTGCCACAGATGGACTGCGAGCAGCTAATGGTCGAACAGGAGAAGGACCCGGCGCTGCAGCGGGTATTAGGTTGGGTTAACGCGGGCCAGAGACCGGATTATGCCGCCATTGCCCACCTGGGTCCAGAAGAAAAAGCTCTCCACTCGCAGTTTCCCCGACTAGCGTTGCGGGGGGGCTTACTCTACCGCCAGGGGGAACGGCCGTGTGGCGCTGGCGAATCTTTTCAGCTGCTGGTGCCGCGGACTTTGCGGGCATGTGTGCTGGGGATGGTTCATGGGCACGCAGGTTCGGGACACTTTGGGGTAACCAAGACACTGCGGCGGTTGCGTGCTCGGTTCTACTGGCCGGGTTGTCATACTGATAGCGAACTTTTTGTTCACAGATGCGATGTCTGCACGGCAAAGAAGGGCCCTACCCAGCGCTCACGAGCACCCTTGCAAGACTTTCGGGTGGGGGCGCCCATGGAACGTATGGGCGTGGACATTCTGGGGCCGTTTCCCGTCTCTGATCGCGGGAATCGTTATGTGCTGGTGGCCATGGATTATTTTACGAAGTGGCCGGAGGCGTTCGCTGTTCCAGATCAGAGCGCTTCCACCACGGCTCGAGTGCTGGTGGACGAGGTGTTCAGTCGATTCGGCGTCCCGGAGCAGTTGCACAGCGATCAGGGGCGTAACTTCGAGGCGGAGGTGTTTGCGGCGGTGTGCGAGCGCCTCGGAGTAAAAAAGACCCGCACCACGCCCCTGCATCCACAAAGTGACGGCCTCGTGGAACGGTTCAACCGAACACTCACCACCCAACTCGCCGTGCTTACCAGCGACCGGCAAAAAGATTGGGACGAGCATTTGCCTCTCGTGCTTTGGGCGTATCGTACAGCGGTGCAGGAGTCCTCGCAGCTGACGCCAGCTGCGTTGATGTTCGGTCGCGAGTTGCGCACGCCTGTGGATCTAGTGTTCGGGTCCCCCCCACAAGTGGATTTACCCACGAAACCAGGTGTGGAGTATTTTTGTTTATTAAAAGACAAACTGTTCCGTGTCCACGAATTGGCGCGTAGACACTTGGCGGACGCCGGGGTTAAGCAGCGCCGTGTGTACGATACGCACAGCCGGGGGCGAGACTTTGCTGCTGGGGAGCAAGTTTGGGTGTATTCCCCCGGAAGGAAAAGGGGGCTCTCACCTAAGCTTATGTCGCACTGGGTGGGCCCCTGCACGGTCGTCGCACAGCTCTCTGACGTGGTCTACCGGGTGCGGTTGGCGGGGCGGTCGCGACTGGTCGTGCTCCACCGGGATCGTCTGGCTCCTTATCAGCCCCACGCCAGGGCATCGTCGAATGCTGTGGAGGCCAGTCCGCCTCAGGAGGAGGGCGACGGGCCCTCTTCCTCCGCAACCAGACTCCGGCGTTCCCAACGCCGGCGCCGACCACCGTCACGTCTGTTGGACTGAGCCATGGTGACCGGGGACGGTCACAGCTCGGGTGGGGGCAGTGTGACGGGGGCGGGGTTTCGCTTGGGAACCATCATGCTTTGCGGGGGGGGGCTGTTATGTGTTCACCCTGTTGGGGAAAGGTATTTGGTTTAGTGGCTTCAGCCAGGATATGTGTGATGTGCGTGTGTTGTTATGCTGCTGGTTACCTTGTGTGAGTCAATAAAGTACTCCCAGCCATTTGCATTGGGCAGCAAATTAATAACTCGTCTCTCCACCATCCTTTCGGGCGTAAAAACGCCACAATATATATATCTTGGTGGTGCCAGTGACTCACCTCATTTTGAGCATTCTTCTAAAGCATCATGGCCTGGCATGCTTTTAAAGTTTACTTTGAGAGGAATAAAGCTGTGGCTTCGAAGCATCTGACCCATTAAACATAACAAACTACACCCTTACACAAAACACATCCTAGCAGAATTATGACCTATCATAACTAATTACGGTAAATGTGCCCATGCTTATGTGATTTCATTTACCACCATTATCATATTCTCATGAAGAGCTCAAACCCAATGTGAGACTATTAGTAGCTCAATCTCCTGACCCCATTTGTACTTGATCTCTGCTGCTGAATGAGATCACCTCCATTAGTGAGTATTATTTTCATCTAGGGCATGAGGATTGATGAACACATTTCTTATAGCACGTGGTTAGCGTGACTCTCCGTATGCAATTAGTATTGATTCAGTGGGACAGTGAAAAATAAGGTTTACTCCAATCGACCAGCCATGTTCCATTACAACGCCTTGACTCAGAGAGAATATAATATTTCTTTTTTTTATTTTTTTATCTGAAACTGTATTTCTTGTCTGTTTTGAATTGTTAATAAATATTTCATTAGGACTAGGAGTGTTGTTCTGCTACAGTGCTTTTTGTATTAAAAGGGAGTTAAACAATTAATCTAAAGTTTTCATAATTGGCATTTACTGATGGTACAAGTTATAAGATGTCACAGCTGTTTTTGATTTTTTTTTTTACCTTTAGCAAATGTAAAGCCATTAAACCACACTGCTGTTTCCTTGATTACAATTAATCCTCAATTCTGATTGGCCAGATGGCCTGAAACAGCAGCTCTGATTGTAGTTGCTGATGTTAATGTTTTTATTTTAACATTTTTTATAAGGAGTCTCCAGTTTAATTTCAGATCTTTGTAGGAGGTAGAGCTTAAAGTGTAATGGAGAAATTTGTGTGCTGTGATTTGTCAGTGATGGATGGATGGATGGATGGATGGATGGATGGATGGATAGATAGATAGATAGATAGATAGATAGATAGATAGATAGATAGATAGATAGATAGATGGTACAGCAGTGAGTTCACAAATTATATAACAACATACACGCAACAAGGTATAGAAGAATATTAAGGCTAGATATAAAAATTTTAAATAACAATGATTGTAAAGATATTAAAAACTGAAGAAGAACTATACTGTGCACCGTTTACAATTCTGCAGTCGGGTGTGGATCTAAAAAACTGCATTAACATATATGACAAACTGCATGTTAAGATTAAAGACTAAATGAGAATCTTTTCATAAACAATCCACAGAATTTCAAAGTACAATTTGTCTCTTTTTATAAATAAAATTGGTAAGCATTGGTAATTGTTAGCACAGTTGTCTCAAACAATCGGCACTTAACTAAGATTAAGATTCAGTTATTTGGTACAAGCAGTGTGAAATAAATTTTTTTCGCATATCCATTAGGAATCTAAAGTCAGAGCACAGGGTCAGCCATGATACTGCACCCCTGGAGCACATAGAGTTAAGGGCCTTGGCAGTAAGCAGCTTGAACCCCAGACCTCCCGATCAGTATCCCAGAGCCTTAACCTTTTGAGCCCACAGAAAATCCTACATGTGAAAAGTGGGGCTCAAATCCACGCCTTCAATCGGAGACCAGAATAATTTTTTACACAAGGGAAAGGTCTGAACGTCAAATCTCTTGCCTTAGACCACTTGACCATCCTGACCTCGACTAACTAGGCAAATAAACCCTTATGGTTGAGTAATACAAATCTAAGTTACTAAACTTTTTTTTTTTTTTTTGATACACATACACTGTGCAGTTCATCGCTGAGTCCTCAGTGCTATTTTAAAAATCCAAAGAACCATTCCAAAAAAAATTTGTCTAGAAGCATTTCCACTTGCACCTTTATTTTGGACCTAAGTCTGTTTGCACTGAGGGCTTGGCATGCTTGCTGAAGTGTGAAAACTTATTTTCAACCCAGAAAAACAATCTCTGGTCCACCCAAACTGAGGGATCTGGCATTTGTTTCAAGTGAACTTGTTACGTAGCACACCAGGTGTGAAAGCAATCTGTTCCTGGGGTCCAGCTGCGAATAACTTGTCATGATACTTCCTCTCTCCAGTTACGGAATGGTAAGATAAAGGCATGCCTGCAGATAAAACAGAAAATCACTACAACTCAAAGCTGTAATAATTTACATGCTTGAATTGTTTATAATGCTTGTAAATAGCACAAGCAAGGTTACTGTACAGTGAAACCACTGGTCAGTGTAAACAATTCTGGTGTACCTTAAATGAACATTGCAACAAGCAAGAAATATACATACTGTAGGTTTCAGGAGAAATGACAGGTGGAATTGTATAATTAATCACTGATCTTAAGAAGTGAGATCTATGCAGGAAGCTCTGTAATCCAGTGGTGATTGCATTATATTTATTTCCATTTTTTCTGTGGTGTGACGTCAAGTCAACATTTACACACTATGAGCAATTTGAGAATGCCAGTTAGACTATTCTGCATGTCTTTGGACTGTGGGAGGAAACCGAAGGACGCAAAGGAAAACCACCAAGCCTGTGGAGAACATACAAACTGCATGCACATAGAGGCAAGAATCAAATCTGGACAGGAATCGAACCCAGACCCTGGAGGTGCAAGGCTAACCACTAAGCCACCATGCAGCCCCTAAAGAGGTCCTGATCTTCTCAAAAGATCCTGGTTAGATTCATGCAGCACTAGACATGCAATACAGCAAGAACAGAAGACAAAAGTAAGTACATGTACATATGGCTGGCTAGGGGCCAATGGGAAGCATTATTAGCAACAAGCTAGCTGGCTAACATGCTAATGATTACTCTCTTAAAACAGAAATGAATATGTTCAGATTGAGCCAAATTATTATTATTTCAGGGAACTTGGGGTGCATGGAAGGGCACATTGTTGCAACGCACATATACCCAATTGCATACTACGGGGAATTTGGAAACGCCAATAAGCTTACACCACATGCTTTTGGACTGTAAGAGGAAACCAGAGTACCCACAGGAAGGCCACCAAGCACAATGAAGACAAGCAAACTTCATGAAATCAGACACGCATCTCACACAGAGAGTTCCTTTTTGTTTCTCAGATCATTAAATTGCTAAGATAGCATGAAAATCTTTCAGTGTATCAGGGATTCAGAAGTGAATGCTATGCTTTTAAAAACTTTAATATATGTCATTTAAGCAATTTTATACTGTAATTATTCATAACAGAAGCTATTAAAGACATAGTGAACAACCAAAGAGTATTTTATTATGTTGCATTTTTTTTCAGTTGTGTGAGTTAAACTATATCTCATCGTTCTTGTACAGTAACAATAAAGATATATATTTTATATTTTATTTACTGACATGTATAATATGTAGACTTATTGAAAAATAAAAGCCTATGCTGTAACATGAATATAATGAAAACAGATTCTATCATCTAATCAAACTATGTACTGTATCTAGTAAGCAGACTGGATGCTCAAAAGGTTGACAAGAGAGCCCCCTGGTGGTTGACATGACCCACAATAGGATTGGCACCATTGTGTGTCTATGACGAGTTAAAAGTAATAGCACCTTTTTGGTCCATTTAGTTGGTTTAATGACAGCAATTTAATGTGAAGTTGGTCATGTTGTAATAGTGATAAGTAAATCTTCCTCTGAATAACCAGTCTTTCTTTAAGCAGGCCTTGGATAAAACACTGTATGTTCTGCCCTGTATCTACAGTTCCTGCATATGTTCCTTATTTCCATATTTATGTTCATTTATCAGTACTTTATGTAATAAATGGAATCTAGCGTCTAGGAATCCAACCTGGAGAGGAACTGCCTAATGTCCGCCAGTGCCATGCTGGTACTACCAATACAGTGCAATTTCTAAAATAAAAACGACAAGACAGTACTAACAAGTTACCACCAAGAAGGGAAAGTCAACCAGTATGCAGATCTCCTTTAAATTAAGAAGTACATTACAATATACAGTAATAAGTGCAGTAAATATACATATAAAAAAGCAGGGATAGAAAGGTGTTTTGTTAGATTATATGTCTTTGTATGCTTGCGTTTAGTCTTATTGCTTGGTGAAAGAGACTGTGTCCCACTAGTCTGGCTGTGAGACCCTGAATGCTTCAGTACCTTGCTTCAGAGTCAAGAGAGCGAAGAGTTTGTGTAGGGGTAGGTGTGATCATCCTCAATGCTGGTGGCTTGCAACCCAACAAAGTGGATTTCCCAACCAGGCATTTAATAGAATATGGGCCAGTTCTTCTATGGAATATGGTGTAAAATATGCTTTTCTCAGTGTTTGCAGAAACTACAGTTGCTGCTGAGTATTTCTTGCTATGGGGGGCCAGTTAAGTGTCTCTGCCAGGTGAACACTACAGAATTTTGGTGCTTTTTAGCAATCTCCAAAGAGGAGCTGTCATGATACCACGTGCCCATCTGAAGTGAACAACCATCTCTTTCATTTAGCCCACGTTCTTAGACAAGTTGTTGGCTCAGCACCAGTCCATAAGTCGTTGGACCTCCTCTCTGTGTGCTGACTCATTGTTCTTCTTGATAAGATCCACCATCGTCGTCTCTTCAGGGAGTAGTTTGAGCTGTGCATTACTGCACAGTCATGAGTCAGCAGCGTGAACAGCAGTGGACTGAGTACACTGCCCTGGGGACCTAAATGCTTGTTGTGGTGTTGCTGAAGATGCTGTTCCCAATTTAGCCTAAAAGTCTAGGATCAAGTTGTGGAGGAAGGTGTTCCGGCTCAGCTAACAGGCTCAGCTGTCCAATCAGGCTCTGAAAAATAATTGTTCCGAATACTGAAATGAAGTATAACCGTTTTCAAACATCCGCGTTCTTTTTGTGCGGAAGGGTAAGGGTCAGAAGGAGTTTGGTAGCAATAAGGTCATCTATTAAGCAGTTGACAGCAGTATGTTAACTGCTGGGTTTTTTTTAGGGGGTCTTAATGTACAGTATTTAATAAGGAGCTTCTCAAAGCACGTTATAAAGGTGGGTATGAGTGCAATGGGTATGTGGACACTGAAAACTTCTTAGGTATAGGTATGCTGGTGGTGGTCTGGCAACATGTTGGTAAAACAGCACTGGTCAGAAAGATGGTGACAATGTTTGCTAGTCATTCCTCTCTTTGGTCCTAGAAAGATGGCATTAATGCAAATTAAAGCCATTTTAAATTTGGAGTGATTGCTGCATGCTGTTTCTGTGCCACCGACTTGGATGAACCATGGTTACCCCTTGCCGCACTAAATGGTTGTCTCCATGGGTAATGTAAAATGTGTTATATCATAGGGATTGAAAAAAAAATAATTTTAGCCCAGGCTATTTTGAAAACAGTGAAACACTTTGTGATATTTATGCAGCAGGCATCTTTCAGGTCAACTATACAAAAGGAAACAGCCAAGTGCATTCAGCTGCAGAATGCAGATAAAGCAGCAGATAAACTAAGTGCACCACACACCACACACAATGTGCTCCACATTAAAATGATTATCACTGCTACTGTGCTACAGCTAAATCTGAGAGCTATAACCTCACTCAGCAAAATGAAATCTTTTAAAGGTTTTTATTATTAGCTTTATTTTTTACTTTTTATTGTAAATGAAAGCTGTAGAAAAAAAAGGTTGACTTTTAATGAACCCTGGCCATAGATAATCCACTGCAACAATTCAATTTAAATAGGTCACCAATTACTGACCACTGAATGACCACTGCAATCCTTTAGGTGGAGTCTAAGGCAAAATTGTACATTTGTCATTTCAAGGCTAATTGGTGTCTCTGCAGAAGACATCGTTATGTAAGCACAGGGAGAGACGTACTGCTCATTAACATATATCAGCGGATCGAGTCTATAGCTGCAGTTGTGTCTTATGCAGTTTCCTCATGTACCCACAAGAGTGCAGAGCAGATTTACAAATTCATTTGTAGAACAGGAGCTCTTATTATTGTTTATTGTTATTATTATTGAGCTGATATTTTTTAATGGTAAAAATACAGATTTGAAAACCAGATGCTCGACACACATTTTTTAGTTTTTTGAAACATTTTGTTTTTTTATTTCTCTCTCTCTCTCTCTCTCTCTCTGTATGGTAGGGACTTGGCATGATAGGTGCATCACTTCATCTGTCTCTTTTTTTAGACCAGCCAGTGTACATTAATAATAAGCACCTTCAGGTTGGTAAGAGTAATGGGCCTTTCCCACATTCCCAGGCTGTTTGTGAGTACACACCGAACAAATGCTTGACAGTTTCTTGTCGCTTGGCACTGTGACATCACCTTCATACAGATCAGTACATGCCTTAATCTCCTACAAACTGGCTCTGTAATGACTAGGCTAGCCATGAAATGTTACAACATACTCAGGAATCACTTACAATGATCTTCTTCCTCTGCAATAAATCATCCCAAGCTCATGCTATACTGAACCAAACTGCATGCAATTTTTGTCCCAAAAGATTTAGCTATTAAATACCTACAGTATGACAGGTACTCGTATGTACTTCCAATGAAATGACAAGACAAATAATTGTTGAAAAGAATTACTGATATTTATCCTGAACCCTCTGCAATTGGTTGAGACCATGTTTTTTTTGTTTGTTTTTTTGTTTGTTTGTTTAAGGGCCCCTTTTTTCATGAATTCATTGATAGTTAAACCTGCTGCTTATTTACATTTGAACTTATTAACATTAAAAACTACTACTACTACATTTGAACTACTAAAATCATACAAAAACAGCTTAAGTAGTGCTACAATTATTATTATTTTTTTTTTGTCTAAATTTTTTGAGTCCACAAAATTTTGAGCATGCTTAAAACTTTTTAATGACAGATAATAATTTCTTATTATGTCAAGGTCATATCAGTTCAGGTTTAATTTCATTCCAAACTGTGGGAAAGCACGCTCACTCTATTTTTGGTCAAGCTGCATTACAGCACCCATTGTTATCCCTTCATGTTTAATCCATAGTGATATACATTCCATGGTTTATGTTTAGCCAATTAGTTTTAATTATAACTGAATAGGATTAAATTAATTATGTATCCAATATCAGTGTTTCATAAAGTTAAAATGCTATCTTGGATGGATGGGATATGGAGTCAGTACCCTTTTTGCAGCTATAACATCTTCCACTCTTCTTAAATGGCTGTCCACAAGATTTTGGGGTGTTTCTGTGGGAATTCGCGCTCATTCATTCTGTAGAGCATTTATGAGGTCAGGCACTGATGTTGGATGAGAAGGCCTGACCACAATCTCTGTTTTACTTCAACTCAAAGGTCCTCGATGGAGTTGAGGTCAGGTCTGTGCGAGCCAGTTAAGTTCTTCCACACCAAACTATACCAAACTATAGTCCATGTTGGAATAGAACAGTCCAAAGCTGAAAGCATAGCATCGTGCAAGATGTCTTGGCATGCTGAAGCAGCATTAGGACTGGGGGCCTAATTAAAAAGATTGGCCAAAGACTTTTGTCCAAATAGTGTATATACATCACTTAATATTTTATTTCTTTCCACAACAACATGCCAATTTGTATATTATTCCTTACATTTAGTACAAATTAGCGCTGTATAGCTGTTGTTCCACATGGATTGCCTTCCACACAGTGCATTCAACACCAGAATACCTGCTTTGTAGACTCACATGTTCACTTAGAGGACTGATAAATCTTATGTCTTGTCATTTGCTTTTTACAAGAATTTTACATTTTGGCCCAAACCATGAACTCATTAGTTTTGCCAATTTCTAGGCTCAAACCAAAAACCAAAGTCTCAAGAAACCATAAACTTTTTGATTTTAAGCAAATTTTTAGATGTTAAACCTACAATTTTTACTCATAGAATTTCAACATAAGCCAAAAGAGGAACTTTACGACAGTTAGTCCCACTTAAGCAGAGGAAAGGCATTCCATGAGTGGTGAGAATTAACAGTAACAGCTCTGGGACATTTAACCTTTATCACACTGAGTCCCAGGTGTTAACAATTGTTAATTACACTAACTCTCTTTCACTGTATCAGTACAGCCATACTAAGGAGAGAGCAGCAGCCAAAATCCACATTCAAAGCCAGTCACAAAAGCTTCTTATAAATAAAGCACTTTACTGTAACTCACTAATAACTGCTTCATTTAGAATCACATCTGAACTTATCAATTCTTTTAGGTATGGCTGCATAGCTAACTAGTTCCTAACACGGCTGGATTCCAAATCGCTCTCCAACAAACAAGGGATTGTACACCCTAGTGGACTAGCTTTCCATTTAATGCTATTTGGGATTCAATTCTGGAACCACAGGAATTAATGGAGCTGATATTCTAAAACAGAATAAGTGGAAGTATGAAGAGTGACTTGTGGGATTTACAGGACTGTCCACCAGAATTTAGATACTTTCACCCCGCTTTCTTCATCTCTTATGCCTTCTCCACGTGGGTTGAACCCCTTTGCCTCTAGTGTGATAGTGCTTAAATATACATAAAGCCTGTATAAATTCATACAATGCATTAAAGGAATTCTGAGGACATGTGCAAAAATTAAATCATGGCCAAGTAGGCGTAACATTTATAAAGCAGTTTATAAATTTGAGGTCTGGTACTGGATCATTTTCTAATGACAAAGCAACTACATTAGCAAGATGGCCACAGCAGAGCTCAGTTCTAAGACGTTTTAAGAAATCTTCACCATTATGATCACTTCTTGTCTCTTTATTGCCTAGTGTGACTTAACAAGAAGTGGCCATTTGGAACACCACCTGCACAGAATGTTTGGACCCACAAATCACTCACTGATTGTGACTATATTTAGCTCTTTGAGGAATGTGATTGACTATTTGTTGACTTAAAGCTGCTTAATTGAATGCCAATGATTTAATTCAGCAATTTAGTAACTGTACATTTAAAAAATTGACTAAAAATCAATTTGGGGCTGCAAAGACTATTTCATACAGTCAAAAATCTACAGCGGTAAACATTCAAACTGAATTCCTACCCATTTAAGCCAAGATTAATTCATAAATGTAATGTTCTTCATGGACGCTTAAGCAGTAATCTCATTTGGAGTTTCAACAACAAGATGAAATAGTATGTGACATAAGAAGGAGGGAGCAGTTGCTTGCCAAATCTTAATGTACAAGTGAAACAGCATTTGCATTTATTTCATTTGGCATAAAGTCACATTTTATTTGAAAACCTACATTTAAAAAAGTAAACCTTGTACAGTACATTGTGCCTTGTAAAAAAAAAAAAAAAAAAAAAAAAAAATACATTGGGTAGTAGCTGAAAGTGACTAAAACCCCATAAACAGTTCAAAAGAAGTACTATTTGTCTAGGAACAACAAAATGAAGACGCCATAATTGCATGTTCATCTTTTTTTCCATTACTTTGTTCACAAGGGGATATTCCCAATGACCCACACATTTGTAACTTTATAACTTTGTGTACAGAAGCACTGGTATCCTCAGACTAGAATAAACCTCACACGCAGTGTTGCCCCTGTGCTCAGATTAATTATAGGTGTTCTTATGGTGTATCCCCAAATTAAAGGAGAGGGTGGGAGGATGTGAAAGATCTGTGGGTTAATAAAAGGGTGAGAGTCGTGAGTGAAGAACACGTTCTTACATAATACTGTAGGCTCTGCTTCATTGTGTTGAAAGGCAGCTGGGTTTAAATAGCTTGAGTAGGAGATGTTTGTCCTGATGTACTGAGCCCCTGTTTAGATAAGATTGGATAGGCTTGAGCAGCTTTTAAAATTTGAATTTAAATTATTTTTTTTAATTATCATTTTGGTTTCATTCTTAGGTAAAGTATAATAATGTTGTTGTTATTATTATTATTATTATTATTATTATTATTATTATTTACAATTTTATTTTCTAGAACACCTTTCAAAATTTTAAAAATAGAAGATAAAAAGTAAAAAGACAATATCAAATATTTACATACAATAACAAATGAAATGAAAATATAAAGAGAAAGACAAACAAAAGAAAGTAGTTAAATACAAAATAAAATGAATTATATACTGTATAAATTAGAATAAAATGTAAAAAAAAAAAAAAGAGAAAAAAAATCAAAGAATGTCAAAAATAAGATAAAACTTAAAATACCAATACAGATGAAGCACAGGACTTGACTGCTTGATGCTAAATAGAAAAAAAAAATCATGTATATGCAAATAGAGCACGCTATAAAAGGAGGGAAAGTTGCTTTGACATGTGAGTTAAAGCCTTATGCCAATGCTGTAGTCACACAGTATGAGATCCATGTTGTGATGTATGCATGTATTTTATTTCTCATTTGGCTCACACAAGTTGACAGGAAGTGTTGGAAGTGTCCACTACATGAACATGCCATCAGTATATAAGGAGGCAGTGATTCTAATGACAAGAAATCACAGATTTTGTTTACACAGATTATTGCATTATTTTGGAAGCCTTAAGCATTGTTTAACAATGTGGAAAGAAATAAAAATCTGAGAAGAGATGTGCAAACTTTTGACTTGTAGTGTAGAAATATACATAAGATTGAAAAAATTTTTTTAATCATGTTAAAATAAAATGAAATTTGAAATAAAAAAATAAATGAAGCACAGAACTTGACTTCTTGATGCTAAGTGTGATCATGGTTTACAATTTGAAGCATAGTAACAATAAGGCAATATCAATGACAACAAATTTTACAGAAATGTTGTGTAACATGTATAAAACCTACATGACATGTATAAAAATTGATCCAAAACACAACTCAGTATTAGAGTCATAGTGAAATAATTATACTAAATAAATAATTAAACTAAGTGTCCATAACTTTTTTTTTTATTTAAATCTTTCAATAATCTTGAATAATGAAAAGACATAAACCTGAAAAAGAGTGTTTTTCTAAAAATTGTTAAGATATTGCAACATGAATTTGACATGGTTACGGACACTACAGATTTATTATTATTATTATTTTTGCTTTTTAAGCTTTTACTCAAAAACTATTTCAAGCAACACTTTACAGGTTATATGCTTCTTGGATCTTACACAAATTTAAGTCTCAATACTTATGAAGCAATATGAAAACTTGCATTTTAAAAGATTAAACAAAAGTTAGCAACTTGAATTTTTTAGAGAAGCAAGATTGGCCACTTTCATGTTGCATAAATGTCAGAAATAATTCTTTGGCACACACATTATTTGTATGATATGTATAACATAAAAAATAAATAAAATCAGCATCAATACTGTGTTTTGGCTGTAAGTGGAACTTAATGTAAATCCAGGGGTAAGTTTTGTTAATTACATTTGCATTAAGTATCAAATCATTGTACACAGGGTTGCCGGGTCTTCAGTCAATTCAGCAAAGAATGCATGAGTTTGGGGAGCCCAAAGACTGGCAAGACTCTGCAATAATACAGTGCATGTGTTGGTCGTGTGTATGTGGAAGTCCAGGAACAGGAAGTAATTTGGAAGTGATAATTTTATTCATTGAATTGTGCTTGTTCTGTTGAATAGACATTGGAGAAAAAAAGCCCTATTGAACCCTTTGGAACTGGAGAGGGCTCATCAGCAAACATTGAGGAAGTAGAGTGCCTATTTTATAACCCTGAATATGCCACCACCCTTCCGTAAGAAGCTTGAAGTCATCAATTCTTATATGCTTACAAACGTCATGTACGGAAAGAATTTGTAGAGTATAATACACTAGAGACGACAAGAAATCATTGGGAGATATACCAATCTATTATTTTACTTTTCTAGAGGTTTAAATGATCCAATTTATATAACCTGTAAAAAAAAAATGCTACTTTACTTCTTTGTATTGTGCCATATGCAGTATGTATCATATGCATAATTTATAGATGCACTGTGTAAAAACTGGATTAGAAATACCTCTGATGATAACTAGAGTGGGAAGTTGTTTAGTCTGTTCTGATAAGCCAGCAGACCTTCATCTGTCTGAGTGCCTCTCGACTGACAGCCTGTGACTAAAAAACATGGCGACACTGTATGTCTATCCCTGCACTTTGCTGTTATTTTTAGCGTGACTCGGCACCATGGGATTTGTCTCCAGCCCTGAGGTTTATACCTAGTGTTAAAGGATTTTATAACACCATTAAATAATGAGAAGTGCATCTGTCTACACCATTTGCTCCAGCTGTTCGTTAATCACAAAATATTTAAGAGGTCGCACAGATGAATGAGTTTCATAGTTATAACAGGTGGTGGTGTTGCACCTGGTTTCATAAAAATCTGGTTAACAGCAAATATTCTGATGAAGATGACAAAAAATTATAATCTTTTCTTTTTTTACCCTTTTTTGCCACTTGAGAGCATTGATTAATTTAATGACAGTGTTGGCCAGGTGGTTTCTCAAATGTTCTTCAACGCATTACCACTGATGGTATCAGTACTACGGTTTATCATTTGAATTGGTCACGTTTTGGGCAGGTAATATGGCCAATTGTTGACGTTGCTGCGGAAACTGTACGATGGAGAAACAGCACTGAGCAGTGAACCAAGCAGAATGTGAACAAAACCAAATAAAAATAAAAAAAGGGGATGAAGATTGATACGGCTGAGTGACCCATGATGTCAAAAGGAAGTGAGGATACAGTAGTACAAAAAAAGCAACAAAAATAGTAAAGATCAGGTATAATACATTTCTATTGATATAGGAGACAGGATAAAATTAGATATACGTCATATTAGCCACCTTCTCATGATGCTTCATGGTATATGGCTACAAAACCATTGTACTCAATGGAGAGAGCCTGGAAATGATGCTTTGTCACCAACACACAAAGGAGACTGAAATGTTACTTGACCCAGTTTACTTTATGCTTCATTTAGTTGGATTCTTTATATATAACACAGCAAAAACACAACCCAGTCGTTACACTGGAGGAACCACTGTTTATATGATAATTGTACAACCTTAAATAGGCTGGAACAGGATGAAATGAGTTCCATGCACTTTTTTTTCTATAGCTGTCTATCAGTGGTATATCTCCATTAGGAAGAACCATATACATGCAAATAGAGCCATGTCTTTCTATTCAGGGAGGGAAAAGTGGCTCTGACATGTGAGCTAGAGCCTTATGCCAGTGCTGCAGTCACACAGCATGAGATGGTGCACACGGGATAAGAACTCTCCTAAATCCTGTGGAAGGTTAGTAATTAGTATTTCCCACATTTTTTTTTTTATATTAAAAGATGTCATAAGTTTTTGTTCATCTGAAATTGTATTATCCTAATACTAAGACCCACTGTGATCAGATGATTTGTATTATGTTTTATACAAAAACTAAGAATTAAAAAAAAGAGGTTACTATTTTTGCACATTTATTAGGCGACACAGAGTTTGATTTCCACCTAGGGTCTGTGTGCATGGAATTTGCATGTTCTCCCCGAGCTTGGTGGGTTTCCTCTGTGTACTACGGTTTCCTCCCACAGTTCAAAGACATGCAGATTAGGCTAATTGCCGTTCCCAAAATGCCCCTAGTGTGTAAACGATTGTGTGTATGTATGTGCCCGGTTATGAATTGGCACCCCTTTAAGGGTATACGCCGCTTTGTGGTCTAAGTCTCCTTGGATACCCCCCCGTGGTCCCCCCCACGACCCTGTATACAGGATAAAGTGGTATAGAGGATGACTGAAAATTAGTATATTTTATTATGCTTCTGCCTTACACAAGTTGACAGGAAGTGCTATGATTCTAACCATTAAAAATCATAGACAGAATTTGTCTACACAATTCTTTCAATGCATGTAAAGACTTCTGCATGTAAAGACTTGTGTTATTAATTTTTTATAATTTAATCTTAAAAGCTCTTTTTCCAAATCTCTTATTGAATTAAACATGTAGTGGTCAGTATGCTGTCAGTATATTTTGTCTCAAATTTTCAGTGTCATAATTATTGTAATAATCTAAGCACTAAGACAATTTTAAGTTGAAGCTGATGCAGTTTTTATCACTCTGTAACATTCAACAAGAACAACAACAAAAAAAATCCATGTCTAAAATATTACTCCTCCCACACTGTGGCTGATTTGATGTACACATTTCAGAGGCAAGATGAAGAAATGGCCCTGTTGCTAGGAGATTATCACTCCAGAGGCTTGCATTGGGCCTGATTAGCTGAGAATGCATTTGGAGAATTTAGGAAAAGTAACACTAATAGTCATTTTTGTGCATTTGCATAAAAATGGAAAACTTGAGTGTTTGAAAAGCAGAGCCTCTCACAAATCTAAAAATTAATGTTTGTTTTCCTTTTGTATCTAAAGCAAATTTTACCATCCACAAACTGATTACTTCCTAATAGGAGAACATGACTAGTTGATAATTCGCCCTTATACCAAATCATTATTATACATTAAACAATATCTTGCAAATGCTTTTTATCCATTTAAAATCACGTTTAATTGGCATCATTTAGTAACCTTTAGACAAAATTGTGTGTAATTGTTTGCATAAGCAAAACCAAACTACAAGTTTCTGTTATATTTATACAAGGTTGAAAAAACACACTAATTTTCACCTTATATGCATATAATGAGGAGTTTAATTAGTGTTTAAGATCACATTAAAATTATCAGATGTGTTTTCTTGCTAAAAGTGCCTCTGTGACTGGTTTGATGTGTTTTTCTTTCTTTTCTCGCAGCTCTGTACAGACCTACTTTCACCCCTGCTTCAACCGTCTGTAGAACACATGTGACACAGAGTGGTAGTGTACATATACCTACAGGTCCACTATATAGTTAAATCACCACTCATGGAATGTGTCTCATCCAATCAGATTGCTCGCATGTCTAACATGTCTTTGATTTGTCTAAAAGCTTTAACTACTGTCTGAATGCTATTGAAAAGTAATCACCAATGCTCAGTTTTGAGAATGTGCATTGTGGTATAACAAATGTTACTGTTTAATTTAGCATTATTGTAGATTATAGAGGATATTCCTTGATGGATATTACACATGCACACATGCACAAACACTAGCCCATAATCCACACAACAAAAAGTCTGCCACCTTGGCTGTGATATGGGTAGAACAGAGTGCTTTCTAAGTCGTGCCAATCTTGTCCACATAAGAGCTTTCAAATGAGGCCAGTATGTCCTCAGTGTCGACTCAGGGTATGTTTGAGGCCATCAAGAAGAAAAACTAGAATGCTGCATGAAAATAGTGCTTCAGTGAATGTTGCATGAACTCATTGGATACTATTACTTTTACACCTATACAGTAAACTTGCAAAACAATGCAGAAAACTGCCTTAATGTTCATCAGAACTAAATTATATTACTTACTTAAATATGTACATATTTTTATTAACACTGACACCATTTATTGATGATCATCAAAGTGATTTTCTTATATAGATATACAGTGAAACCTCTGATTGGAAGTAACACTGTTTGCAAGTGTTCCGCAGGATGAGCAAAGATTTTTAATAAATTTTGACTTGAAAAACAAACAAGTCTTGGTTTACAAGTACCGAGTCTCATTTAGCACGCATGCACTTCTTGTTCTGACGGAGAGCGTCACGTGATCACGACTGAGCCAACGGTGTTTCTCTCTCTCTTGGGCTGCGGAATTGTGGGTAATCGTCTTCCCTGTTGGGTCTTAGTGATCGTCTCTTACTGGTATAATCAACATCTGTACACGCGTATACTGTTTACTATAACACTGTGAGCACATGTGCGCGCAAAATATTTTATTTTGTGTTTGTAAGCGTGTGTACAGCGCGCATGTACTGTTTATTATAACACACTGGTGTGCGTGCGTGTAAAGCAAAAGAAAGTCTCAATAGAGAGGTTAAAGATCCATATTTTCTCTCTCTGTCAATGTACTCCATGCCCCTTCACACACACCCCTTCTCTTCTCGCCTTCACGCATAAATGGAAACACTTATCTGTCTGGATTTATTTTTTACTTTTTTTTTATTTAAAGGTAAAGTTAATTTGTTTTATTTTTACTTTACATTTTTTGTATAAATTATTTTTATGTTTTTATTTTTGGGGCTGTGGAATGATTTTATTTATTTTTTTTTTTCTTCCCGGCCTGTCAGTATCACAGATAACACATAGCAGAGAGTATGTGTAGCTGTTCTATCATCATTCACAGCCATTTTTTATTTATTTTATTTATTTATTTTGTTTGTTTCCCATATTATAACAGACAAGACCGGGGACCAAAAAAAGAGAAGAGAGAGTAAAAAAAAAAATAAAATAAAAAAATCAACCAAAAAAAATAAAATAATAATAAATAAATAAATAATAATAATAAATAAAAAATAAAGAATAAAAATAAATAAACAAACAAACATTTAAGGGAAAAAAAAGGGAAAAGAGAAAAAAAAGGGAAAAGAGAGAAAAAAAAAAGTGGGGGGGGTGAGAGGGGGGAGAGAATATAGTCAAAATTCGCTTCCGCACCTGCCGAAGAAAAAGAGAAAAAACAACAGCAGAGAAACCGCAGCCACAACCAACACCTGCACGACTTGCGGCAAACCACAAATCCCAAAACCTGTTGAGCCGCGCACATAATAAAATATTTTGAAATAAACATTTTGTTTTGAAGCAACAGCAAAGACAGTGTGTGTGTGAGCACCTGTTTGTACACCAGTGTGAACGTTTGTGTGCACACCTGTGTGTGTGAGCGCGCTTGTTTTCATAGGGCTCCTCCATGTAAATGTTTAATAGTGTGTGTGGGGGACCACAGTCCCATCCCGCGAGGCATGGAGCAGATATGGCGGAGACACGGGTCCCAGACATCCAGAGGCCCCCCAGAGCACAGGAGTCTCAGAAGAACCACCGCAGGGACAGCCCCCCCACCCCGAAAGGGGCAGCGGAGAGCCCAGAGGGGGGTCATCTAGCAGCTCCAGTGCAGACGCCCCAGGGGGCCGTGTTGACAGGACCGCAGGCTCCGCCGAGGCAGTCCGGTCCCTGGGTCCAGAGATCCCAGGGTCCCCCCCATCCACCAGCCGGTGCCCCGCCAAGCCAGGAGAGCCAGATCCCGCCCAGCGACCGCCGCGAGTGAGCCAGCGCTCACCCGAGCGCCCCGCCCCGGAGCGAGAAACCAACAACCCACCAGCGGCTGGGGGCACCCCACAGCTGTGTGTGGTGGCAGAGCAGGGGGGGCCTGGGATGTTGAGAGAGGTGGAGTCTAGGACCTGACCTGACACCTAAACGTAGACAGCCAGGCACACACATACACAAACATACATTCCCACCCTCATACACACAAACAAATATTCACACACTCACACATGTAGACACACAAAAATAGACAGTATACACACTCACACTCCCCATATACCCACTTCCCTCCGCCGTGGGGACAGAAAGACCCCCCTGGTCCCCGCAGCAGCGGAAAGGACCACCAGCCCAGACCCCGACCGAACGGCCAGCTCCTCCTCTCAGCCCCCGGCCCTGGACCACGGATAGAGAACGGGGGTGTGGAAAAAAGGAAGACCCCCGCTTCGCTCCTCCGGCTCTAATGTAGTGTTGGTGTGTGTTGTTCTAAAGTGCTTTAAAACAAGGGAGGGGCAAGACACTAACCACCCTCCGGCAGCTCGTGTCAGCTCTGCCCCTCCCAAGAACCCTAAATGTCTACGTGCCACTTAAAATTGGGAAGTGAGCACTGGCACCAGAGGTAAGGCTAATTAAACAGCCCGCCCTCTGGACGCCATTCAGTGTGCCCACCCCCTAGGCCCTATATGTATGTGTAACATGACAGTAAGTAATGAGAGTGTCTAAGATGTGATATAAAATTGAGATGCAGGTGGTCACAAGGAGACAGGAAAGGAAAACCTCCCCTGCATCCCAGCAACACCCCTGCACCCCAAAGCCCTACCTGTATGGTGTTGTGATGGAGCGGGAAGAGGGAAGCATCGGGGATGGGGAGAAAATAATCAGAGGAGGCAAGTACCAGCTCCCCTACTGACCCCCATAGGCACCCCCGTTGCCCAAAAAAAAAAAAAAACGCCCAGGGCCGGGGGCCCAGGCCCATCCAAACCAGGGCCCATGGCAGCGGCCCCACCGGCCACTGCAGAGCCCGGGGCAGCCCACCAGGCCCCACAACAGAGGGGAAGAAGAAGGAATGAATAATTTGAGTCTCTATTATTTTTTATAGGAAAACTTCGAATTGATTTACGAGTGTTTTGAAATATGAGCCGGCTCGTAATCCAAGGTTCCACTTGTCACACATTTGTCGGCAGCACAACCATGATGCGACTCTCACATTCCACTACATCCCAAAGTTGCTCTGGTGACTGTGGAGGCCATTTGAGTACAGTGAACTCATTGGCATGTTCAAGGAACCAACTTGAGATGATTTTAGCTTTGTGACATGGTGCACTATCCTGTGGTCATAAAGGGATGGCCTAGTAAGCAACAATACTGGGCTGTAGCATTTAAACAATGCTCAGTTAGTACAAAGCGTCCGAAAGTATGCCAAAAAAATATCCCCACACTGTTACCCTTTCCACCAGCGTGAGCTGGCAGGGTGTATTCATGCTTTAATGTTGGTTACACCAACTCTACCATCTGAATTTTACAGCAGAAATCGATTCATCAAACCAGGCAGTGTTTTTTCAATCTTGTATTGTCCAATTTTGGTTAGCTAATGCAAATGTACCCTCAGTTTCCTGTTCTTAGCCAACAGAAGTAGCACACAATGAGCTCTTCTCCTGCTGTAGCCCATCTGCTTCCTGGTTCGATGTGTTGTGTGTTCAAGGATGCTCTGTGGCATACCTCAGTTGTAATGAGTTATTATTTACTTACTGTTGTTTTCCTTTCAGCTCGAACCATTACCCTCTAACTTCTGACACACCTCTGAAAACACTAGAGATGGTTATGCATGAAATTGGCAGTGAATCAGCAGTTTTGGAATTATGCCTAAATGCATTGCGTTCCCTTGAGTGTTTGATCGATTAATTTGATATTTGCATTAATAATCAGTTAACCAGGTGTACAGATGGCCGATGAGTGTATATAGTTTAAAAATTTTTAACATTGAACCCCTATCAGAATTTTTGGAGAGCCTTGCATGTTTGCAGAGCTTCTCACTCTGTTACTGTATTTTCCCCACTCCTCTGTCATCTCTCCCTCCTCTCGCTGCTTTCACTTCCCCACATTCTCGCACAGATGAATACGCCAAGTGCTAGCTGCTACATGTGGGCTTCAGCACACAGCACACCAAAGCATCACTGCATCCACATCTACAGAAACCAAACAGAATAAATCCATTTAAAAGACACCAAATCCTGCACAGCACACCGATTAAGGTGAGTACTCCATATTCATCACCATTAGTAGTTGCGTTTCATTGTATTTTTTTTCTTTCTTTCTAAAATTATTAACATTAAATGCTAATCTGCTAAACTTTATAAATATAATCTGAATTTCATAAAATTTTCCTGAAATTGCACCAATATTAAAAAATGCATATACTTAACCTTACCTGTATGGTGTTCTATACAAATCTGGCATGCATTTATACTAATGATGTGTACTGGAACATTTATTGTCATTTGTAAGTTTGGCTTTGTATAGTGTACATCAAATGCTTATTTGCAGGAAGAGCTCAGGAATTAATGGGAACAGTAAATGTCAGTAAAAGGAAGTGGCAAAGATCAGGTATGACTTTGATGCACCCACTCATGCCACCTACAGGTTTTTTTTTTTTTTTTTTTTTAAAGCATGGCAGGAGGGCACTTTGTATTTACAATTGTACACATCATAAGTGTTCCACCCTTCAGAAGTGAGGAATCTTATGCATGCAGTCATGCAAATCGGAGTACCTTAGTACACAACCCAAGAGTTGTGGTGGAAACAAGTATTATTTTGAAAAGATTTCTCATAATTAAGATGATTTCATAGAATTTGATATTATTTATTAGACCACTGTTTTCTGCTCTCCAGTATTTAAAAATGTAACCGTGTATATATAAAAATACGAAATTGTCACACAGTTCTATTCTAAATATAATGCCATTTTCATCGTACATTGGGTATTGATCACCTCTAGAATTTGATTAGTAGGAACCATGTAATGGTGTTGCGATGACATTAATGTAAAAGTAAGTACAACAATGTTTTGAAAAGGTAAAATGACATTGAGATAACATTGAATGATTAACCCACACACAAATTTGCAAAAATACAACCTCAAAACAACACACCCTTTCCCATGATGTTGGAGCATTTTTTTTGATTAAAATCCATTCGAACAATCCATTGCCTGACCATGCCTGGTCCCTTAAGTTTCTAAAATAGTTTAGAATTCCAATCAGCTTTCAGGGGTGTCATTGGAGAATTTAGGTCCCCTGAAAAAAACAAATATAGGATGCCTCCCGGTACTCCGGTTTCCTCCTGCAAAGACATGCAGATTAGGCTAATTGCCATTTCCAAATTCCTCTTGTTGTGTGAATGCATGCGTTAAAGTTGACTGGAGGTCTCACCACTGTTGTGAAATGAGAATAAGTATAATGTAATTACCACTGGCCTTTATGATCCCTAATTAGACTTCTTAAATGGATGGATGGGTGGAGAACGGGATCAAACCTTGACGAAGCCAACTCTTTTTAATTGCCATATCATTTTAAAAGAACCGTCCTCTTTACTTATCTCACTTTACAGTGTGTCTGCTACAAATCTGTGTGCCTCAGCAAAAATCAAGATTAATCAGACGAACCTATAATTTTTCAATTTTAAACTGTTCAGTTTGATGAACCTGTGCCTATTGAAGGTTCAGCCTTATGTTCTTGGGGGACAGATGCGTTACCTGGTGTGATCTTTTGCTTCTGCAACACATGCATCTCAGGGTTCAATGTGTTGTTAAAATTATATCTCATTAAAATTATACAATGTGCGTATATGAGTTACGGTGGTCTTGCTTGAACCCATCTGGTTATTCTTCATTGACTTTCCTCATAAGCAAAGTTGGCTGGGCAATGTTAATTGGATATATAGGGTGGGCTATTTATATGGATACACCTTAATAAAATGAGAATAGTTGGTGATATTACCTTTCTGTTTGTGGCACATTAGTATATGTGAGGGGAAAAACTTTTCAAGATGGGTGGTGACCATGGTGGCCATTTTAAAGGCGGCCATTTTGGATCCAACTTTTGTTTTTTTTCAATAGGAAAAGGGTCATGTGACGCATCAAACTTATTGGGAATTTCACAAAAAAAACAATGATGTGCTTGGTTTTAACGTAACTTTATTCTTTTATTAGTTATTTACAAGTTTCTGACCACGTATAAAATGTGTTATAAATGTGTTTAATGTGCTGCCCATTGTGTTGAATTGTCAATGCAACCCTCTTCTCCCACTCTTCACACACTGATAGCAACACTGCAGGAGAAATGCTAGCACATTAAACACATTTTATAAGAACGTTAAAGTTAACTCTCTTTTTTTATTGTGAAATTCCCAATAAGTTTGATGTGTCACATGACCCTCTGGATCCAAAATTACCGACTTAAAAATGGCCACCATGGTCACCACCCATCTTGAAAAGTTTTCCCTCTCACATATATCAATGTGCCACAAACAGGAAGTTAATATCACCAATTATTCCCATTTTATTAAAGTGTATCCATATAAATGGCCCACCCTGTAGTTAAGTAAATGGAGTATTTCAGTTATTATTGTTTGATTCATTAAAAATACACTCCACTTCCTTAATAATCTTTGTAATTGAAATGTTTTATGTGCAACAATATTTATTTTTCTATTTCCAATTCGCTGCCAGTGACTGACTACAAAAACACAACCAAAATATGAGTTTGCTAGTTCTACCAAAATGCACACTTAAATTACCACAAATACAACTGCAGACTGATTTAGCCATTTTGGTAAGACTGTGAGAAGTGGAATTATAGCACTTTGCAAAATTACACAAAATTGACTCTGTGGCCTCGCACCTCCAAGGTGGAAGGTTCGACTCCCGACCTTGGGTCTGTATGCATGGAGTTTGTATGTTCTCCCTGTGCTTGCTGGGTTTCCTTCAAGGACTCCGGTTTCCTCCAACAGCCCAAAGTAATCAGGTTAGGCTAATTGGTTTAAAATTTCCTGTACTGTGTGGCTGTGCCCTGTGATGGATTGGTACTCCGGGCCCCCATGGCCGTGTACAGCTAAAGCTGTCTAGAAGATGAAATGAAGAAGATAATTTTTTATGTGTTGGACAACAAAGCCAAAAGAGGGTTTCCAGACACATTACATTCCAAGCATTTAAAAATGCATGCCTCTAGAAGGCATGTGTCAAATACAAAAGCCAAACAGAGAAAAGAACTTCCTGATATAGCATGTGATTTTTAACAAATACAAAACAAGCCCAAAGATGTTATAACAGCAAAAAAAAAAAAAGAAAATCAGCCTCAGTTCAAATATGTCTAAATATAGCACAGGTGACCTTGGTTGTAACAAATCGTCGAACAAAATATTTATTTGATGTAGCTTTAGCTGTCATATTGCAAAGGAGGGTTTCAAGAGAAAAGGGCAGCTCCAGAAATAGACAGAAGAAGCACAATGTGGGGTCGGTGACCCAGTGGTGCACTAATCCTGTCATACCAAAGTGTGACACATGCTGTGAAGGCAGCCCTTAGCTCTTAGGCTTCCTGTATCTGGATAATGAAAAAGGGTGATATACTGTAAGAGAAGACTTGGTCCTAGTGGAAATAATCTGCAGGTACACATTTTACAAATTCTTATGTTCAAACTAAACCCTGATATAAAAATTCACGACAGGATGGAATAATCAGCACCTGGTCTGCCATGTCCTCACCTAACCACATGAACCAACACAGCAGAATTAAATTGTAGGGAACTAAACACTAGGCATATAACCTGACAGTAGGAAGTGAAGCATTTTATTATTTCATATTATTATATTTTATTATATATTATTTTGTTATAATCATGTCAGTTAAATTTTATTTGTATAGCGCTTTTAACAATTGACATTGTTGCAAAGCAGCTTTACACAATCCATAGAATTATTTAAGTTTGTATGAAATGCGAACGCGTATGCATCAAAATGATAAGATTGTCCCTGATGAGCAAGCCGAGGACGACGGCAACAGCGTCAAGGAAAAACTCCCTGAGATGGCAATAGGAAGAAACCTTTCGAGGAACCAGACTCAACAGGGAACCCATCCTCATTTGGGTGATAATGGATAGCAGGGATTGATCTGCATCATACTGTGTGACTGGAAGTTCAGTATAACAGGAGATGTGTTTAGGTTAAAATGAAGTCCAGTTCGTTCAGGTAGACTGTAGGAGACTCCAGTCATGAACTATCAAGCGACAGCAGTCACAAGTCAGAAAACAGCTGTCTGCATCAGCCGAGGACAGGACCGTCTTCGTGAAAAAATGCATGTCACTAACGGAAAACATAAGGTGCATACTAAGCCAAAGCATATCACTATATCACTACATAACTGCTATAAAAAAAAAGACTGAATGTAATGCACAAATCTTTTTAAACTATTAATTTATAAAACTAGGTATTTAAATTAATGAATTTAACCTGCCTTAGTGGTCTTAGGCATGAAAGGTTTTCTACATGCACTTTCCAAAGTTCAATATTTTTGTTATTTAAAGCCTCACTTTATAAAGCATAAAAAAAAACTGAAACCATAAACTAATGAGAAACAGGTGCAGAAGATGACAGATAATCAGGCCGGTGATTAGTATACTGCTGATGCTAAATGCTGAGTGGTTGCAAAAGACGAGAGGGGAAAAGAGGTTGCTGCTGAGGTGGTACAATACAGCACATTTTTAAATTTTATCTTTAAGCACTTTGAAGCTTCTCACAGTGCAACATTTGTTCCCATTTATTTTGATCTTTAAATTAAATTAAATATGAAGAATATGACGAAATGAGAGGTCGTGTATATAATACTTGGCATTTTTGGTACAATGACTTTGTTTTAAATGAGGTTCTGATGTTTATTTAGGATTATCTGTCTATCCATCTATCTATCTATCTATCTATCTATCTATCTATCTATCTATCTATCCATCCATCCATCCATCCATCTATAATAGTGTCGCTAAGGCCATTTGGCTTGGGACCAGACTGCTTCCTGCTTCCTGTGCACAGAGTAAAAATGAGGTCAGGCAGGAAATCTCAGTTGAATTGATAGCACTGTAAATAGTTTAGTAATGGCACATGATGCTTCCTGCAGTCTTTTCCATCTGACACAACCCCAGCCACGTAACTGAGAAATACTGTAGCATGAAAAAAAAAAAACTGTTTGCATATTGGAGCATTAAGCCACAACATAACTGAACATCCTTCAGCACTATATGTGTGTGCTCTGAGTTTGTCAATGCCAATGATTTGACCCTGTTTGACCATTTCAAATTAAAAAAATCAACCAATCGCCACTATATTTCTGATGCAGAGAGTGTAAAACCTAATGAGCTATATTTGATCAAATCATCTAAACAGATGCCTCTACCAGAGAGGAAGAAGAAGTCTCTCATTGGAAAGCTGACCTTTTGTACAAAGGATGTAAAATGGTTAATATCACAAATTCATCTTAAACATTGAATAGTCCAGATGTTGCACATTATCTTTTTCTTAATTGTAAAATATTTTGTTAATTTAGTTTTAAATATAGACAAATCCCAGATTTTGTATTCTTGGAATTTTGAACCACACAGTACAGGTGTTTGCATGTTAATTAATGAAAATGCATTTGAAAAATTACATGTAGTATACTTGACCAAACAGCCATAACATTATGATATTACCTGCACGAATGACAGGTAAAGTAAATAATGTGTGTTATCTTGTTACAGTGGAACCTGGATATATTAGGCAGAAAGTAAAAATATTGTGGGTGAAGTCAATGTGTTGGAAGCAGAAAAAAGTCCAAGTTTAAAAATTTGAGCAACTTAATATTTGATAAGGGCTGGATTGAGTTTGCTGGACAACTGTGTCGGAGTAACTTCAAAAGCAGCCTTTGAGGAATAGTCCTGGTAAAAAAATTTTAAATGAAAGAAGTAAAACTGAGCCAAGCCATCTCCACATACAGTATTTAGGCCATTAAAAGTGTTCCTGGGAGGCCTGCTTTTCAGACATGAAGCATGCAATCTGATCATGGCTCAGGCATCCTGAGAAAGCACTCTTCCTTAAAGGAATCCAAGCACTAGTGAAATGCTGGGAGAAATGCATTAGTGTAGCGGAGGGTTATATTGAGGAGCTACTGTAGTGTATGTACCCATCGTTGATGGGAAAAGAGTTTGTAGAAATAGTTTAATGTAATCAGTGATGTTATTTCAGGTGGGAGCCCACCTAAATGACAGAATTAATTTATACTACCTCGGTGCTATTATTTCAGCAGTAAAACTATTAAATTAAAACCTAGGTAAAATATTCAGTTTAGCTTTTCTATTTAATACTCATTGGTGCATGTTTATATTGAGAAAGTAGCATATTAGAAGCTTATTTTAAAGTAGATTATTAAATCTGGCACATAGCTGTTTATACAGTAACATTGCTTTTATTCCTGATTTCAATTATAGTGCAGGTTAAACTTTAGGCAGATATCTAAGTTCTGTAGAAGTTTAAAATTCCGCCAGCTCTGCATGAATGCTATGACAACTGGCACATAACTACTTATAACTTCACTTTTTCTTAATATTTTGATTTTAGTGCATACCACTAGGCTCACAGGTCGAGTATTTATCATGCCTTTACTTTTTTGCTTTGCTTGCTTAAATGACCTGTGTGTTATCTCATAGTGGTGTTTTATATTATTGCTTTTTATTACCAGCATGGTTTCAGCAAATGAGACAAACTGATTTTAAACTTTTTGCAGGTAGAATAAACATACATTGATCTGTCCAATCATCTTTGAAGGTTCAGTATTTTTAGTCTACTTGTATTTTTTTTTTTTTAATAAGTCATGCTGTGTCATGCTTTTGTTTCTGTTTCTTGAGAATTTGGGCAGCTTGTAGGTACATTATGGGTATTTTTGTGTATTTCACATACCCTATCTAAATCTAATCAAATTAAAATTTTATTTGTCACATACACAGTCATACACAGTACGATATGCAGTGAAATGCTATACGACCGGCAGTGACCTTCAAAAAAATAAATAAAAATAAAAACTTATACGTAAGAAATAAATATGGATAAAGAGAAATGCTAAAGAAAATAAATTGAAATAGTAAAATAAACTGTACAAATAAGGGCATAATAAAAATATTACAAAATATAGAAATATAGAAGAAAAAAAATTTATATATAATGTTTGAAAGTGGCAATGGTTGTGCAAATATGCTTCCTGCCTGCATGAAGAAGCTCCTCCTCAGTCTCTCTGTGTTGGCCTTCAGGGAGCGGAATCGCTTCCCAGACCGCAACAAAGAGAGATACATGGTAAACTATTGTGTTGATTGGCTCTGTTGAGTAATGCATACTGTATGACATTCCCACCTCTAGGGATTTAATTTGACATATAACTTCTACTCAACAGTTTGATTTCATTTATGGTGCAGATTTAACTTCAGGCAGATAAGAAACTACTGTCAAAGTTTAAATGAATTCTGTTCAGCCAGTTTTTTTTTTTAGTTTTTTTTGCGTGATGATATGACCTCATCTGGTGAAACAGACAGATGAACAAAATTTTTCAGTTCCCAATATACAGGTTCTACAATATTCTGACAAAACCAGACAAAACCTTTGTTTTTTGGACTGTTATTCTGTCCATCAATGTCTTGTTTTGACTTGAACACCCCTAGTAAATGCCCAGCCTTGAGTTTCCCCACAGCACAAGCAGACAGGCTTAAATGCAAAAAATAGTCTGAGTAAAGGAAGGAGCTCAGATGGCAAGGCATATTAATTGTGGGCAGTAGAAGCACAGCAGGAGGCAATCTCACAAGAAAAGCCATATAGCAGCAAGATTCACACCCAGCATTCACTGAAGAATGTGCTGTACTTCTTAGAGAATGAGTTAACTGTGAAGGATCCCTTCAGTGAGTGTGCAAATCATGCATCATGCATCCTTTGTCACCTTATTTGGGCTATAAACAAAGCTGGCCATGAACAAGTCTATCATTTACATTTTGTGCTTGTATTTGTGTAGAGGCTCTGGATCAATCGGTTATTATAATTGCAGGTTATTTTGAATTTACCTGGACATTGTGCTCCTTTTTTTTAAAGATTTTGAGAGAAACATACACAGAAAATAGACCGGACTGATGCTTGAACACAAATGAGGAAAAGCAGTGATAAAAAATTTAAATCTGGGGCAGCCCACAGGCCATTTGCATGTTACAAAACCAAAGCTTTAGCCTTGCCAGCCAGCTAATGCGCCAAACTGCAGTGCACACATCATAGAGAATATTAGACCATTTAGTTGCTGGCAAGCAGGATCACTCTGAAAATGATGCAGAATAAATGTTAATAGGATTTCAATTCCTCATGAGAATATAGTATTTTATAAAAGAATTAATCACATCTTATTAGAGAAACCCTTCCAAGACCTATTTTTGCTGTTTAGTTGTGTGTATTTGCTGATTTCTGATTAATTCTCAGAAGTAGCCAAACATGTGCAGTTTATAGGAGGATGATGCCTCAACTATAATTGTTTAGTAAATAAGGATCATTATATTAAAGCATCTTGGATTATCATCAAATACGTAATGTTTCTGTCACTTCTTATGGTTGTGTATTATTTTAGACTGCCATTCTACAAACTCACCTAAAGCCATCTTCTCCCCTCACTAGTGTGGTTTCCATTTCCTCTACCCTGACAAACATGTCTTTTTTGTTTCAGAGACACAACCATGAAAACGAGACTCGGTTGCCTATCCAACAAATCTGACTCATGCAGTGACTTTTCAGAATTTTTACCACATGGACCAGAAAGATCCACACGATACCTAAAGTGAGTGATAACTCTCTTTTTTTTTTAAATAAATTTAAAGCAATTCAATTTGTATAAAGAAATACAAAATAGCATTTTTATGCATTATACAGTATATACAGTAAAATTGTAATTATCCATGTAATTTAATATTTTCAGGCTCTCCACAGATGAAGTGACCAAATGGGCAGATTCGTTTGATATTCTTCTGTCAAACAAGTGTAAGTTGTGTAAACTCATAAAATAAACTGTGGAATGTTGTAAGTAGAAATAAAGATCATACCAAATGACAGCTTAGTCTTTGAAAAAACTGAAGAGTGGCAATACAAGGGCAAATCAACGTTTGTTTACCCCTGATCAAGGTGGACTTGGTGTGTGGAACCAGACCAGAGATTTTACATTCTATCCTCACCAAGCTTTTCATTTTAATATATTTGGGATTCTAGTAGGGACCCCTAGAAGTTGATTGATCGTTTAAAGCAGAATAAGTGCAAAAGTAGACCAGGTAAGTTTCTCAGGACTGTACACCACTTCACCACCGCCATGGTTTACATAGTATTGGAAAATATTTAAAACTACTTTCATGCCTGATAATTACACGGTCGAGCATCAGTTCAACACTAGGACTGCCAAAACAACTGATTAAATAAACAAACACATTAAAATGTTTTAATAACCAATGGCATTTGTAAAACTGTTATATAAAAGCAAAGTCAAACTCAAAAATGACATGCTATTATATCTATGGCCGCACCACAAACTTATATTTAAGGTATATGCTGATATTAAAAAGACAAAAGGTCAGCTGTTCCTTTTTTAAGTGATACTGCTTAATTAAGGTTTCTTAAACAGCTGATTTTGAGAGTCAACCCAAAACAATGCACACACTTCAGGAAAGTAAAAAATATATAATTTATTTTAATACTATATATATATATATATATATATATATATATATATATATATATATATATATACACAATATTATTATTATTAATCTCATATATATAAATGAGATTAATAATAATATTCATATTCATATTTTATTAAAATACATTATATGTTCATTTTTTTTTAAGTGTGTATACATTTTCTTTGTATATATTGTAAACAAAATACTACACATTTCTGCCATAATTCAAGTTAAGTTTTTAAAAAGGGCATAGATGGCACAGATATACAATATGCTATCTACCCACAATAAAAATTGGAGCATATACTATATATCCAAGTATAATGCATGGATCAACAATAACAAATATTTAATTGTCAAAAACTTCAATTTAAGTGTAGCTTTAATTTTTGTCCATACATGAATACATACAGCTAAAGTTTTATATTTATATATATATATATATATATATGCAGAGACAGGGACAGAAGTCATATGTTTGATTTCCTGTTTCGGATCCCATGAAGATGTGCCTGTCACTGTGTCACACTGGCAGAGAAAACAGAATTATATGTTCCTTTTGTAGCCCAGGGACACAACGCTGTTGTCCTCACCTCTTGATTGTTCTTTTATTGAATTTCCTGAACAACACTATAATTGTATTTACCAGCAAGACCATTTGTATATGGTTTCGTTCTATCTGCACTAGCTGCTTCTTACATTTATAGGCCTAGAGCAAAGGATAAAAAGCAGGCATGTGCCCCTGGTATGCTGACTGTATTTGTATTTCTGTGCTTCATTACATGAATTGCATTAGATAATGTTTACAGTCAACACAAATGGTAAATGACAATTAGTTTACAGAAAATACTTTTTTTTATCTTAAATTTGTGCGAAATACCTGTATATATGTATTTTTAATATTGAGAACAGTCTTTATTAATCATCCATAATATTAATTAACAGAATTAGTAAATTATGAGTTTATTCTTAATTGTTGTCATTATTAATGGCCACTTATACACTTATTTATACCTTAAGGCTGTTAGGGTATTAGCCTTAAAATTAACACTACCAGTAAACTGGTGCAATGATCATGGGCACCCAAGACAAACCTACCACTGTGCCATGAAGGCAAAGTGAGACTTTGTGCACTTCACACACAGTCCAGATTCAAACCCCAAACCCTGGCGATACAAAGCAACAGTGCTGAACTAATGTATTATTACATTTAGTTAAACCTTGTTTGCTTTGTGAAACATTTACATAAGTGTTTGCCAGACACATGCTGAGCCAAAAGAGCACAAAAAAATCTATATTTGATGATTGTTTGGTGTACTTCTCTCCTAGATAATACGTTCTAATCAGCAAACTTCATGCTGGGATACTGTCAGTAAATAAACATCCTTCCAAATAAAGAAGAATACAAAGGAAATAACAAAATCCCAGAAATGCAAGTTGCACAACATGACCTCCTGACATGCCGCTGAGATAAAAAAGAACAACAAGTATGACCCTGTGAATATATTCTAACCCACAGGTCTGAAGGCAACGTAATAGAAAGTCATTCAAAGTAAAAATGCCTTAAGGAGTTTTTGAAGACCTTATGAACATTATCTATTAGGTATTGATATTTTATAACGTAAATACTGTCGAAATAAATTTCTGCTAGGCCTATATTAACCTGACATGGCGGAGACCAGTGGTTCTGAACCTTATTCCTCTGGGACAACTACGCTGAATATTTTAGTGTTCCTCTGCCCTATCACACTCGCTAAAATAATAATAGTAATAAAAAAACTGTTAATTAGTCAATTTGTTAAATTAGGTGTACTGTGAGCAAAGAAAGGGCTACAATTTAATTAAAAAATGGAGTAAAAAAGTTTGGTCTCACCCTCTAATTCAGTGTTTTGTTGTTTTTTTTTGTTATTTATTTTCTACATTCAAATTTTATTTGTCACATACACAGTCATACACAGTACGAAATGTAGTAAAATGCTTACACAACCGCCAGTGACCTTAAAAAGAGAATTAAAGCTTATAATAAGTAATAAATATGAATAAAAGAAATGCAATAAAAAAAATTTAATTAACCTGTACTGTGTTGTACTGTACAGCAGAAAGTTATTTTTTGTGTGTACATAATGAATGTGAATAATTTTTTTGTTTGTTTTAAAGATGGTTTGGCGGCATTCAGAGCATTCCTTAAAACAGAGTTCAGTGACGAGAACATTGACTTCTGGTTGGCTTGTGAGGACTACAAAAAGATCAAATCACCTGCAAAGATGGCGTCAAAAGCCAACAAGATCTACAGGGAATTTATTGATGTTCAATCACCAAAAGAGGTGAGTTTGGTTATAATAACACCAACAACACTTCACATCACTGTTTAATAAGAAGACCTGTTTAAGGTAAGTTATGATTCAAAAATTTTAGGCTAGCAAAATGCTTTTTGGATGCTCTAAAAACATTCAATTCATCATGTTTCCAGGAGATATAAAGCCTCAAGTTATCTTCTGTCAACGCTTTAACTAACTATCTATCTATTAGCATTGACTATATACTTACTTACACTTCAATAGTTCTGTTTAATTGCATCAGATTTTTATATAATTAGCTAGCTTGCTAGCATTGATATGTCCAATATGTCTAATTAGATAAGTTGTCAGGTTTGTTAATGTTCTTTAGTATTGCTCTTTCACAAATTTTATTAACTGTTTAAATGCAATTTACATGAATAAACTATTTAACTTTTGGTGTACTATGACTGATGTTTAAATCAAAGCAGAAATTGATGACATTTCTTATAAAGGGAGGTGTAAAATCGATTAACATTTATAAAAGACTTCCAGTGCAGCGCTGAATAAAAATATTTGAATGGTGCATACATTTTAAAGAAGATAGTACGTCCGTGAATGACGATCCAACAACTTCTTCATTAGTAGGATATGACACACTGTATATTACACAAGTCTCTGTAACTGTACTGGAGTGAGTGAGTGAGTGAGTGAGTGAGTGAGTGAGTGAGTGAGTGAGTGAGTGAGTGAGTGAGTGAGTGAGTGAGTGAGTGAGTGAGTGAGTGAGTGAGTGAGTGAGTGAGTGAGTGAGTGAGTGAGTGAGTGAGTGAGTGAGTGAGTGAGTGAGTGAGTGAGTGAGTGAGTGAGTGAGTGAGTGAGTGAGTGAGTGAGTGAGTGAGTGAGTGAGTGAGTGAGTGAGTGAGTGAGTGAGTGAGTGAGTGAGTGAGTGAGTGAGTGAGTGAGTGAGTGAGTGAGTGAGTGAGTGAGTGAGTGAGTGAGTGAGTGAGTGAGTGAGTGAGTGAGTGAGTGAGTGAGTGAGTGAGTGAGTGAGTGAGTGAGTGAGTGAGTGAGTGAGTGAGTGAGTGAGTGAGTGAGTGAGTGAGTGAGTGAGTGAGTGAGTGAGTGAGTGAGTGAGTGAGTGAGTGAGTGAGTGAGTGAGTGAGTGAGTGAGTGATTTTGTTAATTTATGTTATGTCAATCTGCCTTGTCTCAGCTAGCCAGCTAATTAGGCTTTTTAGTCAATGTAGCTAGCTAGCTTTTCTGTTAATTTATGCTGTGAATTTATGTTACTGTACATGTAGCACCTTGGTCCTGGAGGAACATTGCTTCGTTTCAATGTGTACTAACTATATATGGTTGAAGTGACAATAAAGCCTATTCGACTTGACTTATATATCTCTCAGTTGGATGGAATTTGGTATCCATAAATAAATGATGCCATTGTGACTCTTCACCTTCTTTGCAGGTTAATATAGACTTCAGGACCAAGGAAGAAACCAGACAGAAACTTCTGGAACCAACATCCTCTAGTCTTAATGAGATCCAAGCCAAGGTCTACAGCCTCATGGAGAAGGACTCCTACCCTAGGTTTCTTCGATCAAAAATCTACCGAGAGTTTTTAAACAGGACACAGATATACTCTCAGAGGAAGTCGGTTTAAAGAGAAAGCTCTATGACTTTTTGCTTGTGTGGGTAAAACCATTAGATATATTAGAGCAGACCATTATTGTTACACATATTGAGTTTGACTAAATATGCATTGTAGAACTGTGAAGCTTGTTTTCACTTGTAAAGAGTTCTGTGCTGTATATACAGTACTGTATAACCTGTACTGTGCACCCATGTACTCCTTCCCAGCACTAACACAGATGATTTTGTGTTGGTAAAATCATGAGGATTAAAATTAGACAGAGCTTTATTTTGTCCATTGTTTCCCTAGTTTGTTCCACTTTTGAGAAATCTAGGTTGTTGCTGATGTCTTACATAAAATACAAATAGACTATAACAGCACAACACATTTAAGAACAAATATTAACAAGTCTGTGGATTTATTGATTTAAATCCTATATTCCTGGATTCACTACCCAGCTTCTGGTCAATAAAAAAAAGCTAAATCCTTCCACACTAATTCACTTTTGTTGTGATTTTTTTTTACCTGATAAATGGCATGAAACTGTAGAATTGTAAGAAAATAGTGTCATTTCCACATAGTTAAAATATTGTCCCCATCTCTGCAACCATGAAAATATAGCATGAGCAGAATAAAAGAAGGATGAACTTCAATACTCCCATAAGATCAATTATGTATCACATACTAGTGAGGATATGCATCCATGAAAAATTATAAATATGGAACAATCAGGTTTCCTTTCAACAGATGGTGCTGAATGTAGGTCAGGTAACTGTAAACATTTGCCAGTTTTGGATTCTCTACCAGCTAACAGTGCGGATCATATTTCTTTTTATTATGAGAAACCTCATCAAGCTCTGGTGGAAACAGGGTTTAGAAATGCTGTAAAAGCACATCTGCCTGGTGGTCTGCTTAGTGGGTTGCAGAACTGGCCTCCAAAGGGAACAGGACGGCAGTGAGCACCATGGTGATTCCGACTGGCAGAAGGACTTTAGAGGTTGCCATGTTGACCTTCACAGAGAGAGAGGAGAGGCACTTGGAGGGCCACATGTGAACCTCCATATGGATTTTGACTGTCACAGGCATTCTATCATTTTCCCAGCTGGACCACGGTGCTCTAGTCTACCTCACCTCTGTCCATAAAGATGCTGGTCTTGTAAGTTGGGACAACATGGGAAGTTCATGACTATAAACTATACTGTATATGACCATACTAATATGACCATAGACTACAGTGCACCCGGAAAGTATTCACAGAGCTTCACTTTTTCCACATTATTTTATGTTACAGCACTATTCCAAAATAGATTAAATTCATTATTTTCTTTAAAACTATACAAACAATACCTCATAATGCCATTATAAAAAAAAGAAAACGTAAAAAAAAAAACATGTGAACCTTTTCTTGGGCAGCAATAACTGCCAGTACATATGGTCCTCAAAAGCATCCTTTGTTTAGGCCATGAAACACATCCACAAAATTGTTGTGGTTAGCATTGTGCACCTGCACCTCCAGAGGGTGGGATTTGATTCCCACCTCTGGTCTGTGCGTGTGGAAGTTGCATATTCTCCCTGTGCTTAGTGGGTTTCTCCCAGGTATTCCAGGGTCCTTCAACAGTACAAAGACAAGCAGATTGGGTTAATTTGCATTCCCAAAAACTGCCCTGTATGTGTGTGGGTGTGTGTGTGTCGCGATAAACTGGAACCCTATCCAAGGGGTACCCCTCCTCGTGCCCTAAGTCTCCTGGGATTAGATCCAGGTATCTTATGGTCCTGTACACATGATAAGTGGTAAATAAAATGAATAATTGAAAAAAAAAAAAGATCAGTCATATGTTCTTGTATAAAATTAAACAGGACCCCTGCTCACACTGTCATGATTGATAACACCTGATTATAAATTTCATATTAACTAGTAATCTGGGACATTTACATACTTTTGACACACAGATGTGTTGATACTTTTCCTCAATAAATAAATGACGAAGTGTAATACTTTTATCTCTTTTCTATCTCAAATTTCTAAAAGTCTCACAAACTTTCAATATATTATTACAAGGTACCAAAATAGCAGAATAGTGTTAATCTGGGTGCAACTGAAGTTAGGTTGAGAATGTATTTTAAAAAATGGTAGCATCAAAGAATTACCAAAACAGGTCTATGACAGTGTTTAAGAGTAAATAATTCATCATTCGGTTATAACATATATCCTAAATGATGTACCACTGGTTGGGGTCCCCTCAAACACATTGTTTAAAAATGTAAAAGACACAAAAAAGTAGCTGACTAAGAAACTGTAAAGGGTTCGACCCATGTTGCACAGGCAGCACCTTAAATCACAGACACGAGGCAAGGTCTTACGGGAAAAAGGGTAATTTACTTTAGGATAAATACGGAAGAAAAGAGTAAAAGGAGGAAGGACAGAAAGAAAGAGAAGGAATGTTGTGCTTGTGCAGGTCTGGTGGGTAGTGCCCTGCTGGGATGTGGGCGCAGGCAGAGTGGCAGCGTGGGCCTGCGTAGAGAGCAGCTCCTGTGCAGTTTGCACTACTCCCACTCGCCTCTTTAATTTGCCCTGCATACATGCCGCTCTTCCGCTGGGGGAGGCCGTCTAGCTAGTGAGTGAGGAGTGAGCGAGGAGCGATATTAGGTTTGGGCACACACCCATCACAGGCGCATGCCATGACAAAACCTAATTAGCTGAGTAGCTAAGAGAAAACAAATTAACATCATAAATTAACAGAACAATACAAAAGACAGCAAAAGACAACATAAAGTGCACATGCAAATGACACAATAACAACAAGACACAATGCAATACTATATGATAATCACTCAGGATACCGTCCCCTTAGTGAAGTCACTGTTTTTTGGTGGTAGTGTCATATTGCATAATAGCAACACAGATGGAGAAAAAGGCCATTAGCATAATTCCAAAAGAAACCTTAAGCAACAAAGAGCCTTAGCAAATTGCTTAAGTTCAAATCCAAAAACTTCAATTGCCAAGTCAAAGCCCAACCTAAATCTAGTTAAGACATGAGGTCTCTATTTGCTCTGATATTGCATAGACAATTAGGTAACAATGTACTGTAAGGATCCAGATGTGTAAACCTGATTGAAAAAAATAAGGTCCCAGAAGATTGGCATCTGTATTTGCAGCCAAATATAAAACTTAATGATACTGTAGAATATCAAAGACCAAATCCCAAAGACTGCTTTGTGCAAATAAAAAATATATATTTAATAAAGCAAGAATTAACCTTAGTACTCTCATATGAATTATGTATGTCACATTTTGTGTTGAGATATTTTTATCCACAAAAAGCATTGGCGCTTCAGGATTTCTTTCAGGACATGGCACTGATGGTGCAGTTGACAGTTTTAGTACTTTTAAATGATTAACGCAATTTCAGTCCTAGAAAAAAAATAACTCCTTCGGTCTGCACAGGACAAAGACACTAAGCATACTGATGGTAGCGACAGGCCAACAAGGAGGAAGCTGAGACAGTAGTCAGTTTTCAAGGCTAGTCAAGTATTGGCAGATTGTTTATAGGCAGGGGAGGCTCAGCAGTGTCACTAGCTGTAGAGTAGAGAATATGACACATGACATTAGCCCATTGCACACTAACCCCTTTGATGGTTTGGTATGCCTTTATATCAGGGGCAGCTGGATCATTATTTGTTGCCAAGGGGAGTGACAGCTGCATTGCAGGTGTCAACCTGCTAACTGTCTGCTATGCACAACTTACCACAAGAAATGTATGAATCGACACAGATTATTGTTTAAAATATGTATGAAGGAGTTTAATCAAATGCATTAGCATACAAATAAATGTTAATCACCATCACATTTCAACTAAGGTAAAGCTAAGGTTGCTAGCTTGTGGGTTGTAAATGAGCTAGGTAGGCAGATTCCAATCAACAGTCAGGCTCCTTATGTTACACTTATTTTCAAATTTATGGATTAATTGAGGTCCAGGGGAAGTCAACTCCTGCCGAGATGGTAACAGCCAAATCACCCACATTTAGGCTTTTTCTTTTTTATAAAGTCTATGTCTACCGTCACATTTGTTTAGTTTACATTTACATTTGGGCATTTGGCAGCTTCTCTTATCCAGAGCGACTTACAAAGGTGCTTTGAAGTTTCCATCATTGGATATATGGGTTACTAGGTTGCTAACTAGAAGTGCCATCAGTCAAACTGTTGGGATGTCTTTTTTTTTGAGGAGGAGGAAGAGAGGTACCACAAATACTTTAGAGGTTTTTACTCCCTACTAAAATATTACCAGTGACATCTAGAGGAAGTTCAAAAGTGGCAAGACAGAAAACAGTCGTCCTCAATTCCCTGAAAAATGGTGGGACCAGTCAAGCTGTGCTGGATCGGAAAGAACATGATGCAGTACAAGATGTGATAAGGTCTTTAAGGTAAATGGATGCTGGGCCATTTTTGAAGTGTCTTAAGGTTGATTCGGGAAGCAAAAGGAAGAGCGTTGGGAGCGAAGAATCGGGGTGGTGGGGGAGAAGTTAGGAAGATGGAAAACAAGCTCCAGCTTCATTCTGGGTCAGCTGCAGAAGACGAATTGTTCATAGAGGCAGGACTGCCAAGAGTAAGTTGCAGTTGCAAGTCTTGAAATAATTAGAGAATTAGAAAGTTCCATAGCCCATAGCAAGTTGTTTATACTAAAACATGAGAGGTGCTGAATGGGCACTGTTCTTTCAGCACTGCTTTACCATGTAAACAAAGGGCAACTTTACATTTGGGCATGCTGGTTATAAGGCCAATGGTGACCATTGTATTAATTTCTATTTTTACAACCATGGTAGGACCTCCGGTCAACATTTAAATGCATATTCACAAACTAAGGGCAACTAGCCTAATCTGCATGTCTTTGGACTATGGGAGGAAACTTGAAACCCACCAAGCACAGGGAGAAGTTAAAAACTCCACGAAAAAAACAACCCTGAGGTGGGAATGGGCGAAGATAGACCCTGGAGGTGCAAAGCAACAGTGCTCACTAAATTTATTTATTTTTTTTATTTTTTTTTACTTTCCATGTAGTGTCACTTTTACAGTGTCAGCTCTATTTTAAAATCCTGGTTTATTAAACATGGCATTAAATAATACTAGAAAAAAGTTACCCTAGCAGTTTAGTTACCCGCTGTAGCAGTATAGATTGGTCATAAAGGTTATAAAGACATGTCAAGTCAGTACTGGCCAAAAAGAGCTACATAACCCATTATCTCTAGAACATTGCCACAAACAGTAGCTCAGTGGTTAAGGCATTGGACTAGTGGTTCTAAAGTCCCAGGTCTAAACCCCACCACTACCAAGTTGTCACTGTTGGGCCTTCGAGTAAGGCCTGTTTAGATGGCTAAAGAGATAAAAACGTAAGTCGCTCTGGATAAGAGCGTCTGCCAAGTGACTAAATGTAAATGTAAGAGAATTCCAATGATCTATGAGGGAGGTGACAAAAGCATGTCTGAGAAAGACGTTGCTTTGTGAGGTAAGGACTAGAAAAAGTTAAGCATGAAGACTTGCCTTGAAGATAAGAGTATCTTGACTTGTGACTCAAAATATAAAATGTAAAGCACTTTCAAAGCAGACCTTCTAGTTATTTACTTGAAGAGTGGGAGAAACTGAAAAAACATCAAAAGACAGGCTTTTAAAAAGTATATGTTAAACTAACCTCCATCTTTTTTATTTTTATATGATAAAGGTGAAGAAAAAACAAATTTTATTTCATGAAAGCAGTTGTTGATACAGGATGGTAGACCTGTAGAGTCAGTCTTTGTATTGTGCATCATTTGCTTAACAGCGGTAATGAATACGAAATTCCTAAAAATGTGCTTAAGGGGAGACAAAAATAGACTAGGAGGACAAGAAGGGCTTAGAACACAGCCTTAGGGAACACCAACAAGTTCTGCCAGTGAAAGCCTGATAATGAAAATGGGTGTATTTTTATTCGTTAGTTTGTTTTGTTTTAGTTGAACAAAGTGGGTGAAGTATAAGTAAAATAGAAGAAGAAGGATGTAACTGATGCCAATAGTAGCAACAATTAAGTGTTTTCACAAAATATTGTGCAAAACATTGTCAAAGGCTACACTCAAGCAATCAAATTTTTATTAGACATTAATACTGCTTTAAGATTTGAGATTGGGTAGGAAAAAAATTTGATTTCTGGGGTTGGCACCAGGTTTCTTAAGGATTGGACTAATTGCAGATATAATATAATGGATTAATAAAAAGTAATAAAAGTGAGTGCATACAGGCTTTTACTAGCTGAACTGAGATCGAGTTGACACAAATGATTTAGCTTGGTAGGGGAAGTTATATAATATGTTGCCTCCGGAGGCCAATGCAAGCAAATATTTAATATTTCTGTATTAAAAATGTCACAAACCGTCAAGCTACAGCTCTGCCATGATCATATAAGCACTCCTGCTCCACGTTCCCAACCACTCCTTGCTTCTTGCCACCTCACCTTCCGCTCTCAACACACCTGTGCATTATCTCCAATCATCCTCCTTACCTATTTAAACCACGCTCTGCCACAGTCACGTTGCCAGATTATTGTGTGCCTTTCGTAGCCCAATTTTCCAGCGTTACTTTCATGTCTTGACTACCTGTTACCGACCACGCTTCGTTTCTTCTCGACCACGCCACTGTCTCACGTTTGGATTTCACGCTCACGGAGTTTTGTTATCGACCCTTGGATTTGCCTCAACGACCACGAATTCGGATCACGGACCTTCTCTTGTCTCTCTGGCTCTGAACCTTGCTCACCTTTGACCACGATAAAGCTTTGCAAAACCAGCCACCAACCTGTGCGGCGTCTCCATTCGCCCGCCGGTTCTCCACGTCTCTGCAACACTGCGCGAATCGCGCTGCACACCAAGTTTCCTCACCGGCTCTTTGCACTTCCGCATTCCTGCACAGGACACACAAGGCGCTCTCGCCGACTCGCGACGCTTTAGCATTCCTCACAGGTCCACGCTGCACACAGAGCGCTCACACGCGCTTCCGCATTCCAGCGAGACTCTGCTCACGCCACAGCACAGAGCTAAACCGGCACTTTTTCTTTGATCCACTCGGCCGGCTCAGTCTGCTACACAAGCACTACCACAAATCACAGGTCTAACTCTGCGCTTGGATCCATCACGCCCTCTAGCGCTCCGTGACAGAATAATCTGGCCAAAAGGAATGGATCCAGCAGAGGCTGCTCGCCTGAGGGGGGCATTAGAGAGCCAAGGAACCCTCTTAGGTACACATCAGCAGGAAATCACACAAATCACTACTACACTTCAAACCATCACCGAAACCTTGCAGTCTCTTTCCATTCAGATTCAAAATCAGCCACCTCCTGCACCCGCTCTGCTACATCCCCCCCCGGTGCTCTCTCCAGTCCATGAGCCACGCCTCCCTGCTCCGCCTACCTATGACGGGAATCCAGCCACATGTCGCTCTTTTCTCTCCCAATGCTCGCTCGTTCTGGAACTGCAGGCCACGTCGTTTCCCACAGAGCGCTCTAAGGTCGCCTACATCATCACTCTCCTCTCTGGAAAGGCGAGAGAGTGGGGAACGGCACTGTGGGATGCTCAAGTTTCATGTTGCTTCACTTATAGAACTTTTACTGAGGAAATGAGGAGGGTTTTTGATCGTTCCTTCACAGGACATCAGGCAGCTAACCAAATACTTCAGTTACGCCAGGGAGCACGTTCTGTCTCTGACTATGCCATTGATTTCCGGACTCTAGCTCCCTCTTGTGACTGGGACGAGAAAGCTCTTTTTGACTGTTTTCTCCATGGGCTTACAGACTCAGTGAAAGACGAGCTTGCAGCTCGTGAACTCCCCTCGGACCTGCAGGGACTCATTGACCTGGCAACACGTGTTGACGCTCGCAAGCGGATTCGACGGTCTGAACGGCAGCCTTGTTTCACACCATGCACCTCTGCACCAACCTTAGACACTTCCGAGGCACCCCCTGAACCCATGCAGATAGGCCGCACACGCATCTCTCCCAAGGAACGCCAGCGCCGCAGAGATAACGGCGCCTGCTTCTATTGCGGCCAGACCGGTCACGCTGTGCACTCCTGCCCACTAAAAGGGCAGGCCCCCCCGTAGTTCTGGGGATGCAGGGGGGCCCCGCATCTGTTTCTTCCCCGGACCAACGATCATGTTTTTCCGTGACTTTGACCCATGACGACCAATCCCACGTCACTCATGCACTAGTCGACTCCGGGGCCGATCAGAACTTAATCTCCTCTTGCACTGCCTCCAAGTTCAATATTCCTCTCACGCCCTTGCATCAACCCTTCGTGGTTCAGGCTCTTGATGGCAGCAAATTAAACCCGATTACCCACCGTACTGCCCCCATCACCTTACAGTTTTCAGGAAACCACACAGAGCTCATTTCGCTCCTAATTGTTCATAATGCTCATGCACCCATTGTTTTAGGCCTCCCTTGGTTAAGGCTGCATAACCCACACATTGACTGGGTCAAAAGAAGGGTCCTGGATTGGAGTCCCACCTGCCTCTCTTCATGTCTACGCTCCGCCCCTATGGGCCAAACCTTGTCTACGCCACGAGAGGTGATCCCCGACCTAACCAGGGTTCCCACAGATTATCATGACCTAAGTCAGGTGTTCAGTAAGTCACGGGCTATTTCTTTACCCCCACACCGCCCTTATGATTGTGCGATTGACCTCCTTCCCGGCACCTCTCCCCCCAAGGGGCGACTTTACTCCCTCTCTCGCCCTGAGAGAGAGGCCATGGAACAGTACATAAAGGAGTCACTTGCCGCAGGGATCATCCGCCCATCCTCTTCGCCAGCAGGGGCAGGGTTCTTCTTTGTGGAAAAGAAGGACAAATCCCTCAGACCCTGCATTGATTACAGAGGGCTAAATGAGATCACGGTCAAGAACCGCTACCCCCTTCCTCTGATGTCATCAGCCTTCGAACTTCTCCAGGACGCCCGTGTCTTCACTAAGTTGGATCTGAGAAACGCCTACCACCTTGTCAGGATACGGGAGGGTGATGAGTGGAAGACTGCCTTCAACACACCCACCGGCCATTATGAGTATCTAGTGGTTCCTTTTGGCTTAACCAATGCGCCGGCAGTGTTTCAGACTCTCATAAATGATGTTCTCAGGGATTTTCTCAATGTCTTTGTCTTTGCCTACCTGGACGATATTTTGATTTTCTCACGCTCAGTCAAGGAACACAGATCCCACGTTCGCCAGGTCCTGCAACGGCTACTTGAGAATAAACTTTACGTCAAGGCAGAGAAATGCGAGTTTCATTGCTCGTCCACATCCTTTTTGGGATATTGCATCTCCCCTGAGGGCATCCAGATGGACCCCACCAAGGTGAAGGCAGTCACCGACTGGCCAGTACCGTCATCAAGACGCGAACTCCAACGCTTCTTAGGGTTCGCCAATTTTTATCGCCGTTTCATCCGGAGCTACAGCATGGTCGCGGCCCCACTTTTGACCCTCACGTCGTCCAAGATCTCATTTAAATGGAACCACCAGGCAGACATAGCCTTCAGGGATCTTAAACAGCGCTTCACCACTGCACCTATCCTCATCTTTCCCGACCCCTCTCTCCAGTTTGTCGTGGAAGTAGACGCGTCCGAAACTGGGGTGGGGGCCATCCTGTCCCAGAGGTCCACTGAGGACAACAAACTTCACCCATGCTCCTTCTTCTCCCGCAGACTCACACCCCCTGAACGCAACTACAACATTGGGGACCGTGAACTATTGGCGGTCAAATTGGCCCTAGAAGAATGGAGGCATTGGCTGGAAGGGGCCGACCACCCCTTTCTTGTGTGGACTGACCATAAGAACCTAGAATACCTACGAACGGCAAAAAGACTCAACTCACGCCAGGCACGGTGGTCGTTATTCTTTTCTCGTTTCCGCTTCACGCTGTCGTATCGCCCTGGTTCCAAGAACGCTAAACCTGACGCCCTCTCTCGCCAATTCTCCACTTCTCAGGACGCATCCACCACGGAGACTATCCTTCCTCCCCAATGTCTTGTGGCAATAACCCGGCTTACTGTGGAGCAGCTTGTCCAGCAGACCCTCGAACGGGAACCAGGCCCAAGCACCGTCCCACCTGACAAGCTCTTTGTTCCAGTCTCTGTACGACCACAGGTGTTGGACTGGGCTCACAGTTCCAGACTGGCATGCCATCCTGGGGCAGCACGCACTCTCTTCCTCCTTCAACAGCGCTTCTGGTGGTCCACGATGAAGGAGGATGTCAAGAACTTTGTGGCGTCCTGTGACACCTGTGTCAGGAACAAGGTCACCAACCGCCCTCCAGAGGGCTTCCTTAGACCGCTCCCCATTCCCCACCGCCCTTGGTCCCACATCTCCATCGACTTCGTCACCGGCCTACCACCATCCCAAAACAATACCTGCATCCTGACCATTGTGGATCGCTTCTCTAAGTCTGCCCATTTCATACCACTACCGAAACTCCCGTCTGCGAAGGAAACAGCTGAACTCCTAATCAACCATGTCTTCCGACTTCACGGACTCCCAGTCGACATCGTCTCGGACAGAGGCCCCCAGTTTTCTGCCCAATTCTGGAAAGCCTTTTGCAACCTCGTCGGTGCTAACCCCAGCCTTTCTTCCGGTTTCCATCCCCAAACTAACGGCCAAACGGAACGAGTCAACCAGGAGCTGGAGAAAGCTTTAAGATGCATGGCCACCCGGGATCCGTCCTCCTGGAGCCGCTTTTTACCCTGGGTCGAGTACGCCCACAACTCGCTTCCTACCTCCTCCACAGGCATGTCCCCCTTCCACTGTTGCCTGGGCTATCAACCACCCCTCTTTCCGACCCAGGAAGAGGAGGTAGCCGTCCCCTCAGCCCAAACCTTTATCCGGCGCTGCAAGAGAACATGGCAGCGTGCCCGCAACCAACTACGGCGCACCGTAAGTGCCTTCCAAAGCCAGGCTAATCGTCATCGGTCACCAGCACCTAGATATCTTGTCGGCCAAAGGGTCATGCTGTCTGCACGTGACCTCCCCCTCAAGACCACATCCAAGAAGATTTCACCAAGATTCATCGGCCCTTTCACCATTACCCGGATCATAAATCCATGCTCCGTCCGACTAGCTCTACCACTCTCTATGCGCAGAATCAATCCTACATTTCACGTTTCCCAGATCCGCCGACTGGTCCCCTGTCCACTATCTCCACCCATCCATCCCCCTCCCCCCCCTCGACTCATAGACGGAGGTGAAGCCTTCACAGTCCGTAGACTCCTCAGGTCTCGCCGCCGCGGTCGTGGTCTCCAGTACCTGGTGGACTGGGAGGGCTATGGCCCTGAGGAGCGGAGTTGGGTACCAGCCAAATTCATCCTGGACCGCTCCCTAATCGCTGACTTTCATAGACTTCACCCTGAGGCGCCTACTAGAACGCCAGGTGGCGTTCTTAGGGGGGGGGGTACTGTCACAAACCGTCAAGCTACAGCTCTGCCATGATCATATAAGCACTCCTGCTCCACGTTCCCAACCACTCCTTGCTTCTTGCCACCTCACCTTCCGCTCTCAACACACCTGTGCATTATCTCCAATCATCCTCCTTACCTATTTAAACCACGCTCTGCCACAGTCACGTTGCCAGATTATTGTGTGCCTTTCGTAGCCCAATTTTCCAGCGTTACTTTCATGTCTTGACTACCTGTTACCGACCACGCTTCGTTTCTTCTCGACCACGCCACTGTCTCACGTTTGGATTTCACGCTCACGGAGTTTTGTTATCGACCCTTGGATTTGCCTCAACGACCACGAATTCGGATCACGGACCTTCTCTTGTCTCTCTGGCTCTGAACCTTGCTCACCTTTGACCACGATAAAGCTTTGCAAAACCAGCCACCAACCTGTGCGGCGTCTCCATTCGCCCGCCGGTTCTCCACGTCTCTGCAACACTGCGCGAATCGCGCTGCACACCAAGTTTCCTCACCGGCTCTTTGCACTTCCGCATTCCTGCACAGGACACACAAGGCGCTCTCGCCGACTCGCGACGCTTTAGCATTCCTCACAGGTCCACGCTGCACACAGAGCGCTCACACGCGCTTCCGCATTCCAGCGAGACTCTGCTCACGCCACAGCACAGAGCTAAACCGGCACTTTTTCTTTGATCCACTCGGCCGGCTCAGTCTGCTACACAAGCACTACCACAAATCACAGGTCTAACTCTGCGCTTGGATCCATCACGCCCTCTAGCGCTCCGTGACAAAAAAGGTCATACCGTAAATAAATCACACTGAACAGTGAAATAAAGTTGGCGTGAAAGTATGTCAGGGGTTTTTGGGCTCCTACTAAGAATGGAAATCAAGGCTTTTGCATTGCCTTTACAAGCTCAATAAATAATTGACTGTAAGGTTACTATTTCATTCAAATAAGAAGAGTTATAAACTTCATAACTCTGGGGTATGAAGAGGATCCCCAATGTGAGAATGCAAAGAAATCAGGTTGGTGTGTTGAAGTGTATGAGCTCTGGAGGGGAAAAGAGAATGAAGAATTTATCGGAAAGCCGGAGGGATTGTTGCAGGTAATGAATTATATTGTACGCAGGGACTCTGATCAATTTTTTAATCAGCTGATGTTTATGGAGAAGTGTATGTGGTAGACCAGATAGAAGAGTATTCCAGTGATCAGTGTGGGAGCGGACAAAATAATGTTGCTTTGTGGAGAAGGACTATACAGAGGCATGCAAAGCCATGAAGATGGATGTATTTTGACTTTAAAATACAAAGCGCTGTCTAAGCAGACTTCCAAGTTCTTCACTGGAAAAGTGGGAAAAACTGAGAAATCTTTAATGGAAAGGTAAAAAACTTGAGGCAGGAGGGTGGAATGCTCACGCTTTGTGCTGTGCATCATTTGCCTACAATAAAAGTGTTAATGAATTCTAAATTTCCTAAACATATTACTAAGGGGGAGAAGATAGACTTTAAATGCTGATGAATGGTAACAGTGTTAGTAATAAAAAGGTCATGAATGCATTAAACTGAACAGTGAAATAAAAGTGGTGTGAAAGTGTGTCAGGGGGTTTCAGGATACTACGAATGGAAATCAAGGCTTTTGTGTTGCTTTTAGTTTTTCATTCAAATCAAAGTTCATATTTCATAAGCAAAAAAAAAAAACAATGAAAGTATTATTTTCGTGCATTGAAAAAAACACTGCTATAGAAAGCAAAATAGACGGACAAAACTGACTATACTTCATCTCACTGGATGAGCTTTTCATCCCAGTAATAAGTGGAAACCAAACAGCTGTTAGATGTTTCAGATTTAGTAGGTCACTGAAGATTGGAAACTCTTGCCAGGTTTATTTTAGAAAGAGAATTTGAAAATAAAACGATGGAACTCTGTAATACTGTTTGTTTTGTGTTTGTATCATTTTATATTAGAAGAAAGATCTCCATGAACTCCAGACTGACAATCCTGGTTAAATATACCTTGAGCTGGGGCTTAGCACTCAGCTGTCCTTTCTCTACATTGCTAGGAAACAAGAATCAGTGCTGAAAAATAAGCTGACAAACATGTTGTACCCATTTCTGCATCAAGTTTAAATCAAATATAACAGGTTACGGTTTTGCACGTACAGTATAAGGTGTATTCTGCTGTGTACTGTCTACCGCAATTTTACGTAAGAATAATATCCATTAGTGTGTAATTAATAGAATGTACACAAACAGTGAACAGGAATAAAGCAGTGGTTCTTAAATCAAAATGTCCTTGGGGGAAACCGATCTATTGTAAACCTCATCTGCATCCAAAATGCTTTGGTGATGCACTTTAAAAAAAATACAGGTGTTGTGAAAGTTTTTATTGACTTCCTAAAGATCCAGGTTTCAAAAACACATATCTAGCATTATTATTTTTTTGTATTTATAATAACTTACATTTATGTTTATTTCAATCACATAATGACGTAAAAAGGATCAATCTGCTCTTCCTTTTTAATCAGACATTTGCAACAACACAAATAAATAATTAAAACCTTCATAACAAAACAACAGCAACTTAGCAACACAGGTTAATAAACATAAATGTTATACTAGCCTGTTTTATTATGTACATAATATGATACTCATAAAGGGATGACAGAGCTGCATAAATTATTTCACCTTGGGAGTGTCCAGACTGGTTATATTTTATTCTACACAAAACAGAAGAATGAAATATGCCTGGGTGGCACGTTTGCTAGCACACAGGTGGTTAGCACCGTCGCTTTGTTCCTCCAGGGTCCGGGTTCGATTCCCATCTCGGGTCTGTGTGCATGGAGTTTGCATGATTTCCAGTGCTTGGTTGGTTCCCTCTGTGTGTTTCCTTCCACAGTCCATAGACATGCAGATAAACCTAATTGGTGTTCCCAAATTGCCTATAGTGTGTGATGTGAATAAGGATAGGACTGTGTGTACAGTATGTGCGTATGCCCTATGAAGGATTGGCATACTGTCCATCGTGTACCCAGCCTTGTGCCCTAAGTCTCCTGGGATATAGTCTCCAGGTCTCCCGTCACCCATAATACAGGATAAACCGATGTAGACAGTGAGTGAGTGAGTGAGTGGGTGAAATGTGCCTATAGTACAGTGTATATTTACAAATAATTAGTGAATAAATTATGTTTTATTTAGGTGTGCTTCCCATGACAAGATGCCACCAAAGGTGGTCTCCCATGTCGATCATACTTAAATCCACACATGGAAGAACATTTATGTTTTCGGTTGCACCCACAAAAATATTAAAGACACTCCAAAATGCAATACTGAAATTTACTTGTAATCCAAAAGACATCTGGACACAGTTTGGTCATCACTCATCATATCATCATTACAGAGTGTTGCCATTTTCCAATGTGAATTTTTTGAGATTTCTGGTTATTGTCTTGTGTCTTGTTCATGATTCTGTCCCACAAATTTAGATGCTCTGAAACATATTTTGTAAAGTGTAGATGGTTTTAAATAGAGATTCACTCTTAAATCTCAAATATCCAAACCCATATAACCCACTTTAGCAGATTAATAAGACAACTGAAATGAAGTCCAAAATAATTATTTGCTTGTTGCAGTGCAGTGGAAAGCTTTTGTTGTATATCTTTTATGGATTGAGACATAAAAGATGTTCAGTTGTATAAAGAGATCTAAAATGGGAATGTGCTGCAGGCATAAATCTCACAAGATCAGGGACTGGCAAGTCCACCATGCATTCCTTAGAACAGATAGTGTTCTGTCTTAAAACTTGGTTATTCTCAGCTGGTCATCCTCATACTGTAGCTGCTGAATGCATGATGCATGCTTAATGTAAAGTGTATTCAGACAGTCGCAACTTCAGTGTAGCGCTGGCAGAAAACATCTGTCCCAGTTTCATATCTGTTACAGATTTTTTAAAGCTCCATTCATCTTGTATACACTAATAAGCTCGGGGAGCTTTAAGGGACAGGTGCATTACTGCTGAGGTTGCACTACGGTTGCACTGAAGCTAAGGGTTTCACAGAAACATGCAATCACAACCATTCCATTTTTATGCGTAAATAATTATGTAAGCTAAATTGATTACATTTAAATTATGGCCTGCACTTCGTCACGTACTAGTTTTACAAAACCGATGATACTACTGAGCTACACTATATTGCCGAAATTAAACTTTTGCCTGTCTTCACGTGCATATGGATTTTTGGCCATTCTTTCAGAAGTGCATGTGTAGCTGCAAAGGGTGGGCCAACATCATATTAAACTCTATGGATCAAGAATTGGATGTTTCTCAATTTTATATGCATGTGAAGGCAGGTGAGCGAATGCTTTTGGACTTGGTCTAAAAACTTTAAACAGAAGTTGGAAAACAAATATACACTACATACAGATATATTTATATAAGATTTATCCTTACATGGCCTAAATAGTATTTCTCCTTCTATACTTCAACCGCGAGCAACACTGTCTCCATTTCCGGGAGCTTTGGACAAACTGTAGGTGGTCCACTCCAATCTTGTTCTGAGGGTAAGTAGAAAAAAATATCTCCTCTTCGTCTTTCCTCAACACGTCTTCACTGTATTAGAGTGATTGTCTTGCTCGAGGGCATGCTACCTCAAAATAGGAAATGGTACCTTTGAAAGAGGAAATAACAGGCTTATTTTTTCCTTTCCACAAATGATCAAGTATTACCAGATTAAGGGGCGACAATGATACGCACCACATGATCAACTCAGACACGTCTGATGCATACACTTATTACTTTCTGTGCTGGGAAATTAATTTATATGATCATGTTATATATTATTGTAATAATATATGTTTATATATATATATATATAGTAATTATTATTATTACTATCATTATTATAATTATTATTGTTATTTTTATTATTAATATTATTATTTTTTTATTATTCATTAGTTTATTCATTTACCTATTAATTTATTTATTTATTGAAAAACGGGTCTAGATTTTTTTGTTTGTTTGTTTTAGCTTTAAGACTGAGAAAGGTGAGAGGATGATGACAAGAGTAATGTTTATAACTGTTATAAAATAATTGCAAACAGGAACTTCTTTCATGGAATTTCCACAACTATAAACTAATAAAATAGATGTGAGTCTTCCATGCGTCACTTGCCCACTAAATGTGCTACACTGCTGTAGATAAAGCTCATAGCATCTTAGTCATTATTTGTTTTGCAGTTTTTTTAGGACTGTGCAGTATAGACGGACATATCCTTTTTAAGGCATAAAATAGGTAATATGATGACCTGAATTTTTATTTAAAAAATTTTGTTTGAGGTCTGAAACACCTGCAAGGCGCTCATATAAGCACATATAAATATAAATATATATATATACTACACAATTATGCTACACTCGTAAACTTTTTCAAGAAGCTAAATATTGCTTAACAAAGTCACAGGTAGAGTAGAGTCACAATGTTTTTTTTTGTTTGTTTGTTTGTTTTTTTGTTCTTTGATGATGATATGTATGATTGTATCAAAGCCTAGTGATGAACTGTCAACTTTGTGTAAGAAATGTAATCATAAAAGTAACAATTACTGGAGATCACTTTGAAGTTGTATGGTAAGAAAAATATCAACAGTAAAAACCAGAGCTGTGTTTAATAGTGATCGTAAGAGCATTGACAAACACACACACACACACACACACACACACAACGTGATGAGAACTCACAGGATTGGGACGACAGAGGTGTGTGGCAATAATGTGTGGTTCGATGAGTTCAGACTGACTCTATTCCAAAGTGATGTGTGCATAAGGGTTAAAAGGGAAGCACATGAAGTGATGAAGCCACCATGCATACTGTACTGTACAATCCTCTGGCGGCAGTGTTATGTGGAAATAAAATGAAGTCAGCTGACGGCCTGAATGTACTGAAAGACCAGGTTTTTATGTCTATGGAGTTTTTATTCTGATTGCATGGGTTTAAGGACTAAGAATGTGAAAGTTGTTCTAGGACCAAGAGGAATCTCTGCACATGAACTGGACAACACATTGTGTGCTGTAATTATAAAATTATAATAAAATTATAGAGTATGCAACTTTTATTATTATAATTTTTTTGGCCAGGAAGTGTATTTAAAAGAATAATTCTGGTATTGAGATGTTACAGTTTTTGAGACGTTAATTTAAGTATTTCCAATATCTAAACCCACAGTGCGTTCGGACCTTTTGAATAGAATAGTGCACATCTTTTATTTCTGAAAAAGGCACTGGCCAAGTTCCAATGAGTGGTTTAGGAGGAGTTGTAGATAGTAGAATAGACCCTCCTCTTTAATTTTTTTTTACTTGACATGTTTTGAAAAAAGAAAGAAAGAAAGAAAGAAAGAAAAAGAAAGAAAGAGCTTGAAAGAAAAAGCCCAGATTCCTGTAAAAGCTTTCACAAGAGAATAGAAGATAGAAGAAATGTGTGATAATGACAGATGACGCTGACATGAGATGATGGACGGTGATCCCTACGTGTCGCCTATGCCTCACAGGCAGACGACATAAAAATGGAAAAAATAGCAGAAATATAATAGAAAGAAATTATCAATGGAAATCTCTTAGTACAAAAGGAATAACATTTTGGTCTATGCTGTTGTATGAGGTTAGACATTTTGCCTCTTGTCTTTTTTTAACCTTTCTCCTGGCAGGATCGATAACTCGGAATTGAGCTCCCTAGTGTGAGATTTAATTCACCCTAAAGTAACTTTGGTTTGTCTTTGGTGAGTTCTGATGCTAATCTTATTTTTTGGGTATAGCTTTAAAACTCACCAACACCATCACACCAAGCTCTTGCTCTCTCTCTCTCTCTCTCTCTCTCTCTTTCTCTCTATCTTTCTCTCTCTCTCTCCATACAACTTATACTGTACAAAGTCTCAGAAGCCACAATGCCTATCCCAGGAAACATAAGGTGAGGTACAAAACCTGGACAGTGGTGGTGAACCTGGACATTTGTGCATGTCTTAGGACTGTGGGCAGAAACCAGAGTACCTGGTGGAAACCCACCAAGCACATGCAACTTCCGCACACATAGACAAGAAGACGAGACTCGAACCCTCGCTAACCACTAGAGAAGAAACACTGCACTAGTAAAATGTACATTTCCCAGGGGAAAAAAAACAAGTTGGTAAATAGTAGAAAAACTTTCTCACTAAACACTTTCCCTGCTGGATGACGCCCCCATCTCTCTCTCTCTCTCTCTCTCTCTCTCTCTCTCTGTCTGGATATCACCATTTTCCACCAGACATTCCAGAAGCAAACACTTCTCTTCTTCTTTCAACCAATAAATATTGCACAACATTGAAATGGTACGGACTTTCCATTTCCCAAGTTTACCACACACACACACACACACACACACACACACACACACACACACACACACACACACAGAGTCAGAGAGAGAAAGTGGGGCAGGGTGAGCTGCACTATGAGTGGTTCAGAGCAAGGATGACGATTCTCTTCCTGCTCTATATAAACTCCTAGCTGCTCGTCCATAGCCAGACTGCTGATAAACTCCCACTACATTTATCTGGATATTTCTACCATCCCTGGACACACAATGTGCAGAGGACTAGCAGCACTCCAAAATATCTGCTTGGAAAGGTACAGAGTTTTCACCTTGCACTAGCACACATCTTTGAATTCACATTCTATAACACACGTCTATATGTGTATTGGTGTAATAACAGAATATAATTTTACTCTGCAGGGCTAAAGGGTTAAAAGCACGCATGAGCAGCTTTTTGCTGAAGCAAGACTGGAAGATTCTGTGCTATGCTTGCAAGCTGAGAAAACCAAGGTAGTCATGTCGTTTTGCATCTCGTTTGTGTGACCCAGTTATCCTTAGTGGTGTTTTGCATGCATTATGATGGGAAGGATGTGTACAGTATGCGTGTATTGACCCAGTATTTTTATTTCCTTTGTTTTCAGACTGACCTTGGAGGAATGTTTGATATGGAAGGAGTCTTTTGAAAATCTGCTCTCTAGCAAACGTAAGTAACCTACAAAAAAAAAAAAGTACAGTTTGCAAAACCTAAGAACTTAACTTGCAGATTAATAATGGGACAAATGGGACATGGGTAGGATGCTGATGGCGATGCAATTCTAATCTTAGCAATGTCAGTGTAGTGCACAGATGTGTAATCTATGCAGGATCATGCAAGATTATGCAGCATGTTATAAGTAATCTGTGCTCTCTCTCTCTCTCTCTCTCTCTCTCTCTAACAGATGGACTATATGCCTTTAGAGCTTTTCTGGTGTCTGAATTTAGTGAGGAGAACATCGCTTTCTACCTAGCCTGCAAGGATTATAAAAACACAAAATCCGAAGCTAAACTCCAAGCCAAAGCCGAGAGGATTTACAACGAATTCATTGGAAGTGAAGCTCCAAGAGAGGTGATGAATGTTATGGTTATGATATGTTTCTGTATATCATTATATTTTGATAGCAGAATTGTATTTAGACACACACAAACTCACTTCATGCTTTCTTCCAGGTCAACATTGACCACGAGACTCGAGACATCACCCAGGCCAACATCAAGCTCCCTACATCAACCTGCTTTGATCAAGCTCAGCACCGAATCTACATCCTCATGGAAAAGGACTGCTACCCACGATTCCTCCATTCCAGTGCTTACCGTGACCTGGTGATGCAGCTAACCAAAAAACACGCCAAAGCTGCCATCAAAAAAGCATGAGAAGCTTTTCCAAAAATGTGTAAAGAAGCGGAAAGATGACAGAAGAAGTGCTGTGAACCTCTGATGGCTTGGAGCCTAGACTTTTTGAGACGGCCCCTGTGCTGATCCTGATATAGGACAGCATGCCTGTAACTGGAGATGAAGACAAAGTTGATGGCTTCAGATCATAAACTCTAGCAGCCTAGGGTGGGAGAAGACCTTGCCGTTATTGTTTCCCTTTAATGGCATGAAAGACAAAGTCATGGAAAGGACTTGTGTAGCACCTCCATCACAGCCACACCAACATGTTGGGACTAAACCATCCACAATTTGGATATGCAAATAAGCTCTTCAAATTACAATCAATATTTTATATTTTTTTTAACACGTACGTTTCAATAAGGAAGCTAATTAAATTGTGATTATTTATTTCTATATTTATTTATGGACTCATTTATTTAACTTAAATGTTTTTTTTCTTTTGTAGAATGTGTGCAATATTTTTATTATGATTGTACTTTATGAAGTAAATAAAGAAAGAAAGATGAAGTTCTCATATTGTCCTTATTACATGCATTTCATGCTATTGCAATTTTAATATATAGATAGATAGATAGATAGATAGATAGATAGATAGATAGATAGATAGATAGATAGATAGATAGATATTAATAATAATAATTTTATATATAGTTTTAGCTGTCATTTCGATAAGGTGTAAATGCGTATGTCTACATACCAGACTTCATGCACTGTGAAAAACAAGTCTGTGCTGGTTGCTGTTCTTTCAATAAATAAATAAATGAATAAATAATTGGGAAAACACAACCGTTTGAGCTTGGCACCAAACCCAAAAAAACACCCAGACCATTTCCTCACCTTTTTTTTTTTTTTTTTTTTTTCCTGTTTTGTTGTCTCTAAAGTGTTGGGAAAAAACAATCTTGAATGCCAATACTTATATAAAAGAAAATGCTTCTGATAAGGCATTTGCGTATTTGAAAGCAGATCCGCTGTCTTTGTGTTTGCTCAAACTATAACTCACATGGAATTAACATAATAAATCTGCCATCTCCACATTTCCAGGGTGGCCTAAAGGTAAACATAATGTCATGAGAGCCAAGTATGAGGCTTTACTTCAAAAAAACAAAACACAAAAAAACATCAGTGTGGTGGTGGTGAGGGTGGTGGTGAGGGTGGTGGTGGTGGTGGTGAGGGTGGTAGTGGCGGTGGTGAGGGTGGCGGTGAGGGTGGTAGTGGTGGTGGTGAGGGTGGTGAGGGTGGTTGGGGGTGCAGAATCAAATCACATCGGTTGTTCTCATGTTCATGTAATACAGTTAATATTCACAACATTACTTCTGCCTACAACAGACATATCACAAAGGTAATATGTTTAAACCATTTCGAATCAGAATTGGTAAATATTGCAATTTCATCAGCTAAGAGGCCAGCGACAGATGGTACAGTAGACATGTTTGTAATATTCAGCGTTCACCACCCTGTGGAGACGCAGTCCCTGGTCTAGCTGTGTATTATATGTGGGTTTTGTTCTAAGCCATGTCTACCACAATTCAGATGTTCCAACAGATTAAACTGCACACACACACACACACACACACACACACACACACACACACACACACACACACATGCACACACACCTATTAGAGCTGCAGAACAGATTCTCTTTTTGAGAAATTCAATCACTCAAAAATGACATTGAATATGAAAGGCTTTTATAATCTATTAGCTAAGAGTTAATGCATGTTATGTAACGCCGGACTTACGGACACGTTCCAGATTCGGCATGAGGTTTAAGGAGATTCAGCTAAAATCACTGATGCATGGTTTCTAACAAATACATAAAAGAAATGTGGAGGACCTAAAGCATTTTTGCTTTCATTTAAATCCAGTGTTGGGTAAAATTGTGTGTTACAGTATATCAAGCTTGTTTTTGTTCATGAATGTCACAATGTTAACCACATAAACATCCCGTAGGATCCAGTTACCATCTATGAGGGGTGTTCAAGTCAAACCAGGACTTTTGATTGTGCAGGATAACAGAATACAGTTATTAAAACTTTCTTTATTTCTCTATATAATCAACCTTCTACACTTATCCCAGAGTTCCACTCGAGCTTGGATAGCATTAAGGTAGAAAGTTTCTCAGTAGGCCAGAACCATGCTTGGACTACCTGCTTTATGTTTAAAACACTGGCCTCCCAGGAACTCCTTTAGTGGCCCAAACATTTGGGAAGGACTTGGAGCGAGGTCATGATTGTACAGTATGAAAGGTTGAAACAACTGCAGTGGGCTGCTGTGATCATCATTCACAAAAGTATAGCCTTCATTAAGACATTCTCACTATTGAAATGTATTACTGAGGTTAAGAGTCTCATCACCATACTGTACTCGAAGTCATTCTTCTACTCATGAGACGTCAAGTCCCGGTTTGACTTGAACGCCCCTCATAATAGTATTTATTTACAGATTATTTACTTACAAAGCATTAATAAACACGTATCCAAACTACGTATTTGTTGCTATGGAAACAAAATTATACAGTTACAAACAGAAGTTTCAATAAATTCATCATGAACTTAAATTGCATCTCATGTTGGATTCTCATTGATTTTTTTGAATCGGTTTTTATCTGGGGAGGAATTATTGTACAATGTGCATTTTTAATAGAAGTAAACTAATTTGAATTTGCTCACTTTTTCATATATTTTGTGCGTATGAAATTCCACAGAGGGTCAGAAGAATGTACCCATCACATGTACTGTAGACCGTGGCTTATAAATGATGCTCAAGTAAACCTCCTCCACACCATTACACCACCACCAGCCTGAAACATAAGTATTGTACAACTCAGGATTGATCCATGCCTTCACCATGTTTACACCAAATTCTGATCATTACATCCAAATTGGTTGCATCAGAATTCGAGACTCAACAGGCCAGGCAATGTTTTTTCCAGTCTTCTACTGTCTGATTTTTGGTGATTCTGTTCTTTATTGACCGAAGAAACACATAATGTGGTCTTGTGCTGGTGTTGCCTATTTTCTCGATGTTTTAACATGATGTGCATTCAGAGATGCTTTTCAGCTGTAAGTTTTTCTACTGTATATCAGACCATTCTCTGTAAACCCTAGAGATGGGTGTGTCTGAAAATCCCAAAAGATCATAAGTTTTGAAAATACTCAGATCAGCCCAACTGGCACCAACAACTATATGACTTAAATCAACTTTCTTCCACATTCTGATGCTCTGTTTGAACTTTAGCAGATCATCTTGACATGCCTACATTATTTCCTTTAAACTCAAAGTAAGCCCAATTAATTTCCCCAAATTAATTTTATGATGCATCTCTGTAAAGTTTTGACCACATCTGTATTGTACGAACAATTTCTGAAAATTGTAACATAGCCAGAAAGGAACTAACATATCATTGAGTTATTTCTATAATTATTTACTCTCTTGAAATGATGAAATAAGTTTTTAAAAGTCACAATAAACTGTCATTCAAGCTTTTAAAAAAACGTCAAATTAATGACAGAAGAAACTTTTTCCATAACTGTTTATCGTAAGAGTCCCTCTACAGAATGCTTTACAATATAAAGATTACATGGTTTCTGCTAGATTGCACTTTTTTTAACCTGTTTATTGCTAGATAGTTTATTTAAAAAAAAAAAAAAAACAGACTCACGCTCATTTATTGTCTATACCAATTTATTCAGTATTCAGGGTCACAGTGAGCCTGGAGTCTATCCCAGGAGACTTAGGACACGAGGCAGGGTACACCCACACCCTGGACAGGGTGCCAATCCATCGCAGGGCGCACATACATACACACACTAAGGGGAATTTGGGAATGCCAATTAACCTAATCTACATATCTTTGGAATGTGGGAGGAAACCGGAGTACCCGGAGGAAACCCATCAAGCACGGGGAGAACATGCAAACGCCATACACACAGAGACGGGAATCGAACCCGGACCCTGGAAGTGCGAGTGCTAACCACTACACCACCGTGCTGCCCCCTTGCAGTACAATGATAATTTACAGTATGGTAAAAATTACATTAACAGGTATAAACAAAAACAACAACAAACAAACACTCAAAATCATTTACAGTAATTCCGGATAATCAAATAGAACAATGGAATAAAGGCAAAATACTGATTTCTAATATGTTTAATACAATAATAGTGCAGAATAACTCTCTTTCACATAAAGATGTGGCAATGTCCAAAATTGTTCTGTTTTCTTATTTCAATATCAAACTTACATTTTTTTTCAGTATTTCTAAAATATTCATGCGACACTTATGCATGTGTTATGAATGTGTGTTTTGTTGATGTTTTTTTCTTTTGAAACAAAGACCAACATCGCCACCAAGTGATGAACCAATGATAACGCATTACAGTCTATTACATACAGTACAATGGACAAGTAGAAAGCATGGCTCCAAAAATAAAGGTTATAACCTCAAAGTTCACAATCTCTATTTTGTTTGTATTTGTTTTTCGCATATATCTATTTAAAGCGGTCAGGTCAAACCAGATCTTTTGTTGAAATTTCTTATGGATAAAGAGATAAAATTTCATAAGCAATATCACACACTTTTTACAGTACAGTTGCTACTGAACTTCTTCTACTGCTCTTAGCTCTATTCCAAGGCATTAGGAGAGGGTGCATAGACCTCTGTTTCAAGCTACAGTGATAATGAATCACTCAGGTTAAACAATTCAAGGTGATGTGCAAGATGGCATAATCTACCAGTTACTACAGCAAAAAAAAAAAAAAATTATAAAAAAAATACAATCAGTGAAGGTTACTACACCTCAGCATAGTGCTTAACAACCTTCTTATTGAAATATTTTGTAACTCAGTCAACGAACATATAACTACCTGTCTTTAGAAAAACAAGCTCCCAATGGTTACGAGGTACACTGCATCGTTTAAAACAATATAATAATAATAATAATACAAAAATAAATAATAATAAAAATAATAATAATAATAATAATAATAATAATCATAAAGTTGCCATTTGGATGTAAATAAGCATGTGCTTAAGAACCATAGACTGGATGATTACTGTTGTTGGTCTTTCGGCTGCTCCCAGTAAGGGGTCGCCACAGTGGACCATCCGATATTGTGAGACGTACCTGAATAGTTGTGGGAAAGAGGTTGAATTCTAGAAGGGTCAAAATATTGGCCTTCATCAAGCAAAGAAAGCAACTGAGGAGATTATTAAAATTATTGCCCTCCACAGAGCCATGCTTTGGAACCAGCCATACTATGTAATACAGTATAATACAGTCAGGATTTGATCCTAATTTGAATACTGACAATATAATACAGTATATTACAATATTGGTGCATGTATAAATAGTACCATATATCCTCTGAACAGAGTGGGATTCTTTATCACTGTCTTGTAATCTCAGATCAAGAAAAAACTATACTACGTGTTTTATATGACAGTGACTACGCCCAAGAATAGTACTGATGAGTGAGGCCTTGTCTGCATGCACTACCTAAAAAAAAAAATGAAAGTCTTAAAAACTTTCCATAGTTTGACCAAAAAGTAGTGCAACCTTGTACAGAAATAATAACTGTGTTGTTGCACATAAAATCATATATAAACTGTATATAAATAAAATTTAATTCAATTCAATTGAATAATATCAGAGTGTTACCTACATGGTATTAACTTTTCCAGGTTTTTTTCAAATATTTTTCCTATCATCACTTTACAGTTATGGTTGTACTGTGACCTGTTGGTTTAAAATGATCTTGACATAATGATTTTTTATTTTTTTAGAATAACAGAAGGAAAAGAAATGAAATACCCATATACTGTAAGTGTGGACGGTGCCTGAGTGCCTAGCATTATGATTAGAAAGATTGAAAAAATATACAAAAGTCCTTATCTATCACTAAGCAAGAGAGAGACTAGAGTTTAAAATGTGTTATGGAAAGTAATAAACTCTTAATGAACTGAAAGAGCTTTATCCTGTATATGGGGGTTCAGTAGCCTATCCCAGGAGGGCACACACACATACACTACAGGGGAGAACATGCAAACTCACTGAGCTGGGAATTGAACCTGGCTGGGAATTGAACCCGGACCCTGGAGGTGCAAGATGACAGTGCTAACTACTAAGCCACGTGCTGCCTAAATATAATCAACATATTTAAAATAACTTTTTTAGGCTGCAAAAAGCACAATTGTATTATTGTATTGTGTTGTTTAAATGCAACGGCTGTGCGGCCCGTCGTGTAGTGGTTAGCACCGTGGCCGAGATTTTTGTTTGTTTGATTCCCACCTCGGGTCTGTGTGCACGTTCGGGTCTGTGTGCATGCGAGTTTGCATGATCCCCCCCGTGCATAGTGGGTTTCTTCCCACAGACTAAAGACAAACAGATTATTTTCTCTCTTTGGTAAATCCACACAGTGTCACAGATAGAAACCTCCTCCCCTGCCTGCAGAGGTCACCATTTCCCGAGTACTAGTTCACGCTTAATTTTATTTACAGGTTCAAGTGCAGTTATCTCAGTAGTCTTGCCTCTCCACTGAGTACATTCTGCGGATTTTATTGGTTCATAGGATTATCCTTTAGCAAGATGAAGTCTTGATACTGTAAGTACCCACATATAGCAGATGACTCTGATCCGCTTTGCCTCTGGCAAATCCACATCCCATCTGCCACGGATCCGGATCACAGTCTTCTGCTATAGGCAAAGGACCCACTAGGGGCCTGTAGTTGGTGGAAATATAGGCCTGTGTGCACATTAAACTGATTTATTTGGCAGCAGTGTGTTTGTGTATAACATTTGGCTCAATAAAAAATAAACACCTGGTGGAAAGAAATATCCAATAAATGTCCAATAACTGAATGTCTATTATTTTTATTAGATTCTAGACATGAGATATGATACAGTTTCCTGGTGATGGAGCGTTTAAAACCTCTAGTGATTTATTATTTATTAAAATGCGTAAGTGAGTCTCTTGTACATGCCCAGAGGGTGGTTTAGGTTTTGTGGAATTAGACAGATGCAAAAAAAAAAAAAAAACAGTTAAATTTGATTATTTTATTTTAACTAGCTTGCCCTCACGATAACATTATTGACAACAACCAACGAATTCCCTTAATGCATTCATTCGTCTTCAGAATTCATCATCCCCCCAAAACAGGTTCCCTACGACCTAAAGTCAAGTTTAACTTGTAGATATGGTAAATATCATAAAAAATCAATAACAATGACATTGGACAATGGTATTATTTCAGACAGACTGATGCTATTTACATGAAGTGGTAAAAGGTATTCAATGGTCTTCCAAATCACACTTCCATCCACATCCACACTTTATTGTAACTTGCATGTGCTTTGACACTAGAGGGCAACAAATGTTACAGAAATAAATAATAAGGACTGAGATTCAGCTTGAACTGCTACAAAAAAATACACTTGTAAATTTAGTTAATGTTATATATGTTCTGTACAATCCTGAAATATAATGTGCAGACATACTGTAGGAACAGACAATGAAAACAGACAATAATAAGAAAATTTAAATGAAATAAAATCCTAATCCAAATAAAACAATACACAACAATAAAAAGTCCAACCTCATTGTAGAAAATAAGCAAATAAAACAGTTAAACAATAAATAAATAATAAATAAATAAATAAATAAAGTAGAAAATTTAAAAAAGGAATAAGAAAATATATTGCAATGCAAAGTTTAAAAAAAGCAGGATTAACAAATTGCTAGCTTGAATGTTTGGACCATACATACCTGTACTCTTGAAGAGATGGACTCTTTCTTAACACTGTTAAACTAATTATCTGCTCATCATCATCATCATCATCATCATCATCATCATGGCATAATCAAAGCCATAAACAGCACACCTAGTTTAGTATTTTGATAGATTCAATCATCGTCTCCCTACATTGTGTGTGTGTGTGTGTGTGTGTGTGTGTGTGTGTGTGTGTGTGTGTGTGTGTGTGTACAAACATACAGAAAGCAAACATATATCAGAGAATTAGACAGGGACATAAAAAAGTTGATGACAGCTTTAAAGCATATGTTTAAACTGTCACTGGGGTTAGAAATGAGTTTGTGTGAAACTGTTGCTTCTGAGTTGTAGTTATTAGTAATATACCACAGTGCTGTTAAATTCTTAAATCAAGGATCAAAAGTGTTCATTGACAATAGTAACAAAATGCACTTGTTTCTATAGTAACAATTCATCCACATGACCAGTGATCCACATAATCCAACGGACTGAAATAAAATAAACAAATTAATTAATTAATTAACAGTGTAACAGCATAAAGGGATAAAAAAAAGCTATTTTTAGACTTTTACTCATATTATTATCTCAAGCACACAAGGTTGTCTATGGCAAAATGTTTTTTGTTGAAAAACTGCTACAGTATATATATATATATATATATATATATATATATATATATATATATATATATATATATATACAGGTTTTTTTTCATGAGATCACAGATGCATAGAAAGTTGTTTGATGCGCAAGCAAATCTTATACAGTGCATACTGCATGTGCATCCCTGTACTGAGATAAGGAAATGTCTAAGAGAAACTGAAACTGGATGGGTAAAGAGACAAATTAAAATTTTTATATTGTTTTTTTATGTTTCTTATGATCTTTAATAGAATTTGTACTTAATCATCTATGTATAACAAAAACTCCATACCTTTTTTTTGGTTTTACTTACCTGCCATAGAGACAATACTGCGGTCGGTCGAGTTACTGTATAGCGTTTTGCAAAAATTTACTCATTTTTATCTAATTAACAACCAATTAGACATAGTCACAAGTTGACATTTGTGCTTTCTTTAAAACTAATGCACAAAATAATTTGTAACACTAATTTGTATTCTGTAATACTTTAAGTTTCTTTTTTAAAAAAAGAACTTCTGGATGTGAAGTTACTAAAAAACATAAGTTTGGATAGTAACAGTAATAGAACTGCTTTGCACCAAGTCACATGACACCGGTCAGTTGTTGATTATTTTTCATATAACAGCCCACTCCGTCCTTGTTAATTACAAGCTATAACTCAGAACACTACAAAGACACAATGATAACATGAAGCATACGCAATGAGTCCAGCTTGATGTAAACAAGGACTCCCTAAAGTGATCTCCTGGATGTCAGCTGTGACCTTTGTAAGTACAAACTGTTCAAGAAAATCCAACACTTGTTTAATACAAAAAGCAGAGCATTCCAGGACGACCCTAGAACTCCCTGACCTTCTCCTCTATTATGTCACATTTATTCCTCCTTACCATATCAGTGTGTGCTGCAGTGTGTGTGTGTGTCACATTATCATACTGATCTGCAGAGCTTCTTATGGAGACCATGAGTACGAAACAAAGGGACACGAGAAACTGTAATTCAATCATATCAGCATTCAGGGGACATAGTCTACTGTGTCCAGCACTGAAAAGCGTGGGAAAAGGTCCACTGTTAGTCCCCTGCGATTGAGGAAAACCGTGTTATGCAATGACCTTGGTCATGAGGGCTTTGGAGACTCGGTCTCATGTGGATTACTGTGTCTGCGGTCACATTTCTAACCTTAATTTCCATCTCTCATTTCTCTTACAGCATTATGGCAATGCACTGTGGTAAGGTATGAATTTAACACTGAGGTCTTGGACTGGTGGTAGTGACCAAGTAGTTTTTTGACACTGAAGGTGAAATGAAATTTTATTATGGTGCAAACATCTCAGTTATTCATTAACTTTGTCAGTATACGTTTCCAAAAAGTCAAATCATAAGTGTAAAAGAATGAGTGTTTTATTAAAACCGATACCAGTCTATGAAAAGGCTTCACACTCTTTAGTGACAACCTGAAAACATTAACTCGAAAGGGTGTAACCAGTGTAGTGTATTAGTACAAGTAATGGCATTTAACGTCTGTTTGGTTTGCTTGATTAGCTGTATTGTCTGGAAGGAATATGTTAAAAGAGCTGACGGTAAACAGGAAAAGGGCTGGTCTGCCATTTGCGTGCGTACCTACAGTACCAGCTGATCATGCTCTAATCGTAGTGCCGCTGCCATCTGTTATTTAAAGCAATACTCCATGTGGTTTAGCCCTCTTATAGGGGCTGAACACACTTTTACAAATCATTTAATGCTTGGAATTTAATTTTAATAATGTATTTTCATCCACTTAAAATACACATAAAATCAGCTTCTTTTTATTTAAGAAGAAACCAGTCCTAGCTGGGAGTCCTAGATTAAAAGTGATTTAGGAAACTTTTTAGAGCGAATCTGAGTAAGGAAAGTAGATAAACCTTTATCTTAGTGAGGAGGTGTGGTTGACCCCATTGCTAGGGATGATGCAGCAATTCAAGGACTGTGATTAGTTGATAAAAAAAAAAAAACTTTGACCTCTGCAAAGATGAGACAGTGAAATCATAATGTTTGAATGTAATGTAATTGTATAATTATGACTACAGGCTACTTTATGCACAGTGTCTGTTATAGGCTAAATATATTAAAGGTAATTAAACAGCCAAATGTTGAAAGTGTGTCTACTTTTAAAGCAACCAATTCCCACACAGTAGTTACTATATTAAAGTTCTTACATTTATTTACCGTACTGATTTTATTACTTGTAATCCATTTCAGATCGATGGGAGCAAAATGGCTCAGCTTTTAAAATTTACATGATTATAGGAGAGTCTATTTAAGTTGTATTTCTACTATTTTGTCCTTTGCTATAGAAACTCGTAAGCCTCATAAAAGTCCTCCTCTCTACTCTTAACAATTTTTACTTTTTAGGGTTAAGATTTTTCGTGAATCATATTCATCTTGTCAAATGTCATAATTGAAGAATTTTCTTAGAATTTCATCACAAGGAGTAACTTTTATGCTTAAGAAGCTTCGTGAATACGAGCCCAGGAGTTTTGGTTTGGTCAAGCCTTTTCTTAAAGTTAGGATCCTACATTGCCGCTAGAGTCGTAACATAAATAAACTCACAGCACCTACTTATAAGTTTATATAGCAAAAAGGCAACAGTTTACATATATTTCTTAAGTGGACAGATTTTTCCTTTCCATGGAACAGGAATGAACCTGGGACTTGTGTTGCATTTTCTTGTAAATGAAGACATAAAATTAATGTTCATTTACAAAAGACGTCAAGCTCTAAAACATTTGATTGGCGCAGAAGTTTTAAAGAATTTTGTTATGTCACAGCCTTTTTCTAAAATGGATTTAATTTTTTTTTTTTTCAGAATTCTACACACAACACCCCATAATGACAACATGAATGCAAATTTATAAAAAAAAAAAAAAAATGAGAAAGAACATGTACATAAGTATTCACAGCCTTTGCAAAATTGAGTGAATTTACTACAAGTGGACTCAAATTAAGCTGCAGAAACATCTCAAGGATGATCAGGGGAAACAGGATGCGCCTGAGCTCAATCAAGTCTTCAATTTCAGTGTAAATGATAGGGTATAATATCACCTGCTGGACTTTGAATGGAAAAAAACTGTTAGCAAGCCTTTGGAGGAAAAAATAAAATGACAGGAGCAAAATAAAATGTCAATAGAAAAGTGAACTTCTGGTCACTTGACATGATATAAAAGGCTGACTGCAGCTCTCCAGTTGTCACATCGAGGTTTTCATCCAGAGTCCCAATGAAGATGTGTGAAGTGTCTATTGACTAGTCTGTTTGATACAGACACATTGCTTTAGAAAGCAGCAATCTGGCTGGGAAGTCTTCTGTGTAGTCTTCATTTATTAATTCTCATACATTTCTTAGCTACTTTAAATTTTTCCAAAAGTGCTTTTTTTTCGTATAATTTTTCCCCTTTTTTTGTTATTACCGTATACTGAAGTTTATAATATTTTATAATTATTAATGCAAAAGACAATGATGGATGCTGAATACAGTCAGCTCAAGGTATCATGTTTGTTTTGCCAAAGCCACGTGAAGAACTAGATAGTTTCGGAAGATCAAATTACAGCATCTTAGATCATTGGATGTTGATAAACTGGACTCCGTAAAAAATCCAGGAAACATCTGACATTAAGGAATGTTTGACCTGCTGGTTGCAGGCAGCGTAATTGAGAACGTATGTTATTTGAAAAACACAGACTTTGAGTGCATGCCTCATTACTATATAAGGCGTAAGCATGCCTCAAGTGTTTTCAGGTTGAACGGGACAAACAGAGGGTAAAAGCACATGTATGTACAGAACTCACATATCTCCTAAGCTGCAGATATCAAGGGGCCTGTTTTTAATTTAACGCTGTCTACTGACCTCCAAAAAGAAGCAAATACAGGAATTTCCAAATCAACAATGTGTTCCAAGGTTAATATCATTTTTTAAATAATAATAATAATAATAATACTTGTTTAAATAAGTACTAGTAAAACATATAGATAGCTTGGTGTTTTTAAACATGAATAACAGAACATTAAAAAGAAATCCAAAACATTATGATCACAGCTCTAGGACATGTAGTGTGCATAGGCAATTACAATGCAATCAGTTGAGACTTTTTTTCTTTCTTTTGTGATATGTGAGTAACTGCTTTTATTCTCCACTTCCTTCTATTCCAGCTAAAGATTAAAGATTAGTGAGGTCTGTGGGGTGGGAGATATTTATGTTTCCCACAGAAGGGCTGTTGGGAAAAGATAAGACTTCTGTCTTCATCTTCTCAAATTAATGCAAACTAAACCAGGCGCTAGTGAATAACCTTTTGTGCTATTTTTCCTCCATCTATAATTCTTTTTATAATAAAGTTTATATAATATAAAAATTGGATTAGTGGTTAAGATGTGGGGTTACTCTTCAGAAAGTTGTAATTTCATAATCTAATGCCAGGTTGTCATTGCTGCGCCCCAGGCCGTTGATCTTCAACTGCTGAATTGCATGAATAAGATAAATCAAGTCAAACTGGGACTTTTGATTGTGTTGTGCAGAGTACAGTTATAAAAGTAAAAACTACCCTTATTTCTCGATTTCTCTACAGTCACCCTAGAAATTCTCCCATAGTGGCCCTAACATGTGGGAATGGCTTGAAGCGACGTCCTGTAATGTGCTATGCGTCTCTTCCAGAAGTTAGAGACAAGTTTGAGGCAAGCATCAGGTGTTTCACTAAATTTACAAAAAATTTGCTTACTAGTCCTGTTTTGTCTTGAATGTGTCTTGGACAGATTTTCCTATAGGAGCAATACACAGTGGCGTAGTTATTATAGTATATTTAATTTATTTTATATATGTTAAATGATGTCAGGTGCTTAACAGTCATTAATAATAAGAGTAATATCTATGCATGATTCTATTAATAACAAACTTGATTTATTAGAATGTGGTTATTAACTGTCTAAAGCAGCAGCTCTGACAATATTCCTGTTTGTACAGTAATTCAAATCAGTTATAATTAGGGCAAATTATCTTTGCATACATCAGTGTATTAAGACAGAGACAAAATCAATTTGGAAATGTGTTGTCACTAGGATTCTATTAATAAATTCATTTTAATAAATTATTGTTTCTGTTTTTACAACATTCGAAGCTGGATGCTCCATATAATCCATCAAAACATTCAAATATTCGCATTATAATCTCATGATAACATTTACAACATCCCATAATAACATTTATTTGGATACACTGTCATTGCAGGTCTGGCCAAATACTTTTGTACATATAGTGTATATCATAAAAACAAGCCCTCTAACCCCGCATACAAACAGATACATGTACTGTAATACTTTTAGATTTTTCCCAACAATAAAATGTATTTATTTATGTAACTGATGGAACTGAGCTTATTTTGTTTTGTTTTTTATTTATTAGTTTATGCTTACATGGACATAATTATTTCTTTATTAGTGCAGGATCTACTTGGGACAGGATCCATAGCAAATAAACTCCTTTTATTAAAAAATCAATTAATCGCACTGTGGGAAAAGAATTTTAATTTCCTCCAAGCGGCTAGAGTGTTTGTGAAGCTGCGATTCCCAAACTCATCCAGTAGTGAATCTGACGCTCTGCTTAACCTTTGCTCTGTAAAGTTTATGATCATAAATACAGTGATAGATCATCATAATCTGTTCACTGGCAGCGCATTTATATCCACTTAGCCGCTTCGCAGAGCACAAGACCTCTTTTAGAGAATGTTGATCGAAGCGACTGCATCACTTTTCACTTAAATACCCCTAAAAGCTCTTGATCCTATTCATTCTTTTCTCATTTACTCATTGCAGTATACAGTGCCAACATGATACGATCATAAACAGGCAGGGGTTTGAATGTACAGTACATGCGGGTTAACTGGCGAAAAAGACCAATACAAATGGCAGCGATGTTGTGTAAGGGTCAAGGACTAGCCAAAGCAAATTCAATATTCTAAACCATTATTGATAAACTCACTATTGACATACTTCAAGTTATACATCACAGTAAACAGTTTCAGGCATCTATGTTTAGTAAATAATGATTTGAACCAGATGTGTGTGATAAAATGACTGAGGAATGAACCAAAAAAAACAAAAAAACAAAGCCAAGGCAGAATAATATTGAGTGGAAGAAAAAAGAGCATACTATTGTCTATAAACTATAGACTCAAGCAATAATAACAGTGGATTAAAAGAAGTTAATTTTTTTCTTTTCAGATATTAATCCTAAAAACATCAGCCTAAACTAATCCAGTATTTCATATAAGAAAAATCTCATCTTATTTAGTTTTTTATTGAAGTACAGGTTTATACGGTTGAGGTTTTTGGTTGCTAATTTTAGGGTTTGAGCCCAACCATCACCACTGTTGGACCCTTGAGCAAGGCCCTTAACTATATAGTCAGAGACGTTTTTTTACTTGAAATTTTTTCATCACTTTTACCAGTGGTCATTGTTACAAAACAGCTTTACAAAATGAAAAAATATGGGAAAAAAATTAATAAGCTATAATTATTAGCTTATAATTATTAGTGGGGCACGTTGGTGTAGTGGTTAGCACTGGCGCCTTGCACCTCCAGGGTCCAGGTTCGATTCCCGTCTCTGTGTTCTCCCTGTGCTTGGTGGGTTTCCTCCAGGTACTCCGGTTTCCTCCCACAGTCCTAAGATATGCAGGTTAGGCTAATTGGCGTTCCCTAAAATTGTATGTAGTGTGTGTATGTGTGTGTGCCCTGCGATGGATTGGCACCCTGTCCAGGGTGTACCCTGCCTCATGCCCTCAGTCTCCTGGGATAGGCTCCAGGTCCATGCGATACAGGATAAAGCGGTATAGAAGATGAGTGAGTGAGTTTATCCCATGTTACCTTTCATTAACATTCTCTGCACAAAGTGTTTTATCATTTAGTAACTATTTAAATACTTAGTAACCACTTTAATGTTTGACAAAACGGCCTTTTTTTCTCTTTTTTTTCAAGGTACATGTTGTAGTTTTTGGATAAGTTGTGTTAACATGCAGTTATTCCCCTATTAATATACATAAATACTCAGTGGTTACATAATAGTTGTAGGACTGTATATGTGTGGAGGTCTTGTCACGTGGTGGAATGTTGTTTCTTTTAACTACAAGCGTTCAAACATTCTGTTCTGACATTTTGACACAAACTGTTTACAATCTCAATTGATTAGGCTTGGGTCTGTGTCACGTAGCTATTGAACAACTTGATCAAAGTCTAACATTCTCTGTGTGAAGAATTTCCAATTAGCCAACAAAGCTTAACAGATCTTCAGACAGATTACCAAAACTAGATTGAAAAATAATAAAAACAAGATTTGCCTGGCATTTGCGTAATATACTATTTTTGGTTTATTAAAATTCACATTGTCGTGCAGGTAACATCAGTAAACATTCCTATTTCAGTAAAAGGCCAGGCATTTATTATTGTTGTTAGAATCTGAAGATTTTAACTGGATCCTGGAGGAGAAGCTGTTGCTATGGTCTGAATCTAGAATTCCTAAAGACACATTAGAATAATGTTTTGGCAGCCATTTTTTTTCTGGCCTGGTATCATATCTGATAGGTCTGCGTTTTATTTAGCAGCAGACGAGATGGTAATTCTGGTACATACTTATTTTTGCGAATAATTGACATCATTGTTTTAAATAACAAGTTACAGTCTTTATAGCTCAGGACCATATTTGGTGTAGCACTGTCGCCTTGCAACCTCCTGCAGTTACATAAACAAGATCAAATCTGTGGCAGGTTTTATGACTACATGCACTGCACATGTGACCTGGGAACACACACAACTGTGTTTTGTAATCGCTAAAGCAATAATCTATATAAATAACGTTAAACTGTTGTTTTTGTAGGTATTCCAAATATGTTTCAGTCTTTGAAAATGGAGGAACTTTGTATGAATTATGTATTTTTTTCTTCAACATAATTATTTAACTCATTATCACTTTGTCATAAATATTATTGTACATCAAAGATTGCACTGCATTATTTTGTTGTGTTATTAATTTATGCCTTTTTTATTATTATTACTTGTGACTTATATGCTTTTACTATATATATTTTTATATATCTTGTTGGTTTTAGCATTGCATTAGTAACTTTGGTCAGCGCACATATATATATATATATATATATATATATATATATATATATATATATATATATATATATATATTGTGTTACTTATATATATATATATATATATATATATATATATTGTGTTACTGTCTCTATTGTTGCTGGATGCCTGGAATTTAATTCAGGATCGATCGACCGATCTATCTATCTATCTATCTATCTATCTATCTATCTATCTATCTATCTATCTATCTATCTATCTATTGTGTCAGTCCACTTGCAGTTGCTTTCTGAATTCTTCTCGAGAGCCCTTAATTAATAGTCTCAGTAAAATTATGTACTAGAAGTCACTTCTTACAACACACTAATGGAAAACAGAGTAAAAATAATAGTTTTCTGATCGCTTATGTGTTACTGTCCAAGTCAATTTATATTTACTACTGTAAACATCTGACCTCAATAGGCAACCAGTAATAGTTTGTCTGTTATCTTAAACATGAAGTGTGGTAAAGACGTTTACACTACAGGCTTGTTAATATGACTTTACAAATGTTGCACAATCTATGTTCTTTCCACATTTAGCTCTTGAAGTTTAAAGCATTGCCTTTGTAATCGAAGCTGATAATCACTGGAAGCGGCATCATTGTTAAGAATTTACTGGATTTAAGCACTGAAAAGTTTTTTTGCGTCTTTATGTCTAGAGTTGTTTTTGTTTGTTGTTTTTTTTTACCCTAATTGGTGCTTAAATATAAGACTTCTCACCTGCCATGTGGAAAATCCAGGTTCCCAGTTAATTCCCCAAACCCAAGTCACTGGATGCAGGTCACCCTTGTGCCAGTCCCAAGCTCTAATAAAATTGTGTCAAGATGTGCACAAATCTATGGTAAGTTAAAATGCACAGGTCACATGGTCCTTGATGGGATCAGCTGAAAGGATGACATCTATAATGTAATATTATGTTTTAAAGACAATTGTCTATACTTCTATTTATTTGTCTGTGTTTTCCCTAAGTGCTGGTCATTGGTGTCAATTCAGGCACTTTAACCACTCTTATTATCTCCAGCTCATTGAACAAGTAAAAGGTTAGATGGGATTCTAAAACCTCTTACTCTGGAGAAAAACAAAGGCCAAATGAATTTAAATAGAGGAATATCCTGCCAAGCAGCGACATTTGCAACAAAACCATTTACAAACTGAAAGCAACTTGTTTTCGCCCACCAAGTGTTAGTTAAAGTCCACATTTGCACTCTTAGCTCGATCTCCAAATGTGCTCACTTCACAGATGAGTGGAGCCTCACCAAACGTTTAAACATGCACTCTTGCAAATCGCGCAGCCGTTCAATGGGGCAGAATCCATCAACAGCTTCTTTAATGGTCCATTGTGCCAGGAAGCTGGTTGATATCCTCTGCAACGAAGCAAACAAACCACTCAAAAAATAGCTGCTCCATATTTGTTTAAGCTCCACAACTGCAGCTACACCCTGCTAAACATGGCTCTAGAGTGCATTCATTACTTTCACATGACAAACTCTTACTACTGCTTAATGGTTTATATTACACCTTAATATCATTATGATTTTCTTTTAATCACATTTACATGAGAAACAAAGAGTCGGCTCAGTGGGAAGCTTTTGTTTGCCTATGGTGTAGTGCCTGAGTTCTATCACAATATTTTGGCGCTCCATGGGAGATAGGTGGTGCCTGCCTGGCGTATTGTTAATGTTCTATCAAGATACAAGATAGACCAAGAGTTACAACATAGGGAGCAAATGGAGCCAGGTAACGGGCAATTCATTAATTGGGGTGCCATTTGTTTTCAGCTGATATTCTACTTACAAATACGCATGAACCAGAAAAAAAAAGCATTTTAAACACAATCCCAGCTACCTGCAGGGCATGCTAAAGGAAGCTCACTTTAAGGTAGTGTAACATTTGTATGCTTTTAAAACAACCCTCTTATTGAAGTTCCTAATTCCTTATATGGTAATACTTCCTATATCCTGTGGCCAGACAAACGTGCATGCAAATATCTCATGATGACTTCTGGAGAACCCGGAAATGATAAGGTGTTCACTGTTGTCTGTCTCCTGGTCTCTGACTTACATGCTAAATACTTTTGTTCTTTTGATGTACAGGATGGGACGAACCTGACACAGAGCACCTGATATGCTCTCTTTGCTGATAATCAACAGAGAACATCAGACACATCATGCATGCATGCATAAAAAGGCAATGAAATATATAAAATCATATATATATATATATATATATATATATATATATATATATATATATATATATATATATAATTATTATTACTCTATTATTATTATTGCATTATTATTATTATTATTATTATTATTATTATTGTAAATTTTAATTTCACAACATGTAATGAACTTTGTTACCTAAACATATTCACCCCTACAGTATGAAATACTTGGAGATTTCACAAGTTTAGCAATTAAAATCTAGCAACTGTGTTAGGACATAATTTTCCTTACTTCCTCTTCATGCACAGCTCTGTACAAACATAGATACACAATAGAAAACTAGACAAAGACCATAGACATAGACCAAAACATACATGCTGTTATATTTTAATTGGTGTGAAGCCAATCTGGCTTTCCTTGGCATAGCTTTGAAAGATAACAGTTTGTCAAACCTGATTAGTTTTTTTTTTCTTAAACCAAGGAAAGTCAATTCAGCCTGGCTTCGCTTCTGACATAACATCAGTCTATGATCGGAGTGCAGTACAGTGTTGTCAGATATTTAAAGCCAAATAATTGTACAAAGACCCAGCATAATTGGATTTCAGGGGAAATTAATTAATTAATTGTGCATTCATTGCACATTGCATTAAGTTTAAACTATTGTATTTGAGCATCAGTTATTATGCTTTGTTTATAGGTTACATCGTGCACCATTAGCTAGCTAGCAGTGGCAAAATCTGCAAGTTAACATGCAGGTTGGCTTATTTACAACAAATCCAGGGTCTATTTTTTATGATGTAAAAGCAGAGTAAATATGAAAAGAATAACCAGCTCAGCCCCAAATCAGACTCACCCTCTTGTACTTACATTAAATTATTAAGTCATGTGGTCTGGTGAGTTCTGATTAACCCCACTCCAGAGCAACGCGGTGTCATGGTAAGAAGGGAATCACATGAAGCAATGCGCCCATCATGCATAGGGACCACTGTACAAGCGTCTGGAGGAAGTGTTATAATATGGGGTTGCTTCAGGTGGGCAAGTCTGGGCTTAACAACATTATGGCAATAATTAGGCCATATTGCAGGAGAACAATGCTATGATTTTTCTGGCTAAAATTGTGAAACAATGCTTTTAGAAGCATAAGCTATCATTTTCACACATCGGTTAGACATCAAAGTCCTGACCTTAACATAGATCAAAGTCTTTCACAACACACATGTCTCTGTAATCTTTAGAAATATGGGGGGTAAAGTGTAGTTCTTTGTAGTTTTTAGAATTCATGTATAATCATGAGTTAAAATCATGACAGTTTGGCAAGACTAGTTAAATTGAAGCAAATTGTCGGAATTTGGTTTATTTTTTTGGGCTCTATGATTAGAAAAAGCATGAACCACCCATGAAGTTCTAAAGAACTACAACAATCAACATGCAAATGCTATAATGTTTATTTTAGTTAGCAATTACATTTTAAAATGTTCAAGTATGTCGTAAAACATTTTTGATGGCTGTGATTTCTCTAAAATAACCGCAGCAAGCTGTCCTGAACTTTATTGAAACCATACTGACAAGCTGTGATGAACTTCTGGGCAATTCCCTTCAATCACCTACAATCTTGAGATGGAAGCATGTAAAACATTGGGGAGCATGCAGCTTTAATCTCAACAAGAGCCTGCAGGCATGACTACGTCCACTGAATAGGATCTGGCATCCCTTTCTTAGTAAGAACAGTCAGTAGGTAGGTAACATCTGAATAGTAATGGATAATGGATAGCCAGTCCCAGACTCTGGTCAGGGCGCAATCAATGCTATGTCACTAATGCACTGTCCCTAACTGCCATTGCCTTGGATGTTGTCTTGCTTGCTGTCCTACAGTACAGTGTGGTTGTTCATTTTATGTAGTTTTAGCATAATTTTTAGAGTCTCATATAGTTCTATGTTATTATATTAGCACAATGTTATAGTCCCATGGTCATGGAGGAACATTTATTAATTTCACTACAGTATGTATTAAACTTACTGTATAGGGTTGAAATGACAATAAAAAACACTTTGACCTAGACTTTTGAGTTAGACCTTCATTGCATCTGGCAACCGGACTCATGTGCAGAGATCAGAACTGTTCCTGCTGCTCTGAGTGCATTAAGAGGCTCTTACAGTGCTGGATTTGGTGGAGGCCAGTAAGGGTTTTAACAATGTCTGCAAATGAAAGGACTCCTAGGGACGTATCTTTGATTCCAGGGTTTCAGCACCTGTAAAAGTAGGACATGAAATCACACCAGGGAATCACATGACCTTGGAATCTTGGTTGCAATTTTCAGCATTTATTCGGAATACATAAAAGACACATACATCTCAAGACATGTTTCACGCTGCTCAGCTTTCACACTGCCCCATTTTTATTTGCTTCATGGCCAACGACAGCACAGAATATTAATTATTTATATTTACTGCAGCTGTATATACTGTACCTTCCACTTACCTGTCTCTTGCCCTCTGCACAGATCTACATTTAAATGGATTGAGTTTAGCCTTAGTGTAATTTAAACCACTTCCTTCCATCTGTTTTCAGTTAGATTCCACTGATTTCTAGGAAAAACAGATGATGCAACACAATCTATCTATCTATCTATCTATCTATCTATCTATCTGTCTATCTATCTATCTATCTGTTTGTCTATCTATCTATCTATCTGTTTGTCTGTCTGTCTCTGGCTATCAAAAAATATTTTTCCAAAAAATTCCAAGCTTTATCTGGCATTAAGTATATTAAGCAAAGCACCCCCCCCCACCCACCCCAGTGAAAATTTATCCAGCCTTCCCAGGCTAGAGGATATTTTTGGCTCTCATTTACCTGAGCAATTTCAGAGGAATGTTTTTGTTTGTTAAGCCACACAGTGATCTATGAATGATTACAGCATAAGAAAAAAACATCTACTTTAAGGCATGAACCAGTGAGAACTAGGTGCAGATGATGATAGATGATCGGGCCAGTGATTAGTATACTGGTGAAAAAAAAATCTTTTCCCAACAGTGTTTGACTGTTTGTACTTAGTTAGTAACCCATTGTAAAGATCTATTCAATGACATAATAATCTACATAATTAATTTCATATGAAGGTGACCCTTTTCCGTATTATTGTACATATACTTATTTATACTTATATTTTCTCTCTCTCTCCCACATCACACTATATATATATATATATATATATATATATATATATATATATACATATATATATATACACACACACACACACACACACACTACCGTTCAAAAGTTTGGGATCACTTTCTAACTCCGTGATCGCTCCTGATTTTTATTTCTTTCTACATTGTAAAGGAATGCTGAAGGCGTCCAAAAAATGCATTAATCTCCTTTGAACAGTTAATGGTGAGATGTTTCTGCTACTTCTGCTCTGTAAAGACTTCATAACGCCTCTAATCTGAGGTGATGTTAATTGGTCATTTTTCAGGCTGATAACTCTAAATGAACTTCTTGTCTGCGGCAGAGGTAGGTTTTGGTCTCGTCCTCCTGGGACGGCCTTCATGAGAGCCAGTTTCATTATGGTGCTTGACGGATTTTGCAAATATATAATGCACGTGACAATACTGTTCTTGCAAGAACTATTACAGAAAGGCTGACCTCTGTGTCTTAAAATAACAACTAACTGTTGTTTTTGTTGTTGTTACCTAATTACCTAATTCCATATGTGTTATTTTATAGTTTTTAAATCCCCAGTATTGTTGTAGAATGTAGAAAATAAATCACTAAACAAAAACAAAGAAGTTTGCATGTGCTCTAAAACTTTTAAACGGTAGTGTGTGTGTGTATATATATATATATATATATATATATATATATATATATATATATGCATTTTACACTATGCATAATATGCAACATTTAAATAGTTATTAATCTCAGCATCAAAGGTAACAGACGGATATCATTCCAGCCTGTTATTCTTCCCATCTAACATCATTCTTCAGAAATAAATCCCCTCCTAATGTATAACTTCTGCAAGATCTGAATAGCTTCTGCTTCTGAAGATGAGATTAAAATGTTAACCACTCAATCAGTATGATATTTTGAGTAAACATTTAGAAAGTTTTAGGATTTTACATAAATTCCATTAAGTATTTCACTGGTTGCACAGCAAGTACATTTGACTATTTGTCAGAGTTTTCAGGAGAATTAATCTTCCCTGCACTTGTTGACGTCTCCAGGGTGCACACAGAGCCATGGCGTAATCGCGAACTGCAACTCAATTGGCTGTAGAGCTGCTGGCACAGATCCAATAAGTGGCCTCCTTATAACAGAGCAGAGCACCGAGACAAATTTAAAAAGGAAAAGGAATCGTTCATGGTGGTGGATTAACCCTGTGAAGCCAATACTAAAGCGTCCAAACCATGTGTAAGGGATTAGCTGCCCTTCCTCAGACATGTCTGGAGAGGTAAGCAGAAGTGCAGTCGTGTTTACTGTACTAGATTATATTTTTGCATCAAACTTAAGAAAGAAATACAATTAAAATACCAACAATGAAATCAAAAGATTTAGAAATACTTAACTTTTTTTTTTATTCTCTGTTGTGTAATACAGCTGAAATAACAGTTACTGAAAAAAAAACCTCTGTAGTATAATCATAAATAAATAAAAAAATGCTTTCCTACTTTTCTCATTACTAGAATATGCATTAAATGGTTTAATTTTAAATAGTAGATTTTACCAAAGAAAGAACGAGATATTATTCTTTCTGGAATGTTTTAAAGTGGCATTAAATCCCTGCAATGTATTTAAACCTTGAAAAACTTTGAACTATAACGCAACCCTATAAGTATCATATTTTAACCTGCATACATTTTGCATTTTAAAACCTACATTTAAAACAATATGGTATTTTGAATCGACACATCTTTGCTTTTGTACTCATGTGAGAAGCCAGTGTCACTTACACTAGAGCAGTAAATGATGTGAGAGCTTTAAGAAATCATGTGTCTAACATTACTGCCAAAGGTGATCCAAAGCACTGCTTTCTCTGAAAAAGAGCAACATGGTACAGAAGGTCTGTTTCATATTTTGCAAGGTATGGTTTTAATAGCATAGGGTGAAGGAAGATTAAATAACAGTTAGAGGAGGGAGGGGAGGCGGAGGTTGGAATTCAAATGGTAAAGGTTTAGTCTTTTATATGTTAGTTTAAGTTAGATGAAGAGCTGCACCTATAGAGATGCATTAAAAATATGTACTCCTATGCCCCCCCCCCCCAATTTTTTTTTAATAAAAGTAAATAATAAGTTTTATTGGCCTACTTATGATTTTCACAGTTTATGCATACAATGACTTTATTAATAATAATAATAATAATAATAATAATAATAATTATTATTATTATTATTATTATTATTATTATTATTATTATTATAAAAGAGCCCTCATAAGCTCAAAGCAGCTTAACAAACTCCAAGAGCAGCCAGAAGGTAGCAGGGGTAACTCAGTGGTTAAAAGTCTTGGTCTACTAATCGGAAGGCCCCAGGTTTAAACCCCATCACCACTGTTGGTCCCTTGATTAAGGCCCCTTAACAACTCTGATGTAAAGTGAGTTAAAATATAAGTCATTCTGAATAAGGGCACCTAAATGCTAAATGACATAAAATATGTACTTTTTTGTTATGTACTTATTTTTTAAATGTGTCTAAAACCTAATAACAGTGTGCACGACCCATGTATAAGTCCAGCATTAACTCCTTAACAAAATGCAATGCATATTTATCCTGACTGTAGGTTACTGTTAAGATAGAGGCCAGGTGGGTTTCTTCATTGCCCATAAACAGTTTGGTGATGTTACTGTACAATAAAGTGTCTTTATGTGTGAAAGTGTGTGCGTGATGTTCTGTGATGCCTTTCCTCAAAGGTGGTCTTTCCTCCATGGTGGTATTGCTAGGATCTGGATCCACAGTACAGTACTAAGACCATGGTCAGAAAAGAAAAAACACTTACCCAAGATGTACAGAAGAATTAAAACACTTCCTATCATTTGATTCCAGTGTGTAATGTCACCCTTGAGGAATTTCAGCCCACACTTCTGTGCTACTGTGAACTTCTTTCAGTTCAGACACATTGGCAGGTTTTCAACCATGAAAAGCTGTGTATAAATTTTCCACTGTTGAGTTCAAGTCAGGATTTTGAGTAGGTCACTCCAAACTGTTTTTGTTATTGTTATTATTTTTACTTTCTATTCTGCAACATTGAGTTGGTTTTGTTTAGATCATTGTTTTTCCGAATAACTTATTAAGCTTATACTGTAGGATTTCTGAGATGGACATTTTTGGTGTGTACAGAATTAGTTTTTTTCAATATAACCAATTTATCCAGTTCTCCATTAGTGTTTGTAATGATACTACTTTTATGCCAGACATAATAAGACGTGGAATATAAATGTGTCAACCATCCAACTGGTTTTGATTTTCTTGATGGTTAACTGTGGTTTCCGCCTTGCTTCTCTCCCATGGATCCAAATTTTTGCCTATTTCTTACTGTAGATACTCAACATTGACCTTAGTTGAGGTTAGAGCAGCCTTGAGTTTGTTGGTTGATCTTCTGGGATCTTTTATAACTTCCTGGATGAGCTGTCACGACACCCTTTGAGAAATTTTGGCAGAGCAGACAATCCTGGGAAGATCCATCACTGTTCTCTGTTTAGAGATGATGGCCCTGACTGTGGTTTAATCCTGTCCCAGGGACCTAAAATGGTCTCATAACCCTTTCCAGACTGATTTTGATGTTTTGTTTTTCTTCTTCTTCCTATTTCCAAGTGGTTGATGATGATAAGGGTTAGTATTGGGGCCGTTGCAATCAAGCATGGATGTGTTCAATCAACTGTGTTTATTCAGGCTTCCTCTGACTAACATTATTACGTCTACACATTAGAAGGCATTCCGTGTGGCAAGCATGGATAGATAGAGGAAGTTGAGGAAGAACAAACAGTTTGTACTGTAAATTTGATGTATGTGTATGTGTGTTTATACTTTGAATCTAGGGCTAAAGAGATCAAGACTAAGTTGGGAACTTTGCTTCAGAAGCCAGAGAATGCCATTGACCTCATCATCCCATACCCTGAAAAGCCTGAGAAGAAACCAGAAAAGCTTCAGAAGTGAGTTTCTTCTCTCTCTCTCTCTCTCTCTCTCTCTCTCTCTCTAATCAATATATTAAAATAAATCAATAAAATTATAAGACATATACAGAAAATAATACAGAGGAAGAGGTAGCTCAGTGATTAAGGCATTGGGCTATAATCCAGAAGGTTGCTGGTTCAATCCCCACCACCTGTTAAGCCCTTAACTTTTAACTGCTAAGATGTACAGTATGATGAGAAAAATGTAAGTTCTCTTAAAACTCTGGATAAGAGTGCCTGCCAAATGCCTAAATGTAATACATAAGTTTTGTTTGTTTGTTTTTAAAATAACCTCATTTAAATTAAAGGGAAAAATCACACACATTTCACATTTCAAAATATATTTTTATAAATGTTCCAGCATGTTATGTGCCCTGACACTACCCGTGTGAGTTTAAATAAAACTCAGGTATCAGCACATGATTATGTAAGAATTATTAATGTGACAAAATCAAAACACACATGGAAATAATAATAATAATTGTAAAAAAAAATAATAAAAATTGGCTAGTTCAGCAAAAATTATTTGCTTTTATAATTACTGTTATGAAACAGGATAAAGTTGTTACTGTAGCTGTCTCGATTCAATGTAATTGGCAAGCAAAGAATAACGTGAGATTTAGTTGCGTCCAACTGCAAGCGCGAGCAATGGCAAGCACATACTGTACTGTACACAAAGAGACTAACCAGCAATTTAAGTTTTTGACACAAAAAAAGTAAATACATTTTTTTGTAAGTCTTAAGATTAATGTAAGAGGCAATTTAGAGAAAAATAACACTAAATAATGAAATAAAAAACTCCTGGTGTATACAGGGGTGAAGGGACACATGTTTTTGGACCCAAACATTGGTGATGATCTCAACTCCCCAATGTTGAACCCAGAATTTCTCTTGTGGCATGCACAATGAATCATGGGTTAAAAAAAAAAAAACAATGAAAACATGATGTAAAATGAAACATCAAGGGTGTAAAAACCATATGTTCTCTCCATGCAAATGTTTACAATTACATGTCTGAATTGAAACCAGATGATGTAATACTTCCACGTTTGTCAGGGTCATACTGTAAATGATGACAGAAGCTTGGAGAGCAGGAAATTAAAAAGCTGTCACTATCAATTTAATAAACCTCTATTGCACCTTGAACATACACACAGCACTTCCACAGGACCAGGAACTAAAGACTGGATAATATTTACCATTTTAACCTTTTAACTATTTTACTTTAACAGTGTAATGTACATTTACATTTATGTCCTATCCAGATTTATGGTCTTATCCATAAAGTGATTTACAAATAAAAATATGATAAATATTTATGTGAAAAAGGAGTTCCTGGGGGGCCAGCGTTTCAGCCGTGAAGCAGGCAGTCTGATCAAGAATCCGGTGTACTGAGAAAACATTCTACTTTGATATTATCCAAGCAATTGTGAACAGTGTTGGGTGTAACGCGTTACAAAGTAACGTTACAAAGTAACATGTTGGAGTACTTGGATTACTTTTTTGATGTAACGAGTAATCTAACGCGTTAGGCCTGCCATTTAAGTACTCAGTTATTCAGTTATTCTTTCGAAAATAATCGATTGTTCAGACAATTTATGTAATCCGTGAGCCAGACAGCAGTAATTCCCAATTCCTCCCAAACCCTGTTATTCCTGCTGTTATATCCCTATCTTACATATGCGGGTTGACTTTATGAGGACCAATGAGTGGAAAAGTGGAAACATAATCACAGCACCAAAACTCGCAGTGAATCATGATGAACCGTATATACGGCCACCGCGCGTAACTGCGTAGGTGAGATAGGGGGATTAACAGTTAACAGATTATGGGTCAAACTTTACTAAGTGATGGTGGTAGAATAATTATAAAGGTCTTGGCTAAAACAACATGCATGAGGAATCACAAAGGAGTTTTCATTTTCTGCAATAGAAAAGTACTCAAACTAGTTACTTTTATCAGAAAGTAACTGTGTAATGTAACTGACTACTTTTTAAAGACAGTAATTTTGTAATGTAATTAGTTACTTTGAAAAGTAATGACCCCCAACACTGCTAGTGAAACACTGGGATAAGTGTATTAGTGTAGCAAGTCATTATATAGACAAACAAAGAGTTTTTCCTCTAATAACTGTGTTATTAGAGGAATAATAAAATTCCTGCACAATAAAAAGTCTCGGTTTGACTTGAACACCCTTGTGTAAAAACAGATGCTGTTTACTATGAATTATGGTATCTCTGGCATTTCTGTTATTTGTACCAGACCTAAAAAATATTTATGCAGCTAGAGGAACATTTGATAAAAGAACAAGGGAATACAAAGAACACAAAGAGTATGTTATTTCATTGTGCAAGAAAATGTGTTAAATCATTGTTTATAACAACTTCCAAAAGACCGTGCAAAGGAGTCTTGAGCAACTGACTTGCTCAACATTTCAGACAGGACTGGAAGTGCTAATAAGAGTAACATTTCATGTGTTGATGATGCCTTTTTTGGGGCATCCTGATATAGGTCAGTTCATAGGTGTGATTCTGTACTGTTGAGGGTTGTTGCAGACTGTGTAGTATATTGACTGATCAGAGGATGGATGATTCTGGCATATATTTTTGCCCTAATAAGTGCTACAGCATGGAAAATGCCTCTATAAACCTCAATTCACAAGTGTCACATCATGTGGCAAATACTAAGGATATAACTAGAAGACTCAATGTTCTAGACCCAGAACATTTACAGTCTGATCAATCATAAACCTGCATCACATTTTTTCTTATATGGTGGAATTGTGACGACTGCATATGATGAACTAGACATCTGACAAAATATTACACAAGGAACATCACAAAGTAAAAAAAAAAAAAATATATATATATATATATATATATATATATATATATATATATATATATATATATATTAATGTCTACCAAAACAAACTGACTAGCAGACTCAACAAATTGTCATGGACATCTCAAAAACCCTCAAGAGAACCGAAAAAGCACTTTTTCGTAACTTGTTTCTAATTCAATATGAAAGCTAGTTGGATATAATTATGGAAATGAGTTCCACCTCAGTGGAAGCAGTGATCCCTCACTCTTTCTTCATAAGCCAAACACTTCCTGTTTACAGACAATACAGTAGAAAGCCAGTTTAAACATTCATTTACTGCAACGTCTTGTCAGTTTTTAATTTTTGTTTTTTATATATATATAGTTCTGAGCCAAGTATTCTGTAATGGCTTTTTCCCCTGTGTGATCCTCACCCAGCGACATAGTGTCTTAGGGGTTAGCACGGTAGCCTTGCACCTCTAGGGTACAGGTTCAATGCCCACCTCAGGGTCTGTGTGCATGGAGATTGCATGTTCTCCCTGTGCTTGGTGGGTTTCCTCCAGGTACTCTGGTTTCCTCCCAAAGTCAGATTATGCTAAATGCCATTCTCAACTTGCACATAGTGAGTGTGTCAGTGCAATAGGATGGCACCCCATCTTGTTCCCTAAGTTTTTTGGGATAGGCTCCTGGAAACATCCCTGTATAAGGATAAAGCCATGTAAATGATGATTGAGTGAGTGGATTTGCCTTTTATCTGGTTTATTAATATGTTTCTGTGTTTTGATGGTCAGCTCTTTTGGTCAATTTTGACCTTTTTTCATTTTTTTTATGTTTACTGTAACCTCAGAAAATGTTGCCTCAGAAAAATTTAAATTAGGTAATAAATAAAGGTTATGTCTCTCAGGCCAACCCCTGAAGAGGCTGCCCAGTGGCGTGAGTCTCTGGACCAAGTCCTCAACAACAACTGTAAGTATACAAGACCTCCTTTATTCTCAATTTATGTTTTTTAATATATATATATATATATATATATATATATATAAAATTATATATATTTATATATATATATATAATGGCAGAGGCAGCACTGTGTCCTGATATACTTTTTTTGGTCCACAAATTTTCTGAATGTCATGGTCAGCACCTGGAATGAAGGTGCAATTAATATGAAAGTGCAATTAGTATTAAATGTCAGCACTTCCTTTAAAAAAAATCAAGACATCAACCACAGTCCAGCCTTGTTGTGTACAAGATGCCATTGCTGGATTAGATGGTCTTCTGTAGCACCCCCATGCTGAAAAGCTGAAAAATTAACAATAGTAACAACCAGAGGTTATTTCAGTGCTAATTATTTCAATAGCCATTATTTAGCTTGACAAACGACTGTACTTTGTGACCAGTAGCATTTACGCTTCATTATGAAAAGTAGACTTGTTCTGGGCTGTGAGGCATCACATCATCATGGTGGCACATGGTATCATGTGGTACATGGTGGCACATGGTAGACCAGGTCTTTCCCATCCCTAAAGGAATCGAAAATAGAGCAATTCCTTTTCCAAGGCTGCACAATGATTGAGTGGATATGGTATTGAAACAGCACGTACTGTATATCCAGGGAAGTGTTGCCTTTACCCAGAAGTAGCAGCTCAATTCTGAGTAAAATTGCTGTAGGCAATGCAAAGGTGGACCAAAGAACAAATCAGTCTGCTGGGACAGGATCATTCAGCCCGTAGCTGGTTTTATTCCCTTATGTGGCCCTGATATGGCCAGCAAAACCTTGTCTTCACTGCTACAGTAAGAACAACATCCTGTCCCACCATTATAACATGAACAAATAAATAAATACTTGCCATGCAAGCATTGGTGGCCAGATAATCCTGGGGTAAACTTGCGGCTAAATCTGGGAGTTTTCCCCTAGGGAAGAATTATCCAGTTTTTGTGAATGAGTCTTCTTATGAATCAGTAATTTTATACCATCAGAATGTGCTTTTAATAGACACTAAAAACGAATCCGTGAAGTCATTCTGCCACTCTGAGGGCGTGGTCTAGGTCATGGGCCTTGTATGGCGTAAGATTGAAGGTCTTCTACAAATGCTGTTAACTTCATCAGCTGGATGCTGAGACACTGACGAATTCCCATGACCCTGACTTTTGCTGACACCAACAAGTTTCCTTCTATGCTAAAGTATCAATGTGTGCTGCCTTTGTCACAAACCACAACATTCATGGATCAGATCTCTGGGGTTTCATAGCTTTATATCTGCCTTTTTAAAAGAATTATCATGCTTCTGTTTGCCATGATCCCCTAAGATCTCACTATGAGACGTCTACCTTGTTCCTCAGCACGTTGGCATGACTATATCTGAAAATTATCTGTTTTCTATCAATCAGCTCGTCTAAAAGAGTTGGGATGTTGCTTGCTCTGGTGGAAAACATGCCTTACAGTTATTGGTGGCCCAGTGACTCTAGTGTGACCTTAAGGTTGAATCTGTGATTTATCACCATGATCATACCATGCAATTTGGTAAATTGAGTAACGTTAAATTAAGTAACCTTTAATAAGGGTGATCCTTCAGTTAAGGTGACCCTTTCTTACTGTGCCCAGTAAGTGCCCTGTGATGAAAAGTGGTTCTTTACGAGAGTTGTTTAAGTCTATGAGAATTCTCATGTATGAAAGCATAAAACCAATTGACATTTACAGAAGACCTACAGTACAAGTACAGTAAAGTGATGAGACTCTTAGCTGCAGAAAAACATTTGAACAGTTTTTAAAGAAGGCCATATGATGTGAATGATGATCCCAGATGAGGGTGATTGGACCCACTGAAGTCGTTCCTGTAAACATTCAGTGAGTGGAACGCCTGATTATTAAAAATCAACTGAAAACTTGTCTCCAACTTGTGGAAGAGACGCATCTGTCTGTGGGTACTGTACACACAATCATTAACAAACACCACTTGCACATTACGGAAATTCAAATAGGAGTTATTGCCACATTCTGACCTTGTTTCAAATGATTTCCATATTTATGGCATTAAAGGAGTTCCTGAGAGGCCAGCATTTACATATTACCATATTCTGTAAGCAGTCCCAGTTTGATTAACCCCCTTGTAAATCTCAGAGACTAGCCCACTGGGTCATGGATGGCACCAAGACTAATCTGACATGCCAATATGCAAGGATTGTCTTCTTATGAACAATATTTATGTTCCTTACAAAATACTATACACAGTGTAATAAATCACTGAGCAAAAGGTATGTTTAAATTGCCAACATTGTAAAGAAAAAACGCTAGGGAAGCCTACCAAGCCATAATTTTGCAGAAAAGCTCTAATATTAACCAAGTATCCCTAATCTACATTGACAAGATAAATGAGGACTCTTTCACGTTCATTTTATGTTCATTTTTGTGATAAGGTTTTAATAAGCAAGTAAGTGTTACCTTGCCTTTTTAATTACATGTACATTTTTAAATTAATCATTCTTATTAAACAGTGACAGAACACCAAGACAGTGAGATTTTTTATCTTTATCTGTCAGCTAGGACATACAGATGAAAAAACAAAGATACAGTAATTGAAGAATAACAAGCCAGAAGGCAGAGAGTTATTAGACTTTGATTGTATCGCCATCATTTTATCACAAAGACTTTTATGTACTGTATGCATCTACCTCTATTTCTAATAACTGGGAATGAGCATGAAAGGTAGAGTTACAGTACATGTGAGGAACATTGAAGTTAGGAAATAAAGTAAAAGAGATGTAACCAGAGGTCAACATCTGTTTCTACAAAACATGCAGTTCTAAGAATAACCAAAACATTTTTTATGTAACCCATCAGTTAAAAAAATCATTATGCATACAGTATGTAATTAGGGGTGAGGCTGAATCCAGCCATTAGTTGTCTGCTGTGCATCACTTTAGCTCACCTTCTAACTAGAATTGTTGCAGATTAATTGACCACATGAAATGTAGGAATCGACATCGGACAACATCTCCAAAGCTCAATCACATGCAAACTAACCTTAGCATGTAAATTAGCTAGGCTAAAACTAACCTATCTAGCTTGGGGTAACAGAGACAAGCTTGTTTTGTTCTGTCCGTTTGCCGATTTTTGGATTAATGGTGGTTTTCGCAGAGTGAGTTCCTGTTCCTACCAAAATGCCAATGACCAGAGCTTCCACAGTTGGGCTTCAGAAAACCTAGATCATGGACTATATAAGAAATGAACAAACCCTCCCCTCTATGACATCATGATCTTACCACAGTCATCTTAGTTTTTTGTTTCAGTCTCTGCTGTTGCCACATTTATTCAGTTTCTTGCAAAACAATCGCTATTATCCTGAAATTACAGCTCGGCTATAAAAGCATGTGTTGATGTTCTAATCACAAGCAATTTGGGCAATTAAAAAGTCAATCTCCCTATTCCACTGGGGGCTGCAGAACAAAATCTTGGCATCCTCCTCTAAAAAACAGCAGCCTAAGAGACTGGGAAGGGCCACAACATATGCTTCCTTAGGGGCATTCTCAAGCCAGAGGCAAACAGTGGTGGAAAAAAAAGTTATTGTCTTCAAAATTGCACATCAGTGGACTTTTTTTTTCTATAGAATCACATTGCATTCCCATTGAGGTGTATTCCTGCCTCATGTTTTAGAGATTTCAGAGAGCTTACTTAGCATCTTCACTTATTTTTTTTTTCATTATTGTCAAAAGGAGAACAGGAAACAGGAAGAACATGATGTAACTGGGGCCATTTTTAGGCTATAGACATAAGGTCAAGTAATGACTTAGCTAAGATTCCTCAGCTAGGAAAGGACCACACTAAATCCACTAGCTCAAACTGGCGATTAAACCTGTGAAATATAATTCCTGTTGTTGTTTTTTTGTTTTTTTTTTAGATTTTAATGTTTTTTGACTTAAATAAATATAGATTTAAATTCTGTGCATGACTATTCACTTTCCTAAAGGTGCTGTACCAGTAAATCACCAGGGTTTAATTTTTTCCTGCTATTAATAAACTAACAGAAGCCCATTTGTTAAATTCCAGCTGTCATGTCAGGATCTCCAGAGAGATTGGTTCACATTACTTTGTGGGAATTGGGATTTGTTTAAGTAATCTTAACTCCATTTAAATTTATACATGCTTTCTCTATGGACTAGAATGTTTTAGAAAGCACTTCTTACCGAGCACGTTGTGCTGACTAAAAAAAAAGTCTTACAGATGTTATTCATGTTTCCTAACTGGCTGAATAATTTGTACGAAACGTTTAGCCTAATGCTATTTTAATGAATAGACGAGTAAAAGCAGCTAAACAAATCATAGATTTATTGTCTGAAGGAAATGGTTCGGTAATACAAAACATTCTTTGTCCTCATGATTGTGTGTCTGTAGAAGGAGAACTTGATCTAGGACAAAAGCAAAATATATATATTATGGATATATATTGTCATCCATCGTACACACACACACACACTAGACAATTTGGGATTAGCCAAATCTGCATATCTTCGAACTTTGTGAGGAAAATGGAGAACCCCGAGAAAACCCATCAAGCACGATGAGAACATGCAAACTACAGCCACACACACTCACACACCACTCCTGAGACCACACGTGCGAGGCCACAGTGCTAACACTACGCCACCGTGCTGCCATAACAATTATATAAATTATATCAAATTAAGTACATGTGCCATCCTATAATACAAAGCCTAAATATATAGTTAGCAATTAAACATTCTGATTCCAAATGGGTCTGCCAAATGACGTAAATGTGAAATGAGGTTATTAAAAAAAAGTGCAATTAATATTACAAAACTACAATTCCCTAGATAATAAAATGTATAATTATTATGTAATTTCTATTATAAAATTAGGATGTGCTTACATAACGCAAAGGTATAACACATACAAATATTATTTTTTATTTCTGCTACGTAATGGAACAGGGACACGGTGCAGAACTTCCTGATGCTTGTAAAGGCAAATAAATTTATAGATGCCTTTGCTAGTCCTGATGGGTATTTGTTGATGCTATTACCTGTCATACCATTTTGTTTTCTGCCTGGACTGTAATTAGCATGCTGCATTTAATTTACTTTACAAAAGACTACAACTGTTGTATTAAAATGGTAAAATCCTTCTTTTTTTTTTTTTTTTGACTAATTGCAGTCGACCACTCTATGCATTGATTTTGCACAGATTATCGAACAGGCACCTGCATCAACGAGCATGCTGGGAATTTATTTTATTGTATTCCATTTTAAAGCATTTCCCTAAGCGCATGGACATTTCTGGCGTGGGTTATGCACTCTTACGTCAGTAAAAGGTTCTTTCTATTATGTGTATTTACACAGATGGCCTTGCGACATTCAGAAGCTTCCTGAGATCCGAGTTCAGTGAGGAGAATATTGACTTCTGGTTGGCTTGTGAGGATTTGAAGAAAACTAAAAATCCATTGAAAATGGCCACTAAGGCCAAGAAGATTTATGAAGACTTCATTCAGACTGGTGGACACAAAGAGGTTAGTTTTTTCCCATTACTCCATTACATTTTTTGTAACCTCAAACTCCAACTGAGAACGGAGTGTTAGCATTTATGTTCATCTCAGACCATATTAGACCATATCATCAAGACCTATTAGAGATGCGATTCGTGAAATTACTATAAATAAAAAGGAATTAGTTTAATCTTAGACTTTGTTTCTGCTCTCTGTGATTTTAAGTCCTGTATAATTGGCCTCCTACATACAAGATTAAAATAGGTCCAGCAGCTTATTCAATGTGTTTCTCCGGTCACCCGCGAGTGTGAAAATGTTATTTCTCTTTCTCTCTCTCTTTCGCCATCCAGTAGCTTTGATATCCAATTTACCCAATTACTCTTAAGTGTGAGTGTCTTGAGTTAGATCCACTCTATAGCCCTTAGGTCAAAAGTACATCAAAAGTTGAAAATCCAAGCAGAAGGATATTTTAAGGCATTAAAAGTAATTCATTGTTCAATAAATGAAAGTAGTTAATTCAATCTCATTCTCATTGGGGTAAACATCCTCAATAACCTATAATGAAATCTCGACTGTAATGAATGACTGAAATTGTGTCCTGCCAAGAGCTTAACCGCCTTAATTTCCTTCCTAATCTTGTAATCATATTCCCTCTGCTATCCTCAACATCCTCAACGCTTTTGCATTTTTTTTTTTTTTTTAGGTGAACATTGACCATTTCACCAAAGACCTGACTCTGAGGAACCTGGTTGACCTTTCTCCTGCTGCCTTTGACCTGGCTCAGAGCCGCATCTACACCCTGATGGAGAAGGATTCCTTCGGCCGCTTTCTCAAATCTGAGCTGTACCAAGAGCTCATTAAGTAACAAGATTGTCCAGCTAAAGGGAGACAAAACCACAAATACCTTATTGATTATGTAATTATTGGCAATCTGGAAATACACTATTATTAATGATCTAATTACAAACAATGTAGGAGCATCAAAATCAAAGTGAGTAGAAATTTTTTCTTGGAATCTCTGGAATTTGGAAAACAAATCCAAATTGTCTCCCTACAGCTTTGCTCACAACTTGTTGATGACCAAATGATCTGTTTGTTTATCTTTTTTTGTTTTTTAATCCAAATTGTACCTATGCATAATGCCAACATTTTCAAAGTATTGTTCAGTTTGTTTTGTACAACCTTTTAGCTGGGACAGAACTTTTAGTTCAATGTCCACTAAATAAAATGGAAAATTCTAGTCAGACTAGTTCCCACTTGTAATTCATTAGACTAGACAAGTGGCCCGCGTTTTTCTTTCTTTTTTTTTTCTTTTTTTTTTTTTTTTGAGAGGACGCCCTGGGCTCTGAGATGCATTTTGGAGAAGTATCTGAGCACAGTGTTTATCTGTCTGCCGTGAAGTGAGATACGTCTGGCGTGGGGACGGGAGCGGATGACAAGTGCGTTTTCTTAGAAACATCCACATTAATGTTAACACTCATTTAAAAGCAGCTGGGAGTTCGGGAAGGGGGAGGGCGAGGGGGTTGGATACACACTTAGGCCCTGAAAGGCCCATCATCATTCACAGTAAAAGAGAAGAGGGACGTGTTTAAATGCAGCGAGTCCCTGGGAAAAGCCAGAGAGGAGGCTTGTTGTGGTGTGTACGTTGCTAAGATAGGAAAATCAAGTAGGAGTGGATCTCCGTAAAGCATTGGAAAACTTTTTTTTTTCTTTATACAAAGGGAGGGCTTTCCCAAGGAAGAATAAGGAACAACAGTATAAAGTATGAGCGTATCTTGGTATGAGCAAATCCCAATTTGGAGTCTCTTTCAAGATAATTACAACAATTATTATAATAATACTTATTATTATTATTATTATTCACCATATTTTTCTTTTAAATGCTGCATACCCTTGACTAGAGCAGCTTAGCTTAATTATAGACCCTTTGCTTACCATCATGTACATGGTATTGATATGTATGAACTTATTTTCCTTATTAAACATGGCAGTGTGAATCTCCCCATATGCACGTACAATATTCTATTGCATGTTTTTTTTCACTATTTTATCCTTAAATACATATATAGTATATAGCATTATATGCAGTATAAGGTGGTCCATAAGTCCTTATTTTTATCCCACATCATTTAAAATATTAAAACACTGCAGGTCAGGAAAACATGAATTAGTTTAAAAATTACAAAGAAAGAATATCCAATGGTTTAGTATATATGAAAGTATCGATACGAATTTCTTAAAAATCTAAAATCTCAAATCAAATTAAATGCCATTCTACTAAGGACTTATAGTGCACCTCTCATTTTAACCTTACTCCAAGCAAATCCATGTATCTGTACTACTGTAGCCACACTTCAAATGTATACATGAATTAAAGTTGTGAACACCTATTGATATTTCAGATGTAAATAATTCATAGCTACAGTATGTGTTTTAAGTAATTTGGTATTTAACGCCTTTGAGTACACGTGGTGAGGAGTCTGAAGACTTGCTCCTTTGTCCAGTTCATCCAGCAGCGTGAATGATGAGGACTGAGCAATTATAATGTAATTGGAGATTTTCTTTCATACTACTACAGCTTATTCATATTATACTTTATTACATCATACAGTATGTACAACCTACATTCACATATCTTCTGTCAAAGAAATAATAATGATGCTCCTAAATGCTCCTTGTATTAATGGGGTCGCAGGAAAAAAAGGGGCACTTTTTGGGAGGGCCAAATATCAGATACTTGCTCTAAACAGGTGGTTTAAGATGGATTTCTTTGGATATGTTTGTAGAACCAAGCCCAAAAGCACCACAGACACTACAATACGGCAGCCCATCAATGGCAACTGCTTTTAGAGCCTGAAAATCATTTGAAGGAGAAATCAAAAGGGGATCAAGTAAACACACATTGTCCAATCAAAGAACAAATTACCCAAAGTCCAAATGACAAAACCTGTCTGTTTAATTTTGTAATCACAGCCGGACTCAGTTGTTGTCAATATTCAACCTCCGCAGTCATGTGATTACCATGACGCCAGTCACACTGGTGGACAGTGGAAGCACTATGAAGCGACATTAAGCTCCTGTGATAATTACATTCAAAATGTATTTTGGAGTCAAGAAATTTAAAAAAGATCACCTGATATTTACTTGCATAGTGGACAAAGTTTTGTTTAAGACGACATAACATCACATGATATGTTTTCTTGCTGAAAGTGATTCCTATGACTGGTTTTCCATGTAGGTTTTGGCACTGGCATCTCCCTGCCAGAAGTGGACAGGACCATGGCGGACAGATGTCATGATGTCACATGCAGAAGGACAGTATATTAGATTTTACACCTCCTATCTTGCATCATGGGCAGCTGACATTATTTTTAACAATACCCCTGGTTTGGTCTTTTCTTTGGATGGTAAAGACTTTTACCAGTCGAGGTTTGATCAAGGGATGGTATAGAAATGTTTTTGGACATAGAGAGAACATGTAAAGCTTTCCACAGAGCCCAGGATCAAACCAGTGAACCTGCAGGTGAGCTGCACAAATAAATCCTCATTCCACCATCTTTTAACAAATAAAGTGCCAGATAAATGATAAATGGTTATTTTAAGCACATAAACATCTACAGATGAAACCAATCAAAGTCTTAAGACTTGTTTGTTTGTTTTTTAAAATAGCGCAACTTAGTATGAATCACTTTTGGAAAAGTAGCATTACCTCGGAAAGAAACAAATAAGCTGCTTCCTGAATCCTCGCTGTCTCTTTTAAAGCCTGTTCAATCTCCTACACTAACAAGACGGGGTTTTTTCCTCCAAACAAAAATGACCTAAGGTGGTGGCAGAGAGAGAGAGAGAGAGAGAGAGAGAGCGGAGATGAGATGAAGCAGAAGTACACAAGGGCATTGCCAACAAAAACACTGTCGGAGGTGAATATATGGTATTCCCAGTCATTATAGGACCTATTGCTAAAAGCAGACTGGTGTATGACTTGTGCCTTCAAGTTGAGACCCAAGGCCATGTTTTGTGATAATAGCAATTCATTTCTGCATGTTGCAACATTAGAAAGCTTTTTAAACTGCATAGTAGATTTTTATCAAGACCACTATTATAAACTGGAATAAACATGATACAGTACAGGCAGTTTATAATAGGGGGTTTACGCTTATGGGATCCATGTGACATTTCTACAGCAACAGGATATGAGTCACAAGGTCCAAATGAAGGGTTTGTAGGAAGACAAAAAATCAAAGAGGTTCTACGGGAAGAGAAATGCTTTTTTCCTGAACTGCTTTTCCTGGACCACTGAATGCAATGGAAGAACATGACAGTACAGTACTTAAAATTTTATTTGACTGATATTTCCGTTGACAAAAAATGATATGATACAATACATTAGAAATATTATCAGGAGAAAATAACATGCACTTCGGGTCTGCTTTATTATAAAAATATGTACACCTGTGTATAGTATTTATGCAATCATCCAATCAGGCAATCACATTTCAGCAGGACAATGCATAAAATCATGACGACAGAGAAGCGGCACTTCAGTTACAGAGTGGCACGATGCCCTCATACAAGATTTTGGAGGTCTTAACACGTGATAACGATGGCGCAGGTGCTTGGGCCCACTCATCGTTGCTTGCAACTATATTTTTAATCTTGTTTCTTGAATCTAGTCCTAGTCTAGTTTAGTTAAGTCTAGACCAACTGTAGCAACCCTATCATAACACTGCCTCCAGAGGCTTGTACGGTGGCCTTTATGCATGCAATTCTGTGAGTTCACGTGACAGTATATGTGTAAAAATGCACTTACTTTCACTAATAATCATAACTCTGATTTCAATTTATGAGAGCCAAAAAGGTCCTCCTGGAAGACTGGAGAACTATTCTTTAAAACAACATAAAAAAAGACAAGAATGTCTGGCTCTTTGCAAGCAAAATATAAAGAAAGAGTCATGTTCAAAAGTTAGTACCCCTTGTTTTAATTTGATGTGGGTTTAGTGAAAAAACGTTTAAAAACTATCTGATCATAGCAGGTGTTAGTATTAGGCAAATACAACCTCAGCCTTTTTTTCTAAAGAAAATAAAATAAAACCAAAAAACGTGAAGAAAAACATGTGGGTAGTACTTACTGCTTCCACAAAATTTGAGTATAAGTTACAGCCAGGTGCTGCTGATTATTAGCCCTTGATTAATTGATGATCAGCAGGTGTGCAGAGCGAGCACATTCAGCCCGAGGTCAGACCATGCAATGCTCAGAAAAATACAAAAAAATGTTACATCTCAGACTCTACTGGCCTCATTAAACATGTTAATTTTTAAAGTCCATGACAGCACAATTAGTAGAAGAATAAGCAAGTATGTTTTTTTGGAAGGGTTGACAAAAAAAAAACACCTCTGTCTAAAAAGAACATAGGAATTACAACTGAGGTTCGCCAAACCACATTTGAACAAACCACAAGGCTTCTGGAACGTTTTCCTATAGACGGATGCGACCAAAGCGGAGTTCTCTAGCCCTAATGCCCGGTGCCATGTTTATGGAAATCCAAAGGACATTTCAGAAAAAACACCTCATACTCGCTGTCAAGCACGGCGGTGGAGGGGTGATGATTTGTGTTTGTGTTGCATGGATAAGACCTAGAATAGGCAACGTGCAGTCAATGAGTTGACCATGAACTCCTCGGTGAGGCCATTTGTCTGATAGCTAAAGCTTGGTCAAAGTGGTCAAAGCTTGGGTCATGTAACTGGACAATAATTCAAAGTGCACCAGTAAATCTACAGCAGAATGGATGAAAAATAAAAGAAGCAAGGTTTTGGAATGGCTTAGTCAAAGTCCAGGCCTGAAACTAATCAAAACACTGTGCAAATGCAAATTTCCAAAAATCTCAATTAACTCATGGAATGTTGTTAAAAAATTATAATTGTTTTAAGATGCACTGTGACACAAAAACCCAACTTTTGAACATGACTATATATTATCTTCAATTTTGTTTAATCAGAATACCGGATACATTGAAACTACTGTACCTTTTGGTCGTTTGGTTTTCTGCCTACATTCAAGTGCAATAGTGAATTACACTAAAGTATCCATCCATAAACGTTGTATTTATTCTCATTTTTCCGACTGTAGTGGGACCTCCAGACAACATTCACATATGCATTCACACACTACAAGCATTTTGGGAACCCCAGTTAGCCTAATCTGCATGTCTTTGGACTGCGGAGGGAAACCAGAGTACCCGGAGGAAACCCACCAAACACATGGAGAACATGCAAACTCCATGCATAAGGCCACGAGAGAACTCGAACCCTGGAGGCTCGAGGTGACAGTGTGCTGCTACTGTATACACCAAAGTATGCAAGCTTTAAACACACTTTATACCACATATTTAAAAGCAAATTAAAGTCTGACCTATTAGTACTGAACAGTAAGTTTGATTTCAGTAATTTAAACACAATAATGATTAGAGCCAGACCTATTTTCAGATCCAATCTCATACTAAGATACTAGGACACTATGTTTCATAGCTGAAGCAATACAACATCAACAAAGAAACATCTATTTCTCTCACAGACTCTAAGACTCCAAGCAAACAGGCTGATTTCCAAAGCAAGAAAAAAGAGATAGGGAGAGGGGGAGAAAAGAGTCCGAACCTTGGTGAAGAATTGGGTCTGTGATCTTTTTCATTGTGTGTGTGGGTGTAAGAGGGTAAACCACGGCCCTCAAACCGAGCATAACAGTGCTCTGCCAGCCCATTATGAGACCTCACAAATGGAAACAAATGTGTTTTAGGCACACACACACAAGAAAAAAAAAAAAAAAACCTGAACCAGAAAGCAGGCAGTGAACACACAAAGATGTAAGGCTAGAGAAATCCTTGTAAACAAACCATTTGTAGAAAGACCTCGACATCTCAGTGTGCAGAAAAAAGTGCATCAGATTCAAATAATGCAATGATTTTATGTCCTTTATAAAATGTCCTTGTCCATGTCATTAACTCATACTGTATCAACAATTCAGTATAAATATCATGTCACTTCACATTGAATTGTTATATATATGATACAGGAAAGACAGCACATGTTCCTAATCTTTACACATTTGGTAATGCTTTTATGAATCACTGCATGCAAGAGCCAGAGAGCTGCAGGCATTCTTCGCTCACTGCATCTAATGAGAAAACTGGGCTGTGCGTCACACAGCAGCTTATCAAAGGCAGGGGATGGTGTGGGGTAGTGTGGGGTGGGAAGAGAGCGTGCACCGCATCTCAGCTGTTACGTCCAAACTAGTGTGCTGAGCCATGCATGTCATCAATAAGTGCTATCAAACGGCCAGGGTTCAACATGTGTGTCGGGATAATGATGTCACAATGCATTCAGCATGCCTGGACATTCATCATGTTAATAACTTGCAATTACTTCTGTACATTTGCCTATTCATCAGCCAATCATGTGGTCATCAGCCATCACACAATATGGGTCAAGGACATCAGGATGAGGATGAGGAACGGTTGTCATGGTTATCAGTGCCAGAGGGTTTGTTTTGAGTTTTGAAGACACTGATCACCTGGGACTTTCACACTCTTCTAGAGGTTACACCGAATGGTGTGAAAAACAACAAGAACAAAAAGAAAAATCGATTGATCAGCAGACCCGAAAACAGAATGTCTTGTTGAGGAAAATAGGTCAGGAGAGCCAGGCTGGTCGAACTTGACAGGAAGTCTAATAACAAGCATTTACATTTATGGTGACCAGAAAAGCATCTCATATTGTAAACATGTTGAAGCTTAAGGTGGATGGGTTTCTACAGCAGAAGACGACATCAGATTTCACTTCTGTCAGCCAAAATCAAGAATTCTGCTTCACTGGGAATAGACCTTATGGAAACTTGACACCTGATCGGAGAGTTTCCAAGATTGGAATTTTATCCATATTATATGTGACCTGTTACACATGGTGACAGGTGCCACATGTTTATGAATTTAGTGGTAGTTCTTGTGTGTATGATAACCTTGTCAACGATAATACATTTGGTGCACCATTAAATATGCAGTATGTGACCTTATCAAACATTCAGAATAGAAACTAAATAGATCAAACAATCTCCTTCTAAATCTAGACACAGGAACATAAAAAAATATAAAATTACACAATAGATGCCGAATGTCATCTCAATGAACGTTAACCAAATTGATAATGTTCTTGTTAGGTTGCAATTATTTTGCTGCAGGGCACAACGTTATTATCTGCAAAATGTGTCCAGTGTTATGTAATCTAGCCTGCTTTTGTTCACTTCTCCTCTTCCACTTTCATCCGTTTTTTTTTTTAACTGAGCATCTAATGGCTTTGACCTTTCCTTACCTTTTTTCCAGCGTCAGTATATTACCCATCCACCCAACGCTGTCAACTAAGTCTAAACCAATTTACCTCGGTGGTGTGCGGATTCATATTATTCTTAATGATTTTTCACGAACCAGAATCAATCTTTTTTTTTTTTTTGCCCCCTGACTCACTTGGTATGCGGGCTTTCCTTCAGCATGTGTATGAAGGTGTAGGGCTGCTAAATCTGGCACGGCTGGCGAAAGATAATAAATAATGGACCTCGGCTTGCTCCGATCCTTAAAAGTGAGACGTGGAGCCTAACTCGAGGTCCGGAAGTTTGGGACCAAAGAGAAAGTCAGGGGTAGCTCAGTGGTTAAGGCATTGGACTACGGTTCAAAAGATCCCAGGTTCAAACCCCACAACCACCAAGTTGCCACTGTTGGGTCCTTGAGCAAGGCCCTTAACCCTCAACTGCTCAGATGTGTAATGAGATAAAAATGTAAGTCGCTCTGGATAAGAGCGTCTGCCAAATGCCTAAATGTAAATGAGCAGCTTGTGAGCGGAGCGATAACATGCGCCCCAGGGACTTCAGTGGTGGGTGAACTGAACACCTCCATTGATCTCCAGACAATGTGGGCTGCTTCCCACATGGGTCCACTTTGCCACTCTGTCACCACCATCACCCATCACCAGCCAGGCGAGTGCCTATTAGTTTGTTTGAGGACTGGCTTTGGACCTCCTCTTTCCTTCCTCATTCCATCCCTTCCTGTCCTCAATTTTTCCAAATAAAACTCCCTTTTCCCAAAAGTCCTCACCTCATGTCTTTTGTGTTTGTTCTGTTCCCGGAGTTAAAGATCTTACACTAGATAAGTGGCTAAAGTAATCAATAACGTGAAATTCTGTAAAGTCTAAGGCAGAAACAAAAGCAACATGCTAAATAACACATCACCTTGTATCTTGCTCAGAAGAAAGAAGAAACGCTTGGGGCCAAATGCTATAGCAATAAGATTTAAAAAGGGATAATATTGTTAGGGCTGGAAGAAGTGGGTCTTGTTTTTAGCTTTTCTCAGCCCTTGATGATCAGTATACAGTTTTATTTAATTGGGTTATCAAGCTAGAGTCTAGCTGGTTTTTACTCAGTTGGGATTATTTTGTGTCGTGTGGTCAAAGTATTAACATATAAATTAGTGTTCTCAAGTTTAGGATGAGCAATCTTAAAATAAAATGCCAAATTTTGAATAATGCGTGTGTGTGTGTGTGTGTGTCTGACATTTCAAAACCTAACCACTCCAATGTTCTAGCAGGACCTGTCACACCTGAAGCTACAGGGCAGCATGTAATTGCATCATGGCCAGTGTTCCACCATAATGAGTAGCCTGCAGTCGGCTCACAACATCCAGCCATGAGAGAAACCAGAGAACAGACAGAGATAAACCATTCGATGCAAAAAAAAAGAAAGAAATCTCGGACTCTGTTCTGCCAGACTCTTATTTATTCAGCCACTTAAACGTCCAGGTTATCCTGTTTCCTTTGAAGCTATAGAGTGCTTGACCTAAAAGCAATCTCTTCACTGAAGATGTCAATGCCTGATTTAATGAAACCTTTATATGTAGTCACACAACTTTCAAACTAAACCTGTATTACTACCAACATACACTGTACTATATAATTGATTAGATTTTTTTTATTTATATATGTAAAAGGTCATTATTCCCCTTCTGATTTTTTTTCTTCTTAACTGGTAATAAAATGACGCATTTTCCCCTCTTGACTCACAATTTATAACAGATCAGTTTATACAATTTGGGAAAAATGATGTGCATGCGGTAGACTCCAATGTAACACTTATGACTCAGTTATTTTGTAGTATAAACATCTCAAGTTATTCCCAGCAAAGCAAAGTTCCTAGCATCTTGGGATTTTTACACAGCAATGCTTTTTTTAATTCTTTTTCTTTGTAAGTGTCTTTGAAATTACAAGAAGGACACGGTCCGAACCAGACATTCGAACCTTGTGAGTTTCTTTTATTGAAAGTGATTTTTCTTTTTTTTGTGTGTTTCCACTCACAATGATTTATTGTTATTAACTTGTATCGCCATCAATTTCCCTTGTATGTATACATCCTGAAGAGCATCATTCCATTCCCAGCAACAAGCTGACTCACATATTTTTAGATATTGTGAGTTGGACTCTGGTAGAAACAATAAAACCATAAGTTGTTGTTTGAACTTGTTGAACATTTTATTTGTACGAAGCTTTGTCACAGATGCAAAGCAGTCTTAGAGAATTATGAACATATAGAAATAAGGAATTCTTCAAAATAGACTTTGATCATGGCACAGTAGATGGTTCCAGTAGAGCTGGTTTGAATAATGACCTTTTCCAGTCTGTTTACCTTCTTGTGTTTGGTTGGCTGAAGAGGAACCCAGTGTGGTCTTTTGCTGTTGTACTACATTGTTGTACATGCTCAGAAGCTTTTCTGCTCAGCATGTCTGTAAAGAGTGCTTATTTAAGTTGCTATTGACTTCCTGCCAGCTCAAATCAGACTGGTCTGGTCATTCTCCTCTGATCTTTCTCATCAACAAGGTGTTTCAGCCTGCAGACTCTCCGCTCACGGAGTGTTTTTTTCACACCACTCTATGTAATTTCTCGAGACTGTTATGTGTGAAAATTCCTGGAAATCTGAAGTTTCTGAAATACACTAACTAGAAAATCTGGCATCAGCAACCATGCCAAGGTTAAAATCATAAAGATTCACATTTTCTTTTGATTTGATTTTAACATCAACTGAAGATCTTGACTTGAATCTTAAATCTGCTTCATAGTATTGCCAGGGCGTGCGCCCAAATCTACTATTGCTCCTCGCTCACTCTGTAGGCTCCCTAGATAGGTGGCACGCCCTTCTGCAGGAATGCAAAGGGACGGAGCCGCCTATTCGGGCCGGCTGGCGATCATTAACGTTAATGAATCTCTGCTTGCTCCGCATTAGAAAAAAGCAAGGCGCGGAGTTTACGTGACGTCAGCGAGGACTCCCACCTGAGGCCGCACCCACGGAGAGCTGGAAGGGGCCTGGCCAGCCATCGACAGCGGGAGAAGCGGCGATATGAGGGAGCGTGCAGGATCGCTGCTGCCGCGTGCTCCGTTCTGCCACTCCACCCACCGCCACCTATCGTCAGCTGTGTGCCAGCATGGCACTGCCCCCGGACCTGCACATGCACCTTCTTTCCTTCCCATTCTCTCTCCTTTAACCCTTTCTTTCCCTATTTTTCCTAAATAAATTACCCTTTTTCCCTTAAGACCTTGTCCTTGTTTCATGATGCCACCCATGCACATAAGGGTCAAACCTGTTACAGTATACATTGCTTACATTACACTACAAATGGGCATGGTTTTCCTGTTAAAGTCACCAGTAAGTGTCATTTGGTAACTATAACATGATTTCCAGCATCTATTTTATGGGGTTATTATGCAAGGTTATTTGCTTCACACAAGCCTGGGCTGAAACAATAAAGGAAAGGCCCCAAGCTAAGTGAAATAAAAGGAAGGCACATTTGCTTACATTTAGCTGTTTGGTAGATGTTCTTATCCAGAGCAACTTACAGTTTTTTTAAATCTATCTCATTATACATCTGAGCAGTTGAGGGTTAAGGGCCTCGCTCAAGGGCCCAACAGTGGCAACTTGGTGGTCTGAACCTGGGATCTTCCAAAACGTTGTCCAGTGGTTTTACCACTGAGCTACCCCTAGGCCACGTAAGTGCTTTCTTACTTAAAACATGTCCTAATCTCCCCAGTCAGCTGATACTCTAAACTAAGCACACAGCAAGTGAGCTGTAAATTGCACACATATTATGGATGATCCGGATTCAATAATATGTGCACACAAAAAAAAGAAAATAATTATCATCAAAACTTCTATTACCTGTCTTCAAAACTTCAAGGCTCAAACTTAACCTTCATAAACCGTCTAACATTTGAGTCTCTGTAATAAGAGAGTATTCAGAGAGTATAAAGTCCTGTGACATTGTGTAAAGGTATGATGCAACCACATTGTTTTGGTCTGTAAACATTGATAGGATCAGAATGTTGTGCCATTAACATGAATGAATGGTTCCAATTTGCCTTGTAGTAACAGTCCAGGCTGGCCAAGGTGGTGGGTGTGGCAAAAGTGTTCCGGGGTACCCCCGGTCAGGGGTAGCTCAGTGGTTAAGGCATTGGACTACGGTTCGAAAGATCCCAGGTTCAAACCTCACAACCACCAAGTTGCCACTGTTGGGCCCTTGAGCAAGGCCCTTAATCCTCAACTGCTCAGATGTGTAATGAGATAAAAATGTAAGTCGCTCTGGATAAGAGCGTCTGCCAAATGACTAAATGTTCTAAATGTTCTTCTTGGCCAACTTTGGGCTTGTCAATCATCACTTGAATGCCATAGCCTGTGTGAGTATCGTTGCTGACGATGTACATGCCTTCATGGCCACAATCGTCTAACTGCTACATCACATGGTAATGATCCATGTCACAAAGCAAAATTCATCTCAAACTGGTTCATGAACGTGACATTGAGTTCAATGTTCCACTTATTGCACTCACTAAAGTTAGCAGAGCAGCATGTGGACATGAAAAAAATCACATACAACTACTCACTCACACATCGACTATACCACTTCATCCTGTATCCAGGCCAGAAACCCAACAAGCACAGAGAGAACATGCAAATTCCATGCACACGGAGGCGGGAATTAAACTCGGATCCTGAAGGTGCAAGGTGACAGTGCTAACCACTAAGCCACTACGCTCCCTACATACAACCAGTCAAAAGAAATAAAAAAGGAAATGTATAAAATGAGAGAAATAAATAAAAATATATATTTTTAATCGTCCTTATCTGTATTTAAATGTTTGGTCATTTCTAATAAAACCTCATATTTTAATTATTCTGCAACTATTCAGACTTTTTTCCTTAAAGAACTCTTGAAAGAAGCCTAGTAGTCCAAAGTATTTTTGTACAGTTTTACTTTGCTTGAACGCCTCAATAAATAATAATGTTGTCGCTGGTGGTCTTTTAGCTGCTTCTATCGCGGGGTCACCACAGTGGACTATACCATCCGCACACACAACTTGACACAGGTTTTTACGCCAGATGCCCATCCTGATGGAACCCTCCCATTTTAACCAGGCAGGGAACAAGAGCTGCAACCAGTGGCTTCCACAATGGAGGTGAGAAACCTACCACTTAGCCAACAATCATTGACTCAAAACATTATAACATAATGATAAAATCACTAAGCCTTTACAAGCCTAAACATTAATATTAAACCCTATGGAGAACCTACTATAGTAAACAGTTTATTGACACATCTGGATAATTTATTGTCTCATTGATACCATTTGGGGCAAATACCAACGCTTACCAGTCGACTTTTTAATTAGATTGCTACTTACTTTGGTAATGGTTTGGAAAACTTAAAAAAATAAAAAGATTATATGAAAAGCACATCTGGAAACAGTCTTAACCTCCTCACAAGTGTTTTTCTGAAGCAAGACACCAAATAATCATATCTACTATAGACAGTTTAAAAAGCCATCTCTTCTTATGTTAACATCTTAGACAGCTCAGATCATTAGGAGGTGATAGATCATTTCCTGTTCTGAGTGATTGCGCAGAGGTTTTCTCAAGTTCTTTCTCAGATTTTTTTTTTACACTCATAAGAAAATGATTAATCCACTTATTTAGCCAGATGTGAAAATGTGAAGGACTGTCAAGGATATTTTAATCTCCTTATGGTTTGGTTTGATTTTCTGTATTATTTAATCTCAGAGGCCATTTTCAGTTGTGTTGGACATTTTTATTCATAAATATGGCAATAAATATGTGTAATACATGCAAGTAAACAAATATGTAAACAGCTTAAATCCATTTATTCTAATAAGACTTAAAGTGGCATTACAAGAAGACAGAGTTATTCAATTCACAGCACTGTAACAAATGGACAATATTACATCGTAAAATATAACATGTCACATTTGTTTGTCATTAATATTTCAGAGCATTTGTTATTATATAGACTAGAATTTTTTATATATTTTCTTTCTAATTGGGCATACATACATAGAACACACACAGATTAAATAAGTATGCAGTCCAGGCCTTCCTTATCTTCTGCCTTAACTTCTGTAACAGTCATTCACTCAGTCACTGTAAACCTTTTTTGTTTTTTTTACAACATTCTCTGATAGGGTTTCAAAGGGCTCTTTTTTTCTCGTCTTTATTTTTGTTTGTGTATAAAATTACCAAAATACAGTAATAAACACAAATGCTACACTGGAGGTTCTGAATAATTTGCAGAAATTATTCTAAACACAACAAAGCCACATTCATCTAAAAAAATGTTAATTTAAACACATTCTTATTTGCTGTTTCAGGTGTTAGACCGATCATGTTTACCTCAGTGACTTAACCCTTCACCTTTAACTTTCTTGCCCTTCTCAAGTGAACTGATCCCCAAACTTTAAGCCTAAGTAGAATGTCTGTCTCAGATTTAGGCACAATGAGACAGGAGACACTGGTTAAACTCAGCGAAGGTCCCTTTTCTCTCCGGGCGGCAGTGTTTCTCGTCCCTGCACGGCTGAGACAGGTCGAGGAACAGTTTGGACTTCAGAAAGCGCCTGTACGAGTCTTTTTCCATCAGCGTGAAAATCTTACTCTGAGCCTCTTCAAAACATGTCACGTCGCACCTTTCAAGGTTTCTCCGGGTTTCTTCTCTTGTCGCGGAGTCCAAATTGACCTACAAGATTGGAACATGAGTGAATTATTAACAGAATACAAAGCGCGGTGCAACAAATCACTCGAACTCATGCGTGAATTTGACATATGGTCATTTTTCTTGTTTTGTTTGTGTTCATGTTTCATGTAGTTGATTAATTTTTTTTATTTGTTTGATTGATTAACACTAAAACACTGCAAAAAAGATGTGTTGGAGAAATAATCATCCCATACTGTATATGGCACATGGTATTCTTTTACATGCATAATTTCTTTTCGCATATCCGCATTTGGATCATCATCCAGTATATAATTCTTATTATAAAGACATGCTTCAAGTCATGCATGCAATTTCAGGGCAAAAGGTGTTAGAATGCACTTGTTTCTCATATGTGATTACATATTGCTCACATAATCACTTATGCAGTGTGTGAGGTTTTTTTTTGTTTTTTTTAATTAGAGCTTTTCTTTTTCAGTATAATAGTTTAGCATAGGACTTGGTCTCACCTCATTCAGTGAATCGACATCAATGTACTGTTTAAAAATCTGCTTGGCTTTGGCTTGCATCTCCGGCTCCGGCGTTCTTTTGAAGTCTTCACATGCCACCCAGAATTGGATGTTCTCCTGGCTGAACTCGGACTTTAGAAAGGCGGTGAAGGCAGCCCGTCCAACTGGAGGAGGAAGAAGAAGAAGAAAAGAAGCATTGTTACCTGGATGATTGATTCATGTGTAAATCATATCGCTATCTCTTATACCAGCCCCTCCCTACAACTCAATGCAAATTGCACAACTTTTATGTCTACATCTACATGGACTTTGCTACATGGTCTATCTGTGTCAGTCTCCGGGGAAGGAGACGGGGGGGGTTGGGGGGGGGGGTTGAAGGCCTTTAAGGACATTCAGAATGTAGAGGTCACTGCTCCGGTTCGGAGGAGCTTCCCAGAAATCCCTGCTCTTAAGTCTCTGTCCCTGTGGTGCTTGACCCCTAAGGACTAACAGAGCAGAACACTAAGACGGCTTGGAGGCCACTGAGGGCAGAATGTGGACACGTAGCACACGTCCAGAGGCATGAGAATGGAACCACGAGGTTGGCCCCATCGCAGACGCACTCCCACCTCCCACTTAATATAAGTTTCATTCTAGCTGGAACTGTTCATTGCATTCCCTTTGATGGATAACCGCTGGACTGAAATGACACGGGCATTTTGTTTCCTAGTTTCTTGTGATGCAAGGTCTCACTTACCATCATTATTAATCAGGTTGTTAAATGATGTCTTCCAGTTCTCAGTGTCGACAGGAGAAAAGCTGCAAGTGAAAGAAAATGTTATAATAATAATAATAATAATAATAATAATAATAATAATATGCACATGTTTCTATTATACCGTCAGAATTTAAATTATTATTCCAAACATAACATGGTTATAACTTTTAAGAATGCATTTATCTATCTACCTAGTCAATGTTAGATAGATAGATAGATAGATAGATAGATAGATAGATAGATAGATAGATAGATAGATAGATAGATAGATAGATTCAAAATACATAGTATTATATATATAGTATAATATATATATATATATATATATATATATATATATATATAGTATTATAATATATATAGTAATGCTTCTCCCTCTATCTATCTATGTTAAATAATGCATCACCAAAACCCTTTAGTTCAAAATAACACTTAATTATTTTACATACACATGAATTTTATGTTTATATGGATATGCAATTAATATATACGATTAATACACAGTGAAATATATATATATATATAATATAAAACACAATGTTACTAATGTCGCAGAATCTTTTTTTTTTTATTATTATTTTCACCTTTTCTCCTGCGTGGGCTTTTCTTTCTCCTTAACAGCCTTCTGCTCTTGACCCGGCTCAACCTTCTGAAGCAGGAACCCAATTTTATGCTTTATGTCCTTTGCACTGTGAATGCAAAATGAAGGTGAAATCACATGTCAAATCTCACTAATATAGTTTATAATATAAGGTCATTTTGTCAGATATTCTTTAACAAATGTCTCATCACTTTCTTGATCGTCTTAATCTCATGTTCTTTTTTTTTTATAAACAGTGTTAGCATGTTCATTAGGTTTTTTCATTAGGAAATTAAATCGTATATCCATAGAAGCAATAAGCCAAAAGATTAAAAGTTTGAAAGAGGTCCTACCTTTTTAAGCAGGTTGCAGGTAGGGCTGCGAGCCCCTTACACATGGTGGTGATGAAGAGGTAACAAATCCAGCAGACACAGAGAAACACGTATGATTTGTCAAGGGAAGGATCGCTACAGTCTTTGAGCAGTCTCCACCTCTCTTTCAGGCTTTATATGCCTCAGTCCTGCCTGCATCGTGCTGAACCAATCACGACCGAGTGTGTGTTTACCGTCTGACTCAGGCACAAAAATAAAAAAAAGGAAAAAAAATCTTTGCACTTAGGCCCTTCTAAAATAAAACTAATTATCTTAAGCATAAGAACACATGATTACCTTTAACTGAATAAAAAAAAATTTTTTATTTATGTTGTTTATGCATTTCAGAAATACAGAAAAATAAATTAGATATAAATGTTGAATCAGAGATTTTTTTGTCATGCGTAGTAATTAACTGTATAATTCCTCATTATCATAAATATTACTTATCAACATTTTGTACAAACATTTAAAAAAGCATAAAATAGACACAGACACACACACACACACACACACACACACCAGCATCTCTCTTGGTCTCTTGTTCTGGAAAGTTCAAGCAGGTTCAAAGATGAAAGTTAATCATAGCAACAAATCAATAATTAAACCAAAAACACATATTTTAAGACGACTTTCTATCAACAGTGCATTTTTTCATAGACCCTTTATTATATATTTTCATTGTGATCAATGTTTAAGAATTATAGCTAATCATTGACAGTGTGTTAAGATGTTGTATTACTGTATATTTCTTATAACCCTTCTTAAATTCTATGTTTATTTAAAAGAATCATTCAGAATTTTTTTTTACATAAAATAGTAAAGCTATTAGATACCATTTTAATATGTTATATTTAATTTTTTTAATGTTTTATGTTATCCAAATTAAAATAATAGTAAAAATATTATTATTATTAATAATAATAATAATAATAATAAATGCAGGGTTGTTTGATTTAATCAATAATGTAAGTATGGCTGGATTAAGTTCAATTAAATACAATCAAATAGTGCAGAAACCTGAGACAGATACTGTACTTTAACCTGAACCTCTATATCTTTTCATGAAACTGTAAATTTTATGTTGTCATGTTACATCATTTATATCTTCCAAGACATTAAGTGTGAGAATGAACATGTTGGTAACACCTTATTTAGATATGTATAATAGATGATCCTGAAGCAGCCTATCAGCTTATGATCTGCTAATCATTAGGAGCTCCAGTATGAATCGAACCATCTGTCTAGTGTATAGACAATAGAGTACAGTCTATACGTTATCTGCTAACACTGATACCACAGCACAGTCAAATTATGAAATCTGTTTGGTACAAAATGTTTTCTGACAGTAGTGAAGCTTTACATTACATTTTTTTAAAGCAAAGGTTTTAAAGTCATTATCATTTCTATAATAACAACATACTCAGGGATGCATATGAAGGGTTCGCAACAAAGTATATATACAGTAACTTCTGACTTTTTGACATATAGTGTACAGTACCTGTACCTATACTGTACCTACAGTATATAAAAAGGATTTGCTTCATTCATGTTTTTTTTATGTTTGTGTGAATAATAATTTAGATCATTAAACAAATTTGAATAATACACAAAGACAATGAGTAAACAAATACAAAATGCGGAGTGATGTTTGGAAAGCTGACTTAAATTTCACTTGCCACACCCACACCAGGCCAGACATGTTTTGGAATAAGTTTTGCAAGAACAGTATTGTGTCAAGTGCATTTTCAAAACCCATTAAGCACCATGATGAAACTGGTTCTCATAAAGACCATCACAGGAAAGCAGGACCAAAACTTACCTCTGATATATATGTATATATTCATTGATGCGTGTAAGCAATCATATAATCATTCTGTCATTGGCGTCCCAAAGCCAAGGGAGGAAAGGAGGAGGGTTTAATGTCGTGCTAACAAAAATATATATATATATTATTAAAAAAAATAAAAGGGAACTCGTTGTCCTCGACAGCACGCGCAACAGAACGGGAGCAACAATAACATGGCCTCTTGTGAATTGAATATCCCTCATAAGAGTTCATGACATTTTTCCCAACTACATTGTTTATATATCCTTAAAAGATCCTTATACAAGGACCACTAGGTTGCCAGTGTTTCTTCCTGTTTGAGGACATGTTTGATTAAGTTCATACAGTAGTTATGTTTGACTGGTTTTATAAGCGAGAAAGAAAATGGAGAGACCAGGGACACATCAGCTGCTATAATGTAAAGTAACCTATGACAGGAAATAGTATGTTTTCACAACATTAAAAGTAACTGCCAGTGGATAACACATCTTGTGTTAAAAAAGAAAATTAGTCTGCAGTGGTATAAGTGGAATAAAACACATATTAGTAGGACAGGGTGGTAACGATAGCACTTGCTGCATTGCATTGGCATTGATTATTTTCCTGTAAAAGCTTACCCCATTGTGTTATAATTAAACCTTTCAAATGAAGTAAAGGGAAAAAGTGAGGATGCTGTATAAATGTAATTGGTGACATGTATTATTTAGACGTAGTAAATTAGTTACAGTCATGTGACAGGTTGTTAAGCGTCTATAGATGGTTTGCTTGTCTTCACCAGTCTATGCTGTTGTCACATCGGTATAAACAGTATTGAACCAGACAGAAAGCTTTGCCTCCGCACTCAGTGTAACTGTATGTATTTTTGCATTTCCTCTCCTCAATGACCTTCCAAAGCCGCCTTAGTCATTAGGGCAGAATCTGACGCCAGCGATTCTCACAGAAGGAACCTGATGGCCTCAATATTGTCCCTCGTCTCAAGCCTTCAGGGAAAAACAAGCTAAGAGCTATTATTTCAGCTCTGTGGCACCTGGAGATTATGTCATTATTATAGCACCGACATCACCTGAGGGTACTGTCCAATAAGGCGTAATAAATAATCAGCGTTTTTGCTATGAATTAACCTACGTGATGACTCACACGTTGCCTCTGCACCTCTCCTCGTCTCTCCTGTTCAAAGGGAAAGAGTGATGTTGAATGATGAAACATGTGGGCGGTGATTCAGAAAGGCCCTCAGTCCTAACCTGATCTGGACACACACTATTTGAGGACACGGTGTGTTTATTGCCACTGTTGATTCTAAGCAAATGAAGAGATCGCAAAAATCATGTTTAATTACAGTACTGACATGTGTTGTCATTTCCTTATGTCTTTAACGGCAGAGAAGCAATAAGCACTTTATTATTTTTATATTGTATGAGCAGTTGAACAGATCAAAAAGTTCTTTGTGCATTGTTTATATTACGTTACCAGGATCCAATGGAGGCACGATGGCTTAGTGGTTAGCTCTGTCAACATTAACATTCAGGTTGTGGGTTCGATTCCCACCTCTGGTCTGTGTGCACACAGTTTGCATGTTCTCCCCCTGCTTTTCTCCAATAGTAGAAATGCATGTCGATTAGGCTAACTGGCGTTCCCAAATGTGTAAATAAGCATTTGAGTGTACCCTGAAATGCCTCATCATGCCCCAAGCCTCGTCGAATAGGCACCAGACCTCCCACGATCCTGTATACAGAATAAATTGCCAAGATCCAAAATAAAATTGTGACATTGATGCTATTAGATTTTTATCACTCATTCTTTTTTATCCCAGTGAGAACATTATAATAATAAGTTTATTACATGATGCATACCAGTTTTGCTAATTGTGATCATTTATAACAGGGTAATTTTGGTCTTTCAGATGCATCTGGAAACTGGATTACCGGCAGGATGCACTTGTGTGAGATAACTGCACACTCCTGTTTGTCTGGGAAAGGGCAGATCTATCGAGACTCAAAACATTTATCAGCGGTGTTGGCTCATGCAAATGGTATGAAAGCCTGGAGATGCTATTAAAAGTTGTTGTTTTTTTCCTCTCTTCTCCACAAAGTTCAGTTCCAGGTAGTGTACCGTAACTGTCAGAGATTGGGATATAATAAAGGGTGCATGCATTTTATAACATCTCAACATAACATGCAAGGGCATTCCAAGTAAAACCAGGACTTTAGACTGAGAAGAGTAAACACTATTGGCTATACAATTCCCAGCTACAATAATGTACTCATCTTAGAGTTTCACGACCGGGTATTTGGATATGTCTAAAACGCTGGCCTCCCAGGAACTCCTTTAATGGCCCGAACATGTGGAAATAGATTGGAGCAAGGTCAGGACTGTACCCGGGGGGGGATGTGACAATAACTCCCAGCTGGGTTTCTATAATGTGCATTAGTGTTTGTGAATGATTCTTATTCATTGATTTTCAAGGATTAAGTGCTCACTCACCCAGGAGTGACTGCAGTGGGCTCTGAGCCATTGATGCACGCTGCTTCAAAATGTTTGCAAAATTAAAACATGGTGAAGCGTCATCACTGTGCTGTGCTTAAAGTCTCCTGGCAATTTAAAGCCTTCAGGCATTAGTCCCAGTTTGACTTGAACAGCCCTTATATTTCCAATTTTGTGTGTGTGTTTTTTTTTTTTTTGCTCTAAAATTGTGTGGAAGACTAAGTTAAGTGTGTATAGAGGAATCTTTATTTTTTTTTTAAAGCAACTCTCCTACAATTATGCCCTAGATGGAAATGATGATATCCCCCACATCCCCAGTCTAATTTTATCCACAAACATAACTCCTTGTTGAATACCCACAAAATAAACTAAGCCGTTTGTTTAAATCACGTTGTTTCTCCTTACACCAGAGCACGAATTTAATTAATCCGAGGATTCAGAACAGCAATTCCATGAAGATCTTGATTGATTAATCACACACTATGCAGACACCAACAACTTTAATAGGAATTCCTGTACAGCTACTCATTCGTGCAGCTATTCAATCAGCCACATGGGAAAAGTGCAATGCATAAAAATCATGTAGATAACATCCAAGAGCTTTAATGTTCACATCAAAACATCCGAAAAAAAAAAAAAAAAAAAGAGTGATGTCTATGACGTTAACCTGACTTTGACTATTTCAATATAAACACCTGCTGAGCTTCTGGGATTTCACACACAACAATCACACAGAATGGTGGAATACTGGTCGAACCCACCTAGTAAATAGTAGTTATGGAGGCAGAAATAAATACCTTGTTTATAGTAAAGGAAAACTTGAATGGTTTGGGCCAGACAGGAAGGTTTTGTTAACACAAATAACCAGTGGTGAGCAGAAAAGTGTCTCAGAGTACATGAAATGTTCCTAATAAAGTGGCCAGCAAGAATGTATCTATAAGCAATATATCGTTTAGCGTATATCTAATCAGTGTCTGTAACTGCGGCTGTACTGAGCAGGTTCGAGTTCACAGACTTGTTGTCATGGCAACTAATGCAACAACTAAGCCAGGATCAAATGAAGAACAGGTCAATCCAGCTAGCACAGGAACTGACTTATGGAACAACATATAGTTAATTAATGTTAATGTTAATATACATTTTATATCGTTATCAGCTGTGATTGATAATTACAATTACAGTTGACCTAAATATCAATAGAAAACTTCTACCAAATCAGATACACAAACTGAACAGGCTTTAAGGCACATCACCTGTCATGCGTGTGTCACTGGAGTTCGTTATGGGTGTGTGGGGTAGGAGGAGGTGGCAATAAAATGCCTACATCACATGTCGCGAGTATACACAGTCAGAGTTCATGTACCTGTCCACTCATCATCAGTCACGTGATCAGGGCTGAGACGTGGCGTGTAGGAGATCGTCACTTGAACTTTTCCACATTTTGTTACGTTACGACCACAAACATTGATGTATTTCATTAGGATGTTATGTGGAAGACAAAAACAAAGTGAAACAAAAATTATAAATGGTTTTCATTTCATCAAAATGTGCATTTATACTCAGCACCCATTTACTCTGGTACCCCTAAATAAAATCCAGTGGAACCAATTGCCTCCAGAAGTCATCCACAGTAATTAGTGAATAGAGTCCACCTGTGTGTAGTTTAATCTCAGAATAAATACAGCTGTTCTGCAGACTTTGCCGTTTGCAACAAGCCATGAGGAACTGCAATGGAGACTTTCTTCTTTCTTCTTCTTGCCACTCTTCCATTAAAGCCAGATTCCTCCAGAGTCCTCCACGGGCCACTTGGCTGCTTCTCTAATTAATGTTCTCCTTGGTTTTTAGGTGGACGCCCATGTATTGGTGGGTTTGCAGTTGTGCCATACTCTTTCAGTTTTCGGATGACGGATTGAATAGTTCTCTGTAAGATGTTTGAAGCTTGAGATTTTTTTATAATCTAACTCTGCTTTAAACTTCTCCACAACTTCATCCCTGACCTGTCTGGTGTGTTCCCTGGTCTTTATGATTGTTTGTTCACTACTGTTCTCTAACAATCCTGTGAGGGCTTCACAGAACATCCATAAAACAAATATTTTATCTTCACAATTATGTGCAACTTTCTGTTGGTCTATCACATAAAATCCCCCCAAAATTAACACGTTTATAGTTCCACCACTGTAGTTTGAAATGATGTGATGTTCATGGACTAAACACAAGAAGAAAAAGAAGACCAAGTTGTTCACAAGAACGAGTCTGGGCTCTGAGTCACCTCGCTAGGATCATCATCCACGAACGTACAGCCTTCTTTAAAACGTTTGCACCGTTCGAATGTTTCACTGCAGTTATGAGTCTTATTTTTTGTTCTGTGCAAATTGTTCCTTCAGGCTCCCACATTGGGAACATGGGAAGCGACAGTTTAATATTTTTGAGTGTGCATGTGTGTGTCTGTGTGTCCATACTGCTAAAATCCATTCAGCTAATAATAGACAATCTCCGAAAGTTTGAATAGCAGAGCTAGACACCTATTTAACCCAAATGGAAAGAATGAATAATCCTGATCTTATTTTTTTACAGCTGTTGAAACTGAACTTCATGAATCATTCTGCCATTACTGTACTTTGTTTCAGCCATTAATATCTCATTACAAAGTGATGAACTTTACCTATCAAACTTTGACACATTTTTGTTTATTATGGAATGGCCATGGAAATCAGCCCGCCTTGCTTTGTTCCGCGGGGAATGCTTTCTACCTTTTGAATACCCTTTCCTCCTACACATGGAGATGTTTAGATGCTGGACAGAAGCCTAGTACGTAATAAGAGGTAAGTAAAATGATGTAAAGACCCAGAATGGAGCCATTTTAAAAAATTGCAGGCTTACGTAACCGGCTGGATCAGAGAGAAAGAAAATGAGGTATTACTGCTCCAGTGATTTCACTGATGTCCCAGAGTTAACATTAGCTTTTTGTTGACGTATCACGTTTTTTCGCTGTGCAGTAATCAATCCCAAGAATAGAGAAACCTCTTCAAGCACATGGCCTTCACACACAGCACACCATGTGCATGGGTGTCATGGGAGTTCAGTGATTTAGTTTATTACAGAATTCTATAAAATACTATAGCATAAATAATATGAGAAATAAATTAACTGTAAGTTAAAAAATACTTGTTGCTATTTCATTTGTCCTCTTGGTAATTTGGTGGACTGTTGAGTATGTACTATATACTAAATATATAGTATGATGAAGTCACCCTTCCTCTTGCATACTACTTAATATCTAGCTCCATAAATGATGACTGTGTTTTAAATAGCAAATACCATACAAGAGGGAGTGCTGTTGTGCTGGTTATCAGCACGGCTTCAATGTGGTCATCAGCTTGAGGCATGTTTTATACAACCGTTCCAAAAACAATATTTATTATCAACAGATAATGATTTGTTTTGTTTATTTAAGAGGTACTTTTCTCTGCTAATTCATATCCTTCCACAACTGGCGGAATTGGAAAGCTAGTGTGTTATGTAAGGTGTACAGCCTTGTGTTACAAGCTATTTAGCTTTGTAGCTTGACTTTGGAACAGCTTAGAAGCAACTGTTAAGTAGACAAAATGTTGTTGTTGTTGTTGTTGTTGTTGTTGTTGTTTGGGTGTATAGCTGCACTCTCCTTAGTATGGCAAACTGCCCAAACTACTTTCACCCATCTACCATTATCACCACTCATAGAAAACCTTTGTCTAATCCCATGCACTAACTCTTTAACCCTCAAACGTATTGGAGGCAGTGTTATGGCATGGACATGCACAAGTATAGCTGCCTATAATATCAGGTCGCAGGTGTTAATTGATGATGGGACTGCTGGCAAAAATAGCAGGACTGATTTGGAAGTGTATAGAGCTACGCAGAGGTGAATAAAAACTATTAAGACAACATATGTCATGTATTTTAATTCCCCCTGTGCAAAAATGGATGATGTGAATAATTAGTTCTCACCTACTGTATAAGTTTGGATTAGTTCCATGCAGTACTGCAGGTATGTGGCAGGACTTTTACTGTGTGACGTAACGTGCATGTCCACTTGTTTACAAAAATGGCAGAAACTTGTGAATTTCTTAAATGAATTGCAAACTGTTGTGGCAAATTTCTGTACAAGATCTTCAGGAAGCAATCAAGCAGGCATGTATTGGGCCATAAAATAACAAACTATTCTTATTATCTTGATTGGCATTATTTTAAAGAAATTGATACTGATTCAATCAAAGGCAGCAACACGGATGAACCAATGACACAAAACGTACCACTGAAGCAAGTCAAGGCAAAGACATGGGATGTTCTTAAAGGGCAAAGTCATTCACCTGACCTCCACCCAACTGAGCTGCTTTATATTGAATAAAGACAAAAGTGAAGGCAGAAATGTGCACAAACATGCAGGAACTGAAGGAGGCTGCAGTAAAGACCGGGCAAAGCATAACAAGGCAGGAAACTCAGCATTTAATAATGTCCATGGGTTCTAGGAGGTGCATCCAAGTATGGAAAGTAATTCTGATATTTATGATTAGGTTAGTTTGTCCAATATTGTTAGTGCCTGTGGGCATGGAGGAGCATCTACTTTAAGACAATAATCATTGTTAAAAACCCTAAATAAATTAAATTTGAAATCGAATTTAATTTAATTCGAACTGTGCAAATGTTCATTGTGGTGGTGTACCTAAGCAAAAGTATGAACTTGTCACTGCCAAAACACTTCAATAATTCAAGCTCTAATGGCCACAGTAAAAAAAATATATATATGATATTAAAGATCTAATGCATCAACTATGTTTAAAAAATAAATCCATGCTGAGATTATAAAGATCTCAGTGGTTTAAGAACCCATGATCTAACATCACTTTCCAGTTGCATCACGTCATCAGACTCCTGTTTACGGTAGGTCATATCATGTCACAGCAAATTAGCCCTTGATATAAGATGTGCAGGGAAGTTTGTGTCACATTGCTCATTATTTATATTCATACTGTAATTACAGCTGTTTGTACTAAAGTTAGAGATAAGACTCAGTGCCATGGTGACTAGCATCACATTTAGAGGGTTCCATGAGAACTGCTGCAGGAAACAAACACAATGCATTGTTGGAAGTGTTTGGATAAAATATGTGAGTGGAGTATAGCTTATATTCTGTTATCCAAGTTCTATTGCTGTTGTATCAAAATAGGAAATGACTTATGCTGATCATAGAGCATTTATTTGCATTGTAAGTTGTGGGGGGGGAAATGGTTCATCCAGCATCTTACAGTAAATATTATTATATGAAGAACTGTATAGAACTTCATAAAAATGCAAATAACTCTTGAGGAAACCTTATTGTAGTTGGCAGAAACAGTATTGTGTGAGAGTGCCCAAAGTTGGAAACTACTTAATTGTAGAAAATCATGTATACTGTAAATATCAGTAAATATCATGTTAGTAAGTACATTAATCATTAATCATGTATCATGCATTAATCAAGTAAATGCATTAATCAATCAGAATGCAGATATTCCAAAGCTTGAGCTTTCTCAGAATGTGATGTCATGACATGTGCGATATGTGGATTCTGGTAGTGTACAGTATGTTCGCTTATCCTCTCTAAGGAATAGGATTACGTCCCTTGACATATTTTGGCTTTCTCCATGTGTGTCTTTTTCCCACTCCCCACCCCTCTCCTGTTTGTCTCAGAAGATAACAGAATTTGACGCAAGGATTGTCCATTTGGTCGCTGTGTTAGAACAATATAAAAATATGAATGCTGGCAACAGTGACAGCATATTTAAGCCCATTACATCAGTTCCCAGGGATAACAGGAAACAGTCCTTTGTAAATTCCAACATAATGCTAGTCTAGACTGTCAGGCTGTCTGTCAGCTTTTGGACTTTGTATATTCTACCTTTATATTATCTTTGTATTGAGTTAACTCCTAGCTTCAAGCTATCCTTTAAAACACATCAGGCCCGTGAGACAAATTGTGCCTGCAGCCTCGTTTCATTTGACCTGTGTGAAGCACTTAACACAATCTCTAATGGTATACTGTGGTATCTGGTACCAAATCCTTTAAGTCCTGTAGGTTGAGCCTCTAGAGATAAGATTTGTTTATTTGGACGCTCAGCCGAATTGAGATCTAGGGCATTTGGAGACAAAGTCAACACCATTCCTGTGCAGGTGGCAGGGCTCCTAAAAAAGACCACTGGGATTTTTTGGGATAATTTGGGAATTATCTTGCCATTAAGAGGTGTACTAGGCCTCCAACAACGTTTAAGTACAGGTAGGTGGTACAAGTCAAAGCAACATTCACATGAATGTCAGGAGCCAAGGTTTCCCAGTAGGAATTTGACTAGAACATCACAATGCTCCTTGTTGGCTTGCATTCTCTTCCCCAGGAACCTGCTGACCATATGAAAACAAGACAGATCCTCATGCTCATGATACCAATTGTAGGTGTTTCAGCAGTGGACAGGGCTCAGAATGGACATTTATTTTTATGTGTCTACGCTACACTTGGTAGGCGGCTAACTGATGAGTTAGGCTTTGCTCCACATCTTCATCAATGGACCTTGAGCGCACCTGACTGATTTACTGATTGTCGTTTATTGAACTACTTTAAGTAGTTTTTACAGTGTTACTAACCATTGCATGCAAGACCCTACAAGACCAGCTATTTTGGAATTGTCTGACCGACAGTCTGCTAGCAATCACTGTTTGGGCCTTGTCAAAGCCGTGGCACTTAGGCCTTTTACCTGCTCCCAACATGTCAACTCCAATACTTGAATTTTCTCTTCCTGTCTAATATATCTCACTTCTTGACAGCTTCCACTGTAATGAGATAATCAATGTTATTCACTTCACCTGTCAGTGGTTTTACCGTTATGGCTGATGGTTTGTAAGCTACTCACTCACCCTGACTTCATATATGCTGAATGTACAGCTATAAATGTCAGCAATCAGAAGGTTTTTCGCTGTAAATACCAGATAATTGTGCCCTTTAAAGCTGCTTGTGCAGTGGGGGTGCCATTTCTTTTGAAAGATGCAATTTTCTCCTTTTTTCTCTCTTTGGTCAAGAAAGGAAAAAGGGAAGATATCGTACTATTCAATTACATGGTTACAAGGGATAATGATTAGGTCTGAATTAGTACTTTAACATATTACCATATATAGTATTTTTCGAAAAGGTTACCTAAGTTCATATAAACATATACAGGTTACCTAAGTTCATATAAACATATACAGCTTAGCTAAGTTCATATGGACATAAAAGTCTTGAGCCACCCCTCATATCTTCATATTAAATAAAATTTCTTAGATTACATTAAATTCCCACATCAGGTCTGTGTGCATGTTCTCCCTGTTCTTGGTGGGTTTCCTCCAGTTCCTCCAGTTTCCTCCCACAGTCCAAATAAATACTGTACAGATTGGGTTAATTGGCATTTCCTACCATGGTTGTCCAACTGGGAATAAATGCAATGGTCACCACTGGCCTCTAGCTGGACTACAGAAGTTACTGGATGGCTGGAAGAAAATTGCCTGTGGTGTGTGTGAATGAGCGTGTCAGTGTGTGTACGGTATATTAATGGATTGGCACCTCGTTTAGGGTGTACCCTGCCTAATGCCCTAGCCCTGTTGAGATAGGCTTCAGGCTTCTCATGACCCTGTATACAAATGATGATGATGACGATGATGATGATATTAAATGGAAGAAATTGTAGCAAATGTTTTACCGTGACCGGCTGCAAATGCCTAAAGATACAAATAAGTTAAAAATCACCAAAAAAAAAAGCACCAAACTCATTTCCCCTCTCATCAAAAACATTTCTGAGACTGGTACAGGGACTGGACTGAAAATGAGATCCAAGGAAGATCTTCCTTCAGGAAGCCTGGAGAACTATTCCTCAAAACTACATTAAAAATAAAAGAAATAAGATAAAAGGCTTTTTAAAAGAAAAAATATGTAGAAATGATTGGTGGCTAAGAACTTTTGCACAGTACTGTATATTTCAGAATATCCTGTTTGTGGTTATAGTATGAGGTGGCCTGGGAAAACCCTTGATAAGGTTACATTCTGACATTTTAATACTGCAGACCTTTCTGCTGTTCCTTCAACCAGGTAAAAAACTTGTTTAAAGATCTTAAGGGAAAATGTGAAAATTGCATTAATAGCAGGCATGGTTATAGACGTCTTTAGGCAGCTTGTTAAACGCGCTCCTTACATAGCATGCCCTTTGCTATTGTCAAGACCAGGTCGAAAAAGCTTTCTACATCACTTTGGTGAAATTCTCGTAAAGTTAAGCTGTTAAAATAGACCAAAATGTGGGGTGTTTTGGGCAGAATTCAGGCATTTCATGAGTTTCTCCAGACCATCCTACATTCTATATGTGATTATATTTCAATTTAAACCTGGTCTCATGCATGCTGACCCCTATAAGATCTGTAATGCTTCATGTGCGAGACCATGTGGGAAAATTTACAGATATAATAAAGCTCAGCCAAAACAAACACTGGATACTCCTGATAGACTGCAAGTCCAAACAGCAGCAGCTATTAAACGTGACGACGAGCGATACGTGAGCGATGTGGAATGGGGGTAAGTTGAAGATAAAAGAGGAAGTCATTTCACTCAAGTCGGTGGAAAGATGTTGTATGAAGATAGCTGAGATTAAGTAGTAGGGATAATCAGGATAATCAGGCACGAGTAGTGTTTTGCATGGCAGCACAATGGTGTAGTGGTTGGAACCGTCGCCTTGCACCTCAAGGGTCCGGGTTTGATTCCCAGCTTGGGATCTGAGTGTATGGAGTTTGCATGTTCTACCTGTTTTTGGTGGGTGTTCTCCCACAGTCCAAAGACATGCAGATTAGACTAATTGGCCATGGTGTGAATGTTGACTGAAGGTCTTACCACGTAAGATGATGGTGATAAGTAATCACCATTGTTGGATGGATGGAGTATTTTTCAAGGCTCAATCTGAAAGAGTAACGCTTCACATTTTGCTATCAACAGGTGGGAACAGGAGATACTTTGTACACGGTGCAGCTTGACTGAACAGCAGGTGTTGTTCAGGTGCTTGGGCTTATCAGCAGACCGTCTTTCTCTCTGCCTCAGCCTAAAACACACACACACACACACACACACACACACACACACACACACACACAGGAGAAAGAGAGCTCAATTAATCAAGTGTTGTCAGGGCCATAATGTTCAGTGATTGCCTCTCGCCCTTTCCAGAGACAGGTCTTAGCCCCCTGTGTGTTTATTATGTGTGTGTGCGGGTGTGCGTTTGTCATCTTTAAAATTAAATTTACAACCAAAATGTCACTGAGTTCAAACCCTGAGGAACAGAGGGTCCAACTGTCATGTCAGACCATCAAACATTCAAATACTGATTTTTCATTATTATTTGATATCTCATTTTAATGCCTGCAAGCGCAAACGCGTATCAGTCCATATCTTTAAACTCATGACATTTTTGATTGAAAGTGAACGCTCTTACTGTATTTCCATAGTTTAGTGTAATAGTAGTTCTTTTTGAGACGAGTGCTTCCCATAAGGGCAAAACATTACGTCTCTTTGTTTGTGTGCAAATACATCCCAGTGTATCCGCAGACGTTCCCAGAAATCCGGCCGTCGTGTTTACAGTCACATGCTTTTACAGGGCACTGAAACCATGTCAAGAGCTGAGAAATAAAATCCTCATAAGATGCCGTTGTCGGTCAGGAACACTGTTTGCCAGTAGGCGTAATATCCCTGCCATAAAGTCAGCAGATGCCAAGCGACGTTTTCTCTTCTTTTGGCATGTCTCATGATTTATGGCCTATTTGTTTTTTGTTTGTTTCTTTTTCTGGAAGTTAAGACTTAATTTATAACGACTATGTAGCAGAACATTGTTTTCCTTTTGTAAGGGCAGTAAATTGATGCCAGTTGCATTACACAGGTTAAATTGATTAACTTTTTTTTTTTTTTTTTTAAGCAAAGAAGCAAAGATCAACACAAGCTGTCGAAAACAGTTGTGTGTGTATGTGTGTCTGTGAGGGTGGATGAGGGTGTGCATGTCGGTGTCGGAGAGTCTGGGGCTACGTGCTTCCCTGTACCGCGGAGAGATCCGTATCTGACCAGACGGGGCTTAAAGACTCATTGCCTTCTTTCATCTCATATCTGGTGTGTGAGTGTGTGTGTGTGTGTGTGTGTGTGTCTGCAAGCTCTCTAACCTGCACACCTGTCAATAAAAATCTACCATGAACAAACCCAGAGCTGGCGACTGTGATAGTCCTCTCTGTTCCTGGTAATAGTACTCCAGCATGAGGATTAGCTTTGTTTTCAAAACATCCGTAATGTTCCTTTTTATCATATCAAACATTTTTAAACAATCTCTCGAATTCCTTATTCTGATTGATCAGAACATGTTGATTTATTTTTTCTAAAGATTGCACTCTAATACACTACTGTATACTGTATATACAGTACTAGCATGGTGAATGCTCGGCATCATCTACGGCATTTGTTATGTGTGTTAACATTGAGGAGATTTACCATTTTGGGAGGTCTTGTAAAGTGCCAAAGCTTTGCTACTAAGAAACTGCACATGTTGTTCGTTATTAAAAATAAAAGTAATCAACAAAAGATCAATAGGACCCTCCAGGATGTGCAGTTATTGGAAAGTAATCATGCTTGGGGACGTCCATGTTACTTCACACAGTCGCGATTTTAAATACTCGCAGACAAAAGAAACATTGCACATAGAAATTGCGTACCAAATTTATTGCGTCAAATATATATATATATATATATATATATATATATATATATATATATTTATATATTTTAGGGCTGTGTATTGAAAAGGGCCTCACGATACGTATCACGATACATGGGTCACGATACGATAAATCACGATATATTGCGATACAATACATATTGTGATATATTGCAATAGTTTGTATTAGTATGTGTGTCACATTATATTGACAACTTGATTAAGTAAGCAGATGAATTAAAATTCCAATTCCACTTTATTTTCCATCCATTCCAATTCATTAGAACGACACAGTGTGATTGAAGTCCATATTGTTATAAAACACTTAACACTTAAACATTCAACTAAAATGTATATGCCACTAAAGTTACATATAAATTAAATAAACAATTTATAAAACTAAAATAAATTTAAGCAAAAAAATTTAAGGTTATCAAGTAAACATAAAACTGGAACATAATGCTCTAATATGAGGTATTCATTGCCGCCAAACTGTTAGACCAAAAACTCTCTTGCCTCCAAACTATTAGAAACTTAAGTGTAGTATCGATACTTGAGGTTTGACTATCGATACACTATCGTAAAAGAAATTATCGCGATAGTTAGATGTATCGATATTTTTGCACAGCCCTAATATATAATGTATAAAAAAACGATCTGTGTGAAAAATTTATAGAAAATTGGCAATAATGTTGTCTCGACATTGGCACACGATATGGCTTCCTTACAAGTTCAGCTTTAGCCATTGAATAGTCCGATGACTTTTCATGTGTAACCCTGGAATATCAGCAGCAGTAATGGCAGCATTTTTATTTTTATTTTTATTTCACTTTTATTTCTTAAATGATGCCAATGAATCAGTCTGTCTTGTCTTGACGTGGTCACTCTTGGTCGTCCAGAACTAGTGCGATCAGCAGTGGACCGAGTTGTTCGGAATCCGTTCCATGGGCTGGAAACTTCCTCTAAAATATCAGTTGACGTCTGCTTGTGTTGCACCAAGCTGAAGTATTTCGGTGGCCCTCTCTCTGATAGCATTGTCTAAATGGGGCATGATGAAGATAAATTACACAATCAGAATGTTTTTATTACTTGTGATACCTGGACATTTGTGCATATACAGTACACAGCTGCCTTAAAAAGATGCAAGTTGGGTTTTTACCTTTCCTGTGGGCGGCACGGTGGCTTAGTGATTAGCACTGTCTCCTTGCACCCCAGGGTTCGATTCCTGATTCTGTGTGCATGGAGTTGGTGGGTTTCCTCCGTGTTTTCCAGTTTCCTCCCACAGTCTAAGTAGTAATTTGCCAAAATTGCCTGTAGTGTGTGAATGAGTGTGTGTACAGTACGTGTGTGTGTGTGTGCTCTAGATATAGTACTAAAATCATTTTAGTACTAAAATGAAGTAGCTGTAAGAGCATCACGTGCTTGCCCTTAAACTGTCATACAATCATAAACATAATGAAGTCATAAAACATCAAACTCCATCACTTCCTGAAGATTAATCACATCAACGATTAACAGAAACTACAGTAGGAAAGGCAGTTGGACGAGTTACAGACAGAAAACAGTCAACACACTTCACAAATTGTTGTGACAACGAAGCGGGTCACAACCAGTCACGTTCCTTTCAGACGATTTCTTTCCAGTCCTCGGCAGGGAACATATAGTATCAGCAGTTTTATTGTTAAATTTAATATTTCATCTAAATGCCTCATACTACAGTATAATTGTATGATAATGATGTAAAGAGTGTAAATTCCTATATAAATCTAAATCCCGTTTAGGCGTATTATTCTGTTTTATCACATTGACTCCACTTCCTCTTTATTCCTATCCTTATTAAAAGTTATAAATCTAGAAGTTATTTCACATGAAGTAAATGACATCAAATGAAGACATCAAGACAAACTGGGAGCTTCAGCTATAAAGGTTCTAATAATAAGTTCAGAATTTAACTAAATGATGAAGCTGCAATTTAAATCAGATGTGAACTGATCAGATAAACCACTTAACAACATGTGTGATGTCTGACAGGCTGAAGAACATGACAAGATGTTTATTTAGGTTTTATTTAAAGCGTCTTCATGATCTCTGATTAGTACAAGTCAAAGTAAAGCTTCTGGTCTTTCTAACATTTTTTTGTGATAATAACCTCCAGGGAGAGAAGGTGAGGCTGGTAAGGAAATGAATATTTACAGATGCTTTAATATAAGAGGTCACAGGAGACAATAGTGTATTGCAAATGTTCTTTAGTGTTAAACATCATGAAGAACAGAAATGACAAAGATTGTCGTCAAGCTTGTTTCAAATAAATGAAACAAAATGGCAACTTGAAAAATGTCATAGAGGTTAAATAAAGTCATGAAATTACAGTAAAGTGTCCTTCTTTTTTAGTTAATGTATTAATAAGGTAAAGTACTACTAGTATGGACATACTGACGGAAAGCCAGTTGAACAAGTTACAGACACCAAACAGACAAGACGTCATAAACTGTTGTGACAACTAAGTAAAGCTGCAACACGTCACTTTCCTACGTTCCTGTCACACGTAAATAGGTTACTAGGTTAAAGGGATTTTTTTTTACCTGGCCACTGGAGATAGAGGGCAACTTCTGTGCCAATTCTTAACCTGGAGAAATGAGTGGGTTGTGGTAGGAAGGGCATCCAGTGTAAAACCTATGATAATCATTTGTGGATCGAATGATCTGATGTAGTGACCCTAGGAAAGAGTAAAACCCCTCCAAAAAATAAAAACTTGTTTTTTATTGGGCAGTGTGTGATTAGTTTTAAGGGTTTTTTTTGTGAAAAAAATATAATGGGAAAATACATCCACTGTGTTCATATTCAACCCATGACTGGACTTCACATGTCTTTAAAATCATCATTTTCAGATGAAAAGTTAAAGAGTTATATAAAAGCACAAATATGTAGGGCACACTTATACAAAATGGAATAAAGCAAGAGTTAAATGTCTGGCCTTTTAAAAGCCTAATTAACTCATCAGATTTCTCAGTAATGGCACTAAAGCGCCCATTAAAGGTATGCTTCCCTCCAGGAAATTGACATGACATAAAGAAATACGTACATTTTAATCTACTATATTTAGCTTTTCCTATTAAGACTACATTAAGTTGTTGCTTTTACACTAAATGGTTCGTACACTCTGTAGTTCATTTCTGCTCATAGAAGTTATTTGTAGTGTTAAATAGTACAAACCGATGAACACTTTTTATATACAGTCGACACTCCGCGAAGTTGCGATTCATAGTTCACTGCCAGATTTTTTCTTAGAACCTAACTAATAGTTGTTGCAGAAACCCATGCAATTTCGCAGAAACCACAAATACCATCCGCAATTTTTTAGTCAATTGTGTTTACTTATAGTCTAAATATAAATTTATGTAAATATTTTTTACTATACAGATGTCTATATTCTATAGCCAGATTGTATAGTATACATTTATACTGTTAGTATTTTTTCCCCTATTTTTATTTTTATTTTACTTTTTTCTGTTTTTTCTTAATTTTTAACTTTGTGCCGTGGCAAAACAAATTTCCCACTTATGGGACTAATAAAGGTTTATCTTATCTTTTTTTATAGATTATTTTTGTGCCAATGCATAATTTCTTATTCGTTTTAAAGCTAAACTATTAAGAACAATATAATTTAGTACATCTGTACAGTTATTTTATTTTTATTTTTAACTTTTATTTTTATTTTTATTTTTATTTTTAACTTTTATTTGTATATTTTATTTTATTCTTTCCTAGTTAAATTTACCCTTTATTTTAATTTTCATATTTATTTCCTATTCCTATTCATATTCTTTTATTTTTAGGTCACGAGCAGTTGTCTTAGCATTTCACTGCATATCGTACTGTGTATGACTGTGTATGTGACAAATAAAATTTGAATTTGATTTGAATTAGTAATTTTGCAGCATGAATATTAATGTAGATTCAGCTAAATTTCCATATAAAATATAATACTGTATACATTATTACTGTACTTACCCTACAGTACTTATACCAAAGAAAATGACTTGCGCTTGCTGTCATGTGCAATGCGATTACAGTACATATACAGTAGGAGTAACATCAGTGTTTTTCATTCTAGCACTGTGGGAGACACAGCAGTACAGTATACAGGTTTACCTTTACATTCTTTTTTTTTTAAGAGTAATGTATTAAGCTGAGTTTAAATGAAGTGTATTTAAAGTTTAAACTATAAAAATAGGCATTAACCCTTGCATACTTCAGAGATTGACTGTACTATGCATTTATAACTGTATTTTGTTACATATTTCTCATGGTAAACTAGGTCAGGTAATGGTCTGGACCTGGTAATTGTTTCCACTTGCAAATGCTGTTGCGTTCATGACAACTCTAAGTTATTGTCATTAGTTTTGGCGATTTTTAGACAACTTTAGCAACAAAGTTCTAAAACAGCACCTAAGAGCGAATCTATTGCCTTTTTAAGCACATGCATATGACTGTCCTACACTTAATTTAACAAATTACTCACCACCACTGTTCCCCTAAAAACCAATTCCAACAACCAATCACTGAGCACCATTGTTTTTCAAAAAACAATCCCTGAGCAACAATATTTACCAAAAAAAAACAATGTCTGACCACTAGTGTTTCCCCACAACACATTATTTACATAAAAACCCTTTTACATAAAAACCCTTTTATATGTACATAATCATGTCATTTCTAGGAATATGGAGATTAGTACAGTATATGCCATTATTTTGCAACTAAATACTTGTAACTACTTTCCTCTTATGAAGATTTGCATTTTGAGTGGGTTATGTTTTGTCTGTCCGTGCCTATCCTCCAGCTCTTAAGGGGGCGCCCTCACAGTGCTACTGTGGTATTTTTTTATGTTCAGGGAATACATATATTTGCTTGGGGAGTTGGTATTAGGGGACCAATGACTTCCTGTATGTTGGGTGTATTATTTTAATCAATGGCAGTAAAATGCTCACTTTTTAATCTTTCCGTGAATGTGATTTGGGATGTATTTCCCATAAAAGCCTTACCCTACTAGGTAACAAATGGCTCATAATAGCTTTGAAGACACCCAAGAGAGTCATGTTATTGTTTGACTATTACTTCATTTTAAAATTGTGTATAGGATGTAGCGTATGGTAAATCACAATTTCTTTAATAGCATTGTAACACAAAATGGCAGAGTTTGGAAAAAAAAGAGAAGTGCACACACAGTTTACTGTCTTCTTGTGTGTTTTTTTTTTCCCTTATTGATTAATTCCTTGTATTTTTATTTTTCTAAGTGGGCCGGCTAGAAAAGACTTAACTATAGGCGTTATCTTTGTCAATTATTCAGCCAATGTGAAGCATCAAGTTCCTAGTTACACTGACCTGAGATTCACCAACATACAAAAGTTCATTCTGTCCAAGGCCAAGGTCAGACACTATAATGAGGTAATCATGAAGCACATTATAAGCACCTCATCTCAATCGTTAAAAGGTTTTAAAAAGGCTTTATTTCCTGTTCTTACTTTGAACTTTGAAAGAAGGATGTATTCCTGCTTTTAATTTATCAGCATAGTTTGGGTGTATTTCTTCCCCTATAAGGAATCATCACTGCAATTTATGATTGATTTGTTCCCTATGATGAAACATTTCCATCCTGGTGTGAACGGTCTCTACTACTTTTATCTACAAGGCGAAAGCACTGACTTGATAAAGATAGAAATTAATTTAATCATTCGTTATGATGCTGCCTTCACCTTCAATCATTAGATTTCAATTTCACCAAAAATCTTTTGAAAGAAGGATGTTCCTCCTGAAAGTACAGTTCCAGAGACATACTGTATAAGAATCTATTGCAATGTGCAGTATATTGAAGTTGTTCTTGAAGCTGGCAATCTACAACACCTAACGAAAGTTGTTTTATTCCTAACGTTTCTCATCTGGAATACAAGACTACAAGTCTTACGGTCTACTGTAATTTGAAATGTTGATGCTTTTAATAAATCTGATTTGCTTTGCCAGGTGTACTAAGTCTCCGAGCTGTCAAACGTGTACTGTGCTTGGAAATTTTCCTTGCCCGTTAATTATAACGGTCACCAGCATTTTTCCCTTGTCTAACAACCAGAAAAGATAAGAAAAAAAAACAAGTTTAAAAGAGGATTATGTAAGAGTTGTCAAACTTTGTAGGGATCACATTGATTTAAAAACATTTGAATATTCTTTCCCGTACCCTATTCTTCCATGCATAAAAAGAACCTGGCTTGAATAATTTAAATAGAGTTAGCATGGTAAATGGAGGTATTATTAGCTGTCGCACACTTCAAGACATCATGGCAAGTTCTTTTTCATCTGAATTTCAAAGCAGAGTGATTATGCTGTATGCAAAAATTATTCTGGCTGATACTGATTTATGAGAATGGTGAAGAGTGCCTTTGATGTCTTGTATTATTATTAGTAGTAATAGTAGTGGTGGTAGTGGTGGTGGTGGTGGTGGTGGTGGTGGTGATATTTGTTTGTTTGTTTGTTTGTTTGTTTGTTTGTTTGTTTGTTTGTTTGTTTGTTTGTTTTATGAGAATGGTAAAGAGTGCCTTTGATGTCTTGTATTATTATTATTATTATTATTATTATTATTATTATTGTTGTTGTTGTTGTTGCTGCAGTTGTTGGTATTATTATTTGTTTGTATGTTTTTTGTTGTATGAGAATGGTAAAGAGTGCCTTTGATATCTTGTATTATTATTATTATTATTATTATTATTATCATTATTATTATATCATCATTTTTTAATATTATTATTATTATTATTGTTGTTGTTGTTAATTGTTTGCTTGTTTGCTTGTTTGTTTTTGTAAATTAATTTATTTTAAACTCAGCCAGTTTTACAAAAGTTTAGAATTCAAACTTTTATACTATCTGGGTTTACAGAACATGATTGGGCTGCACTGGTCAATTTTTTACTTTTTTTTTAATTGAACAAACTGAAAATAGTTTGGGTAAAGATGTATGTGATGAAATCCATCCAAAAACTAACAAACACCCTCAACCATAATGCTGTTTACCTTTTGTTTTTTCTATATAATTCTTAAACAATTATTTTTCAGGTATGAAATGTGGAGTGGAGTGTGCGCTGGGGAGAGGGTTGGATCTGGCTGCTGGTAGGAGCTATTTTTACTAGGAATATTAATTAGAGCAGGTGCTTGGCAATATTTTCCGAATCATTGCTAAGGCCAGCGCAACACTCAGTTTCCACACGTCACTAAAATCATCAACCAGAGCCAAAAACATTACGTGCTGAAAGAACACTCTGCTTAATGTCATCAAAAGTTTGTCATGTTTTTCAAAGTGTAAATACAATTTAATCTGTTTCAACAGCTGAGACATGTTCAGGACAGGATAAGAACTATGACTACCATACGAGTTAATGCCGAGGTGGTGAGAATGTATAAATACCTAGAGCTACTGCTTGACGACAAACTGGACTGGTCTGCAAACAGAACATCTACACGCAAAATAAGTCAGTTCAACATCTGCAAAAACATCCTACAGATGTTCTACCAGTCCGTGGTGGCCATGCTGTATTGTGCGGGGGGAGGGAACCTCAAAAGCAGGACGCCACATGACTGAACAAGGTTGTTAGAAGAGCTGAATCTCTCTTTGGCTTTAAGCTAAAAAAGGGGAACTTTGAACAAAATGCTGCCCATCATGTGGAACACCAGTCACCCTTGGTAGAGAAGATTGTTCAAGCGGAAGAGCATGTTCAGTGGCAGACATCCATCACAGAGGTGCTCTACCGACAGACTCAGGAAATCCTTTGTTTCCAGAGCCGTACTCTGTTTTAATACTTCTTTATAATGCCTGAGGATGTGAT